>NC_057806.1:563690455-564290455 GCF_018294505.1 Triticum aestivum
CCATCGATCGGCTTCAGTTAGCAGCAGTAGCGAAGGAATCGCTCGATCGAGTTTAGTTAACAGCCATCGATCGATCGCCTGGGTTCAGTAACGCATAGCCTATAGTGCAATCGCTCGGGTTCAGTTAGAGCCCAACGGCTCGCTCGGGTTCAGTTAGAGCCAATGCCTCGCACACACGCGCGTACGTGTACGAGAGAAACACGCATCGCTCGGCCCCCGACCTCCCACCGTAATCGGGAACTCCCCGAAATTTTCCTCCCCCTCGCTTCTACCACGGTTTTTTCCATCATGGACGGCCCAAAGAATGTCATGCAGCTACGTCTCCGGCCCGCCTAGGACGAAAAGCCCATTTTCTGTCATGATTTTTTGTCATAGAAGTAGGAGCCCACCACATCTATGATGATACCGAGTTTTGTCACAATTATCGTCATAGAAGTGTCATATGTATGACAGAAAAAAAATTCGTTCGACCCAAAATGTCAAGGATGTGTCTTTTTTTGTAGTGGGAGGTAAGGACTGCCATCCAGTTCTGCTTTAGATTCACCTTCTGTTATGAATAAACTTGCAACAGCACCACATGCTATTAACTCTTATATGTCACAAGTTATTGATGATGCTACTTCTACTATGAATGATGCTTATGATGATGCTAGTACCTTGCTTGATAATGATGATGTGCCACTTGGTGAATTTCTTGATAAACAAATTGCTAGAGTTATACAACACTAGCACATATGCCCGTGCATTGCAACGGGAAAAATTGATGTTTTGTGAAAGTATAATGTCCCACAGCACCAGATTCACTATGAAAAAAATGCTTCAACGCTCCTTCTACAAAATGAACATAAAAAATACGATGCAATTTAGCCATGTTCATATTTTCTTTGTTGGGCATAATCTCCCACTGATTCCATCTAAGTACAATCCTTCCTTTAGTTACCGTGACGTCCTCACCCGTTTTAGTCGGGAATCAAATCCTTCCTTCTCTAATTTAATATCCCCAACACATTGAAGCATACATAGCCTTCTTTTTAACTATCCTACCTTTTTACCTCAAGTCCTTCCTTTAATTAGCCTCATCTATTTGAAAATTCTATTTATTAAGACCACAATCTTTCTTTTAATTAGTCCACCAGTTTACCCATAGTCCTTTTTTTTAATTAGCCACATCCGTTTAAATATTTTATTTAAGTACACAATCCTTTCTTTAATTAGCTCATTCACTTAAACACGAGGACTGTCACTCATATATTTAGAGTGAGTTGGGATTTAGTAAATGTGAATGACGCATAGGTTGTTGCATCGAAGATCCAGACAGGAGGTCCTGTTTAAATTCCCATAATGTTAATTTATTTTGACCTAATTATTTTTCGCGGACTCTATGAAGCCCATAAAAGGCCCATCGAAATGAAAAGGACTGAACCAAACCAAGAATATCTATTCCCTTTGATAGTTGGACTGAACCAAACCAAGAATACCTATTCCCTCTATTCCCTTTATTAATAGTTGGACCTGAACCAAACCAAGAATACCTATTCCCTTTAATAGTAGGTATAGATATAGATATAGATAGATATACAAACCAAGAATATCTATTCCCTTTAATAGTTGGATTGAACCAAACCAAGAATACCTATTCCCTCTATTCCCTTTATTAATAGTTGGACTGAACCAAACCAAGAATACCTATTCCCTTTAATAGTAGATATAGATGATGTTGTTGAATCTGATGATGAGCTTGAAACTGAATCTCCTGAAACACCTGCTAGAACTAGCCTTCCTAGATATGAATTTCCTAAGGTACCGAAAGGTTATGTTATGAGTGAAGAAATAACTAAAGATATTCTTGCTTGCAATGATAGAGATGATCTAGAGAAATTACTACACAAGTATAAAGAAAAATCTCTGAATGCTAGAATGAAATGTGATCCTAAGTTTGCTACTTCACCTATCTTTATTGATGATAAGGATTATGAATTCTATGTTGACCCAGAGTTAATTACTTTGGTTGAATCTAATCCTTTATGTGGCTATGAAACTGAAACTGTCGTGGCACATCATACTAAGTTGAATGATATAGCCATCCTTTTTACTCATGATGAGAAAACTCACTATTACTTTATTTTCAAATTATTTCCTTTCTCATTAAAGGGTGATGCTAAATCTTGGTACAATACACTTGCTCCTGGTTGTGTGCGTAGTCCCCAGGGTATGGTTTACTACTTCTCTGGGGGAAAATCCTACTCATAAGAAACAAGCTGCCTTATAGGAAATATTTAACTTTGCTCAGACTAAAGAAGAGAGTCTCCCACAAGCTTGGGGGAGGCTTTGCCAGCTAATTAATGCTTTACCTGATCATCCTCTTAAGAAAAATGAAATACTTGATATCTTTTATAATGGACTAACCGATGCTTCTAGGGACTTCCTAGATAGTTGTGCTGGTTGTGTTTTTAGGGAACAAACTGTTGGATGATACGTCTCCGATGTATCTATAATTTTTGATTGTTCCATGCTATTATATTATCTGTTTTGGATGTTTATGGGCTTTATTATGCGCTCTTATATTATTTTTGGGACTAACCTATTAACCCAGAGCCCAGTGCCAGTTTTTGTTTTTTCCTTGTTTTAGAGTATCGCGGAAAAGGAAAATCAAACGGAGTCCAATTGACCTGAAACTTCATGGAACTTATTTTTGGACCAGAAGGAGCCCACAGAGTATCAGAGATGGACCAGGAGAGTCTTGGGCTGCCCACGAGGGTGGGGGCGCGCCCACAGGTGGGGCGCCCCCTGCCTCGTGGATAGCCCAGAGATCCACCGACGTACTTCTTCCTCCTATATATACCCATATACCCTAAAAACTTCGAGGAGCAGAATAGATCGGGAGTTCTGTCGCCAGAAGCCTCCATAGCCACCGAAAAACCAATCTAAACCCATTCTGGCACCCTGTCGGAGGGGGGAATCCCTCTCCGGTGGCCATCTTCATCATCCCGGTGCTCTCCATGATGAGGAGGGAGTAGTTCTCCCTCGGTGCTGAGGGTATGTACTAGTAGCTATGTGTTTGATCTCTCTCTCTCTCTCTCTCTCTCTCTCTCTCTCGTGTTCTTGAGGTGGTACGATCTTGATGTATCACGAGCTTTGCTATTATAGTTGGATCTTATGATGTTTCTCCCCCTCTACTCTCTTGTAATGGATTGAGTTTTCCCTTTGAAGTTATCTTATCGAATTGAGTCTTTAAGGATTTGAGAACACTTGATGTATGCCTTGCCGTGCTTATCTGTGGTGAAAAAGGGATATCACGTGATCCAGTTGATGTATGTTTTGGTGATCAACTTGCGGGTTCCGCCCATGAACCTTTGCATAGGGGTTGGCACACTTTTTCGTCTTGACTCTTTGGTAGAAATTTTGGGGAACTCTTTGAAGTACTTTGTGTTGGTTTGAATAGATGAATCTGAGATTGTGTGATGCATATCGTATAATCATACCCATGGATACTTGAGGTGACATTGGAGTATCTAGGTGACATTAGGGTTTTGGTTGATTTGTGTCTTAAGGTGTTATTTTAGTACGAACTATATGATAGATTGAACGGAAAGAATAGCTTCATGTTATTTTACTACGGACTCTTGAATAGATCGATCAGAAAGGATAACTTTGAGGTGGTTTCGTACCCTACCATAATCTCTTTGTTTGTTCTCCGCTATTAGTGACTTTGGAGTGACTCTTTGTTGCATGTTGAGGGATATTTATATGATCCAATTATGTTATTATTGTTGAGAGAACTTGCACTAGTGAAAGTATGAACCCTAGGCCTTGTTTCCTAGCATTGCAATACCGTTTGTGCTCACTTTTATCATTAGTTACCTTGCTGTTTTTACATTTTCAGATTACAAAAACCTTTATCTACCATCCATATACCACTTGTATCACCATCTCTTCGCCTAACTAGTGCACCTATACAATTTACCATTGTATTGGGTATGTTGGGGACACAAGAGACTCTTTGTTATTTGGTTGTAGGGTTGTTTGAGAGAGACCATCTTCATCCTACGCCTCCCACGGATTGATAAACCTTAGGTCATCCACTTGAGGGAAATTTGCTACTGTCCTACAAACCTCTGCACTTAGAGGCCCAACAACTTCTACAAGAAGAAGGTTGTGTAGTAGACATCAAGCTCTTTTATGGCGCCGTTGCCGGGGAGGTTAGCGCTTGAAGGTATATCTTTAGATCTTGCAATCGAATCTTTTAGTTTCTTGTTTTAGCACTAGTTTACTTTATAAAAGAAAATTACAAAAAAATGGAATTAAGGGTACCTCATATGCTTCATCTTTTTAATATCTATCATGAAAATAAGGATTCCGATAATTGTGCTCAAGTGCTAGAAGAAGAATGCATTAGAATGTTTGGCACTAAATATTTGAATGATGAGCATGATTGCAATGTTGTTAGTATGAATTCCTTGAATATTCATGATGTTAATGATATAAAAAGCCACAAGCTTGGGGAAGCTATGTTTGATGAAGATGATATTTTTTGTCCCCCAAGTTTTGATGAGCAAATTTATTATGATGAAAGCATGCCTCCTATTTATAATGATTATATTGATGAAAGTGGATTTGGAGAGGTCATGACTTTATTTAGTGATGAATCCACTATTTCGGATGAGGTTCCAATTGTTTATGACAAACAAAGTTCCTACCTATGATGATTATTGTGATGACATGTATTCTATAAAGAGTAATGATAACCATGAAACTTGTCATCATGATTTTAGTTTTCAATTGGATTATGCCTCACATGATAGTTATTTTGTTGAGTTTTCTCCCACTACTATTCATGAGAAGAAGTTTGCTTATGTGGAGAGTAATAAAAATTTTATGCTTGTGCATCATGAAAATAGTGATTTATGTGATAGTTATATTGTTTAATTCATTCATGATGCTACTAAAAATTATTATGAGGGAGGAACATATGCTTGTAGGAATTGCAATAACGTCAAGTTTCCTCTCTTTGTGCTTAAAGTTTTGAAGTTATGCTTGTTTTGCCCTCCTATGCTAGTTGATTATTGTTCTCACAAGTTGTTTGCTCACAAAATCCCTATGCATAGGAAGTGGGTTAGGCTTAAATGTGCTAGTTATATTCTTCATGATGCTCCCTTTATGTTACAATTTCTTATCCTTTATGTGAGCATCATTGAAATTATCATGCCTAGCTAGGGGCGTTAAACGATAGCGCTTGTTGGGAGGCAACCCAATTTTATTTTTGTTCCTTGATTTTTATTCCTGTTTAGTAATAAATTAATCATATATCCTCTGTTATGATTGTGTTTTTTTATGTTTTAATTAGTGTTTGTGCCAAGTAAAGCCTTTAGGATCTTCTTGGGTGATTGTTATTTCATCTTGCTGTAAAAAACAGAAAGTATGCGCTCACGAGAATAATTTTCATTTTTTACCAGGGAGCGATAAAATACCAATTCCACTTGAAGTAGATTAATAAACAAATTGACTAGGATTTACTAATTTCTCAGGATTTTTGGAGTTATATAAGTATTCAAAACCTACAGATTACTACAAACTGTTCTGTTTTTGACAGATTCTGTTCTCTATGTGTTGTTTGCTTATTTTGATGAATCTATGAGTAGTATCGGCGGGTATGAACCATAGAGAAGTTGGAATACAGTATATATTACACCAATATGAATTTAGAATGAGTTAATTACAGTACCTTGAAGTGGTGTTTTGTTTTCTTTCGCTAACGGAGCTCACGAGATTTTCTTTTTTGAGTTTTGTGTTGTGAAGTTTTCATGTTTTGGGTAAAGATTCGATGGACTATGGAATAAGGAGTGGCAAGAGCCTAATCTTGGGGATTCCCAAGGCACCCCAAGGTAAAATTCAAGGACAACCAAAAGCCTAAACTTGGGGATGCCCCGGATGGCATCCCCTCTTTCGTCTTCGTTCATCCGTAACTTTACTTGGAGCTATATTTTTATTCACCACATGATGTGTTTTGCTTGGAGCGTGATTTTATTTTCTTTTGTTTTGCTTGCTGTTTGAATAAAATACCAAGATCTGAAATTCTTAAATGTTAGAGAATCTTCACATAGTTGCATAATTATTCAACTACTCATTGATCTTCACTTATATCTTTTGGAGTAGTTTGTCTTTTGCTCTAGTGCTTCACTGATATCCTTTTAGAGCACGGCGGTGGTTTTATTTTGAAGAAATAGATGAACTCTAATGCTTCACTTATATCATTTTGAGAGTCTCTAAACAGAATGGTAGTTTGCTTTGGTTATGAATTTAGTCCTAATATGATGGGCATCCAAGAGGGATATAATAAAAACTTTCATATAAAGTGCATTGAATACTATGAGAAGTTTGATGCTTGATGATTGTTTTGAGATATAAAGATGGTGATATTAGAGTCATGCTAGTTGAGTAGTTGTGAATTTGAGGAATACTTGTGTTGAAGTTTGTGATTCCCGTAGCATGCACGTATGGTGAACCGTTATGTGATGAAGTCGGAGCATGATTTATTTATTAATTGTCTTCCTTATGAGTGGTGGGCGGGGACAAACGATGGTCTTTTCCTACCAATCTATCCCCCTAGGAGCATGCGCGTAGTACTTTGTTTTGATAACTAATAGATTTTTGCAATAAGTATGTGAGTTCTTTATGACTAATGTTGAGTCCATGGATTATACGCACTCTCACCCTTCCACCATTGCTAGCCTCTCTAGTACCGCGCAACTTTCGCCGGTACCATAAACCCACCATATATCTTCCTCAAAACAGCCACCATACCTACCTATTATGGCATTTCCATAGCCATTCTGAGATATATTGACATGCAACTTTCCACCGTTCTGTTTATTATGACACGCTCCATCATTGTCATATTGCTTTGCATGATCATGTAGTTGACATTGTATTTGTGGCAAAGCCACCGTTCATAATTCTTTCATACATGTCACTCATGAGTCATTGCACATCCCGGTACACCGTCGGAGGCATTCATATAGAGTCATATTTTGTTCTAAGTATCGAGTTGTAATTCTTGAGTTTTAAGTAAATAAAAGTGTGATGATCATCATTATTAGAGCATTGTCCCAGTGAGGAAAGGATGATGGAGACTATGATTCCCCCACAAGTTGGGATGAGACTCCAGACTAAAAAAAGAGAAAGGCCATAAAAAATAGAAGGCCCAAAAAAATGAGAGAAAATGAGAGAATGGCAATGCTACTATCCTTTTACCACACTTGTGCTTCAAAGTAGCACCATGATCTTCATGATAAAGAGTCTCCTATGTTGTCACTTTCATATACTAGTGGGAATCTTTCATTATAGAACTTGGCTTGTATATTCCAATGATGGGCTTCCTCAAAATGCCCTAGGTCTTCGTGAGAAAGCAAGTTGGATGCACACCCACTAGTTTCTTTTGTTGAGCTTTCATACACTTATAGCTCTAGTGCATTCGTTGCATGGCAATCCCTACTCACTCACATTGATATCTATTGATGGGCATCTCCATAGCCTGTTGATACTCCTAGTTGATGTGAGACTATCTTCTCCTTTTTTGTCTTCTCCTATAGTGCTATATCCATGGCTCACGCTCATATATTGCGTGAAGATTGAAAAAGTCTGAGAACATCAAAAGTATGAAACAATTGCTTGGCTTGTCATCGGGGTTGTGCATGATTTAAATACGTTGTGTGGTGAAGATGGAGCCAGATTATATGATTTTGTAGGGATAACTTTCTTTGGTCATGTTATTTTGAGAAGACATGATTACTTTGTTAGTATGCTTGAAGTATTATTATTTTTATGTCTATATTAAACTTTTGTCTTGAATCTTATGGATCTGAACATTCATGCCAAAATGAAGAGAATTACTTAGAGAAATATGTTAGGTAGCATTCCACATCAAAAATTCTGTTTTTATCATTTACCTACTCGAGGACGAGCAGGAACTAAGCTTGGGGATGCTGATACGTCTCCAACGTATCAATAATTTTTGATTGTTCCATGCTATTATATTATATGTTTTGGATGTTTATGGGCTTTATTATGCACTTTTATATCATTTTTGGGACTAACCTATTAACCCAGAGCCCAGTGCCAGTTTCTGTTTTTCCTTGTTTTAGAGTATCACAGAAAAGGAAAATCAAACGGAGTCCAATTGACCTGAAAATTCACGGAGCTTATTTTTGGACCAAAAGAAGCCCACGGAGTATCGAAGATGGACCAGGAGAGTCCCAGGCTTCCCACGAGGGTGGGCAATGCGCCCACCCCTGGGCGCGCCCCCTGCCTTATGGACAGCTCGGTGATCCACCGACGTACTTCTTCCTCCTATATATACCCATATACCCTAAAAACATCGAGGAGCAGAATAGATCGGGAGTTCCACCGCCAGAAGCCTCCGCCGCCACCGAAAAACCAATCTAGACCCGTTCCGGCACCCTGCCGGAGGGGGGAATCCCTCTCCCGTGGCCATCTTCATCATCCCGGCGCTCTCCATGACAAGGAGGGAGTAGTTCTCCCTCGGGGCTGAGGGTATGTACCAGTAGCTATGTGTTTGATCTTTCTCTCTCTCTCTCGTGTTCTTGAGGTGGTACAATCTTGCTGTATCGCGAGCTTTGCTATTATAGTTGGATCTTATGGTGTTTCTCCCCCTCTACTCTCTTGTAATGGATTGAGTTTTCCCTTTGAAGTTATCTTATCGGATTGAGTCTTTAAGGATTTGAGAACACTTGATGTATGTCTTGCCGTGCTTATCTGTGGTGACAATGGGATATCACGTGATCCACTTGATGTATGTTTTGGTGATCAACTTGCGGGTTCCACCCATGAACCTATGCATAGGGGTTGGCACATGTTTTTGTCTTGGCTCTCCGGTAGAAAGTTTGGGGCACTCTTTGAAGTACTTTGTGTTGGTTTGAATAGATGAATCTGAGATTGTGTGATGCATATCGTATAATCATACCCACGGATACTTGAGGTGACATTGGAGTATCTAGGTGACATTAGGGTTTTGGTTGATTTGTGTCTTAAGGTGTTATTTTAGTACGAACTCTATGATAGATTGAACGGAAAGAATAGCTTCATGTTATTTTACTACGGACTCTTGAATAGATCGATCAGAAAGGATAACTTTGAGGTGGTTTCGTACCCTACCATAATCTCTTCGTTTGTTCTCCGCTATTAGTGACTTTGGAGTGACTCTTTGTTGCATGTTGAGGGATAGTTATATGATCCAATTATGTTATTATTGTTGAGAGAATTTGCACTAGTGAAAGTATGAACCCTAGGCCTAGTTTCCTAGCATTGCAATATTGTTTGTGCTCACTTTTATCATTAGTTACCTTGCTGTTTTTATATTTTCAGATTACAAAAACCTTTATCTACCATCCATATACCACTTGTATCACCATCTCTTTGCCGAACTAGTGCTCCTATACAATTTACCATTGTATTGGGTGTGTTGGGGACACAAGAGACTCTTTGTTATTTGGTTGTAGGGTTGTTTGAGAGAGACCATCTTCATCCTATGCCTCCCACGGATTGATAAACCTTAGGCCATCCACTTGAGGGAAATTTGCTACTATCCTACAAACCTCTGCACTTGGAGGCCCAACAACGTCTACAAGAAGAAGGTTGTGTAGTAGACATCATTGGACAAGCTGAAGAATTATTGAATAAAATATTGAAAAACTATGATGGTTGGACTATTCCTGAACCACCGCCTAAACCCACTCCAAAGAAGAGGGGTATATTATATCTCAGTCCTGAAGATATGCAAAAGGCAAAGAAATCTATGAAGGAAAAGGTATCAAAGCTGAGGATGTTAAAAATTTACCTCCTATTGAAGAAATACATGGGCTTAATACACCACCACTGCCTAAGGTGATAGAGCTAAATTCTCTTATGAAGTTTAATTATAATGATAATCCTCACAATATGCATCCTAGTCAATGCCTTTATGAGTTTGAAAAATATATTAGAAAACAAGATCATTTCAATGCAAATGTTATGAAACAATTGAAATACAATTCTGATATGATTGCTCGCTTTAGTGACTTGTTATTTAGAATATCAAATGATGTTAGAGGTGTTGGAAAACATGCTTCTATGGTTCAAACTCAATTAGAACAAGTTGCTAAATCACAAAGAGAATTGCTTGATGAAATGAATAATAATATGCATGACGTTGCTGTTAGATTTGCGACTAGAGGAGGTAAAATGACTCAGGAACCACTTTATCATGAGGGACACCCAAAAAGATTGAACAATATTCACAAAGAGCTAACACTAATGCACCTAGTTCTTCTAGAAAGAAAAAGAAAAAGAAAAAGAAGAATGATAGGATTTCACATGCTCCTAGTGAACCTGAAAAAGAGAAACCTCCTGACAATGATAATGAAGTTTATGTCTCAGATACTGAAACTCAATCTAGTAATGAACACTCACCTAATGAAAATGAAAAAGATAATGATGAGGTTCATGAAGACTCTCAACCAACCAATGACAAAGAACCAGACAATGATGTTGAGATAGAACCACCTGTTGATCTTATTAACCCACAACCTAAAAATAAAACATATGACAAAAGAGACTTTGTTGCTAGAAAACACGGTAAAGAAAGAGAATCATGGGTTAAAAAACCTATGCCTTTTCCACCCAAGTCAACTAAAAAGAATGATGATGAAGAATTTGAACGCTTTGCTGAGATGCTGAGGCCAGTCTTTTTGCGTACTAGCTTGACTGATATCCTAAAAATGCCTCCATATGCAAAGTATATGAAAGACATCATCACAAATAAGAGAAAAATACCGGAAGTTGAAATCTCCACTATGCTTGCTAATTACACTTTTAAAGATGGAGTAGCTAAAAAATTGGAGATCCGGGAATACCAACTATACCTTGCTCTATCAAAAAGAATTATGTGAAAACTGCTTTGTGTGATTTAGGAGCTAGTGTCAGTGTTATGCCTTTCTCTTTATATAAAAGACTTCACTTGAATAAACTCACTCATACTAAAATATCTTTGCAAATGGCTGACAAATCAACTGCCTTACCTATCAGTATCTGTGAGGATGTGTCGTTGTTGTTGCCAATGTTACTATTTTGACTAACTTTGTTATACTTGAGATGCCCGAGGACGACAACATGTCGATTATCCTAGGTAGACCCTTCTTGAATACTGCAGGGGATGTTATTGATTGCAATAAAAGCAAGATCACTTTTCATATTAATGGCAATGAGCACACGGTGCACTTTCCGAAGAAACAATTCCAAGTGAATGGTATTAATGTAATTGAAAAATATCCGACAATCACTATTGGAAGTTTTCAAATACCTCTACCTACTATCAAAAAGAAATATGAAATGCTTATTGTTGGGGAAATGCATATCCCAATTGAGGTAACTTAGTGATTGATGGAAGTTCTTCGATTTCGATGCTAATCAAAAGTGGTTGTTAATAAGACTTGATCAACCTTATTAATGAATCATTTTTTAACGGTATGAAGTTGATGAATTTAGTAAGTGCTACCTCTTGAGCACTTGCGTTGGTTTTCCCTTGAAGAGGAAAGGGTGATGCAGCAAAGTTGCGTAAGTATTTCCCTCAGTTTTTGAGAACCAATGTATCAATCAAGTAGGAGCCACGCACGAGTCCCTCGCACCTACACAAACAAATAAATCCTCGCAACCAACGCGATAAGGGGTTGTTAATCCCTACACGGTCACTTACGAGAGTGACATCTGATAGATATGATAAGATAATATTTTTGGTATTTTTATGATAAAGATGCAAAGTAAAATAAAAGGCAAAGGAAATAAATAAGTATTGGAAGATTAATATGATAGAAGATAGACCCGGGGGCCATAGGTATCACTAGTGGCTTCTCTCGAGAGCAAAAGTATTCACGGTGGGTAGACAAATTACTGTTGAGCAATTGACAGAATTGAGCATAGTTATGAGAATATCTAGGTATGATCATGTATATAGGCATCACGTCCGAGACAAGTAGACCGACTCTTGCCTGCATCTACTATTATTACTCCACACATCGACTGATATCCATCATGCATCTAGAGTATTAAGTTCAAGGGAACAGAGTAACACTTTAAGAAAGATGACATGATGTAGAGGGATAAACTCATGCAATATGATGAAAACCCCATCTTGTTATCCTCGATGGCAACAATACAATACGTGCCTTGCTGCCCCTACTGTCACTGGGAAAGGACACCGCAAGATTGAACCCAAAGCTAAGCACTTCTCCCATTGCAAGAAAGATCAATCTAGTAGGCCAGACCAAACTGATAATTTGAAGAGACTTGCAAAGATAACCAATCATACATAAAAGAATTCAGAGAAGATTCAAATATTGTTCATAGATAAACTTGATCATAAACCCACAATTCTTCGGTCTCAACAAACACACCGCAAAAGAAGATTACATCGAATAGATCTCCACAAGAGAGGGGGAGAACTTTGTATTGAGATCCAAAAAGAGAGAAGAAGCCATCTAGCTAATAACTATGGACCCATAGGTCTGAGGTAAACTACTCACACTTCATAGGAGGGGCTATGGTGTTGACGTAGAAGCCCTCCATGATCGATGCCCCCTCTGGCGGAGCTCCAAAACAGGCCCCAAGATGGGATCTCGTGGATACAGAAAGTTACGGCGGTGGAATTAGGGTTTTGGCTCCGTATCTGGTAGTTTGGGGTACGTAGATATATATAGGAGGAATGAGTACGTTGGTGGAACAACAGGGGGCCCACGAGGGTGGAGGGCGCGCCCCTACCTCGTGGCCTCCTGGTTGATGTCTTGACGTAGGGTCCAAGTCCTCTGGATCATGTTCGTTCCGAAAATCATGTTCCCGAAGGTTTCATTCCGTTTGGACTCCGTTTGATATTCTTTTTCTGCGAAACCCTAAAATAGGCAAAAAAACAACAATTCTGGGCTGGGCCTCCGGTTAGTAGGTTAGTCCCAAAAATAATATAAAAGTGTATAATAAAGCCCAATAATGTCCAAAAAAGAATATAATATAGCATGGAACAATAAAAAATTATAGATACGTTGGAGACGTATCAAGCATCCCCAAGCTTAATTCCTTCTCGTCCTCGAGTAGGTAAATGATAAAAACAGAATTTTTGATGTGGAATGCTACTTGGCATATTTTCAATGTAATTATTCTTCATTGTGGTATGAATATTCAGATCAGAAAGATTCAAGATAAAAGTTCAATATTGACATAAAAATAATAATACTTCAAACATACTAACTAAGCAATTATGTCCTCTCAAAATAACATGTTCAAAGAAAGTTCATCCCTAAAAAATCATATAGTTTAGTCATGCTTCATTTCCGTCACACAAGAATGCCCTCATCATGCACAACCCCAATGACAAGCCAAGCAATTGTTTCATACTTTAGTAATCTCAAACTTTTTCAACCTTCACGCAATATATGAGTGTGAGCCATGGATATAGCACTATGGGTGGAATAGAATAATGATGGGGGTTATGTGGAGAAGACAAAAAGGAGAAAGTCTCACATTAACGAGGCTAATCAATGAGCTATGGAGATGCCCATCAATTGATGTTAATGCAAGGAGTAGGGATTGCCATGCAACGGATGCACTAGAGCTATAAATATATGAAAGCTCAACAAAAGAAACTAAGTGGGTGTGCATCCAACTTGCTTGCTCATGAAGACCTAGGGCATTTGAGGAAGCCCATTGTTGGAATATACAAGCCAAGTTCTATAATGAAAAATTCCCACTAGTATATGAAAGTGACAAAACAAAAGACTCTATATCATGAAGATTATGGTGCTACTTTGAAGCACAAGTGTGGTAAAAAGGATAGTAACATTGTCCCTTCTCTCTTTTTCTCTCATTTTTTTGGGCCTTATCTTTTTTATGGCCTTTCTATTTTTTTCATCACTTGGGACAATGCTCTAGAAAATGATGATCATCACACTTCTATTAATTTACAACTCAATGATTACAACTCGATACTAGAACAAAGTATGACTCTATATGGATGCCTCTGGCGGTGTACCGGGATATGCAATGAACTAAGAGTGACATGTATGCAAGGATTATAAATGGTGTCTTTGCCACAAATAATATTTCAACTACATGATCATGCAAAGCAATATGACAATGATGAACATGTCATGATAAACGGAACGGTGGAAAGTTGCATGGCAATATATCTCGGAATGGCTATGGAAATGCCATAATAGGTAGGTATGGTGGCTGTTTTGAGGAAGATATAAGGAGGTTTATGTGTGAAAGAGCATATCATATCACGGGGTCTGGATGCACTGGTGAAGTTTGCACCAACTCTCATTGTGAGAAAGGGCAATGCACGGTAACGAAGAGGCTAGCAATGATGGAAGGGTGAGAGTGCGTATAATCCATGGACTCAACATTAGTCATAAAGAACTCACATACTTATTGCAAAAATCTACAAGTCATCAAAAACCAAGCACTACGAGCATGATCCTAGAGGGATAGATTGGTAGGAAAAGACCATCGCTCGTCCCCGACCGCCACTCATAAGGAGGACACTCAAAGAACACCTCATGTTTCAATTTTTTTACATAACGTTTACCATACGTGCATGCTACGGGACTTGCAAACTTCAACACAAGTATTTTTCAAATTCACAACTACTCAACTAGCACAACTTTGATATAACTACCTCCATGTCTCAAAAAAATCATCAAGCATCAAACTTCTCTTAGTATTCAATACACTCATAAGAAAGTTTTTTCTAGTCTTGAATACCTAGCATATTAGAATTATTTAAGAAAATTACCATGCTATTTAAGACTCTCAAAATAATCTAAGTGAAGCATGAGAGAATAATATTTTCTATAAAACAAAACCACTACCATGCTCTAAAAGATATTAGTGAAGTACTAGAGCAAAACTATATAACTCAAAAGATATAAGTGAAGCACATAGAGTATTCTAATAATTTCCGAATCATGTGTGTTTCTCTCAAAAGGTGTGTATAGAAAGTATGATTGTGTTAAACTAAAAAGCAAAGACTCAAATCATAGAAGACGCTCCAAGCAAAACACATATCATGTGGCGAATAAAAATATAGCTCCAAGTAAAGTTACCGATGGAAGTAGACGAAAGAGGGGATGCCTTCTGGGGCATCCCCAAGCTTTGGCTTTTAGGTGTCCTCAGATTATCTTGGGGTTCCATGGGCATCCCCAAGCTTAGTCTATTGCCACTCCTTGTTCCATAATCCATCAAATCTTTCACCCAAAAACATGAAAACTTCACAACACAAAACTTAAAGTAGAAAATCTCGTGAGCTCCGTTAGCGAAATAAAACAAAACACCACTTCAAGGTATGGTAATGAACTCATTATTTATTTATATTGGTGTTAAACCTACTTTATTCCAACTTCTCTATGGTTTATAAACTATTTTACTAGCCATAGATTCATCAAAATAAGCAAACAACACACGAAAAACAGAATCTGTCAAAAACAGAACAATCTGTAGTAATCTGTAGCTAACGCAAGATATGGAACCCCAAAAATTATAAAATAAATTTCTGGACGTGAGTAATTTATCTATTAATGATCTGCCAAAAGAATTAACTAAATATCACCTTCCAAATAAAAATGGCAGCAATTCTCGTGAGCGCTAAAGTTTCTGTTTTTTACAACAAGATTAAAAAGACTTTCCCCAAGTCTTCCCAACGGTTCTACTTGGCACTAACACTAATTAAACACAAAAAACACAACAAAAACAGAGGCTAGATAAATTATTTATTACTAAACAGGAGCAAAAATCAAGGAATAAAAATAAAATTGGGTTGCCTCTGAACAAGCGCTATCGTTTAACGCCCCTAGCTAGGCATAAAAGCAAGGATAGATCTAGGTATTGCCATCTTTGGTAGGCAATTCTTTAATGAGACATGTATCAACCTTAGGAGTTTCTTTCCTTTTATCAATAATCAAACTTTTAGGCACAAAATCGAAAAAATCATTAGTAGCAAATGGTTCCTTAATGATAGTAAAAAGATTAGGATGAATACTTATAGATTTGAGATCCGCAGTTTCTTTGCTAGAAGATTCACCTTTATTTTTAGGAACATACATAAGCTTGGAAATTTTAGTTGGAGGACTTGGAGTATTCTTTACAGAAGAAAAAGCGGTCCCTAAATTGGTAATGATACCCTCAAGTTTATCGATTCTAGCGGAATCATGATTTATTCTTTCATTTACTATGGGTTCCTTCTCCTTAATATTTTTCAACGTGACTTCTAATTTAGATCCATATTGAGTAATTTGGTTGTGGATCTTTTTATCGAAATTTTCAATTAACTCTATGGTAGCAAATTTATTTTCAATAATTTCAAGTTTTTGCATTACATGCTCCAAAGTTAACATAGTTCCATTAACCAAAAGAGGGGGTGAGCCAAACAAATCTATCATAGCATTATAGGAATCAAAAGTGTGGCTACCCAAGAAATTCCCTCTGGTAATGGTATCAAGGACATATCTGTACCACGGAGTAATGCCAACATAAAAATTGCAGAGAAGAACAGAAGTGGATTGCTTCCTGGTAGATCTATTTTGAGCATTGCAAATCCTATACCAAGCGTCTTTTAAATTTTCTCCTTCCCTTTGTTTAAAATTAAGAACTTCATTCTCAGGAGACAACAGAACAGATAGGGGACTAGCCATAACGACAAGCAAGCAATCCAACACACAAGCAAACAAGAAACGGGCAAAAAGAGGCAAATAGAGAAAGAGAGGGAGGATAGAGAGAGAGAGGGCGAATAAAACGGCAAGGGTGAAGTGGGGGAGAGGAAAACGAGAGGCAAATAGCAAATAATGTAATGCGGGAGATAAGGGTTTTGTGATGGGTACTTGGTATGTTGACTTTTGCGTAGACCTCCCCGGCAAATGCGCCAGAAATCCTTCTTGCTACCTCATGAGCACTTGCATTGGTTTTCCCTTGAAGAGGAAAGGGTGACGCAACAAAGTAGCGTAAGTATTTCCCTAAGTTTTTGAGAACCAAGGTATCAATCCAGTAGGAGGCCACGCACGAGTCCCTCGCACCTACACAAACAAATAAATCCTCGCAACCAACGCGATAAGGGGTTGTCAATCCCTACACGGTCACTTACGAGAGTGAGATCTGATGGATATGATAAGATAATATTTTTTGGTATTTTTATGATAAAGATGCAAAGTAAAATAAAAGGCAAAGGAAATAAATAAGTATTGGAAGATTAATATGATAGAAGATAGACCCGGGGGCCATAGGTTTCACTAGTGGCTTCTCTCGAGAGCAAAATTATTCACGGTGGGTAGACAAATTACTGTTGAGCAATTGACAGAATTGAGCATAGTTATGAGAATATCTAGGTATGATCATGTATATAGGCATCACGTCCGAGACAAGTAGACCGACTCCTGCCTGCATCTACTACTATTACTCCACACATCAACCGCTATCCAGCATGCACCTAGAGTATTAAGTTCAAGAGAACAGAGTAACGCTTTAAGCAAGATGACATGATGTAGAGGGATAAACTCATGCAATATGATGAAAACCCCATATTGTTATCATCGATGGAAACAATACAATACGTGCCTTGCTGCCCCTACTGTCACTGGGAAAGGACACCGCAAGATTGAACCCAAAGCTAAGCACTTCTCCCATTGCAAGAAAGATCAATCTAGTAGGCCAAACCAAACTGATAAATCGAAGAGACTTGCAAAGATAACCAATCATACATAAAAGAATTCATAGAAGATTCAAATATTGTTCATAGATAAACTTGATCATAAACCCACAATTCATCGGTCTCAATGAACACACCGCAAAAGAAGATTACATCGAATAGATCTCCACAAGAGAGGGGAGAACTTTGTATTGAGATCCAAAAAGAGAGAAAAAGCCATCTAGCTAATAACTATGGACCCGTAGGTCTAAGGTAAACTACTCACACTTCATCGGAGGGGCTATGGTGTTCATGTAGAAGCCCTCCGTGATCGATGCCCCCTCCGGCGGAGCTCCGGAACAGGCCCCAAGATGGGATCTCGTGGATACAGAAAGTTATGGCGGTGGAATTAGGGTTTTGGCTCAATATCTGGTAGTTTGGGGGTACGTAGATATATATAGGAGGAAGGATTACGTCGGTGGAGCAACATGGGGCCTGTCGGTGTCAAAACCGATGGATCTCGGGTAGGGAGTCCCGAACTGTGCGTCTAAGGCGGATGGTAACAAGAGGCAGGGGACACAATGCTTTACCCAGGTTCGGGCCCTCTTGATGGAGGTAAAACCCTATGTCCTGCTTGATTTATTCTTGATGATATGCGTATTACAAGAGTTGATCTACCACGAGATCGGAGAGGCTAAACCCTAGAAGCTAGCCTATGGTATGATTGTATGTTGTCCTATGGACTAAACCCTCCTGTTTATATAGACACCGGAAAGGGCTAGGGTTACACATCGGTTACAAATGAGGAGATATACATATGTGTATTGCCTAGGTTGCCTTCCACGCCAAGTAGAGTCCCATCCGGACACGAGATGAAGTCTTCAATCTTGTATCTTCATAGTCTAACAGTCCGGCCAAAGGATATAGTCCGGCTGTCCGGAGACCCCCTAATCCAGGACTCCCTCAATAGCCCCTGAACCAGGCTTCAATGACGATGAGTCCGGCGCGCAGTATTGTCTTCGGCATTGCAAGGCGGGTTCCTCCTCCGAATACACCATGGAAAAATTTGAATACAAGGATAGTGTCCGACCCTGCAAAATAAGTTCCACATTCCACCGTAGAGAGAATAATATTTCCACAAATCTAATCTGCTGACACGTTTTGGCAACATGACATTATGCCATGGCCCGGTAATTATTCGAACCATTTCCTTTAACTAGCCCCGCACATAACGCGAGGCAGTTCCTTGACATGTCTTGTCAAAGCAGAGATCGTGTTCCCCTTATTACGGGATTCTCATCAACACGGGCGTGGGTAACCCAACCGCCCATCGATTACGGCGCTTGGGGGATAAGCGAGTTTTACCAGGCTAGTGAAGGCGCATAGTTTCGGCCGCCCATATAAAGGGATAAGGATTCACCTTTTCATCCATGCCTTCTTCCTCCTTTGCTCATCCATTTTCGCACACTCGAGCTCCAGCGCCCAAGTCCGCATTTCCCACCTCGACCTTCTCCAACCATGTCCAGAGCAGGAGGCAGGTGGATGGTCTCCTCCATCACAGAGGGACACATCAAGAAGATGAGGAGAGCCGGATACCTGCCCGACGACATCGCGCATCGGCTCCCAGATGAGGGGCAGCTCATCCCCACCCCCAGGCCCCATGAGAGGGTAGTGTTCCTTACCCATTTCCTCCGCGGACTGGGATTCCCTCTCCACCCATTCGTCTGGGGCTCATGTTCTACTACGGCTTGGATTTCCATGATCTGGCCCCGAACTTCATCCTCAATATCTCGGCATTTATCGTCGTGTGCGAGGCCTTCCTCCGCATCAAGTCCCACTTCGGCTTATGGCTGAAGTCCTTCAATGTCAAGTCGAAGGTAGTGAGCGGCCGCCAGGCGGAGTGTGGAGGCGCCATGGTGGGCAAGATGCCCAACGTCACATGGATCGAGGGCTCCTTCGTGGAGACCATAAAGGGGTGGCAATCGGGGTGGTTCTACATCACCGAGCCGCGTGACCCTAAATGGGCAGCGGCCCCGAGTTCCGATCTGGCATCCCCACGCGGCTCACCTCCTAGCAAGAGAAGGGCCTGTCCTGGGGTAGTTCGGGAGAGCTGACCGGACTCCAAACATGTATTCAAAACATGGTGAACAAGAAGCTCAAACTCGTCAACGTAGTCCAGGTCATGCTCATCCGCCGGATCCTCCCGTGCCAACAACGGGCTTTCAACTTGTGGGAGTTCGACCCGGCCCAGCACCAAACTCTGAATAGGCTCTTCGACACAACTCACGAGGATGCCTGGAAGGTGTTATTCAAGGGTGTCGAGGTTCCTCCTCCCACTACCGAGGATCGCGGATTCTGCGCGAAGCGCCAAGCCAGCGTGGTAAGCTGTTTTATCTCTCACAGGATACTTGTTTTTCATAGTTTGACTCTATGCGGGATCTAAGCTCCCGTACCTTTGACAGGACTGGCAGGAGATGGCCGGACAGATCGACTGTCCGGCTCCTTTGCCCGAAGGCCCATCAGACGCTCTCCTGACGAAGATGCTGACTCCGGCTCCTTACAAGGTGTCGGAGAAGACCAAGAAGGCCAAGGGAACCCAAAAGAGTTCCCGATGCCAGGCATCATTGGACTCATCGTCCGGTAACTCTGCGGCACACTCCTCCCCCGAAGACGAGGAGGAAGATGAAGATGCTCCCCCTTCAGTTGGGGGAGATAAGAAAAGGAAGGCCGCCCCAACCGGGGGGGCGAAGGGTCCAAGAAGGGAAGGACTCTCCTTACGGACAGTTCCACCACCGCCGCCGAAGGCGAAGACGAGTGGCTGCTTAGGGCCAAGCCCCTGGCGAAGTCGTAAGTATTCGGATACCAGAGTAACTCATAGCATTCCTTTGTCGCACTGCTTCCCCTAACGCCGAATATGATTATGCAGGCCGCCACGAGCCCGTATCGATGTATCGTCGGACGGCTCCCTGGGCTCGTCGGATATGGATAGCGACCCACTTCCGACCGCCACCTCCCCTTGCCCTACGGACGACACCGAGGTATTGTCTCAAGAGGCACCGGGTCGAGGGGAGATAGTCCCGGAGGCGCCTCAAGGCGACCTTCCTGACTCCGGGAGTAGAGGGAACAAGGCCCCTGAGGGCTCCGAGTTTGGCCCTCAGCCGAACACCACACCAGAGCCTCCAGTGGTGCCGGACTCGGGCAGGCGGCCTCCTTCCAAGAGGGGCAAGACGCCTGTGCCGGTGACCTCTGTCCATCCAGAGGCGCCGGACAATCTGCTGGGAGCGCTTCGCAGCGCTTCCATCGACGAGGAGCACCGTACTATTATGAGTGCGGTGGTCCAGAAGCCTGTGCCAGCCTTCTAACAAGCTTTGAGGTAAGTGTTTGAAATATAGGAAAAATATTACTGCATAGACAGTAGCCCCTGATGCTCTGTTTGGTGTTCAAAAAGAAAAGCCGAATAGAGGATCAAATAATACCGCAGGAGTCTAACATAAGTATGTCAATATGCGTATGCAGGCTTCGCTGCTGGCCTCAGCTGCACTGATTGCGAAGGTCGCCACACTGAAGCAGGACCTCGAGGGGTCCAAGAAAGAGCTGGCCTTGCCAAGAGGCAGCTCGAGGAGAACAAGGGTAAGTAATACCCTATCTATAAATATGTATATATAAAAGAAGACGCGATTGCAAAATGACAGGATCATCTTATATTTGCCAGGGGCCACGACCGAGGTGGCGACCCTGAAGCAAGTGCTATCCAAGGCCGAAGACAAAGCGGCCAAGGAGCGCACCGAGTGGGAAAGGCAAGAGGCACGGGTGGGCAAGGTGCAGCAAGAGCTCCAAGCTCTCGTGTCGAAGCATGAGGCGCTGGAGCGTGACTCGAAGACGCGAGAGTCCGAGCTTGCCGTGGCCCTTGAAAGCGCGAAAAATGCCAAGGCTGAAGCCCAGAAGGACCTCCAGGAGATTGATGCGATGAGGAAGATAGCGGCGGGTAAGGCATTCTATATGCAAAGCAAGCATGTGAAAGTAAATTACCTGTTACTTACCCGAATCTGGAGCTCTCCAGGAGCATTCGCAGATTTTCCCCGCAGCGTGTTAGATGCCGCAACTTTTTACTAGGCCGAGGAGGGAAGCTCAACGAAGAAGTTGTTCTGGGCCCAATATACTGGGACCGAACACCTGGTGCCTATGAGCGACCAGCTAAAGTAGCTGGTCGAGCTACACAAGGCGGCCGAACAGGCCATGAAGGGCTTTATAGTCCGGCTGTGGCCTGGCGACGCCCTTCCGAACAGCTACTTCGGCCTGGTGAGGTGGCTTGTGGATGCATGCCCACGGCTGGAAATCGTCAAGCGGTCCATCTGCATTGAAGGTGCACGCCGGGCTTTCGCCCGTGTGAAGGTGCAATGGGCCAAGCTAGACATCGTGAAGCTGATCAAGGAAGGGCCGCCGGCGGGCAAGGAGCATCGCCACCCCGAGATGTACTATGAGGGTGTCCTGAAGGGTGCCCGTCTCGTAGCGGATGAGTGTACGAAAGATGTAATATTTTAATGAATTTGCTCGTGTGATCCTGTATGATGAAAACTTGTTTCATATGCGCTATGCAACGCTTGTTTGAATTTAAAATATTACCTTCTATTTGGCTGTTTATCCAATCTGAGAGATGGCTAGTCCTCGGCTTCTGCCCCCATGCCGCGAGTGCTGGGGTGTTCGGGATAAACCTGAGCACTCTTGTTCCCATATTTGGGTCCTTCGAGGGAGGTGCTCAGCACAGCGAACAAGGCAACCGGACTAATAATGCTTTATCACTCTCACTTAGCCATAGAATTCTATAATTTTAAATTTCGGCAAAGCCCCTGGTATTCGGAAGGCCGAATTCGGGGCGTGATACACGCCTTTAAGCCGGACAGGACCGGCTCCTCGCTCTAAGCGGCATAAGTCTTTAGGGACTCGAAACCTCGCCGAACAGCAACCAGTCTCTCGCCTTATCATGACAGTCAGTTTTAGCTTTCTCTACTGAGGTGCTTAGCCCAGCAGAACCGGGGCACAATCACAGTAGTTATCCTAGTGCTACCTTAGCCGATAGAGCGGAACGTAAGGTACCAAAACATAGGAGCCGGGCAAACCCAACATTTGACCAAAGACATGATTCGGAGCTGATGCATATAATGCTATAAGTGCGGGGTGCCGCACTTGTGAAAGTGTTCGGACTTCTCACACCATATTGTGGGGTACTTAAGCCCCTGGTGTATTAGTCGTACCAAAGTGTACGGTTGCAAGGTGTCATTAGTGAACACATATATATAAAAAAAGAAGAATGCAATAATAGTCTTTCTGCTATGCATTGTTTATTCAAAAACGTGCATTAAAGCAAAATGATACAGGCAGTGCGATAAGCAAAAAGTAGGACTATGTCCCCTCCAAGGGCAAGCTGAGGAATAGTATTAAAGTAAGTATTTCACTCATTATCGTAATCCACCTGGGAGTTCCGTGGTGTGACGTAGCTTTCTGCCTCCTTGGTTGTTGCATCATGTGTTCGGCAATCATGCTGTCAGTCAGGGTTTCCAAAGATTAAAGTCTTGAAAAGAGAAAGATAACAAAGCGGGAAGCCCCTAGTGTGGTTTAAGCCGCGTCTTGGGGCGTGTCGTAGTTGTGCCCCCCCTCCCCACCTGTGCCCAAGGTATTTTTAATGCGTAATTATGTACGCGTGGCACGGATTTCGCTGTTTGGTTGGGACTGGGGTGGGGGCCGCATTGCTACGCGAGCTCAGATCGTGCCAGGCGGTCTAGTTGCCGATTACTCCGAGCGCGCTTGAAGGTGTCCGGGACTTGAAACACCGAACTGGTGGATTGCCTTGAGAGGCTGCTTTCCGCTTCCGCTGCGAGGGCCACAGTGTGCTCCTCCGTTCGGAGAGAGCGCTTTGTGTTTCCATTAACTGTAATAACCCCCCGAGGTCCTGGCATCTTGAGCTTGAGGTATGCATAATGCGGTACCGCATTGAATTTCGCAAATGCGGTTCGCCCGAGCAGTGCATGATAGCCACTGCGGAACGGGACTATATCGAAGATTAATTCTTCGCTTTGGAAGTTATCCGGGGATCCGAAGACCACTTCCAGTGTAGTTGAGCCTATGCAATGGGCCTCTACACCTGGTATGACGCCTTTAAAGGTCGTTTTCGTGGGTTTGATCCTTGAGGGGTCTATACCCATTTTGCGCACCGTGTCCTGATAAAGCAGGTTCAGGCTGCTACCGCCATCCATAAGGACTCAAGTGAGGTGAAATCCATCAATGATTGGGTCTAGGACCAGTGCGGCGAATCCGCCATGACGGATACTAGTGGGGTGGTCCCTACGATCGAAGGTGATCGGACAGGAGGACCATGGGTTGAACTTTGGGGCGACTGGCTCCAACACATATACGTCCCTGAGCGCACGCTTTCGCTCCCTCTTGGGGATGTGGGTTGCGTATATCATGTTCACCATTCGCGCTTGTGAGGGGAACCTCTTCCGTCCTCCGGTGTTCTGCTGTCGGGGCTCCTCTTCGTCATTGCTGTGTGACCCCTTATCTTTGTATTCGGCAATTAACTTGCTGGCCTGCTTGGACACCCAACAATCCCTGTTTGTGTGGTTGGCTGGCTTGTCGGGGGTACCGTGTATTTGACACGAGCGGTCGAGTATACGGTCCAAACTGGACGGGCCCGGAGTGCTTCTTTTGAATGGCTTTTTCCGTTGACCGGGTTTAGATCCTTTGAATCCGGCATTGACTGTCGTATCCTCGGTATTGTCGGTGTTAATGCGGCGCTTATGTTTGTTATGACGTGACCTGCTATTGCCGTCCTTGGTATCCGAAGTACCATGGTTCTTTGATATGTTATTACTGCGAGCCAGCCAGCTGTCTTCTCCCACACAAAAGCGGGTCATGAGTGTCGTGAGGGCTGCCATAGATTTCAGCTTTTCCTGACCAAGGTGCTGGGCTAGCCACTCATCGCGGATGTTGTGTTTGAAAGCTGCTAGGGCCTCTGCATCCGGACAGTCGACGATTTGATTTTTCTTTGTTAGGAACAGAGTCCAGAATTGCCAGGCCGATTCTTCTGGCTGCTGAATTATGTGGCTCAAGTCATCGACATCTGGTGGTCGCACATAAGTGCCCTGAAAGTTGTCGAGGAATGCGGCCTCCAGATCTTCCCAACAGCTGACTCTGCTGGCAAGCTGTTAAGCCAATGTCGCGCTGGTCCTTTGAGCTTTAGTGGGAGGTATTTGATGGCGTGTAAGTCATCACGGCGGGCCATGTGGATGTGGAGGAGGAAATCCTCGATCCATACCGCAGGATCTGTTGTGCCATCGCATGATTCAATATTTAATGGTTTGAAACCCTCTGGGATTTGATGATCCATTACTTCATCTATGAAGCATAGGGGGTGTGCGGCGCCTCTGTATTGGGCTGTATCGCGACGCAGCTCGAATGGGTCTTGCTCGCTATGTTTGGCCCGGCCGGATTTACTTTTATTGTATCCGGCGTGACGTTTATCGTCTCACATAGTGGCGCACCCTCGTGATCCGTAGATCGATCTTGCATGCTTTGCTTTGTCCTCCAATACGTCTCGCAGGTCTGGCGTATTTCCCCATGCCTTTTTATTTGAATGATGTCGGGGTGCGGGCTGAGTTTTTGGCTGGAATGCCTCTCTATCGCGTCCATGAGGTGGCCGATCAGCCGCGTCATACGCTTCTTCCTCTAGTTGGGGTAGCGACCTGCATTTTGGGTAACTCTTGGAGGGGCGTTCGAGTTTATATTCCTCGGCCGCGAGGACTTCAGTCCATCTATCAGCTAGCAGATCTTGATCAGCTTGAAGCTGCTGCTGCTTTTTCTTAAGGCTATTTGCCGTGGCTATAAGCCGGCACTTGAAGCGCTCTTGTTCGATGGGATCCTCTGGCACGACGAATTCGGCATCGTCGAGGCTTGACTCGTCTTCGGAGGGGGGCATGTAATTATCGTCCTCCGCCTCTCCATCTGCCACTCTCTCTGGAGGGCTGGCCTTCCCATCCTCCTGTCCTAGATCGTGCTGGAGGGGATTGTTGCCATCTTCGGCACTATCCGGAGTGTTATTATCTCCTGTGCCGGTATCACCACTTTTGCTTTGGCGGGACTTAGAGCAGCGCCGCTGACGTCGGCGCTTGGGTTGCTTTTTGGAGGGGTCATCCTCCGATGTCTCGTCGCCATTGCCTTCTTTGGGTGTGGCCACCATGTATATATCATATGATGAGGTGGCTGTCCAGTGCCCTGTGGGCAGTGGTTCCTCTTCGTTTCCCGCATCGTCGTCCATACCGTCGATGTCTTCGGAGTCGAAGTCGAGCATGTCGGTTAAGTCGTCGACAGTGGCTACTAAGTGGGTGGTGGGTGGGCAGCGAATTTCTTCGTCATCCGCATCCCAATCCTGCCGGACATAGTTCGGCCAGGATCCTCCTGACAAGGAGAGAGACCTTAATGAGTTCAATATATCGCCAAAGGGCGAGTGCTGAAAAATATCCGCGGAGGTAAATTCCATGATCGGTGCCCAATCGGATTCACTAGGAACGGGCGCAGGCGGTTCGGAGTCCGTGGCCGGAGAAGGATCCGGTAGTCTGACAACATGGCTCTCGTGCAGGGTAAGGTCGATGTTCGGCTCGATCACCACTGAGGATAAGGCCTCCGTGGCGGGGTCCATCCACCCGTCCATGGACGGTGCAACTGGCTCCGAATCGAGGGTCGGAGCGGTGCCGGTGCGATCTCCTGAACACTGTCCAATGGTAGAGCTAAATCGTGCTCATCGTGACCGCGTGACGCATAGGGCAGAGGCTCGAATCCGTCGAAGATCAAGTCTCCACGGATATCGGTCGTGTAGTTTAAGCTTCCAAATCTGACCTGGTGGCCAGGGGCGTAACTTTCGATATGCTCTAGATGGCCAAGCGAGTTGGCCCGCAGTGCGAAGCCGCCGAATACAAAAATCTGTCCAGGGAGAAAAATCTCACCCTAGACTGCATTGCTAATGATGATCGAAGGAGCCATCAAGCCTAACGGTGACGACACAAAGGAACTCTCAATGAAAGCACCAATGTTGATGTCAAAACCAGCGGATCTCGGGTAGGGGGTCCCAAACTATGCGTCTAAGGCGGATGGTAACAGGAGGCAGGGGACACGATGTTTTACCCAGGTTCGGGCCCTCTTGATGGAGGTAAAACCCTACGTCCTGCTTGATTTATTCTTGATGATATGAGTATTACAAGAGTTGATCTACCACGAGATCGGAGAGGCTAAACCCTAGAAGCTAGCCTATGGTATGATTGTATGTTGTCCTACGGACTAAACCCTCCGGTTTATATAGACACCGGAAAGGGCTAGGGTTACATAAGGTCGGTTACAAAGGAGGAGATATACATATCCGTATTGCCTAGCTTGCCTTCCACGCCAAGTAGAGTCCCATCCGGACACGAGACGAAGTCTTCAATCTTGTATCTTCATAGTCTAACAGTCCGGCCAAAGGATATAGTTCGGCTGTCCGGAGACCCCCTAATCCAGGACTCCCTCAGGGCCCACGAGGGTGGAGGGCGCGCCTGGGGGGAGGGGTAGGCGCGCCCCCTACCTCATGGCCTCCTGGTTGATGTCTTGACGTAGGGTCCAAGTCCTCTGGATCATGTTCGTTCCGAAAATCACGTTCCCAAAGGTTTCATTCCGTTTGGACTCCGTTTGATATTCTTTTTCTGCGAAACCCTAAAATAGGCGAAAAAAGAACAATTCTGGGCTGGGCCTCCGGTTAGTAGGTTAGTCCCAAAGATAACATAAAAGTGTATAATAAAGCCCAATAATGTCCAAAACAGAATATAATATAGCATGGAACAATAAAAAATTATAGATACGTTGGAGACGTATCAGTAAGCACTGCCTTCTATCCCTACCTTTTTCTGTTTTTATTGGTTAAATAAAATAAAATAAAATGCCACGTTTTGTCTGTTTTCTGAATTTCCCGTGCAATAAAAATGACCCAAAAATAAAAGTTTTCAGAATGCCCTGAAAATTTTACATGATTTTTTCTGAATATTTGAGAATTTTTGGTGCAATAAACATCAGAGGGAGGTGCACCAAGTGGGCAGAACCCACCTGGGCGTGCTAGCACCCCCAGGCGAGCCCCGGTGGGTTGTGGTCCCCAAGTGGGCCCCCTCACTTACCTCTTCATCCAACATCCTCAATTATCTCCAGACAAAAATCTCCATTGGTCTCTCTCCCATGTTCTTGAGCTCAAACCTGCGGATTTCGATCTCTTTGCTCGAAGCTCCGTTTCCGAAACTGTTTCAGGGGATTGTTGCTTGGTATGTGACTCCACCGTTTGTCCTATTAGTTTTTGCTTTAGTGGTTTATATTTTGAATAATTAGCTACTCTTGGTGTGGCTGTAGATGTGCTTGCATGTTAAATTCTTAATGTTCTAAGTAGTTTGAATGCTTGTTTTGGCCTCTATGTATCCCTATGAGTAGTTGCTATCAATCTTATAAAGTTTTGTTGACAAATTTTTGTCACCCCAAAAATTTTATTTTCAGAAAATTGTACGCGGACATGAATATCTTCAGGAAGTTTGGCTCTAGGAAGAACTCCAAGGGTGTTATTGGGGAGTCTTCTGACAATGATCTCCACCCTCGGAGATTGGCGGAGGTACGGCCGTGTGAATGGCCTCACACCGCATTCCTGGAAGAAGCTGGAATTCTTCAGAAGTTCATGCAATATATTGCAAACGCCGGCCTCACTGACTTCATCGCAGACGAGTGTGACCAGCACCAAATCCTCACAAATATCTTTGTTCAAAGCTTTAATTTCCTGCCTAGGAATAATCCTCCCGAAGTGAGCTTCGATTTATATGCCGAAAACCATCAGATACCACTTACTGAATTTTGTGATATATGCTTGATCCCTTCTGATGGGAGCTTAGCCGAGCCTAGGTCGGCTAGGTTTGACGATTTCTATCGCACTTTGACAGTGGGAGATAAAAGAGGGGTGTCGGCCACCACGGCTGCTAGCATACATTTTCCTGTCATACATTATTTTGCTTTATTTGTTGCTAAGTGCTTGCTTGCTAGAAAGAAAGTAGGTGCACTCACTGCACCAGACTTTGTTGTTTTACGCCGAGCACTAGAGGGCGACAACACTCATAGCTTGGGAGATATTAAAGCTCGTCGCCTCCATCTTAATAAATCACAGGGTGAAATACATGGTGGGATTTTTGCTACTCGTTTGGCGGCTCACTTCGAGGTTGAGATACACCCTCATGATTACCCTCTGACCAAGGTTTACCTAGATCGGGTAGCCATGAAACACCATCATTTTCTTGCACGAGATTATTCTGACATTCCCATTCCTTATAACCTGGTTTTTAGCGTTAAAACTCATGATATTATTCCACTGCCTGCACCTGCTTTGTTTGATTATGCTGCTAGGGGCAGATATAGGATCATGCCCGCGGACATCATCGATCGCCTACCGAAACGCTCAGGCTACTGCGAAAGCGGCACAATAGGAGCCCCAGCAGTGGGACGAGTGGATGACCACTCCTCAGCTCCCCTACTACCCTCCAGGCTACTGATCGACTACCAAGTTAGGCCAAAAGCCTAAGCTTGGGGGAGTATGTGTTTCCACCGACTTTTCATTCATGTCCACTTATTCCATTTGTCGGTGTTCACACATTTTCATTGTATCATCCATGCTTAGATTTATTTTCTTGCTTTCTTCTTGTGTGTTTGATAAACTTTAGAAAAACCAAAAAATTAGTTGTAGCTAGTTTACTTTCTATGCATGCTTAGTAGTAACATTTAAAAGAAAAACCAAAAAGATTTCCTTGTTCTTCTTTTGCTTGTTGGGAGCTTTCCTGTGTAAATAGTTTTTCTCATTTTTGCTTTTTATTTGATTGTTCAAGAAAACCAAAAACTCCAAAAATATTTCAATGTGTTTCTCTGAATTTCTTTTCCTTTTTATTCGAGTTGTACCAAGGAGAAGACCACGATGAAAATGTTGAGTGGCTCTCATATGAATAACTGTTGAACTAATAAAGAACACATTTTACCTTGTCTTCTCCTGTTTAATAAAATGTTTGCACATTCCAACTTAGTCCACGACACTCTTGCACTATTATTATTTTCATACCAGTTGGTCGTGCAAGTGAAAGGCAATAATGACGATATTCGATGAACTGGTCGTGGTAGAGAGAAACTGGTATGAACTCGACTTGTTCTGTTTGTGTAAATATATTTAACCTCGTATCCATGATTCAGCCCATTATGATTAAACATGTTTGCAATGAAAATTAGAGATTATAGTTTCTCATGCCATGCATAAGTAGCTGGGAGTTGATAATGATTTATCTAGGATGTCAACATAGCGTTAAAATGATTGTGATGTAGTATGATGATATGGTATCCTCCTCTGAATATTCAAGTGGCTTGACTTGGTACATTGTCGGTGTACTAGAATAGGGGTACCCTAGTACCCCGAACTTGTGCACAGGCAGTTGCAGCACCCCGCGGCAAAGGCTTGCCGGGCGAACGCCAAAATCCCCCAAGGTTCCCTTGGATCCATCCAAGAACAAAGTATTTAAGCTAAGGAGACAAGACCCCGGCAAGAGGAGCTTGCCGGGAAGGCCAACCAAGGCGCTCCAAGGAACTTGCCGCGACGCGCCACGCGCTCCGGCAAGGCAGCAAGGCCCCGGCAAGAGGAGCTTGCCGGGAAGGCTAAACAAGGTACCCCGGGGCCCGATGAGCGATGAGCTTCTGGACCCGGCAAGATAACAACAGCGGCAAGGCGCTTGCCGCGGCAGGCGGCCACTCTGCGCCCACACTCCAGCACATCCACCAACGTGTCGCTCTGGGGGCCTCTCCGGGCGCGCGTGGCGGGATGCTGTGCAGCCAGCCGTGCGCAGTGGCATGTGAAGCTGACAAGATCGCCATCGTGGCGGACGGTGGCGCCCCTAACAGTCCTTTTCTGCACTGTTCGGGCGACTCATACGGGCATTTAATGCCCTTGTCCCCTGCCGTCAGGGTTAGGTAGGGTGCACTGTACAAGCAACTGTACCAACTATCTCGCTTTTTACGTTTTTACCCTCCTCTGCGTTGCCACCTGTCGGTGACCCCTTTAGCATATAAAAGGAGGCCCATGCGCAACGTAGAGGGGGTTCGGTTCGGAGCCTCAGACAATCGGCTTTGATTCATTCGTAGCACAGGAAACATCACACACTCTCGCTCGAGAGCAAGAACACCAGATAATACAACTAGACAAGCAGCAGTATGAGTGTTATCTCTCCGGAGAGCTCCGAAGCTGGGTAAACTGCTCATGTGCTTCGCCTCGATCCGCTCTTCGTGCGATCTCCGCCCCCCGCCGAACCGAAAGGGGCTCGGTCCGCCGGCCCCATAGGTGTTCGTGGATCAGTTTCCCCGACATCTTTGGCGCGCCAGGTAGGGGGTGTCGAGATTGTGTGAACCAGATCCGGCGTTCACACGAGCTAGATCCTTATTCCCTTCATCAACATGCCACCGAAGAAGAAGACTTCGGCGGCAGCCGCTCCATCCACGTCACTTCCGTCACCGTTGGAGCAAACGAGTGGTGGGATGGACGCCGGCGGAAGAAAGGACGTCGACGAGGAAGCTCATGATGCCGCCAGGTCCAAGAACAAGGTTGCACAAACCTCGGCGACTGTACATGTTCCACGCCACTCTCAGGAGGCGCAAGATCAACAGCGTCATGGCGCTAGCAGTGCCATACGCATGATAGCCCAAGACCAAGCTGGTGGATCTCGGGCCGCTCAAGACCAGCATGCACGCCAGCGTGCTGGCACGAGCGGGGCGCGGTCGCCAGGACGGGATACTGCTCCTTCTAACATAGTTAGAAGTTCGAGCACGTCCCGCTCCTCGCGCCGTCCGCCACTGCCACCCACCACTCCAGCAGAAGCTTTGGCGCGAGCTCAACTTCTCCTAGATTACCCTCCAACGTCGAACAAGATCGACGAATGGAGGGCCACCATCCAGAGTCTCATCAGCTACGCCAACGGCGACGCTCCACGGCGGCCGAGCGCGTCGCCGCCACGACAGGACCGCCGGACGCGAGCCGGTGGCGACGAAACGGGCGGAGGTGCAACTACCATGCAATCACCGCCCCGAAGGCCAAGATCGCCGACTCGCCGGATCCACATCGACAGCGACTCCACTGCATCGTCGGATCCACGAGCTCGTCGCGATCAGCGCCAAGTTCTTCATGATTGACAACAAGAAGACGCTCGAACCCGCATCGAGCGACGAAGAGAAGCGCAACGTCAATCCGACAAGCGCGCTTGGCCCTCTGTTGACATGCATGCGCCAGGGGAACCAGGCGATCTGCCGTATGCGGTAGGTTGTCCTGCGTTCACTCATGAGCTGCGGCAAGTCCAGTGGCCCAGTACAAAGAACTTCAAGCCAGACGTACCGGAGAAGTACGACGGCAAGACGCATCCGTCAGAGTTCCTCAGCATCTACACCATTGCGGTACAAGCTGCCGGGGGACGAGATGACAAGATCCTTGACAACTACTTCCCGCTGGTGCTCAAGCCCAATGTCAGATCCTGGCTCATGCACTTGCCGGACAACTCCATATCCTCTTGGGCTGATCTGTGCCATCAGTTTGTCGGCGCCTTTACAGGTGGACACAAGCCTCATGGCCAGGAGAGTGATCTTCACCTGCTCGCCCAGAAGGAAGGAGAGCCCTTGCGCAAGTACATTCAGAGATTCAGTAGTGTGCAGCACAACATCCCAGACGTCCACCCTGCTGCGGTGATCAGCGCGTTCCATCAGAACGTGCAGAACCGCAGGATGCGGGAGGAAATGGCAATGTGCAAGATCAGGGATGTCAGTGAGTTATATGCACTGGCCGACAAGTGTGCGCGTGATAAGGAAAGGAGGAGAATCCCCGGAGAAAATATAGGAGCGGGAGGATCTGACAGTGAAGATGTTGCCCCGACAAGGAAAAACCGGCGGCAGAACAACAGGAGGAGAAAAGGCAAAGAAGTGCTAGTTGTTGAGCAGTCCTGCAACGGTGGCGGCGCCAAGGAATCCAAAGCTGGCGACTCCGGTAAGGAGGTTGCCGCGGAGGCAGCAGTCGCCGACAAGCAGGACGGCACCAACAAGCAGTATTGCAAGATTCACCGCACCAAGGGCCATGATCTTCAGAACTGCAAGAGGGTCGAGCAGCTTGTTGAGCAACAGAAAGCTGAATACGAGCGGCGCGACAAGGAGAAGGCCCAGGAAGGAGCTGGTGGATTCGGCAAGAAACGTCCCGGCCGAGGAGGACGCCGCGGCAAGGCCAAGCAGCGGCAAGGAGACATACCTCCTCGCGGCCGCGACAAGGATGAAGATGACGGCGACGATGAAGATATGGATGATGAGGAGACTGATGAGCAGGAGTTCCAGAAAGCTACAGAGGTCCTGTGCGTTGACGGTGGTGCTTCTCTGCATGCCTCGCACCGCCAGCTCAAGCAGTGGATGCGGGAGGTTAATGCAGCAGAACCACCCGTCGAGTCACACAGGCCTCTGAAATGGTCCAGCACGCCTATCATCTTTGATATTGAGGACCACCTGGATCGCATAACTGCGGTCGGGTGCTTGCCGATGTTGGTTTCACCAAAAATCCGCAACCTCAAGGTCACTAAGATGCTAGTTGACGGCGGGGCCGGTTTGAACTTGATCTCCTCCGTGGTGCTCCAGAAGCTCCAGATCCCTGACAGCGAGCTCGAAGAGACCGGCACATTTCAAGGAATCAACCCGGGAAGGAGCAAGCCAAAGGGAAAGATCACGTTGCCGGTAACATTTGGCAGTGAGCTGAACTTCAGGACTGAGAGGGTCACGTTTGACATTGCCGACTTTCCATTACCTTACAATGGAATCCTTAGTCGTCCGGCACTCGCCAAGTTCATGGCAGCCTCTCACTATGCGTACAACATACTGAAAATGCCAGGCCCAATAAATGTCATCTCTGTCCCTGGCGACAAGAAGGATGCTCTTATCTGTGCCGACAAGATCTACTGAGAAGCAGCAGCCGCAGCAGAACGAAGGACACTTGCCGCTGAAGCTCCCGGGGGGGAAGAAGAAGACCAAGTCCGGCAAGAGCTCTGATGCCCACTCCGGCAAGCGCACCTCTTCGGAGTGCTGCGCTACCGTCGAGGACGCACCATCGAGCTCCACCGGCAAGTGCAAGAAGGCAATGGCAGCTCCACCAGAGACTAAGAAGGTGTCCGCCAAGGAGGATGGCACTGATGGTACCTTCACCATCAGCGCCACTCTTGACCCCAAATAGGAAAGCGCGCTCGTTGCTTTCCTGCGGGCGAATGTCGACGTGTTTGCGTGGCAACCGTCTGATATCCCCGGTGTTCCCAGGAAAGTGATTGAGCACCACCTTGCCGTCTGTCCTCATGCGCGGCCCGTCAAGCAGAGAGTCAGGAAGCAGGCAGTAGAGTGCCAAGAATTCATCGCAGAAGAAATCAAGAAGTTGGAAGCAGCAGGCCTTGTCAGAGGAGTACTCCATCCCACGTGGTTGGATTGAGCCACAAATACACAGAAATGTGGAAGCTTACATGGATGACATAGTGGTCAAGAGCAAGAACAAAGCGACCTTGATTCAAGATTTAGATGAGACATTTGCAAACCTGCGCAAGATCAACCTCAAGCTTAACCCTGAGAAGTGCGTGTCTGGAGTCCCTTCCGGCAAGCTTCTCGGATTCTTCGTGTCTCAGCGGGGAATTGAAGCCAATCCCGACAAGATCAAAGCCATCGAGCAGATCGAAGCACCAAAGCGCGTCAAGGATGTACGAAGGCTTGCCGGTTGCGTGGCTGCTCTCAGCAGGTTTATCTCTAGATCTGCTGAGCGCGCCCTACCATTTTTCAAAATTTTGAAAAAGGTAGGTCCAATGAAATGGACTCCGGAAGCGGAGCCTGCGCTGCAGGACTTGAAGAGATACCTGTCCTCCACTCCAACACTTGTCGCACCTAAGCCGCAAGAGAAGTTGCTGCTGTATATAGCGGCAACCAATCAAGTGGTTAGTGCTGCGTTAGTGGCGGAGAGGGAGGCGGATGATGAGCCAGCAACCACGGCAGGCCCATCCGACGACAAGCAGGGGGCTTCGCCGACAAGCTCTGGTCCCGACAAACATGAGTTTGCGCAGGAGCATGATAAGATGCCAAGGAGAATGGTGCAGCCCCCAGTTTACTTTGTCAGTTCCCTTCTGCAGGGGGCTAGATCAAGGTACTCTGGTGTGCAGAAGTTGCTTTTCGGCCTCCTCATGGCCTCGAGAAAGCTGCGCCATTACTTCCAAGCACATGAGATCACAGTCGTCACTCGCTTTCCGCTGAAGAGGATACTGCAAAATCCAGAAGCAACGGGCAGGATTGTCGAGTGGGCGCTGGAACTGTCAAGCTTTGGCCTCAAGTTTGAGAGCACCTCAACTATCCAAAGCAGAGCATTGGCAGAGTTCATAGCAGAGTGGACGCCAACCCCAGATGAAGAAATTCCAGAAACGAGCATCCCCGTCAAAGAGGCAAGCAAAGAGTGGCTGATGTACTTTGATGGTGCCTTCTCGCTGCAAGGCGCCGGTGCAGGCGTGCTGCTTGTCGCACCCACCGGAGAGCACCTCAAGTACGTAGTCCAGATGCACTTTCCCAAAGAGCAAGCAACCAACAATACTGCAGAGTATGAAGGATTACTTGCCGGTCTTAGAATCGCAGCAGACCTTGGGATTAAGAAGCTCATTGTCAGGGGTGACTCACAGCTTGTCGTCCGACAAGTGAACAAGAACTACCAGAGTCCGTTGATGGAAGCATATGTTGATGAAGTGAGGAAGCTAGAAGAGCACTTTGACGGCCTACAAATGGAGCATATCCCAAGAGTTCAGAATGATATTGCTGATGGCCTGTCAAAGTGCGCCGCACTAAAGTTACCTGTGGAACTAGGGATCTTTGTGCTTAAGTTGACTCAACCATCCGTAACACCATCAACTGGACAAAGCAAAAAGAGGAAGTTGGTTTCTGGTGACTACTTTCTGGCAGAGCTCCCCAAAGACGCCGCCAAGAAAGTCCCCAAGATCAACACCAAGGATGCTGAGGGGCAGTCTGCTCCGGCAAGCCAAATGGTTTGTTCCGTTGAAGCAGACGCTCCCGACAAGTTTTGCTCCGGCAAGCTTGCCGGGGAACATCAAGCTCCGGCAGGGCCGCAAGTCCTTGCCGTAGAAGCAGATGTTCCCGCAGCAGCAGATGCGCCTTTAGTCCTTGTTGTCGAGCCACAAGCTCTAGCATGGGCACAGCAGATTGTCCATTTCCTTCAGACAGGAGAACTTCCTGAAGAACAAGAAGAAGCGGAAAGAGTAGCCCGGCGGTCAAGTATGTACCAGTTTGTCGATAGCATACTGTACAGAAGAAGACTCAACGGTGTGAAATTGAAGTGTATTCACCGGGAAGATGGACAAAAGCTGTTGGCGGAGATACATGGAGGCATATGTGGCCACCACATTGGCGCAAGAGCACTTGCCGGCAAAGCTTTCCGGCAAGGTTTCTTTTGGCCGACAGCCCTCCAGGATGCAACTGCACAAGTAACCAAGTGTGAAGCGTGCCAGTTCCACTCCAAACATATACACCAGCCAGCTCAAGCTCTCCAGACGATCCCTTTATCCTGGCCATTTTCGGTCTGGGGGCTCGATATCCTCGGCCCCTTCCCCCGAGCTATCGGGGGCTTTGAGTACTTGTACGTCGCAATCGACAAGTTCACAAAGTGGCCGGAAGTGCAGCCAGTGAGGAAGGTGACATCACAGTAAGCAGTCAAGTTCTTCAGGTCGATTGTTTGCCGTTTCAGGATTCCCAACAGGATCATCACCGACAACGGCACGCAATTCACGAGCCGCACCTTCATGCAGTACGTCCAAGACCTTGGCGCCAAGGTCTGCTTCGCTTCTGTTGCTCATCCGAGAAGCAACGGTCAAGCAGAGAGGGTAAATGCTGAAGTGCTGCGCGGGCTCAAGACCAGAACTTTCGACATGCTGCACAGGTGCGGAAGGAACTGGATTGAGGAGCTGCCGATGGTTCTTTGGTCGATCAGAACGACGCCAAAGCGAGCCACTGGCCAGACACCTTTCGCTCTAGTCTATGGAGCAGAGGCAGTTCTCCCCACGGAACTCGTATACGGATCGCCTCGAGTGCTCGCTTATAATGAGCTCGAGCAAGAACAGCTGCGGCAAGACGACGCGCTGCTCCTTGAGGAAGATCGTCTTCAGGCTGCTGTACGAGCTGCTCGATACCAGCAAGCTTTGCGCCGCTATCATAGCCGCAAAGTTAAAGCCAGAAGCTTCGAGGAAGGCGACCTTGTTCTTCGGCGCGTTCAGTCCGCCAAGAATTCCAACAAGTTGACGCCGAAGTGGGAAGGCCCTTATCGGGTGAGACGAGTCACAAGGCCTGGCGCTGTCCGCCTTGAGACCGAGATGGCATTCCAGTGAGCAACTCCTGGAACATAGAACATCTTCGTAAGTTTTTCCCATAAGGCGCGGTTGCCGGAACCCGTTCCGGCAACCACCTTTTGTACAAGTCTTGCCGATGTTGCATGTAATCCTTTGTATAAAGCCGGGCGCAGATCCCGTGCATAAGTAAAACCCCATGTGCTCCGCACAGCCTGTCCATTTCATGCGTTAGTTCCTTTCTTGCATGCAATTATCTGACACTTTGTGCAGCACCTACATCCGGTAAGCAGTAACGAGCCGAAGAGCTCCATGTTATTATTTTCTCTTCTTTCTTTTTCTTTTAAAAGGAAAAGAAGGTTCTCCCGCACACAAGTTTGCGGGGGGGGGGGAGGAGAAGATTCTGGTATGGGCCAGGCATCATTCAAGCAAAGACTTGCCTTACCGGGAAGCAAATGACAGAAAAGCTAAGTTGCCAAAGTTTGAGCAATCACTTTTTAAATTTTTGAGTTATCTTCCTCGAACGACCCTGCTTTGTATGGAAAACCTGTGCGTGGAGGAACCAACTCGTGGCTAGTTGCGCTCTTACTTTGTTTCGAGTCCGCTCAATAGCTTAAGCGTGCTGCAACTAGTCGCGACAAGGTTTCTTGTCGGAAGCAGCGCCGCCAGCAGGCTGCTGAAGTCCCGCACTCAGCGCTCGCGGCTCGGGCGCCTGCGCCGACAAGTTCCCTAGAAGCGTAGGGTAAAAACATACAAGGGAAGGAATCTAGTAGAGGAAATAACATAGCAATTGATAGACAGAAATAAAGTTATATTACAAAGATAACTTGTCGCAGCTCTAACAGACTGTTTTCATAACATGATTAGCAGCGACAAGGGAAAAGAAGAAATAGGCGGCCTAATCTACGCGCCCGCCCTCGACTCTCTTGATCTCGCTCACCTTGTCCACAATGGGTGCGACAAGGGCCTTGAGTGCGTCCAGATCGGCGTCAGGCGGCAAGGACCTGAGGACGTTGGTGAAGCTAAGGCCTGGGTTGCGGAAGGCCACCTTCATCAGCACCTTCTGGAGAACCCCAGCACAGATTTTGCGCGACTCGTCGGCCAGCTGCTTCGGGATCCTCTCCCGGAACCGCTGGAGTGCCGTCGCCACGCCCTTGAAGAATAGGCTGAGCTTGGCGCTGGGTTGAAGGCTCTCGTCGGAAGGATACCCAAAGTCCTCCATCCCCAGCTGCGCCAGCTCCTCGTTGATGACTGCGGCAGTGTTCACCAGACCTTCGGTCCAGTGCTCCACTCTGTCTCTGAACGAGTTTTGGGTAACTGCAATGCTCTCCAGCAGCGCCGTGTCAGCCTTGACCTTCTCCACCAAGGTCTTCTCCCGCTCCTTGGCGGCCTCCAGCGTCTGCGTCAGCGTGGCCAGCTTCAGCTCCAGGTCTGCTTTGGAATCCTTGGCGGTGCTGAGCTCCTTGCCCCTTTCAGCGAGAAGGCCTTGCAGCTCACCGTGGGCGGCAGCATCCTTCTCGCGCTCACGCTTGAGCGCGGCAAGCTCCTCGCTGCTCTTCCCAATGTCGGCCTCCAGCCGCGCCACCTTCTCCTCTAGCTCTTTCTTGGCGGCCTCTGCAGTTGCCGCGGCGTCCTTTGCCTCCTTGAGAGCCCCGCCAAGTGCTCGCTCGCGCTCGGCAAGCTCTTCCTCGTAGCTGTCGAGATGGGCCTTCCGCTGCACTAGTTCACCTTCCCGCGCGGACTGCCTCTCGGCAGCCAGCCTTTGATTCTCTTCAGCCTCGGCCTTCTCGAGAAGAAAGGCCGTGCGCTCCTCGTCTACTCGCTCCCGCTCCTGCGCCAGGGACCGGAGAGCTTCTTGATTTTGTCCCCTGAGCTCCTCCGCGCGCTTCTCCATGTCAACTCCCGCCTTCGCGACAAGCGCTTCCCGGGAAGCCAGCTTGGCTTGCCGGGTGCGGTAGAGTGACAGCAGCTTCCGCAGCAGCTGCTCCTCCTCAGCCTCGCCGCTGCTGCTGCCGGGCGCGTCAACCAATGACAGTCCAGCAGAGGCGAGCACCTCCCCGTCAAAAGTCTCCCCCTCGACCGGCGCCCTGGAGCTCGACGCCCAGGGTAGCTTGATGAAGATGTTGTCACCGGCCTGCAAGTAGGCGCCGGGCTGGGGCTCCTCGGAGCCCGGCTCCGCGGAAGCGGCAGAGGGTTCGGCGGTCGGTGCAGCGCCCGGCGCTCCTGCGGCCTCAGGGTCATCAGTGCGATTGCCCGACCCCTCGCCGGCTTCCGCAGCAGCAGCCCCGGCGGCCTCCTCGCCGGCGGTCTCATCAGCACCGGCACCTTCCTCGCCGGCGCCCTCTGTCTCCATTGGCTCAGCCGAAGATGGGTCTGAAGAACGAAGAAGGGAGGAAAATCAATCAAAAATCCAAGAAAGGAAAAACAAAAGAAGCAGAACCCAAGGGAAAGTTTCTGGGCAAGTGGATTACCTGCGCCAAGATCTTCAGTTGCGGCCTCGGTCGCCGCAGGATCAGCAGTGTCGTCCCTTGCCGGAGAGTCCCCCCTTGCCGGAGAACGCTCCCTTGCCGGGGACTCCTCCCTTGGCGGCGCAGTCGAAGCAGGTGGCACTTCGGGGCCAGCCTCCGGGCGCTCCTGATGAGGCTGCTCTGCTCCTGCACAAGTCAACAAGCAAGATATCAACAAAGGAAAAGGCACTCAAGTGCGCCCGGCAGCAGAAGGCTAAACTATGAACTTACGCTGGGGGCTGCGCTGGGGGCTGCTCCGAGGGGTGATTGCCGGGTCCGTCAAGGTGGTCTCGGGCCCACCTCCTGCCGACACGATGGGGTCATCCTCGATGACGATCACCGCGGCCTTGGCCCTCTTCGCCGCTCTCTGGGCCAGTGTTCTAAAAAGAAAGGAGTCCAGATTGGAGCAAGTCAGATACAAGATATAAACAGCAAGATTGAAGGATTATAAGAGCACCAAAGAAACTCACTCTTCTTCCTCCTTGTCGGAGCTGAGCGCGGAAAGATCGAAGTCCGGCCCTCCTCCGGTGCGGCGAGGTGGAGGAGTAGGATCCCTTGCCCGCTTGGCGGGGGCAGTGGCAGTGGCCCGGGAAGATCCCGCTCCAGTTGCCGCTGCTGCGTGAGGCGCTCCCGCGGCAACATTGCTTGCCGCGGTAGAGCGCGTCGCGCGGCTCGATGGCTGTGGAGCCGGCTGCCGCCCTGCTGCGTCCCTGGCCCTACGAAGGCGCCTCCTTGGCGGGGCCGGGGGCTTCGCCTGCGTCAAGCTCTCTGAAGGTTCAGCTTCCTCCTCGCCGGCCTCGCTCGACTCGGCTTCGGAACCGGCAAGCTCCTCCTCGCCCATGAACTCCGTGCGTTCGGCAAGGTTTGCCGCCTCTGCAGCCTCCGCCTCCTCCACAGTAAACCCAAACACACCCGCAGCAGCTGCGGCCGCAGCCTCTTCCGCCCTAGTAGCGATGAGCTGCAGCTCCTCGTCGGTGGTGTCACGGGTGAGGCTCTTCTGCTCGTCGGCACGGACCGGCACTTCCTCCAAGGTGTCGAAGAATGCTCGCACAACGTCATCCGCAGGCTCTTGCCAAGTTGGGACGATGCCGTGTGAATCGCACAACAGCATCATGGCGCGGATCCGGTCAAGCGAAGAGTTATTTCACAAAGGAACTACGCCCCTCGGCAATGTGAATGGGTGCTGGGGGTCGCGTTTGAATAATTCCAAGAGCATTGCGTCCAACTCCAAGACAGTGAAGTTGTAGTTAAGGCCCGGCCGCAGCCTCATGATGTCCGCCGAATTCTTGAATTCCCAGGCGGGCCTCCTCCTCTCCTGCAGGGGGGCAATGCGGCGGCGGAGGAAATCTGCCCCGACAGCACCTACGGAGAGCCCGGCAAGCCTGAGGCGAAGAATCCTAGTGATGGCGATCTTCAGCCTCTCGTCTTCCGGGGCCACGTTGCTCCAGTCATTGCCGCGCACTATTGGAGTTTGGCGCACGGCGGTGAAGGGCTGCGGATCCTCCTCGACGATCTAACACCACTCCGCTCTCCACTCCTCCCACTTGCTGTGAAGCTCACCCTCCAAGTACGCCTCTTTCTTGCCGACTCTCGAGACCCAGGCAATCCCTCCGGCAAGCGGCTCTCCTCTCTCTACCCGAGGTATGAAGAAGTGGCGGAAAAGGGCAAAGGATGGACTCCGACAAAGTTTTCGCACAAGTGTGCGAAAACTGCCATGGTCAGGACAGCATTGGGGGTGAAGTCAAGGAGGCGGAAGCCATATGTGTTCATAATATCACAGAAGAACTCCGAGAAGGGCGGGCAGAGCCCGCAATAGAAGAATAGCGGGAAGAACGGGTACCCATTTGGAGCCGACTCCGAGGCAGCGGCCGGGAGTACCCTCGTGCGCGGATGCGCACGCGTCTCCGTCGCCCAAAAGAGGTAGAAGTACTCCCTCAGCTCCTGCACGCCGAGCTAGGGGGTGAAGATCGCCCGCTCCTTCCGCAGCGCCGTGAGCCGCTGCGCCTCGGCCGACTTCACACCCTTTCCCTTGTCGGCTTTCGGGGCCATGGCAGAGGTGGTGGAGAAGGTCGACGGCGTGGTGGTGCTGGTGGCAATGGGGGGCGGAGTGCTGCTCTCTCGGCTTCGAGAAGAAGGGGGGAGCAGCGGAGTTTGTGAAGAAGGAGTAGCAGCAACCAGCGAGGGGGAACGAACTGCTCCTATTTCCTCTGCTTATAAAGAGGGACGGGCGGACGTTTCGGCCTTCCAAATAAACAACCACCCACGATCTCTCCCACGATGCCGCATTCAACGCGTGCCATTATGGGAGAGTGCGGTGGATACGGAACAAGATTTGGCGTGGCCCAGCCCGCGTGTGCCCGTGCCCTGTCTTGGGCCTGGCCCAACAGCGCTCGGCACCGTGTCTGGCCCAGGCCCGGGGGCTCCTGTCGGTGTACTAGAATAGGGGTACCCTAGTACCCCGAACTTGTGCACGGGCAGTTGCAGCACCCCGCGGCAAAGGCTTGCTGGGCGAACGCCAAAATCCCCCAAGGTTCCCTTGGAGCCATCCAAGAACAAAGTATTTAAGCTAAGGAGACAAGATCCCGGCAAGAGGAGCTTGCCGGGAAGGCCAACCAAGGCGCTCCAAGGAACTTGCCGCGACGCGCCACGCGCTCCGGCAAGGCAGCAAGGCCCCGGCAAGAGGAGCTTGCCGGGAAGGCTAAACAAGGTACCCCAGGGCCCGGTGAGCGACGAGCTTCTGGACCCGGCAAGATAACAACAGCGGCAAGACGCTTGCCGTGGCAGGCGGCCACTCTGCACCCATGCTCCAGCGCATCCACCAACGTGTCACTCTAGGGGCCTCTCCGGGCGCGCGTGGCGGGAGGCTGTGCAGCCAGCCGTGCGCAGTGGCATGTGAAGCTGACAAGATCGCCATCGTGGCGGACGGTGGCGCCCCTAACGGTCCTTTTCTGCACTGTTCGGGCGACTCAGACAGGCATTTAATGCCCTTGTCCCCTGCCGTCAGGGTTAGGTAGGGTGCACTGTACAAGCAACTGTACCAACTACCTCGCTTTTTACGTTTTTACCCTCCTCTGCATTGCCACCTGTCGGTGACCCCTTTAGCGTATAAAAGGAGGCCCATGCGCAACGTAGAGGGGGTTCGGTTTGGAGCCTCAGACAATCGGCTTCGATTCATTCGTAGCACAGCAAACATCACACACTCTCGCTCGAGAGCAAGAACACCAGATAATACAACTAGACAAGCAGCAGTAGGAGTGTTATCTCTCCGGAGAGCTCCGAAGCTGGGTAAACTGCTCGTGTGCTTCGCCTCGATCCGCTCTTCGTGCGATCTCCGCCCCCCGCTGAACCGAAAGGGGCTCGGTCCGCCGGCCCCATAGGTGTTCGTGGATCAGTTTCCCCAACATACATGTTCATGCATGTAGTTGAATCAAAACCAACATAGCCTCTATGATATTTATGTTCATGGTGTTCATACCCTACTCATGCTAGTGTCCAATGTTACTTATGCATAAGGCATGGTTATGATCGTTGTTCCTCTCTAGCTGGCCGCTTCTCAATCTAAATTGCTAGTCTTCGCCTATACTAAGTGGGGATTCTGCTTGTACATAAAAAACCTTGAACCCAAAGTTATTCCATATGAGTCCACCATGCCTACCTATATATGGTATTACCCTGCCGTCCTAAGTAAATTTGCATGTGCCACCTCTAAAAACTTCTAAAAATTATCTGTATTGTGTGCCTGGATCGTTCATGGAACGACGGGAGGTGGTCAGTATCTTCCATGCTAAGCGGGTTATTCTCAGGTCGAGTGTTTATTCACTCGCCATCGCACGAGAAAAGGGTGGTAATAGGGATTCCCAGTTCCGAACTAGAAAATGCAAATAATTAAACAAAACTCCCTGGGACTGTTGTTGGTTTGGACGGCACCCGTTGTTTCGGACAAGCCGTGGAATGTGATTGTTGGTGGAGGGGGAGTAAACATTTACTTTTATCGCTTGGGAACTACCACTGGCCTGTTTAGCATGGGAGATATTGATAACTGATGGTCGTGAAGTAAATGAGAAGGGTGCATGTCTCAAAATATCATTTATCTCTGTTTTAAAAATTGAGCTCTGGCACCTCTGCAAATCACTGCTTCCCTCTGCGAAGGGACTATCTATTTACTTTTATGTTGTGTCATCACCTTCAAAAACAAGCGCCAAAAACTGAATAGAGCATAGTTGTCATGATTTATGTATTGTGTATAGCTAATGTTGGGTGCATCATGACTGGATCTTTTCTACCATGAATTGCAATGTTTAGTCGCCGCTTGAACTTTGGATGTGCTTTGCATTTATGTTTTGCGGTCTCAGAAAGGGCAAGCGAGGTACCACTATTTTCATATTATATCATAGTTGTTTTAAAAACATGTTGCTGTTTGAGATATCTTATTATTGCTCGCTAGCTGATTATGTCATTGATATGAGTCATTATAATCTTTAAGAGTTATTATCGACATGGTTAGTTATAATGTTGGCTGAAAACTTGGGTGTTGTTTAAACTTATTTATGCAAACAAGAGCAAAAGAGTTCGTAAAAGTTTTTATTTTTCACTTTCAGTTTATCAACAAAATTGCTTGAGGACAAGCAAAGGTTTAAGCTTGGGGGAGTTGATACCTCTCCAACGTATCTACTTTTCCTAACACTTTTCCTCCTGTTTTGGACTCTAATTTGCATGATTTGAATGAAACTAACCCCGGACTGACGCTGTTTTCAGCAGAACTACCATGGTGTTGTTTTTGTGCAGAAGTAAAAGTTCTCGGAATGGGACGAAACTTTGCGAGGATTTTTATATGAATAATAAGAATTTCTGGAGCCAAGACCTGTAGGAGAGGGGCACCTGGGTGGGCACAACCCACCAGGGCGCGCCCCCTCTCCTAGCACACCCAGGTGGGTTGTCCCCACCTGGTGGCCCCGCTGATCCTAATTCCAATGCTATAAAATCCAATTTTTGGAAAAAAATCTGAGGGAGAAAGAATTATCGCGATCCACGAGACGGAGCCGCCAACAAGCCTTGTTCTTCCTCGGGAGGGCAGATCTAAAGTCCGCTTGGGGCTCCGGAGAGGGGGATCTTCATTCTTCGTCATCACCAACCCTTCTGCATCGCCAATTCCATGATGCTCCCCACCGAGAGTGAGTAATTCCTTTGTAGGCTCGCTGGTTGGTGAGGAGTTGGATGAGATTCATCATGTAATTGAGTTACTTTTGTTAGGGCTTGATCCCTAGTATCCACTATGTTCTTAGATTGATGTTGATATGACTTTGCCATGCATAATGCTTGTCACTTTGGGCCCGGGTGCCATGATTTTGATCTGAATAGTTTATGTTATCACCATTATATCCATGTTCTAGATCCGATCTTGCAAGTTATAGTCACCTACTACGTGTTATGATCCGGTAACCCCGGAGTGACAATAACCAGGACTTCTTCTGGTGATTACCGTAGTTTGAGGAGTTCATGTATTCACTATGTGTTAATGATTTGTTTGAGTTCTCTATTAAAAGGAGGCCTTAATATCCCTTAGTTTCCAATATGGACCCCGCTGCCATGGGAGGGTAGGACAAAAGATGTCGTGCAAGTTCTTTTAATAAAGCATGTATGCCTATTTACGGAATACATGCCTACATTATATCGATGAACTGGAGCTAGTACCTAATAGCCCTAGGTTATATCTGTCACACGATGAATATCATCCAACAAGTCACTGATCCAATGCCTAGGAATTTATCTTATATTGTTTCTACTAAGTTACTACTTCTATCATCACTGTTACGCTTGCTACAAAATTGCTGCTATCACTATCACTGTTACTATTGCTACTGTCACCGCTATCAAAACTATCAAACTAATTTGCTATTGATCACTTTGCTGCAGATAATTAATCTCCAGGTGTGGTTGAATTGACAACTCATCTGCTAACACCTTCAAATATTCTTTGGCTCCCCTTGTGTCGAATTTATAAATTTGGGTTGAATACTCTACCCTCGAAAATTGTTGCGATCCCCTATACTTGTGGGTTATGAATCATCCCATGGACAAAAAAGTGAAGCCCTTTACTGGACACTGAACTGTCCTTGATGACCTGCTTGATAAACCTTGTCAGATACACACAACGCCGAATACCGAACCAATACATAGCCTTCGGGCATGTTGGGTACGCTGACAGGTGGCTAAAAGCGGTGAGGCCATCCTCACCATCATTCCTCCAAAGAGGCACTCTTCGGAAAATGTTGATCTCAATGTTTTTATGGTCTTCGAGACCTTTTCTTCCAACAACTGACGCAAGAGGGCACTACGTGACCTTGCCGAAATCAACCAGGTAGCCGCAATAAATCCATGGAATGACATGGCGATAACCTTCACTGTCGATGACGAGCCAAGGGCCAGATAGTCCGAGCACCAACCGCTTTGGTCTTAAACCCAATAGTAGATGGCTTTTGGCTCACAAAAGTCCTCATGGATGGTCGCAGCGGATTAAACCTCATCTACGAAGACACACTCCAAAAAATGCAGATGGACAAAAGTCGCATTGGGCAAAGCGGCACCCCTTTCCGAGGCATCATCCCCAGTCAAGAAGTAATAAGCTCGAGGAGGATCAAACTCGACGTCGTATTCGGCACACCGGAAAACTATAGGTCAGAAGAGTTGCTCTTCCACGTGGCACCTTTCCACAGCGGATATCACACGCTATTGGGGCGAGAAGCATTCATCCGCTTTCAAGCTATACCCCATTACGGGTACATGAAGCTCAAAATGTCAGGGCCCAATGGAGTTATCACTATCTCTAGTGATCCGGACATAGCACTCCGCGCCGAAAACAAAACCACATCCCTAGCCCTCGAGGCGCTATACGAGGCCCTGGCGGCTGAGGAATTGACTACTCTACGCTCTACAGTGGATAAGGACGATGTAATCCTCGACAAAAAGCCCAAATCCACTTCCTTTAAACCAGCAGATGAAATAGTCAAATTTCAAGTACACCCAACGGATCCTAATAAAACTATAGCCATTGGAGCACAGCTGGATCCAACAATCGACGCCGCCTTAAGAGCGTTTTTGTGCGAAAATTGGGACATCTTTGCCTGGCATCCTTCGGATATGCCAGGAATCCCATGCAGACTGGTCGAACACAACCTCAATATAATCAAAGGCTTTAAACCAGTGAAGCAAACGCTGCGGAGATTTTCTGAACCCAAGCGACATGCCATGGGGGAAGAGCTATCCAAACTACTTGAAGCCGGATTCATTAGAGAGATTAAACATCCGGACTGGCTAGCAAACCTGGTCATGCTGCCAAAGAAGGATAAATCTTGGCGCCTTTGTGTCGATTTTAAAGACCTAAACAAGGCTTGCCCTAAGGACCGCTTCCCATTGCCCCGCATTGACCAAATCATTGATGCAACTGCGGGACACGATTCGATGTGCTTCCTCGATGCATACTCCGGGTACCAACAAATTAAGATGAGGGAATCCGATCAAGCCGCAACGGCTTTCATCACCCCGTATGGGCCCTTCTGCTTCAACACTATGTCTTTCAGACTCAAAAACGCCGGTGCCACCTACCAGCGCATGATTCAAACATGCCTGGAAAAACAAATTGGCAAGACAGTGGAGGCATATGTAGATGATGTAGTCATCAAAACTAAACATGTCGAATCATTGGTGGATGACTTACGCCTCACATTCAACAACCTCCGAACATATGACATACGACTCAATCTGAAAAAACGCGTTTTCGGTTTCCCGGTCGGAAAACTGCTCGGGTTCATTGTCTCGAATAGAGGAATCGAAGCAAATCCGGCCAAAATCCGAGCCTTGTCGCAATTGGCAACACCAACAGACCTAAAGCAGGTCCAAAAACTAGCTGGGTGTGTGGCAGCCTTGAGCCGCTTTATCTCCAGATTGGGAGAGAAGGCACTACCACTTTATCGACTGCTCTGACATACCGATCACTTCAAATGGACGGATGCGGCGACAGCAAGGTTGGAAGAAATAAAAAATTTGTGAGCAAACAACCCAATCCTTGCCGCGCCAAACGTCGGTGAACCTATGCTTTTGTACATATCAGCAACTCACCAAGTAGTGAGTGATGTGCTCATCGTCGAACGAGAGGAAGAGGGACACCAATTGCCACTCCAAAAACTAGTATACTACGTATCGGCGGTCCTTACACCATGCAAATCCCGGTACCCGCATTATCAAAAGATAGCATATGCGGTCTTCATGGCATCTCGAAAGTTGCGGTATTACTTTAAAGAGTGCTCGATACGTAAACAATCGAGGCGCCACCGGCCGCATTGCTAAGTGGGATATCGAGCTCTTACCATTTGAAATAACATACAAGCCATGTCGAGCTATTAAATCTCATGTGTTGGCTGACTTTGTCGCCGAATGGAGAAGTCGAACTCCCTAAAGAGTACAACACATACTCCAACTGGGTGATGTACTTCGATGGCTCCAAAATGTTAGCCGGATTGGGACTGGCATCATCCTGATATCCCCTACAGGGGACACAGTCCGTTATGTACTACAAATCATGTATATGGATTCCAATAATGCGGCCGAATATGAAGCGCTCATGCATGGACTCCAAATGGCCGTTTCCATGGGTATACAACGCCTTGAGGTGCGTGTGGATTCGATCCTCACGATATCTCAAATAAATGGAGAATTCGACGCAAATGACCCAAAGATGGTGGCCTACCGCAATGATGTACTTAGAATATCAGCCCGATTTGAGGGGCTCGAGTTTCATCATGTGGCTCAAGATAGCAATCAAGAAGAAAACATCCTTGCTCGTATGGGTGCTAAACGCGACCCCGTCCCACCCAACACCTTTATGGAGAGGCTTTTCAAGCCATCTGTGGCATGGCAGGACGAGAGCGGAAATAACAGTCCGGCGCTGATCACACCCCCACACGCCGAACATGATTCGGATATCATCGGGGGCTCGGGCACTGAGCCAATGCCTTCCGCTCATGCAATCATGGCGGTTATTTCTCCATGTACCGAACCCTTCTTGGCCTATATTAATAGGCAAGAACTCCTAGTGATCAAAACGAGGCCTGTCACATTGTCCGACTCTCTAAGGCCTACAAAGTTCACGAAGGAGAACTCTACAAGAAAAGCACTACTGGAGTCCTTCAAAGATGTATCTCCGAAGAGAAGGGGCGGCAGCTCTTGGCCGAAATACATGCTGGCCTTGGCGGCCATCACGCCGCAGCTCCGGCCCTTGTAAGCAAAGCCTTCCATACATGTTTCTTTTGGCCCACAGCCCGAGAAGATGCATAGACCCTTGTACAGCGCTGCGTAGGATGCCAACTCTTCGCCAATCAGAGCCATATGCCGCCCACTGCCCTAAGAACTATCCACATTACCTGGCCTTTTGCGGTCTGGGGGCTAGATATGGTCGGACCCCTTAAAGGGGGAAGCCACAAGAAGAAATACCTACTGGCCTGGTCATGGTGGATAAATTCACTAAGTGGATAGAGGCCAAACCAGTAAAAACAGCTAAACCCGGACCAGTGATAGATTTTATATCCGGCGTCATACACCATTATGGTGTCCCGCGCAGCATTATCACTGACAACGGCTCCAACTTCACAGTCGATGAGGTAAAAAATTGGTGTGCTAACCTGGGCATCAGGCTCGATTACGCCTCCGTATATCACCCTCAAACAAATGGTCAAGTCGAGCGGGCCAATGGCCTGATAATGAGCGGCATCAAACCCATACTAGTGTGATCCCTAAAGGAGTCGGATAAACACTGGGTCGAAGAACTTGATTCTGTACTGTGGGGGCTGCGGACCACGCCCAACTGCACGACCGGATACACACCATTCTTCATGGTGTGCAGTGCAGAGGTTGTCTTGCCCTACGACATTATTCATGATTCACCTCGAGTTCGCATGTATGAAGAGAGAGAGGCAGAGCTTGATCGACAGGACGACTTAGATGGCCTGGAGGGGGAGCGCGATGTCGTCAAAGCCCGGTCCGCATTTTATCAACAACAAGCTCGAAGATACCAAAGCAGAGAAGTGCGGGCAAAGACTTATTGTGATGCCCGGATATTCAAGCTACATTAACCCTCCGCTAATGATGCCACGTCACCACGATTACTGTTGTTAATCTTGTGATGATTCAAATCCCGCTCAAATTTCAAATTTAAAATCAAGTCAAACAGTTAAAGTTTTCAAAAGTCAAAACTAAAATGTTCTAAATGTGACAAATAATTAATTGGTAATATTGGTGGAGAAACCACATTTTTATAAGATAGTTAAATGCACTCAGGTAATTAAAACAAGAGCTGAAACATTAATTAAATGCCTTTTATAAATTATATAATATAAACCATCTTAATTAGGGTTCAAACTTTTTGTGGTAGTAGGTTTAAAGATAATACTAATTTAGAAGTTTGTTTTGTATTTCAGTTAAACTAAAATACAATAAAGACTAAAAGAAAACAAAAAAATAAATAGAAAAATTAAACAAAAGGGAAAAACAAAACTAACAAAAAAAGGAGGACCCCCTGGCCAACTGGGCCAGAGGAACCAGCTAGCCCATCTGGCCCTAACCGGCCCAGCCCCACTCCCTTAACCGCCACTACGACCGAACCCTAACCCTATCCACCCCACTCGCTCCCCACGATCCCCTCTCCAGTCGCTCCTCTCCTCTTCTCTCGATCCGATTGGGAAGGGGATCGAACCCCCCCCCCAGCGCCCGAGACCGCTGACCCTGGCGTCGCCCCGACGGCCGTGCCCCGCCACCCAGTGCTGCCCGATGCCGCTTGCCGTTGCCCGCCGTCGCCTCCCCGCCGCTGTGCGCCGTCATTGTCGCCGGACCTCTACGTCGCCCGAAGCCGCGCCCGCTCGACGTCGCCGTGCGCCACCACCGCCGCCCGAAGCCCGCGCCGCTTCCTCTCCGTCGTCGACCTCGTCCACAACTCCTCCCCGAGCCCCGTTGCCTCGAACCCTACGGCCCCCGTGAGCTTCCCCCCTCCTCCGCTCTCCCTCGCCCTGCCGCTCGCCCCTCCGCCGCGCGTGCTTCCATGACCGCGCCCACGCGCCGTCCAGCCGCCGTCCTGGCTCCCTCCGCCTCCCTGCTGCCGGCTTGCACCCGTGGACCCCTTCCCCCTCATGGTCTCGCCGTGCGCGCGACGTGCTGCATGCCCGCCGCCGTGCTTTGCCGCCCGCATCGGTGCCTTGCTCGCGCCCAACGCCCGTGGCGACCGCGCCGACCCCGTCCGAGACTGCACACCCCCGCCCTCCTTCTCCTTCCGTCGCAGCTCGCTCCTACCACTGGCCGCGCACGGGCCGTGGCCTCGCCGGCTCTGCCACCACCGCCACACTGGCATGCGCCATCGCGGCCCCCCTCTCCCGCTCGCGCCTGCTGCCGTAGCGCGCGCACCCGCCGCACCCGCGCATCGCCCATGCCCCGAGCCTCCCTCATCGCGCGCTAGCCCTGTTGTGCTGCTCCGGCCCCACCCGTCTCCGGCCGCCTCCGCTCAGGGCCGCGCCCTCGCTCCCCGCACCCGCCTCGCCTTCACCTGCCGTGGACGGACGGCGAGCCACGTCGCCGACCACACGCCCGGCGCCGGATTTCCGGCGCACACCCGCGCCCGCCCCATTGCCTTGGGTCCGCCCTGATGGGCACCACGCCCGCAACCGCGTGCCCGTGCCTGTTAAGGCCCATAGGGCCTATGACAGTTGGGCCCCATGCCCCAGAACGTTTCAAAAATAATAATTAATTAATTAAATTATTAGAAATAAATAAATATTAATTAACTTAATTGATTTTGTTTAAAATTAACTAATTATGATTAATTAACCTAATGACTAATTAACCTAATTAACTAGTGCTAATTAGTTAAATAGTCCCTAACAGGTGGGACCCACCTCTCAGGTTGACCAGGTCAACACCCTGTTGACTACTGATGTCATGCTGACGTAGCAAGCACTATTCTGGATAATGTTGAATTAAATTAATTAAATAAATGCTAAAATTAATTTAAATCTTTTAAAATCAATATAACATAAATCGTAGCTCGGATGGAAAAACTTTGTACATGAAAGTTGCTCAGAATGATGAGACGAATCCGAGTACACAACCCGTTCGTCCACCATGCATCTCTAACATAGCGAACACGCAACTTTCCCCCTCTGATTCATTTGTCTGAAAACACGAAACACCAGGGATATTTTCCCGGATGATTCCCCCCTTCACCGGTATCACCTCATATCGCGTTAGGGCACCCCTAGCACCGCTACTTGTCATGTCATGCATCGTTATGCATATGTTTGCGTTGTATTCATTGTTTCTTCCCTCTCTTCTCTCTGGTAGACTACGAGACAGACGTTGCTGCTGGTGCCCTTGTCGACTATGTTGTTGATGACCCCTCCTTCTTGCCAGAGCAACCAGGCAAGCCCCCCTTGATCACCAGATATCGCCTATTCTTCTCTCTACTGCTTGCATTAGAGTGGTGTTGCATGTTACTGCTTTCCATTAATCCTATCCTGATGCATAGCTTGTCATTGTTGCTACAGTTATTGATACCTTACCTGCAATCCTAAATGCTTAGTATAGGATGCTAGTTTATCATAAGTGGCCCTACATTCTTGTCTGTCTTCCATGCTATACTATCGGGCCGTGATCACTCGGGAGGTGATCACGGGTGTATACTTATATACATATTATATGATACCTGTGGTGACTAAAGTCGGGTCGGCTCGTAGAGTACCCGCGAGTGATTCACGGATTGGGTCCGAAAGGACGTTTGTCCCGACGTCCCTCTGAGTGAACCTTTGTGGCGGAGCGATAGGGTAGGTTGAGACCACCTAGGAGAGGGGTGGGCCTGGCCCTGGTCGGCGTCCGCGGTTATTTCAAAATAACACGCTTAACGAGATCTAGGTATTTGATCTAAGTCTGGCCACTGGCCTATACGCACTAACCAACTACGCGGGAATAGTTATGGACACTCGACGTCGTGGTATCAGCCGAAGCCTTCGTGACGTCAGTGACTGAGCGGCGCGCACCGAGTTGGACTGGAACGCCTGCTCTTGTATAAGGGTGTAACACCCCGGACACACCCACCGGTGGTCGTTACTCCTAGCGGGATCTAGACTGGCCCCATAGATCAATACTAGTCTTTTCTGCGCACTTTGTCCTCACTCGTGCGCACCCAGGAGCAACTTTCTGGTCGGTCACCCATCCTGAAACTACTCCAAGCTGAGCATGCTTAACTTTGGAGTTCTTTCCAAATGGGCTCTCGGAAAAGAAGGAATTCCATATTGATATGAGTAGTCTACCATCCATAATAAGCCAGGCTATCACATACTCCCCCACTCAGAAGAACCGACGTCCTCGTCGGGCCACAGGAACGTTCCCTCTTGGCACATACGTCTGTGCATCCAGTCCGGTACATGTGCCTTGCCGTGTGCCACGACAGGTCACAAACGTCATGAACAACATGACCGCGCACCTGTCCGCAAACATCCGTGTAACCACGAGGGTTGGCTCTGATACCAACTTGTAATGCCCCGGACACACCCGCTGGTGGTCGTTACTCCTGGCGGGATCTAGACTAGCCCCACAGATCAATACTAGTCTTTTCTGCGCACTTTGTCCTCACTCGTGCGCACCCGGGAGCAACTTCCCGGTCGGTCACCCATCCTGAAACTACTCCAAGCTGAGCACGGTTAACTTTGGAGTTCTTTCCGAATGGGCTCCCGGAAAAGAAGGAATTCCTTATTGATATGAGTAGTCTATCATCCCTAATAAGCCAGGCTATCACAAAGGAAGGCTAGGTCTGCTCGTCGGCCGCGTACGCAACATGCAGGTGTGCAATGGGCGATGGGCCCAGACCCCTGCGCCATAGGATTTGGACTGGCGTGCTGACCTTTCTGTTGTGCCTAGGTAGGGCTGCGATGTGTTGATCTTCCGAGGCCGGGCATGACCCAGAAAAGTTTGTCCGGACAAAGGGGATCGAGCGTGTTGGGAAATATGGTGCACCCCTGCAGGGAAGTTTATCTATTCGAATAGTCATGTTCCTCGGTAAAAGGACGACCCGGAGTTGTACCTTGACCTTATGACAACTAGAATCGGATACTTAATAAAACACACCCTTCCAAGTGCCAGATACAACCGGTGATCGCTCTCTCAGAGGGCGGCGAGGGGAGGATCACCGGGTAGGATTATGCTATGCGACGATACTTGGTGAACTTACCATCTACTCTTTTCTACGTGCTACAAGATGGAGGCGGCCAGAAGTGTAGTCTTCGACAGGACTAGCTATCCCCCTCTTATTCCGGCATTCTGCAGTTCGGTCCACATATACTACCCCCTTTCATTGATACCAATGCATATGTAGTGTAGCTCCTTGCTTGCGAGTACTTTGGATGAGTACTCACGGTTGCTTTGATCCCCTTTTTCCCCCTTTCTATATCCGATTGCTGCGACCAGACGTTGGAGTCCAGGAGCAAGATGCCACCGTTGATGACGACTGCTACTACTCGGGAGGTGCCTACTACTACGTGCAGGCCGCTGACGACAACTAGGAGTAGTTTAGGAGGATCCCAGGCAGGAGGCATGTGCCTCTTTCAATCTGTATCCCAGTTTGTGCTAGCCTTCTTAAGGCAAACTTGTTTATCTTATGTCTATACTCAGATATTGTTGCTTCCGCTGACTCGTCTATGATCGAGCTCTTGTATTCGAGCCCTCGAGGCCCCTGGCTTGTAATATGATGCTTGTATGACTTATTTTATTTGTAGAGTTGTGTTGTGATATCTTCCCGTGAGTCCCTAATCTTGATCATACACGTTTGAGTGTATGATTAGTGTATGGTCAAATCGGGGGCGTCACAAGTTGGTATCAGAGCCGACTGCCTGTAGGAATCCCCCTTCCACACTCCTTGGTCAAAGTTGAGTCCAGTCGATGAAATATGTTTTACTAACATGGCTGTGCAGCCCATGGGCCCACGTTGCCATTGGGTGGTAGTAGGATCTTTTATTCCTCGCCTATACTCGGGGATTCTGATTTCTCTTCTATTCGGGTGAAATGATTTTTACTAACTCTAACATTAGGATCTCGTGATCACATCCACCTGGAGAGCCCCTTTTTACGGATGATCACCTGTTGTACCAAAGGATTTCGAAGATACTCTCTGTTGTTCTCTCGAGACTTTGTGCCCATTGCTTTTGCCATCCCCTACCACCGAAGTATCCCTATTGGATAAATACCTACGCCTTTCATCCTTAATTTTATTTCCAGTTAATCTTGTTATTATAAGATATCTCGAAATTCTCTCTCTATTGTTCCGAAAATACCTTGTGCCCACTGCCCTTGCAGTTCTTTGCAACCTGAATACCCCTAAGAATAATTTATCCCACTTATCAAGTATCCCCTCATCCCCAGTGGATACATGTATTTCACAAAAGTCTTTGAAATACCATTCAATCTCCAAAAATCCCCAACAGCCTATTGCTCTTAAAATTCTTGCTTGCTTGCATTGTGATTAACCTCATAAGTCTGGTAATCTTATTGGCATCCTTAGCCATTATCAATTTGAGTCTATTGAATCAATATGTTGTGAATGCTCGCAATCCTTATTCAGACCCTTCATTTCGTGCTTCCGGCTCAAACGTCATTTTTAACATGGGCTGGATCTCGCCCAATCAAATTGCCATCGATTGTACCCCTAAGCCTGCTTAGCTTATCCATCATTAATCAGAGTGTTTGCTTCTGATCCCTTGATTTGGAAATCATAATTCTTTTGCATTTGAGCTTTGAGTTAGTCAGTTGTTTCTATAATCTGACCTCCTTGCATTCTTTCTTCCTCTGGTTGAGTACCGATGTTCACATCAGATCCCTTGTGGACCACCAGACCCTTTGTCGGATTTTATCCGACAGTGTCCTTCATATTGAATAACCTTGGGAGCCTTTCCATGGGTATATAATGCCTTTGGTAAATTGTATCCTCTGCTTTGTGAATCATACTCTACTTTTGAACTTGTATTATTTACTCCAAGTTTTTGGTATATGTTCCTAAGATGCCCTGATGGGTTGAACCTACGCCTTCCCTAATCCGTGTGAACCGGAAAGATTTCATGGGTCATACTTATCTGGTAATGCACCAGGTAAAACTTTCAACCACTAATGTAATTTTCGAAATACGAGAGGTGAATGAAACGTTATGCGTTGAACAAGTGGGAGTCGACCTTGAACCCTGTGTTCATGCCCATGGACACGATGTATAACTTATCATGTAAGCTTCTCTTAAAATAATTATCCCCTTATTATAGTTCTTCTTGTATCTGTGGACGTGGTTCCGACCATGTTTCTCCTTGATTCCATTTCTTGCGCAAGTTTGGGCACTTGTCTTCTGCAGAGCAATACCCTAGTCCAACCTCTACTTTGATCTATCGTCGAGTATTACCCCCTGGTATCTCGAGATTATCATGGAACTGCATAACTTCTTATGAGTTCTTCATCAAGTACTACATTCTCACCGATTCCAATTTTTCACAGGCTCTGAGTTATTAAACACTCAAAGACATTGATAACCGAACCAAGCCTGCACTACGGTTCAACAACTCTTAGTAATCTTCTTTACATATGAATTTGTACCCGATCACGCCATTCCTAGCCTGTTTGGCTATATCATTGTCATGATGATTTTAACTGTGCTACCTGGTCCTTCCCGGAGCACCACTTTCGATGATGAGCTAAGCTTATGTCGATCTTCCTTGTCTTATCGTTTCACCTCGAACAGCAAGCTTGATTCCGAGTCGGTGTCGTATCTGTGGTTCCAATAATCTTTCGTTGCATTAGTCATGTTGCTTGATGTGGCCACTATGCAATTGCTTCTTCGTGGAGCCTCTCGTCAAAATTTGTCATGATCATCATCAGCACTCTGAGCTGTTCCAGGATAACAATTAAATTCATGATGAGAAATACCATCCTTGCCCTTGATGATTTGTGTTATCATCGACCACTTTATTGCTTTCCGTTCAACACAAACTTGTTCGTGTTTTGTGTTATACCTTGAGATCCTTGCTATCCAGCATTTGTTCTTCTTTACCTTGAAGTATTATTGTCTTTTATGTCAAGGATGTTGTGAGACTTGCTCCACCTCATAAGAATTCTTGATATGGTGATACTTATCGCCATATCCCTTCGTTTATTGGTCCCCGTGTTGATTCTAACCGGGATACAGTGAATGGTACTATTTGGATTCTATACTTCTAGCAACCCTATTGCTTTGAAGTTAATGGTCAATAGTTTAATCTTAGACTATTGGTTATTGAATCACCATTCTAACATTGATCATGCTACCTGATCCAATATTTTGGGTGCACCTTTCAACCAATGTTTAATCGTGTATGTTCTCCTCGAGCATACAACATTACAACATTTGATCTGGCAAGTGTTATCTCCTTCACATAATTGTGGAAATCCATCCGTTTGGAAATCTTGATGAATTGTCGCTGAGTCCATCAGCCACCTCCTCATACTCTCCTTGGTTTAATGATGAACTCTTATGTCGGAACTCGCTCCCATAGTTCATTTCCCAAGAATCTTACATTGTCATTTCGTCAATTTGTGTTGCACCTTTTCTTCTCAGACATCCTATGTCTGAGGCATCCTGCCACCAATCGGATCTGAACCTCGGTCAGATATGATGGTTGGGACATATTCCCAAGAGCTTTAACATTGGACCTTATATAACCCGGTAAGGTAATGTCATGCCTAGCACACCTGGCCGGAGGACCTATTGATATAGTTTCCTTTTTAGCAAGGTTAGCCATTCTTCCATGAGGAAATTGTAAGGCTTATTCTATAAGTTGTTCCTGATGGATCCTTGTGTATCCAAAGTCTGACCTTTGCCTGAAGACCACGTCAATGCTATCTTGAAGCATGTATGTGGTACTCCGATCTTCAATAAGAACATTTGAAGCACAATGCTAAATTTTCCTTATCTATTATCCAAACACCGTTGTATGGGTAATGTCATGAAGTTTCTCTCCTCTTACCTAAAGGATTTTCTACTTTATATCATGTCATGGATATCATGCCCTACTTGTCCGTTAGAAGGATATACCCCTGACATATGTGTTTAAACACATTTTTCTTCCCATTGTTCTGATTAAATCTGATAGACACTTTTCCCTTTCCATTGGTTTGTTTAAACCCTTTCTATGCTCTATATGATATAAGTAGTAATAATTCCCTGCTTGTGCTAACACCTTGGTGTACAACTCTGTCAGTAAGAACCTGTTACTATTGTTGATGACATTTCAGTAACCACTGATGGACGAGAACTTTTCCTATTGGTCCGCCTCGTTCAACGAGCAGGAAAATGGTTCTCTTCGTCCCTCGCCCTTGGTACCGATGTTGTTGCCCACATAACTGACATGCTATCCTCCGACATGCCTTGCTTACATGGTCGTGCAAGACGTCACCGCCCTTCCTACTTTTAACCCACATGGTGGCCATAACCCACAGTTCCACAGGATCGAAACCTGACTCTCCTGTACCCCATGTTTCCAAAGTTATTCCTCACACGTGGCTTTGTAAGTACTTCACGAGCCACCTTCCGAAAGATCGTCAATTCTGGTATCAGACACAAAACTAATTCTCGTTGCTCTGAAACCCTTTCATGCGTTGTTTCAGGCAAGGAGGATGGTCTATCGGCTTGAAACTTCTTATGGTACCTTCTTACTTTGCTCTCGATGTGTGTTATTTGTTCAACTCGAGAGATACTCATGTGTTCATTCATGGGATAACCCCAGATGATTACAAATTATAGCATCCTATCGTTGTCCAGTTGCTCCTTACCTATTCGTAAGTACGATGGAGTTCCCGAAGAAAGGATGTCGACTTCATCATGATGACCTGAAGCAGAGCAATGAAGACATCCACATAATGGATCGACCTCTTCGAGGAGAGCAACCAAGATCGAGAAGATTCTTTAGAATTTCATAACCAGATCTTTCCCCCTTACACACCTCTTAAATCTCGGGACGAGATTTCTTGTAGTGGAGGAGAATTGTGATGCCCGGATATTCAAGCTACCTTAACCCTCCTCTAATGATGCCACGTCACCACGATTACTGTTGTTAATCTTGCGATGATTCAAATCCCGTTCAAATTTAAAATTTAAAATCAAGTCAAACAATTAAAGTTTTCAAAAGTCAAAACTAAAATGTTCTAAATGTGACAAATAATTAATTGATAATATTGGTGGAGAAACCACATTTTTATAAGATAGTTAAATGCACTCGGGTAATCAAAACAACAGCTAAAACATTAATTAAATGCCTTTTATAAATTATATAATATAAAACATCTTAATTAGGGTTCAAACTTTTTGCGGCGGTAGGTTTAAACATAATACTAATTTAGAAGTTTGTTTCATATTTCAGTTAAACTAAAATACAATAAAGACTAAAAGAAAACAAAAAATTAAATAGAAAAATTAAACAAAAGGGAAAAACAAAACTAACAAAAAAAGGAGGACCCCCCCTGGCCAACTGGGCCAGAGGAACCAGCCGGCCAGCCCATCTGGCCCTAACCGGCCCAGCCCCACTCCCTTAACCGCCCACTACGAGCGAACCCTAACCCCTATCCACCCCACTCGCTCCCCATGGTCCCCTCTCCCGGTCGCTCCTCTCCTCTTCTCTCGATCCGATCGGGAAGGGGATCGACCCCCCCCCCAGCGCCCGAGACCGTTGCCCCTGGAGCCGCCCGACGGCCGCGCCCCGGCACCCGGTGCTGCCTGATGCCGCTTGCCGTTGCCCGCCGTTGCCTCCCCGCCGCTGTGCGCCGTCATCGTCGCCGGACCTCTATGTCGCCCGAAGCCGCGCCCGCTCGACGTCGCCGTGCGCCACCACCGCCGCCCGAAGCCCACGCCGCTTCCTCTCCGTCATCGACCTCGTCCATGACTCCTCCCCGAGCCCCGCTGCCTCGAACCCTACGGCCCCCGTGAGCTTCCCCCCTCGTCCACTCTCCCTCGCCCCGCCGCTCGCTGATACGTCTCCAACGTATCTATAATTTTTTTATTGTTCCCTGCTATATTATATTCTGTTTTGGACATTATTGGGCATTATATACACTTTTATATTATTTTTGGGACTAACCTATTAACCGGAGGCCCAGCCCAGAATTGCTGTTTTTTGCCTATTTTAGAGTTTCGCAGAAAAAGAATATCAAACGGAGTCCAAACGGAATGAAACCTTCGGGAAAGTGATTTTTGGAACGAACGTGATCCAAAGGACTTGGACCCTACGTCAAGAAAGCTACCAGGAAGGCACGTGGTAGGGGGCGCGCCTTTACCCCCCCCCCCCCCAGGCGCGCCCTCCACCCTCGTGGGGCCCACGTTGCTCCACCGACGTACTTCTTCCTCCTATATATACCTACGTACCCCCAAACTACCAGATACGGAGCCAAAAACCTAACTCCACCGCCGCAACCTTCTGTACCCATGAGATCCCATCTTGGGGCCTTTTATGGAGCTCCACCAGAGAGGGCATCGATCACGGAGGGCTTCTACATCAACACCATAGCCTCTCCGATGATGTGTGAGTAGTTTACCACAGACCTTCAGGTCCATAGTTATTAGCTAGATGGCTTCTTCTCTCTCTTTTGATCTCAATACAAAGTTCTCCATGATTCTCGTGGAAATCTATTCGATGTAATCTTCTTTTGAGGTGTGTTTGTTGAGACCGATGAATTGTGGGTTTATGATCAAGTTTATCTATGAACAATATTTCGATCTTCTCTGAATTCTTTTATGTATGATTGGTTATCTTTGCAAGTCTGTTCAAATTATCAGTTTGGTTTGGCCTACTACATTGATCTTTCTTGCAATGGGAGAAGTGCTTAGCTTTGGGTTCAATCTTGCGGTGTCCTTTCCCAGTGACAGTAGGGGCAGCAAGGCACGTATTGTATTGTTGCCATCGAGGATAACAAGATGGGGTTTATATCATATTGCATGAGTTTATCCCTCTACATCTCATCTTACTTAAAGTGTTACTCTGTTCCTTTGAACTTAATACTCTAGACGCATGCTGGATAGCGGTCGATGTGTGGAGTAATAGTAGTAGATGCAGGCAGGAGTCGGTCTACTTGTCTCGGACGTGATGCCTATATACATGATCATACCTAGATATTCTCATAACTATGCTCAATTATGTCAATTGCTCAACAGTAATTTGTTTACCCACCGTAATACTTATGCTCCCGAGAGAAGCCACTAGTGAAACCTATGGCCCAGGGTCTATTTTCCATCATATTAATCTCCCGTTGACAAGCCATTTCTGGTGCCATTTTTATTTCGCTTTATTTACTTTGCATCTTCATCATAAAAATACCAAAAATATTATCTTATCATATCTATCAGATCTCACTTTCGTAAGTGACCATGAAGGGATTGACAACCCCTTCATTGCGTTGGTTGCGAGGATTTTATTTTTTTGTGTAGGTGCGAGGGACTCGTGCATGGCCTCCTACTGGATTGATACCTTCGTTCTCAAAAACTGAGGGAAATACTTACGCTACTTTGCTGCATCACCCTTTCCTATTCAAGAAAAAACCAACGCAGTGCTCAAGAGGTAGCACTCGCCCCTTCGCCGCGCGTGCGTCCATGACCGCGCCCACACACCGTCCAGCCGCTGCCCCGGCTCCCTCCGCCTCCCTGATGCCGGTCCGCACCCGTGGACCCCTTCCCCCTCATGGTCTCGCCGTGCGCGTGACGCGCCGCACGCCCACCACCGTGCTTTGCCGCCCGCACCGGCGCCTCGCTCACGCCCAACGCCCGTGGCGACCACGCCAATCCCGTCCGAGACCGCACACCCCCGCCCTCCTCCTTCCATCGCCGCTCGCTCCTACCGCTGGCCGCGCACGGGCCGTGGCCTCACCGGCTCTGCCACCACTGCCACACTGGCATGCGCCACCGCGGCCCTCCTCTCCCGCTCGCGCCTGTTGCCATAGCGCGCGCACCCGCCGCACCCGCGCATCGCCCATGCCCCGAGCCTCCCTCGTCGCACGCGCACTCGCCGCACCCGTGCATCGCCCATGCCCGAGCCTCCCTCGTTGCGCGCCAGCCCCGTTGCACTGCTCCGGCCCCGCCCGTCTCCGGCCGCCTTCGCTTCGGGCCGCGCCCCCGCTCCCCGCATCCGCCTTGCCTTCGCCTCGCCGCGCCATCGCCGCCCTAGCGCACGCGCGCCGCAGTCCCTGCGTCTCCTCCACCTGCCGTGGCCGGCCGGCGAGCCACGTCACCGACCACATGCCCGGCGCCGGCGCTCCGGCGCACACCCGCGCCCGCCCCGTCGCCTCGGGTCTGCCCCGATGGGCACCAAGCCCGCAACCGCGTGCCCGTGCCTGTTAAGGCCCATAGGGCCTATGACAGTTGGGCCCCATGCCCCAGAACGTTTAAAAATAATAATTAATTAATTAAATTATTATAAATAAATATTAATTAATTAACTTAATTAATTTTGTTTAAAATTAATTATTTATGATTAATTAACCTAATAACTAATTAACCTAATTAACTAGTGCTAATTAGCTAAGCAGTCCCTGACAGGTGGGACCCACCTATCAGGTTGACCAGGTCAACACCGTGTTGACTGCTGGCGTCATGCTGACGTCATGATGACGTCAGTAAGCACTATTCTGAATAATGTTAAATTAAGTTAAATAAATAAATGCTAAAATTAATTTAAATCTGTTAAAATCAATATAAAATAAACTGTAGCTCGGATGGAAAAACTTTGTACATGAAAGTTGCTCAAAACGATGAGACGAATCCGGGTACGCAGCCCGTTCGTCCACCACGCATCCCTAACATAGCGAACACGCAACTTTCCCCCTCCGATTCATCTGTCCGAAAACGCGAAACCACCAAGGATATTTTCCCGGATGATTCCCCCCTTCACCGGTATCACCTCATACCGCGTTAGGGCACCCCTAGCACCGCTACTTGTCATGTCATGCATTGTTATGCATCTGTTTGCATTGTATTCATTGTTTCTTCCCCCTCTTCTCTCCGGTAGACTACGAGACTGACGCTGCTGGTGGTGCCCTGGTCGACTACGTTGTTGATGACCCCTCCTTCTTGCCAGAGCAACCAGGCAAGCCCCCCCTTGATCACCAGATATCGCCTATTCTTCTCTCTACTGCTTGCATTAGAGTAGTGTAGCATGTTACTGCTTTCCGTTAATCCTATCCTGATGCATAGCCTGTCATTGTTGCTACAGTTATTGATACCTTACCTGCAATCCTAAATGCTTAGTATAGGATGCTAGTTTATCATCAGTGGCCCTACATTCTTGTTCGTCTGCCATGCTATACTATCGGGCCGTGATCACTCGGGAGGTGATCACGGGTGTATACTCATATACATATTATATGATACATGTGGTGACTAAAGTCGGGTCGGCTCGTAGAGTACCCGCGAGTGATTCATGGATTGGGTTCGAAAGGACGTTTGTCCCGACGGCCCTCTGAATGAACCTTTGTGGCGGAGCGACATGGTAGGTTGAGACCACCTAGGAGAGAGGTGGGCCTGGCCCTGGTCGGCATCCGCGGTTATTTCAAAATAACACGCTTAACGAGATCTGGGTGTTTGATCTAAGTCTGGCCACTGGCTTATACTCACTAACCAACTACGCGGGAACAGTTATGGGCACTTGACGTCGTGGTATCAGCCGAAGCCTTCGTGACGTCAGTGACTGAGCGGCGCACGCCGGGTTGGACTGGAACGCCTGCTCTTGTATAAGGGAGGCTAGGTCTACTCGCCGGCCGCGTACGCAACATGCAGGTGTGCAATGGGCGATGGGCCCAGACCCCTGCGTCATAGGATTTAGACTGGCGTGCTGACCTCTCTGTTGTGCCTAGGTAGGGCTGCGACGTGTTGATCTTCCAAGGTCGGGCATGACCCAGAAAAGTGTGTCCGGACAAAGGGGATCGAGCGTGTTGGGAAATGTGGTGCACCCCTGCAGGGAAGTTTATCTATCCGAATAGCCGTGTCCCTCGGTAAAAGGACGACCCGGAGTTGTAGCTTGACCTTATGATAACTAGAACTGGATACTTAATAAAACACACCCTTTCAAGTGCCAGATACAACCGGTGATCGCTCTCTCACAGGGTGACGAGGGGAGGATCACCGGGTAGGATTATGCTATGCGACGATACTTGGTGAGCTTACCATCTACTCTCTTCTACATGCTGCAAGATGGAGGCGGCCAGAAGCGTAGTCTTCGACAGGACTAGCTATCCCCCTCTTATTCCGGCATTCTGCAGTTCGGTCCACATATACTACCCCCCTTTCATTGATACCAATGCATATGTAGTGTAGCTCCTTGCTTGCGAGTACTTTGGATGAGTGCTCACGATTGTTTTGCTCCCCCTTTTCCCCTTTCTATATTCGATTTCTGCGACCAGATGTTGGAGTGCAGGAGCAAGACGCCACCGTTGATGGCGACTGCTACTACTCGGGAGGTGCCTACTACTACGTGCAGGCCGTTGACGATGACTAGGAGTAGTTTAGGAGGATCCCGGGCAGGAGGCATGCGCCTCTTTCGATCTGTATCCCAGTTTGTGCTAGCCTTCTTGAGGCAAACTTGTTGTTCTTATGTCTGTACTCAGATATTGTTGCTTCCGCTGACTCGTCTATGATCGAGCTCTTGTATTCGAGCCCTCGAGGCCCCTGGCTTGTAATATGATGCTTGTATGACTTATTTTATTTATAGAGTTGTGTTGTGATATCTTCCCGTGAGTCCCTAATCTTGATCGTATACGTTTATGTGTATGATTAGTGTATGGTCAAATCAGGGGCATCACACTTATAACGTTGGTGAGCTTGTTTTATGCCTCCCGGAGAAGAAAAATGACAAGCTCAAACCAAAATGGGAAGGTCCCTTCATTATAGATGAAGTTCTGATGGGAGGATCCTACCGCCTTTGCAATGCATCGGATAATCGCTTAGAACCGAACCCTTGGAACGCCGCTCAGCTCCGAAGATTATATGCATAAGTGCGGCCATGCTTCCTATTCGTTCTTTTGTCTATCTTTTCACATTTTTTTATTTTATATGTTTCCCATGGTGTGTTTGGATAGACCGAACACTTGAGGGGTACACATCTTTAAATGTATACACCCCGCCATGACTGGGGGCTTCTGTAAATAGAAGCTTATTATATCAAGCCTAGAGCTCACAATACATGTGTCACTTGCGGATATGCATCCTTTCTTGCCATTATATGCACCTCTATGACTTAAGTTCTTTGCCAAGCTGGGTTGCCTCGCTCCTGTGCTTATGCCCTACGTTCCTGATTGTTCGGCTAGGGCATAAAGGGAGCACCTCTGTGATTGTTACAACCGGGTCATCCGGACATGTACCTCAGACGGATGAAGCCGAAAGCTAGCGTTCTTAAGGGAATAATTGGTCGGCAGATTGTCGATATACTGCAATCATCTTTAAAACATTTCGAGATGTTTTTTCCGTACTACGAACCCCATGCCCCGACACGTGTAATATGCTGACCCACGGAAAGGAACCTTTAACGGAACTATTTTCCTTGGAAGATGTTTCTTACATACATAATATAACATACATCCCGAACTCGAACTTTTTGTTTGTTTGAGCACTATGACTGGGTTGCCTGGTTTCCGGAAGGATACTTCCTCTTGTACTATGTATCCAGAAACACTTCACCATTACTGGTTTGGAGGTCAAAGCCAAAAGTCTACGATGACAAAATTATTTCACATGTTCGGATCGAAACCATAGGTTTATCATAAGTGTGCATCGATACATTACACTTAAAACCTACTCCTTCTCTATGTCGTCTATAAGGCTGTCTAATCTACAGTCCTCATGCGAATATTTCGCAACAAGCATTACTTGATCATAGACTAAATTTAACGGGATTTCTTTCCCATCTAGTCCCTATGGTCCTACTCGGGCCATATGATTCAGATCCAGTTTCGAGAAGCGTGTCTTTACCATGGCCCAGGCTTCTCATGTGCCTTACGGCAGGCAGACATATTCCATAGCTCGAGCCGGCGCCAAGCACCTTTGAACAGGTTTGCTAGGGCTTCCATACTTTCTCGAGGAGTATCATATGGCCATAACGCCTTCACCATACTCCTCATGGCCTTTCGGGCCCGAGCATGCACGGCAGATAACTCCTTTAGCACGTCGCCTTGAAACCCGGACATTTCCTCCTCTGGTCGACCAGTTAACAGACCTGCCACAATAAATTTATGGTATTCCAAATTATGGATTAAATGTGAAGTATCTATGGTGGTTCTAAACATGAGGGGAGGACATACCGAACATGCCGCCCTTCAGCTTTTCATTTTCCTTCTGAGCGGCTGATAACTGAGCCTTCAAGCTCTCTATCTCTTCGGACTATTTGTCATTTTCCTCTTCAAGTCCCCCCCCCTCCCTCGACGCGCCCTTTGTGGTCTCTTTCAAAACTGCTAGTTCGGCGGTAACGCACCCAGTTGCATCTGGTTTGTGTTCAGCTCCTGAGTCGGCACACTGTTCTTTTCTTGCAGGACCTGCACAAATTATCGATCCTTAAATCGGCTTGCTTCACCGTTTCAAGTCTCGGGGGCTACTGGCATACAACCATGCAAAATTGCGTCAAATTTTACCTGTATTTTCTTTGAGAACATCTGAATAACTCCGGCAAAGCCATCTCGAGCGGCTCGGATATACGCATCTGTCGAACTCAGTGCGGTAAATTCTTGTTCGGACAAGATCGGAGCACGCATAGCTTCCTTCAAACGATGGTGATTCATCACGCTCTCCACTTCGGAATTCGTGACGGACACGTCATCTGAATCCTCTTTAGGAGGTGGAATGGGCACGGCATTGGCTTGCATCATGGATGACGAGTCTGACACTAGATTAGTGGACATTTGGCTAATTGGGCGTTTTCCCACCGTTTGTCGCGTACTCCTAAAAATAAAAAAGGGATATTCTTAACAATCCCGACTCATGCCTAGCCATGCATTAAGTATATATACCTCTTGGAAGATGGTGAGGTCTCCGCAGTACTCCCGGTCCCTTTTTGTTTTGAACAACGGCATTGCGAAGGGGCCGCCCTCGAGGAGATGCGGTCCCTGGAGCGCCGATCCTGTTAAAATCCAGATCATTACAACAAGAAAGGATACAAATGAGGATCTCTTCTTAGGAAACCTTTGGGTACTCACGATGCAGAATGGGTAAAGACGAGGGTAGTCGGTGATAATGGCCACTTCTGAACCGTCAAGGCTCGCTTGATAGAATACCCCATCGTCAAATTCTATATATATATATATATCCGGATCCTTGCAAATGCCAGGATATTTTTCACGATTCTGATCTTCTGGATGGGGAGCAAGACGGTGGACGTCCTCGGTCCTCCTCCTCCATGACTAGTTGGTGGAAACAAAGAAGGTACATTCGATTAGTATATGCAATGTAGTAAAGTAAGCGCAGGAGAATCGAGATCTTTCCCATTCAATAGGGGTGTACATGGAGTAGGCCTCCCGATAGTTTAACCGAAGAATATCTTCTTTTTCGCCCTTGTACAAATCGACCAAAATTGAGGCCAGTTCGGCTGGGGTATCCGGATCGTGCCCTCTGTAACGGGACGCATCGTCTTCTCTGTTGTAACACCATAAAGGAGTTACTCTGGATTGAAGAGGTTGCACACACCTCTTTATTGCGATCGCCATGACTTGAACTATTGAGAGTTCAGAGTGGGCCAGCAGCCCGATCTCGCTGACCAACCTCTATATCTCTGCACTGTCCTCTTCTTTGGGGCTTCGGGGACGCCAGTTGAGGCACTTTGTTAGGTGAGCGCTGGAAAATTTGGGGAGACCGCGCCTGACTGGATCCGGCAGCGGAACATCGTCCATATAGAACCACTCCGAAGACCACTGCGGGATGCTTCTTTAGGAGTTCCGACATGGTATCCGGATTTGGCAATACGCCATACTTCGGCGGCACCCACTTCTAATATGGATCCCCCTTTGTGGCGGGGAACGAGGCAGAAGAATTTCCTCCATAAACCGAAATGAGCCTCGATGCCTAGGAATAACTCGCAGAGTGCAACAAAGTCTGAGATGTGCAGAATCGAACCTGGGGTGAGGTTGTGCAGTTGGATGCCGTAAAATTCCAATAACCCCCAGAGGAAGGGATGGATTGGAAATCCCAGGCCCCGTAACAGAAACGGGACGAAGCACACCCTCTCCTCCTTATTGGGGGTAGGGAAGTTCTCAACCATTGCGTCATTGCCGATTGAGTATAACCCTGCTCGAACGGAAACTAGATCTGCGAGGGGGAGGTAGCCCTGCATCTGGAGCTGGCTCAGTTGAAGATGAGGTACAGAGCAACTCTACCAATCGCCCTCTTGAGGGCCATGGGGACACGAAGAGGAACCTAGGGTGCTGTCCATGATGGAAGGCTTTGTTTTGTGGCTAAAGTTGGCCGGTTTTCCTTCTGCGCAGTGTGAGATGGCCTTTGGAGATCCATATCTCTTTATATAGGTGTCGTCCCAACGTAGTGAGGGGTTTATTTGCAAAAAAGCATAAACCATTCGTATTCATCTAGCGTGCGAAAATCGAAGCATCGTTGGGGGTGGGATTGTAAAAGACATTGAGGTTATCACCAGATTGTCGTTGGTCCGGATTGTAATCAAGAACCCGCCTTGCAAAGCCGAAGACATGGGCCGAATATTACATCGTCATTGAAGGCAAGTTCAGGGGCTACTAAGGGAGTCCTGGATTAAGGGGTCCTCGGGTGTCCGGGCTATTTGATATGGGCCGGACTAATGGGCCATGAAGATACAAGGTGGAAGACCTTCCCCCATGTCCGGATGGACTCTCCTTTGCGTGGATGGCAAGCCTAGCGTCCGGATGTGTAATTTCCTTTCTCTATAAACCGACTATGTACAACACTAGGCCCCTCCAGTGTCTATATAAACCGGAGGGTTTTAGTCCGTAGAGGCAATCAAGAATCATATAGGCTAGACATCTAGGGTTTAGCCATTACGATCTCGAGGTAGATCAACTCTTGTAACCCCTATACTCATCAAATACAATCAAGCAGGACGTAGGGTTTTACCTCCATTAAGAGGTCCCGAACCTGGGTAAACATCGTGTCTCCACTGTCTCCTATTACCTTCGATCCCCATACGCATAGTTCGGGACCCCTACCCGAGATCAGCCGGTTTTGACACTGGCAGGGAGGCAGCCCACAAGGGATGGCCGCGCCCCCTGTTGGGGAATGTAGCAATAATTCAAAATTTTCCTATGTGTCACCAAGATCAATCTAGGAGATACTAGCAACGAGAGAGAGCGAGAGGGAGTGCATCTTCATACCCTTGAAGATCGATAAGTGGAAGCGTTGCAAGAACGCGGTTGGTGGAGTCATACACGCAGCGATTCAGATCACGGTCGATTCCGATCTAAGCGCCGAACAACGGCGCCTCCACATTCAACACACGTATAGCCCAAGGACGTCTCCTCCTTCTTGATCCAGCAAGGGGAGAGGAGAAGTTGGGGGAGAACTCCGACAGCACGACGGCGTGGTGGTGATGGAGCTCGTGGTTCTTCGGCAGGGCTTCGCCAAGCGCTGCAGAGGAGGAGGAGGTGTAGGAGAGGGTAGGGGCTGTGCCAGGGGAAGGGTCTTGGTGTTCTGGCAGCCCTCCCACCCCCACTATTTATAGGAGAAGGGGAGAGGGGGTCGGCCCCTTCAGATCCCATCTAGGGGAGGGGCGGCGGCCAGGGAGGGAACCCTAGATGGGTTTTGGGCGCCCCCGCCCTTAGGAGACTTGCCCTCCAAGCCAGGAGGGGACTGGCCTAGGGGAGGCGCCCCCACCTCTTCTGGTTACGTGAGATGGGGTGGGAGGGGCGCACAACCCCTTAGTGGGCTGGTGTGCCCCTTCCCTTTGGCCCATAAGGCCCCCCAACACTTGTCGGGGCCTCCGAAACCACTTTCGGACACGCTGGTCGTCACCCGGTACCCCCGGAACAATTCTAGACTCCAATACCCTTCGTCCAATATATCGATCTTCACCTCCGGACCATTCCGGAACTCCTCGTCATGTCCGGGATCTCATCCGGGACTCCAAACAACCTTCGGTAACCACATACTATTTCCCATAACAACTCTAGCATCACCGAACCTTAAGTGTGTAGACCCTACGAGTTCGGGAACCATGCAGACATGACTGAGACATCTCTCCGGCCAATAAAAAATAGCGGGATCTGGATACCCATATTGGCTCCCACATGTTCCACGATGATCTCATCGGATGAACCACGATGTCGGGGATTCAATCAATCCCGTATACAATTCCCTTTGTCTATCGGTATGTTACTTGCCCGAGATTCGATCCTCGGTATCCCCATACCTCGTTAATCTCGTTACCGGCAAGTCTCTTTACTCGTTCCATAATGCATGATCCTGTGGCTAACTCATTAGTCACATTGAGCTCATTATGATGATGCATTACCGAGTGGGCCCAGAGATACCTCTCCGTCACACGGAGTGACAAATCCCAGTCTCGATTAGTGCCAACTCAACAGACACTTTCAGAGATACCCGTAGTGTGCCTTTATAGCCACCCAGTTATGTTGTGACGTTTGGTACATCCAAGCATTCCTACGGTATCCGGGAGTTGCACAATCTCATGGTCTAAGGAAACGATACTTGACATTAGAAAAGCTCTAGCAAAACAAACTACATGATCTTGTGCTATGCTTAGGATTGGCTCTTGTCCATCACATCATTCTCCTAATGATGTGATCCCATTATCAATGACATCTAATGTCCATGGTCAAGAAACCATAACCATCTATTGATCACTGAGCTAGTCAACTAGAGGCTTACTAGGGACATGTTGTGGTCTATGTATTCACACATGTATTACGGTTTCTAGTTAATACAATTATAGCATGAACAATAGACAATTATCATGAACAAGGAAATACAATAATAACCATTTTATTATTTCCTCTAGGGCATATTTCCAACAGTCTCCCACTTGCACTGGAGTCAATAATCTAGTTCACATCACTATGTGATTGTAATGAATCCAACACCCATGGGGTTTGTTCATATCTTGCTTGTGAGAGAGGTTATTAGTCAACGGGTCTGAACCTTTCAGATCCATGTGTTCTTTACAAATCTCTATGTCATCTTGTAGATGCAGCTACCATGCGCTGCTTGGAGCTATTCCAAATAACTGATCTACTATACGAATCCGGTTTACTACACAGAGTCATCCGGATTAGTGTCAAAGTTTGCATTGACGTAACCCTTTACGATGAACTCTTTTACCACCTCCATAGTCGAGAAAATTCCTTAGTCCACTAGTTACTAAGGATAAGTTCGACCGCTGTCATGTGATCCATTCCTGGATCACTCTTGTACCCCTTGACTGACTCATGGCAAGGCACACTTTAGGTGCGGTACACAGCATAGCATACTGTAGAGCCTACGTCTAAAGCATAGGGGACGACCTTCGTCCTTTCTCTCTCTTCAGCCATGGTCAGGTCTTGAGTCTTACTCAATACTCACACCTTGTAACACAACCAAGAACTCCTTCTTTGCTGATCTATTTTGAACTCCTTCAAAATCTTGTCACGGTATGTATTCATTTGAAAGTACTATTAAGCATTTTTTATCTATCCTTATAGATCTTGATGCTCAATGTTCAAGTAGCTTAATCCAGGTTTTCCATTGAAAAACACTTTTCAAATAACCCTGTATGCTCTCCAGAAATTCTACATCATTTCTGATCAACAATATGTTAACAACATATACTCAACAAAAATTCTATAGTGCTCCCACTCACTTCTTTGGAAATACAAGTTTCTCATAAACTTTGTATAAACCCAAAATCTTTGATCATCTCATCAAAGCGTATATTCCAACTCCGAGATGCTTACTCCAGTCCTTAGAAGGAGTGCTGGAGCTTTGCATACTTGTTAGCATCTTTTAGGATTGACAAAAACCTTCTGGTTGTATCACATACAACCTTTCCTCAAGAAAATTGTCAAGGAAACAATGTTTTGACATCCTATCTGCAAGATTTCATAAATAATGCAGTAACTGCTAATACAATTCCAACAGACTCTTAGCATCGCTACGAGTGAGAAAGTCTCACCGCAGTCAACTCCTTGAACTTGTCAGAAAACATCTTAACGACAAGTCGAGCTTTCTTAATGGTGATACTTATCATCATTGTCCATCTTCCTTTTAAAATCCATATGTACCCAATAGCCTTACGACCATCAAGTAGTTCTTCCAAATTCTATACTTTGTTTTCACACATGGATCCTCTCGGATTTTATGGCCTCGAGCCATTTGTCGGAATCCGGGCCCACCATCGTTTCTCCATAGCTCGTAGGTTCATTGTTGTCTAGCAACATGACTTCCAAGACAGGATTATGTACCACTCCGAAGTAGTACGCATCCTTGTCGACCTACGAGGTTTGGTAGTGACTTGATCCAAAGTTTCATGATCACTATCATAAGCTTCCACTTCAATTGGTGTAGGTGCCACAGGAACAACTTCCTATGCCCTGCTACACACTAGTTGAAGTGACGGTTCAATAACCTCATCAAGTCTCCACCATCCTCCCACTCAATTCTTTCGAGAGAAACTTTTCCTCGAGAAAGGACCCATTTCTAGAAACAATCACTATTTCTTCCGGATCCGAAATAGGAAGTATACCCAACTGTTTTGGGTGTCCTATGAATATGCATTTATCCGCTTTGGGTTCGAGCTTATCAGGCTAAAACCTTTTCACATAAGCGTCGCAGCCCCAAACTTTTAAGAAATGACAGCTTAGGTTTCTCTAAACCATAGTTCATACAGTGTCATCTCAACGGAATTACGTGGTGCCCTATTTAAAGTGAATGCGGTTGTCTCTAATGCCTGACCCATAAACGATAGTGGTAATTCGATAAGAGACATCATGGTTTGCACCACATCTAATAGGGTGCAGCTATGATGTTCGGACACACCATCACACTATGGTGTTCCAGGCGGCATTAGTTGTGAAAAAATTTCCACAATGTCTTAGTTGTGTACCAAACACGTAACTCGGATATTCATCTCTATGATCATATCATAGACATTTTATCCTCTTGTCACTATGATCTTCAACTTCACTCTGAAATTACTTGAACCTTTCAATAATTCAGACTTGTGTTTCATCAAGTAAATATACTCAGCATCAACTCAAATCATCTGTGAAGTAAGAACATAAAGATATCCACTGCGTGCCTCAGCACTCATTGGACTGCACACATCAAAATGTATTACTTCCAACAAGTTGCTTTCTTGTTCCATCTTACTGAAAACGAGGCATTTCAGTCATCTTGCCCATGTGGTATGATTTGCATGTCTCAAGTGATTCAAAATCAAGTGAGTCCAAACGATCCATCTGTATGGAGTTTCTTCATGCATATCTACCAATAGACATGGTTCACATGTCTCAATCTTTTCAAAAACGAGTGAGTCCAAAGATCCATCAACATGGAGCTTCTTCATGCGTTTTATACTAACATGACTCAAATGGCAGTGCCACAAGTATGTGGTACTATCATTACTATCTTATATCTTTTGGCATGAACATGTGTATCATTACGATCGAGATTCAATAAACCATTCATTTTAGGTGCAAGACCATTGAAGGTATTATTCAAATAAACAGAGTAACCATTATTCTCCTTAAATGAATAATCGTATTGCGATAAACATAATCCAATCATGTCTATGCTCAACGCAAACACCAAATAACAATTATTTAGGTTTAACACCAATCCCGATGGTAGAGGGAGCATGCGATGTTCGATCACATCAACCTTGGAAACAATTCCAACACATATCGTCATCTCACCTTTAGCTAGTCTCCACAGCCTTTTGTTTCGAGTTACTAACACTTAGCAACCGAACCGGTATTTATTACCCTGGTGCTACTAGGAGTACTAGTAAAGTACACAATAATATAACGTATACTCAAAATACTTTTGTCGACCTTGCCAGCCTCCTCATCTACCAAGTATCTAGGGTAGTTCTGCTTCAGTGACCGTTCCCCTCATTACAGAAGCACTTAGTCTCGGGTTTGGGTTCAACCTTTGGTTTCTTCACTAGAGAAGCAACTGATTTGCCGTTTCATGAAGTATCCCTTCTTTCCCTTTCCCTTCTTGAAACTAGTGGTTTAACCATCAACAATTGATGCTCCTACTTGATTTCTACTTTCGCGGTGTCAAACATCGCGAGTTGCTCAAGGATCATCATGTCTATCCCTGATATGTTATAGTTAGTCGCGAAGCTCTAATAGCTTGGTGGCAGTGACTATGGAGAACCATCACTATCTCATCTGGAAGATTAACTCCCACTCGATTCAAGAGATTGTAGTACTCAGACAATCTGAGCACATGCTCAATGATTGAGCTTTTCTCCCTTGGTTTGCAGGCTTAAGAAACTTGTCAGAGGTCTCATACCTCTTGATGTGGCCACTAGTCTGAAATCCCAATTTCAGTCTTTGGAACATCTCATATGTTCTGCGACATTTCAAAAGCATCTTTGGTGCCACAATTCTAAACCGTTAGCATTACGCACTGAACTATCACGTAGTCATCAAAACGTGTATGTCAGATGTTTCCCAACATCTACAAATGACGCTTGAGGTTCAGCACACCGAGCAGTGCATTAAGGACATAAGCCTTCTGCGCAGCAATGAGGATAATCCTCAGTTGACAGACCCAGTCCGCATAATTTCTACTATCAACTTTCAACTAAATTTTCTCTAGGAACATATCTTAAACAGTAGAGCTAAAGTGTAAGCTACGACATAATTTGCAAAGACCTTTTGACTATGTTCATGATAATTAAGTTCATCTGATTATTTAATGAACTCCCACTTAGATAGACATCCCTCTAGTCATCTAAGTGATACATGATCTGAGTCAACTAGGCCATGTCCGATCATCACATGAGACGGACTAGTCATCATCGGTGAACATCTTCATGTTGATCATATCTACTATACGACTCATGTTCGACCTTTCGGTCTCTTGTGTTCCGAGGCCATGTCTGTACATGCTAGGCTCGTCAAGTCAACCTAAGTGTTTCGCATGTGTAAATATGGCTTACACCCGTTGTATGCGAACGTTAGAATCTATCACACCCGGTCATCACGTGGTGCTTCGAAACAACGAACCTTCGCAACGGCGCACAGTTAGGGGGAACACTTTCTTGAAATTTTAGCGAGGGATAATCTTATTTATGCTACCGTCGTTCTAAGAAAATAAGATGTAAACATGACAAACATCACATGAAAATCATAAAGTGACATGATATGGCCAATATCATCTTGCGCCTTTTGATCTCCATCTTCGAGGCGTGGCATGATCACCTTCGTCACCGGCATGACACCATGATCTCCATCATCGTGTCTTCATGAAGTTGTCTCGCCAACTATTACTTCTACTACTATGGCTAACGGTTAGCAATAAAGTAAAGTAATTACATGGCGTTTTTCATTGACACGCAGATCATACAATAAATTAAGACAACTCCTATGGCTCCTGCCGGTTGTCATACTAATCGACATGCAAGTCGTGATTCCTATTACAAGAACATGATCAATCTCATACATGATATATATATATATATATATATATATATATATATATAAAATTCGTCACATCCTTTTGGCCATATCACATCACATAGCATACCCTGCAAAAACAAGTTAGACGTCCTCTAATTGTTGTTGCATGTTTTACATGGCTGCTATGGGTTTCTAGCAAGAACGTTTCTTACCTACGCAAACCACAATGGTGATATGCCAGTTGCTATTTACCCTTCATAAGGACCCTTTTCATCGAATCCGATCCGACTTAAGTGGGAGAGACAGACACCCGCCAGCCACCTTATGCATCAAGTGCATGTCAGTCAGTGGAACCAGTCTCACGTAAGCGTACGTGTAAAGTCGGTCCGGGCCGCTTCATCCCACAATGTCACCGGATCAAGATAAGACTAGTAACGGTAAGCAAATTGAACAAATCATCGCCCACAACTGCTTTGTGTTCTACTCGTGCATAGAATCTACGCATAGACCTAGCTCATGATGCCACTGTTGGGGAACGTAGCAATAATTCAAAAATTTCCTACGTGTCACCAAGATCAATCTAGGAGATACTAGCAATGAGAGAGAGGGAGTACATCTTCATACCCTTGAAGATCGCTAAGCGGAAGTGTTGCAAGAATGCGGTTGGTGGAGTCATATACACAGCGATTCAGATCGCGGTCGATTCTGATCTAAGCGCCGAACAACGGCGCCTCCGCGTTCAACACACGTATAGCCCGAGGACGTCTCCTCCTTCTTGATCCAGCAAGGGGAGAAGAGAAGTTGAGGGAGAACTCCGACAACACGACGGCGTGGTGGTGATGGAGCTCGTGGTTCTCCGGCAGGGCTTCGCCAAGCGCTGCAGAGGAGGAGGAGGTGTAGGAGAGGGGTAGGGGCTGCGCCAGGGGAAGGGTCTTGGTGTTCTGGCAGCCCTCCCACCCCCACTATTTATAGGAGAAGGGGAGAGGGGGCTGGCCCCTTCAGATCCCATCTAGGGGAGGGGCGGCGGCCAGGGAGGGAACCCTAGATGGGTTTTGGGCACCCCTACCCTTAGGAGACTTGCCCTCCAAGCCAGGAGGGGAGGCTTCCCTAGGGGAGGCGCCCCCACCTCTCCTGGTTATGTGAGATGGGGTGGGAGGGGCACACAGGCCCTTAGTGGGCTGGTGTGCCCCTTCCCCTTGGCCCATAAGGCCCCCAACACTTGTCGGGGCCTCCGAAACCACTTTCGGACACGCTGGTCGTCACCCGGTACCCCCGGAACAATTCCGGACTCCAATACCCTTCGTCCAATATATCGATCTTCACCTCCGGACCATTCCGGAACTCCTCATCATGTCGGGGATCTCATCCGGGACTCTGAACAACCTTCGGTAACCACATACTATTTCCCATAACAACTCTAGCGTCACCGAACCTTAAGTGTGTAGACCCTATGGGTTCGGGAACCATGCAGACATGACCGAGACATCTCTCCGGCCAATAACCAATAGCGGGATCTGGATACCCATATTGGCTCCCACATGTTCCACGATGATCTCATCGGATGAACCACGATGTCGGGGATTCAATCAATCCTGTATACAATTCCCTTTGTCTATCAGTATGTTACTTGCCTGAGATTCGATCGTCGGTATCCCCATACCTCGTTCAATCTCGTTACCGGCAAGTCTCTTTACTCGTTACGTAACGCATGATCTCGTGGCTAACTCATTAGTCACATTGAGCTCATTATGATGATGCATTATCGAGTGGGCCCAGAGGTACCTCTCCGTCACACGGAGTGACAAATCCCAGTCTCGATTTGTGCCAACTCAACAGACACTTTCGGAGATACCCGTAGTGTGCCTTTATAGCCACCCAGTTACGCTGTGACGTTTGGTACACCCAAAGCATTCCTACGGTATCCGGGAGTTGCACAATCTCATGGTCTAAGGAAACATACTTGACATTAGAAAAGCTCTAGCAAAACGAACTACACGATCTTGTGCTATGCTTAGGATTGGGTCTTGTCCATCACATCATTCTCCTAATGATGTGATCCCGTTATCAATGACATCTAATGTCCATGGTCAGGAAACCATAACCATCTATTGATCAACGAGCTAGTCAACTAGAGGCTTACTAGGGACATGTTGTGGTCTATGTATTCACACATGTATTACGGTTTCCAGTTAATACAATTTAGCATGAACAATATACAATTATCATGAACAAGGAAATACAATAATAACCATTTTATTATTGCCTCTAGGGCATATTTCCAACACCCCCTCCCATAGGGAGTCCGAATTGGACTAGGGGAGGGGGCATGCCCCCCTTTCCTTCTCCTCTTCCATCTCCCTTTCCTCTTTCCCCCTCCATGAGAAGGAAAAGGGGGGGGGGCGAATCCTACTAGGAGTGGAGTCCTAGTAGGACCCCCCCCCTTGGCGCGCCCCTGGTGGCCGGCCTCCTCCTCTCCCTCCTTTATATACGTGGGTAGGGCACCCCTTGGAGACACACCAATTGTTCCAAGCTGTGTACGGCGTCTCTCTCCACAGTTTACTCCTCCGGTCATATTCACATAGTGCTTAGGCGAAGCCCTGCGCGGATCACATCACCATCACCGTCACCATGATGTCGTGTTGATGAAACTCTCGCTCGACCCTCTACTGGATCAAGAGTTCGAGGGACGTCATTGAGAGCTGAACATGTGCCGAACTCGGAGGTGTCGTACGTTCGGTACTAGATCGGTTAGATCACGAAGACGTTCGACTACATCAATCACATTATACTAACGCTTCCGCTTTCGGTCTATGAGGGTACGTGGACACACTCTCCCCCTCTCGTTTCTATGCATCAGTTAGATATATCTTGCATGATCGTAGGAATTTTTTTGAAATTGCATGCTACGTTCCCCAACAATGGGTACATGCAGCCATGTCTTACACAACATTGCCCCAACCTTCCTTAGCGTAAATGTGAGCTGCTTTTGCCGAACGTCGTACCCATCGAACCTTGTAGGCTCCTTTAGAGGACAACAACCCCTACCCCTTACTTCCTCAATCATAGGTCCATACACTAAAAGTCTCTCGCATTAGATTGAGTTTGGCTGCCACAACTTGGTAGTCGGTCTCCATCACTAGATTGTCTATGCTCAACTCTTCGGCTAGCTACACCACTCGGCAACACACCTTGACGTCTGCTAACTATGGCTTAGTTTTGGTGGAAAAAACGGTCATGCTCCCGCAATGAAGATGCCCTATGGTTCCTAAGGACAACACCATCACCTCCTCTGTCGCCGATTTAAGTGTTGCCTTGTCAGCATTGGCCTTGACCCACCCATCCTCAGGAGGAGTCCAAGGAGACCTTGTCGGGGGGCGGATGAAAAGCCTGAATATGCTTAGGAGCAGTTGTTCATTCCTCCAAGAAGAAGACCACCTTGTCGACCATGATATTAGGGTCACATATTCTGCAACCGTCTTTTACCTCATTTCACGTCGACGAAATCTGGTAGACCGCGTGAGAGAAATTTCTGAATCATACAAAACAAAAATCTCTTCAATATACAAAGTGTTTCGCGAGAAGCTTGTTGACGAATATTGGCATTGCTAGTTTTACTTGTGTTTTCGTGATTAAATGTGTGTTGTTTGGTCTTATGATTTAGTAATGATCCTCGCTTGGGACAAAAAGCTGCTCTTTGAACAATCGTAATTCACATGTGTCTATTGGTAGAGTTGTTTGAATAATAATGGAGAAAATTACGGTGTGTAGCCCCTCCTTCTATGCATGCTTTTCTCCCCCTCCCTTGCAAGGCGACTTAGGCAAAGCCTTCCCCCTCCCCCGTCGATCTCCACCGATGAGTCCATGGATCCAAACTCGGGCTAACTCAAAACCACGTGGATTTGCAGGATTTTGAACAGATCCCGGCAAGAGTGAGGATAACCGAACAAACACTAAGTAGTTGAATTCCCGAACTTAATTTTGCATGTGCAATTTGCCATTCAAACCCTATCTTTGTCTCTCACAAGACCATCCTCATAATTATTTTGACCTAGACTGAAGTTTATCAGAGTCCCCACGCATAGAGAGAGGACTATCACGACAAGCTAGCGGTGCATGATGATGACTGAGCCAGACGTTGGGCTTGAACCAAGATGCGCTGACAAAAGTAGACTTTGCAACCATATGGTACTATCCACCTGGGTAGACCCCTCGTCCAAGAATGAGCACTCCATCCAGTCGTGTGCGTAAGGCGGTTTAGGATCCTTGCCGGTCAAACATTCTTCCATCGCCATGAAGAACCGGACCAACACCGCTGCCGCGAAATCGATATGGATAGACCCGAATAGAACAATGTTTTGTGATTTATAATCATTTTCATTCGAGTCGTCGGAGTATCTCAATAACAATAAAAGGTCAGAGCTACATCATGGAGACCGTGTCAATGTCCAAATCGACATGCATTTGTGTCGGTCTGAAGGGGGAAGGATGGATTGACCTTGCAATGAAAATATCGGACCCCACCTGCCAGTGTGAGGGATTTTTTGGCCGTGTGGGCACCCCGAGCTTTCGGCAGACACTTCCACGAACGAACAGGCAGCCGTCGTCTGGTCCGCTCGGTCCAACCTTTCCTCTCCCGAAAAAAAAAAAAGAAACAACTGCAAAGGCAACAGCCTTTCTCCGCCGAATCACCGGACCCGCGCGCGCGAGCTCGTCGTGGCATGGTGGCGATCCGCGGCCGGCAGCAGCGCCAGCAGCTTCGCCGCGCTCTCCGTGCCCCGCTCCCCTGACCGGCCGCGCGAGATTCGGAGGAGCGGCGGCGGCGGACGCCATGTTTGGGTCCCGGGTCCAGGATGGGGTGGAGATGCAGCAGCGGCGGACGACCAACAGGTGCGTGCCCGCGTTCTCTCGGCTCTCGTGGGCGGCTGGATTTAGCGGCACGGGGCCTCCCCGGAACGCTGCCCGTGAAGAGGAGGGACGGCCCTCCTGGGACGATCGAGGATGCCGCGTTAGATTATTTTTGCTTGGACTAGGTGTTGACTTAGGGGGAGAGGAGGATTCTGGCCATGGTTTGAGTTGGAGTAAGTTGTAGTGAGTTGGAGTTGGCAGGATTTAGCTTCGGCGTCTGCTTCGTTGCTGCCTCGGGGGATCGAACCAGCCGAATTCGAGTTTTGGTTGCTTAGGCTTGACAAGGCGTACAGTACGTTGGGGAGTGGTGGTAGTTTTGGAGCTGGGAATAGGAACGTGAGAGCTCATTTTGCTTCCCTATGTTCTAGCATATGCATGTTTGTTTGCTACTAGTACTCATTTGTATGCATCCAGAAATTAAGGACCAAAAGTGAAATAGGCTATATTTTTGACTCAGCTTACTTCATTTATCTACCGGTTTCCGTGCATCGAGGAATTAAGGACCAAAATGAAACATTATGTCATTGCGATGCTACCTAGTTACCAGGAGATTGCAGATGAGAACAACTCCTATTGTCATCTGTTCCTGTGGGAGCTCTCAGTATCCACAGACCATGTCGACGTTGTGCAGTTTTTAGCACTTCTCTAAGTTGCTCTTCTACTCTGTCTTCAGGATCTTTCCCGATGAGAGGCAGGATCAATCCAAGATGCCGTTTCAAGCCGGACGGGTCGACAGATTCGCTGCCAACAGGATAGACCCAAAGACCCTCGAGAAGCTCAAATTGATGAATGAGGGCAACGTGCCATGGCACAGCCGCATCCTCGACCCCAGAAGCAGCGTGCTGCTGACATGGAACAGGGTGTACCTGGTGGCCTGTCTCTTCGCGCTCTTCATCGACCCTTTCTTCTACTACCTGCCATTTGTCAGAGTCATGGACCAAAGCACTGGTGTTTCGTGTGTTGCCGAGGACCAACGATTGAGAAATACTATGACCGTTCTGCGGACACTCGCTGACTTGTTTTATGTGCTCAACATTGCGATAAAGTTCCATACTGCATATGTAGACCCAAAGTCCAGAGTCCTAGGGAAGGGAGAGCTTATTGTGGATCTAAAGAAGATTCAAAGAAGATACGTCACATCAGATCTCTGTATAGACATACTTGCAGCCATACCACTTCCACAGGTAAATAACTCGAATCTTGTTGCGGCACTTGTCGCATTTTTCATGGCAACTACCTTAAGTATATTCCACTTTTCCAGCTTCAGTGTTAATATCCATATTCTTTCGTACTTAAATTGATTCGTTATCATCTTTGTGGCAAAGATTGGTATGGTTCGTTGGGTGAGCACTGAACAGCAAGCCTTTAGTTGAGCCTATTGGATTCTTTCCCTTTGATTCGCTTTCCAAACCAAGACATCTGGACAGTGCCTCTTGTTTTTACATTAACCACATGAATTTAACCAGAAAATCGAAACTTTTAAAAGGTGGACCCAACTAGGTTTCCTCTGCAAAGAGTCAAAAAATACCCAAAAGATTTATTTTCTGTTAACTGCCACTTATATCCCATAGGTCTTTTTTCCTTTTCGTACTTCATCTGTTAATCGCCACTTAGATAATTTGTAAATGTTAGGAGTTTATGAAATCTAGAATTGCCAACTTATTTCAGCCAAACTTTATGCAAAATAAATTTATCTGTATAACTGAATTGTTTGACGACTAATTATCCCAAATATTGAATATCTATTACTTGATTGTTAAATCTACAGTGATAATGTGAATCTTCTGTTTTTTTTGCAGGTTACTGTTTGGTTAATCATGCCTGGGATTAAACGCTCAGATTATAACATCCAAAACACTACATATGCTCTTATTATTTTGGTTCAGTATGTCTTAAGAATGTATCTCGTTGTACCTTTAAGCAATCAAATCATCAAAGCTGCCGGAGTAGTTGCAAAGTCAGCCTGGGGAGGAGCAGCATACAATCTTCTGCTCTACATGCTTGCAAGTCATGTATGGTCACCTCAACCACTACCTCAGCCGTGTAATCAATTCCTAGTCACCTACTCAGAATAAAGTTCTAGGGAATTTGCAGCTCATGTAGTTTGTAATTCTATGTACAACTGAAAGATAAGTAGAAGTCGCCTCTGCTAAATATGGAACCTAAAATATCAGTTCATTAGGTTTTTCATACCTCATCTCGTAACTGGAATAGGCCAAAAGAGAATAATTCATGTGTATTTGTTTTCCTGGAATGCATTATTACTTATTAAAATCTGAAGATATAGACAAAACTGTTGGTGGTAGACATGCATGTGAGCTAGAAGCAGAAGACTATCACTATCATCTTGCATTTCTTTGCTCACTTTTGTGCAATAAATACTTCAGTGTCATTTCTGACCTGTGTGCATCACTGCAGATTACCGGGGCAATATACTATCTTCTCTCCATTGAACGGCAGATTACATGTTGGAATCAGCAGTGCCTTGCTGAGTCGAGCAATGCGTCTTGTAACATTGGGTTTATAAGTTGCGAGAATACTGGTTCGAGGAGTTATCTTGAGTGGCAAAGTAAAACGCAGATATTTAACAACTGTGATGCCACTGCTGATCCTCCAAAATTTAATTACGGAATGTTCTCGAGTGCATTGACTAAGGGTGCTGTCTCAACTTCATTCCAAGAGAAGTACTTCTATTGTCTGTGGTGGGGCTTGTTGCAACTTAGGTAGGGTTCCATCATTATCTTCTGTTACTTTGGAGTTATTGTGCATAAGTTTCTGTGTCTTGAATATGGTTAACCAGGTCTATTTGGTGTTTGTTGTCACCTTTTCAGTTCAAGCGGAAATCCTCTTCAAACAAGTGCATTCATCGTAGAGAACATATTTGCTATTGCAATTGGAGCTATCAGTCTCATACTCTTTGCTCAGCTGATTGGTAAAATGCAGGTAATATTACGAAATTCTCTGCTCTAAACTAGAAATGGAGGCATCAAAGCTGATGATTCTTATTTTATTTATTATACTCGTTACTTAGTTACCCTGTGGATCGGCTAAGCGTAGCAAACTTATTGCACTATTTGATAACTTGGTAGCAGCCTTCAGCTCAACAAGTTTGTTATGCTACATTTGTTGTTGTGCGGAAGTGTTAATATTATCAATGCTATTCTGTGTAGTGCTATCATGGATTGTATTGTATTGTTCTTCTTAATGGATGCATCAGGCTCGTGTGATGTATGAACTTGCATTTAATGGTTTGAAATGATTAAAATAACATAAAGCTTCTTCTGCTCTGTATGTGCAGTAAGCCATCTCCACTTTGACAGCTACTTACCTTTTCATTTTCATCTTTTAGACATACTTGCAGTCTGTTAGCAAAAGGCTTGAAGAGTGGAGGTTGAGGCAACGGGACATGGAGGAGTGGATGAGACATCACCGGCTCCCACCCGACCTTCAAGAACGCGTCCAGCGGTTTGTTCAAGTTAAATGGCTTGCAACGCGTGGAGTGGAAGAGGAATCCATCTTGCAAGCTTTGCCTGCTGATATACGTCGGGATGTACAGCGCCATCTTTGTTTGGATCTTGTTCGACGTGTAAGTTGGAGTTATACCCCTATCCGATGACTGAACAAGTAAAACTTTTTTAGTTTCTCAAAGGTCTTGATAGAACATTCTGTACTGGGGCACTCAAATTCAAATTCTGTCTCTTGTTCCTTGGCGAGTTTCTGATCTTTCTTTGTAAAATGTAGGTCCCTTTCTTCGCTGAGATGGACGACCAACTCCTGGACGCCATCTGCGAGCGGCTGGTGTCGTTCCTGTGCCCGGAGGGCACATACATTTCTCGCGAGGGCGATCCTGTGAGCGAGATGCTCTTCATAATCCGCGGCAAGCTGGAGAGCTCCACGACCAACGGAGGCCGGAGCAACTTCTTCAACTCCATCCTCCTACGACCTGGTGAATTCGCCGGTGAGGAGCTGCTCACCTGGGCCCTGCTGCCAAAGACCAACATCCACTTCCCGCTCTCCACAAGGACCGTCCGGAGCCTGACGGAGGTGGAGGCCTTCGCGCTGTGTGCCGAGGACCTCAAGTTCGTGGCGAACCAGTTCCGGAGGCTCCACAGCAAGAAGCTCCAGCACACGTTCCGGTTCTACTCCCACCACTGGAGGACGTGGGGCGCCTGCTTCATCCAGGCGGCGTGGCGGCAGCACCAGCGGAGGAAGCTGTCGGAGAGCCTGAGCCGGTGGGAGTCCTACTCGTGGTGGTCGGAGGAGCACCCGGCCGCCGATAAGCCTAAGCAGGAGGGCACCTCGAGGACCGCCGCCGAGATGCACAAGTTTGGCTCCGCGTCCAGGAGGTTCCGCGCCGACGACACCATGATCCGCAGGCTGCAGAAGCCCGACGAGCCCGATTTCTCCGCCGACCATTTCGACTGAAGCCATCATCTCGCTCTCCGATGCACGACGCATTGTTCCGAATACCTGTTTTTGTTGTAAATCTAGTACGTACATAAGAAGAAATGTTGGAGTTTCCAGTGCCATAGATCATCCAGATATCCTACTAATGTATAGCACACATGACACATCCCTTTTGTGTATGTCACTGTAACAATATGAACTTAGTTCTGCATGAATCTGAAGCTTGATATTTTCCCCCTGTTTCTGCGGGGATTCGACAGTTTTGTGTGAAATTCATGTAAAACTAGCACTGAATTATACAGTTACTAGCAGCTACAAATTACAGTATAGCTGACTTCTGAATTCTGATTGTGGTTTCAGTTATATCTTTTCTTCAGTTACAAAGTGAGTGAGTTGTTGTTCGCTGTGGCCACCAGTACCAGTCCAGTCCCCAAATCCAGCAGGAGGCATGAGGGCGGCGGCGCGGCCCAAGATCGGCGACAGGGCGACGAGCGACGTGGTGGTGCGGCTGCGGACGCCGGACTCGGGCCGGGACGAGTGGCTCTACTGCCACTCCCGCGTGCTCGCCGCCGGGAGCGCCTACTTCGCCGACCGCCTCTCCGACGCCTGGCCGACGTGCCAGATCCTTGACTCCCGCTACTGCGTCGAGGTCCACTGCCGCGACGCCGACCTCAGCTCCCACGTCACCGCGCTCCGCCTCCTCTACGCCGCCGAGCCCGTCTCCCGCTTCGGCGTCCGCGGCGCGCTCTCCCTGCTCGACGCCGCCGCGCACCTCGCCTGCGCCCGCACCGCCGCCGCCTGCGCCGACTACCTCGAGTCCGCCCCCTGGGACGAGGCCGACGAGGAGGAGATCCTCGCCGCCGCCCCGCGCCTCGGCGCGCACCGCGCCCGCGTCCTCGCGCGCCTCCGCCCCGCCGATCCGGCCCCCGCCACCGCCATCTTCCTCTCCGCCTTCCGCCACGCGACGGCCGCGCCGTCGGCCGCCTCGCGGGAGCTCAAGCCCGCCGCCCAGGAGCAGCTGGAGTACATGCTCACCGAGGACGACGACGCGCCGCTGCTCGCCTTCGGCGCCGGCAGCAGCGACGCCGTCAAGTCTCAGGTGAAGGGCTGCGTGACAGGCCTACTGAACAGCTTCAGCAATTTCACCAGCTCCGCACTGACGAAGCAGAGGGAGCCCCCTTGCTCCGGCGAGCTTCAGCAGGATCTGCACTCCTTCGTCTCCGACATCGCCTGGGTCTGCCAGGTCCTGGGCAAGCTGGAGATGATGAAATTCCTCGCAGCCTACTGGGTGGAAGCATCGTCGGCCGTCGTCGCGGCCGTCGAGGCGGCGGCGGCGGAGTGCCACCCGGGGCCTGAATGTCTGAAGACCAGGCTGAAGGTCGTGGAGATATCCGCGAAGGTCCTGGAGGCCGTCGCGTTCGGCAACGTCGTCCTCCCGGCGGAGAAGCGGCGCCACGCCGTGAGCGTCTGGATCGGCTTCGCCGGGACAACGAGGCATCTGGTGGATGAAGCCGATCGTGGCAACGACGACGGCGACGGCGACGACGAGGACGGTAATAATGGCGACGGAGACACTGAAGCCGAAGCTGCATCAGCATCAGCAGCAGCAGCAGCAGCAAAGATCGGCCTGGACGGCGAGGTGTGGCAGGGGCTGGAGTCGGCGATCACCTCGATCGTGACGACGCTGCCGTCGAACACCCAGGCCGAGGTGCTGTCGGAGTGGCTTCAGTCGAAGCACGCCGCGTTCCCGGACCTGTCGGAGGCGTTCGACGCCTGGTGCTACAGGTCCAAGGTCGCCCGGAGGAGGCTGTCTTTCCTGAACAGCACCAATAGGGCGTCCTGATCCCCGGCCGGCCGGCCGGCAGGAGAGATCCATTGCCGTCGAGAGGAATGCATACTTCATGATGTCCATCTGCATGGTCTGGTCTGCAGTTGGCCTCTTCGGATCATCATGGACAGCACTGAGCATCTGCCTTTCTTCACCAACACCAATGGACATGGAATTCCATTGCTTTGCTATATATGGTCATATACATACTCACATTGTCAATCGTAGGCGTGGCTCGTGGGAACTGCTGCAAGATCTCCTTATGAACTTGCAGTCAGCATAGTAGATGCAACTTTTCGGACATACCATAGCTGATGGAATAAGTAAGCACCATCCAACCAGTGCCTTGCCCTGTGGAATCGGGGACACTCATGTGAGTGTGTACTCTGTGGTGCCAACAAGTTTGATGATACTTGATCTTTTTGTCAGACTCCAGCGACCTGTCGCTCGCAATGACAGCTGCTGGTTGGTCGTGTCGTGCCGTGAAAATGGAGCTGGCACCGGGGACGGGCCAGCGAAGAACATCGGCAAATACCTGAACTTTGATGTTTACCGGTTTCGATTTCAGATACCGGGAATGGAACTTGATGTAAGCCATCGGCCCCAGAATGTCTGATCAAGGAGCCCCCGGTGTCCGTTTGCTTCTTGCTTGAGCATTTCGGGTCAAGAGCCAGTCTTCCATTCCATGTTGTCAACTCGTTGGGCCTATGCTTGATTGTTGTCAACTTGTGAAGGAAATAGCTCAAGGTGTCGTTGTCTGCCATGTTTCTTGCCTTTTCCGTTTCTCTGGCCAGGATGGTTTGTTACGTATGTTCCACGCGAGGCCTTCCGGCAATTGTCCACCCGATTACTGTTGCTCCTGGTATCTGATTTTAGCATCGGTTTTATTTACTGTGCACGGCAGCGCCCATGGCCTAATGGATAAGGCGTCTGACTTCTAATCAGGCGATTGTGGGTTCGAGTCCCACTGGGCGTGCTTCTCCTTTTTGTTTTGCATTTCCCTTCTCCTTTTAGTATTTGTTGTTGTTGTTATTATTATTTTCTTTTGAAACGTACCATATAAATGAGTAATCAGCATTAATTTTTAATTTGTTATTATTGTCTTGCGGTGGCGGTGCTACATGCATGTTTTTGTGGTGCCCCTTCCTTCAACTTGGATGCGAAATACTCCCTCTGTCCCAAAATTATTGTCTTAGATTTGCCTAGATACAGATGTATCTAATATTAAAACATGATCTGATACATCCGTATTTAGACAAATTTAAGACAAGAATTTTGGGACGGAGGAATAGTACTAATCAGCTTACTAATTTTATTTAGATTATTCTTGCTTGCTAGCCCTTATCACCGGCTCCATTTTGTACTACTAAGCAGCAGATTCTCCTTTTTCTTTCTTCTTGCGACTGATTTCAAGAATGGTTTGTTTCTGGTGAATCACCATGCTGTTAAGATTCCAGGTTTCATCCATGCTATTGTAGTACTACTCCCTCCGTCCGGAAATACTTGTCAGCGAAATGAATGTATCTAGACGTATTTTAGTTCTTAAATACATCCATTTTTATCCATTTATGTGACAAGTATTTTCGGACGGAGGGAGTACCTTTCAACAGAAACCCTGAACCTGAAAGCTCAAGCTGCTGCTTGTTTTGCTACTCGATGGTACTCCCTCCGTTCCCAAATATAAGTCTTTTTAGGGGTTACAACAAGCGACTACATACGGAGCAAAATGGGTGAATCTATGCTCTAGAATATGTCTACATACATCCGTATGTCGTAGCCCATTTGAAATGTCTAAAAAGACTTATATTTAGTAACGGAGGGAGTATTTGTTTTGCATTTCCCTTCTCCTTTTAGTATTTGTTGTTGTTGTTATTATTATTTTCTTTTGAAACGTACCATATAAATGAGTAATCAACATTAATCCGTTCCCAAATATAAGTCTTTTTAGGGGTTACAACAAGCGACTACATACGGAGCAAAATGGGTGAATCTATGCTCTAGAATATGTCTACATACATCCGTATGTCGTAGCCCATTTGAAATGTCTAAAAAGACTTATATTTAGTAACGGAGGGAGTACTACTTAAGATCAACATGCTAGAGTAATCTTCTTCATTCAAGGGTGTTTGGGTATATCAACATCAAAATCAGCCTGCAAGTAACAAATCCAGACATGTACAGAAATAAGTACTAACAAGTGAACAGGCAACAGCAACTGAAAAACATACCAAAAAGACATGGCACTCGAAGGCGGCTTTCAGTTGTGGTGTACTGGCAACTGCCAGCCTAGTCACAACCATCACATTCAGATAAAGGGTGCTGGATACATTCGGCCAATTAGTGAATGGACTTCTGAACATAATTTTGCGCTGATGGTTATGAGGCCGGTAAGAGCACGCGAGACCGTCAAACCTCCAACAACAAATGCTAGTGTTCAAAACAAAGCATGGAATCACTGCATAGCAAACATTAATTAATTCCAGTAAAAAACGCTGAAATTCCTAATTATCAAAGCAACAAACTTGTGATCACAGTTGCCAATTTCGTATTATGCGAGCGCACATATTGTTAAAAGAGAAACGTATCAACCGCTATGAAAATAGTACTAAAATGTCCAGAGATAATCATCATCAACAGATGATCACATAATATTCGCCAAGAACTATAATCCATAGAATCACTGCATAGCAAAACACATGCGCACACTTCAAAGTTTAGCATCTGGTACTTGAGATGGTGAAACCTCTAGCAACAAATTCCAGATGATTTCATGCTAGTAGAATCCAGTTACCAAAGAGAGAACAAATGCTAGCAAAATACCGGAACACCCCAGTTGAGATTTCTTCATGCTTCACATAACAATGGCTTCTCCTCGCCCACAAAAACAAACAAAGAGGGACTTCAGCAAGGCGCATAAAGCTTATGGCTAATGCGCGCATCACTATGGCTCCGGCGTTATCTTCACCTGAACCCGCAGATGGACTTTGCCGTCAATGAAGTGGCTGTCGTCAGCAATGAACTTCGACCAAGGAATCATGCATCCAACACCTCGCCTAATATTGCTGGTGGTGGCGCGACAGTGCTTGGTGGAGAACTTGAGTGACGGTCTGGTCTTAAACCCGATGATATAATCTATTGCCCCGCTGGCTGCCCCCCTGTCTTCTTCTAGCATCTTTACTAAGATGGCAAAAAATGGTATTTGCTCTATCATCTTGCAGTCTGCCAGGAGGCAGAAGCCACGCCCCGCGCAATGGAACGGCTGCGAACGCAGAACTCCTGACGGGAAGAGCCCCAAGCACTTCTCGCGCTTTATGGTAAAGTTGATTATACAAGACGGGTGATCAATTAGAACGGCATCCGTCATACTGAGAGCTCGTGGCACCAGTGGAAGTAGCCGTGAACTCAAGATCTTGTGTCTCTGTTCTGAATTTGGGTACTGCAAACAGGCCCACCTGAGCAGGAAATCATAGATGGATCCTTCAGATTCAATCCCGAGGCGGTTCCTTGATAAGATGACCTGAATCCCAGCGAGAGGGATCCTCATCAGTTCATCTTGGAACCTGAAATGAGATTAAACCATGCCTTGAGATAATGATTTTGTCACAACAACGTCCACATGTTTCCTCAAAAAGGATAAAAGATACTGTATATCTGAAAATCAAATGGGGATCACTTACTTTGTTGACAGGAATTCCTTGTACCTTTCAGCAAGGAATGTCTTGGCTACCTCTTTGACGGCAGATGCCATTGAGATGGAACGTGGGATATCTAGGCACCTCACTGCCGATTCTGGCGTCATAGGCTGGTCTATGAGCCGCTGACCGCAGAGCTTCATGCAAGATACAACCTCAAATTTATCAGCAGCCATCAAAATATCAACCAGAAGAGTGGGCTCGGTTGTTGGTGTCAACTTTCCACTATACATAAAGCGTAAAAGCTCAATGAAGGCCTTTTCCTCTGTTCCAAGTAAAACATGAAAGCAAGGAGGCATAAGGACTAATGAAACGGTTCAATACATCTCAAACTGGTAACAGTTAAATAAAGAAGTACTCCCTCCGTTCCCAAATGTAAGTCTTTTTAGAAATTCCAACAAGGGACTACATACGGAGCAAAATGAGTGAATCTGCGCTCTAAAATATGTCTATATATATCAGTATGTTGTAGTCCATTTGAAATCTCTAAAAGGACTTATATTTAGGAACGGAGGGAGTACAAAAGAAAAGGGATAGCTATTTTGTATGCATAGATGGTTATGTAATTAGTTGGGAGAAACTATAATAATGCATAAAAGAATAAAAAATATCGACTTCAGAGATAAGGTCTGTGGGGGAAATGAGAGTAACGAATTTATCATCAAAATTACAGCCCCCTCTCTAACATAAGCAATCATCTTTTAAATTCTACAAGAGGTAATCATATTTTTAAATAAATGAACAATATGATAACAATAGGAAACTGGAATCATCAGTTATAAGAATATAAGATGAAGATTGTCAAACTAGTGTGAACACTGTACCTGAATCAGCAATTGTAACTGTTGCATGTCTCTGGTCAGACTCTTTCATGCCATTTGAGAAAAGCTGAGAAGCACGCAGCTTATCAGAAAGCTAATTTCACTGATGATAGAACAAATGCATTTCAGTTCATCAGAATTACCTTGAGAAAAAAAGTACTTTGTGCTGCAAGAATCGCCGAACTAATATGTATGGTATTGACTCGTAAGACTGGTGTACCCATTAGTGCCATTACAGTACAAGAGGAGTCGATATCTTTTCCATCATCGCCTGCAAAAAAACAAAGCAGATAAACACAGAGAGCCATGCAAAACTAGGGGGTAGAACGGTGGAAGGCACATAGCAGAATTACTAGAGAAATTTTGCTGTCACACTAAATCTATGAAGGATCATATAATCATGAAATAATCACTTCATGTTCCAACTTCCAGGTATACATTCGACGTGTCGATGACACATTTGATAATAATTTGCTCTTGCCTTTTTGTTCTGGACCTATTGATTTTTCATTAAAACACACAATTATTAGCAGATTCAGACATTAGTCATCAAGCAACACATTTTTCTTGTGGAAGATGTAAAATAACTGGTCACCTTGTTCCTTTAATCTAAGGCTGAAGCATTGTGCTACCAAGATCAGACCTGATTACACGCCAGACGGGCCATATGCATAAGAGTTAAGAGTTAAGACACATGACCTGTATGTATGTACCTCAACAGCGATATACACGAACTTATCACATACATATTATTCCAAATCTGTTTAGTTGTCCAGCTGCTATTCTCAACTTGTATAATGGTGTGATGTAGTTTGAACACCAATGCTGCAATTGGACGTATGGGCAAACATATGTACCAGTACTGGTTTGTTAACTGTTCTTCTGAATAAAATTACGTCAGAGAAAATGGAATTCATTTTAGAGTAACCCACACCACCTAGAAATCTAAAACTAAAAAGGAACTTGTATAAATAAAATGTATCAATATTGCATCTCCTTCCCCTTTTAAACAAACAAAGAAATGTAGCTGAAACCCCCAAATAAGCCAGGAGAAATCCACATCCTAATCACGTCCAGTGGCTAATGGTACTGTGCCCGTACGCACCATCGGCGTCCTCGCGGCGGCGCTTGCGGCTGGCGCCGGAGGCGGGCGCGTCGTGGCTGCCGACGATCTCTATACGCAGGACCCTGTCGGAGAAGGCCTCGTTGTCGAAGGCGAACTCGAAGCCCCCCGCGTCCACCTCCGTCCCCGTCGACGCGTCGTCTCCGGCCATGCGCGCGCCGTCTCCAGACTCTGGAAGCGCCGGTGGCCGTAACCCTAGCTAACCAGCAGAGTGGATTTGATCATGGCAGATTCAAAGAACCCCGCCGCTGTCTACAAACTGCAAATAGCTGAATTAGCGCTAGCTAACAGTTTTTTTTTTTTTTTTTGAGGAAAGCGCTAGCTAACAGTTTAATTTCCTCTGGAGCATCCGATGGTTCTCGTTCACGCGAACATATATTTTCGTTTCCAACCACGTTTTCCTGCTACGTGATGGGAACAATCTTTTTGCCGGAATGAAAACATTTTCCAGTGTCGTCAATGAAACACGTCTTCACGTCGGTGAAAACACATTTCAAGTGAGTTTTTTTTTATTAGAAAAAATTCCGATCTATCTATACAGTACAAAGAACACAGAAATAATAAAAATTGCTTCTATATCCGTAGACCAAGTAGCGAGGACTACAAGGATTGGAGCAAGCCGAAGGTGTGCCGCCGTCATCACCTCTCCCTCACAGGAGTCGGGCCAAACGTGTTGTAGCAGATAGTCGAAAAGTCGTCGTGCTAAGGAGTACCAGTGCACCAGAACAACACCCGTCATCAATGAAGATACGTATAGATCGAAAGTATCCAACTTATAGACACACAAGAAACGAAGACGAAAAAAGACTGGACCCAAACGGATCCACCAAAGACTAGCACCGACTGATTCCCACGAGATCCGCTGAAGACTAACCTCCAGACACCCTCCGATGACGGTGGACGCATCACCGGAATAGGGGCCAGTCCGAGAGAAACTTATTCCATCTTGAGCCGCCACCGCCTCGTCTTCCTGAGAATGGCACAAACCCTAAACGAACTCACAAAAACACAGAGCAAGATCCCTCCCGCCGACAAGGATCGGGGTCCACCACGCCTCCATGGCCCTAGGGCCAGCCAACATGAGGCGACGGCGATGGGAGGCGGAGGAACCCTAAGTTCTTTCTTTAAGAGTTTTCACTGAGTTGTTAATATTAAGTCATACAGAAGTTGTTTTATTAGGATAATACAGAAGTTGCTATAAGTTTCATTGCTTAAACTCAGCGCATATTTCCTAGGCCGGGCTCTAAAACCTTATACAACGGGTGTTCGAGTGAAAAAATGGTTCTTTTTTTCTAACATTAATTTGCACACGGGTGCTTAGGGAGACAAAAATTAGGTCACGAACTCGTTCCCAAATTTCACTTTGGTCACTAGACATAGAACTCCCAAAATACAGTCATGAAAGTCATATTAGTGTACACCTACGGTCACCACATACATTTGGCTCCGTATTCTGCTAACATCATGTACTGTTTGATTGATTGACTGTCCACGTATGTGTCAGCAGGCCAATAGCAGAGTGAAATTCATTGGTGGTCACTGGACTTGTCCTTAAAATACACTTGATAACCGTATTCAAGATTAAATTGAGAACTTGCATGTGTTTTTGTTGTTGTTGCAAAAACATTGTGTAGTACATTTGTACATGATGCCGTGAAAGTTCCCCTCTCCCAAATCCCTAGTCCCCTTCCACCATCATTCGTCGATTACCTACCAAACCGTCTACCACGTCCTCATCCTTCGCCACCATCGCTCGAGGGAGCCACACCCATTGGAGCTCAAGGCGGACACTATGTCCGTCCCCGTTAGTGGTCACCGGAGCTTCCACACACAACCGATGCCTAAATCAATGAAATTGTCAAGCTAAGGTATGAGGACCACAATGCAATCCCACGGTGATGCTCCTGGTTGTCTCCCAACGCAAGCCCTAGTGGAGGCTTTGCCGCCGCAGCCAGCACCACCCGGGGGCCTTAGGCGGTGCATGTACGCCGATTTTCTTCAGTTTTTTTTCTTTTTTTTCAATATATGTCTAATTTTTTCATGCACATTGTACATTTTCCTTATACATCGGATACATACTTTACACATATTAAAGATTTTTTAAATATAAGTTTGATGCCTACTTTTTTCAATACGTGTTAAACATTTTTCAACTGCACATGAAAACAAATTTTGAATGATACAAAACATTTTTTTAAATATAGACAATTTTTACATTTAGGATTTTTTTTAAATGTCATAAACATAGTTTTGAAACGCATGCACATTTTTAAATATTTTGATTTATTACATGATTTTTATATTGTATAATTTAAAAAAAATGCCACTTAGATTTTCATCAAGCACGTGATTTTCTTTTGTCACATATTTTGTTTTGAATGGTAGAAACATTTTCTAAAAGTTGAGTGATTTTTTTTTGCATGAAAATTTTTTATATGCGGTGAACACTTTCAAAAAATAATTTTTTTTACATAATATATGTATAAATTATTTTTTCAAAAGATAAACAAGAGAAAAAACACATATGTGATGTCAGCGTGACAAAATAATATGGCTACTAGGTCGCTCCGTTACTGACTCCTTTAGGCGAGCTCGGCCTACGTCCTGCTAAAGCCGTACAATGACATGTTAGCTGGGCCGGCTCATTAACAGCGGCTTACAAGTGAGCTTGATTTTGCTGCGTTTTAGTATCGTTTTGCTTTACTATTTTTGTTGGCTTTTCTTTTGGTTTATTCTCGTTTTCCTTCATATTTTCTCTTTCATTTTTCTAATTCATTTTTTATTCCTCAATTTTTGGTTAACTTTTAAAATTAGAAATTCTTTGACAAATAAATAAATACAACATCTTCTTAAATTCCGATAACAATTTTTGATATGCACATTAAAGAATGAAAATATTTTTTGAGTATTTGGATTTTTTTCTCAATTCATGATATTTTTAGAAATTTGAGAATAGTTTTTAAAAATATGTAAATATTTTAAAATACACTAACAATTGTATACTTCAAGAACATGTTTTAAACACGTGAATATATTTTAGAGTCGCAAACATTTTCTAGATTGCAAAGATTTTTAGAATTTACGAAGGTTTTTGAAATCCATGAATATTTTTGAATAAATTTCTTGATCAATTTTAAATTTATGGGAAAATTTTCATATTTATGATAAAATTGGTTAAAATAGTACCAACACCGAAAGTATATAAATAAAATAAATATGAACACATGCACCAACAAAGAGTGCTCGCTAAAGAACGCTCGAGCTGTGCCAGCCTAGGAAAGCAGACACTTGTGTATTTCCAGCATTTTGTCGAGAGAGCGAACCGTTGGAGGTCTCGTAAGCAAAGAACCGTTCCCTTACTGAAAAAGGGCGCTAATAAACATCTGACGTTTCCTCAGGGTAATAAATCGAGCGAACGATCGTTCCCACAACCAGGTAGGAACGAATGAACGTTTTGGTTTGCTTAAAAAAAGCCAATCCAGCAAATGCTCCAAAATTGGCTTGCGAAAAAAGATAAATTTGACATGCTGTTATATAATGATTTGCCATGTTCTTGTCCTGTTGTATAAAAGTTTGTGAGAAAATTATCATGTTGGAGCAGAGTAATTCCCATGCGGTTTTAGTGTTTTGGTATAATTGCCACTCGAAGAATGGTAAAAATTGCTATTCTCAGGATTTGGCATGTTGGCTGAAGGGAATTGCGAGGCTATATAAACAACAAAGGTGAAATTGCCAAGCTCCAAACACACAAATTGCCATTCCGAATGTCTTCGCTAAGATTGCCATCCGAAGCAAACTGCTTTAGTGCCCTAACTCGTAATTCACTTAGAGGGGTGCGTTGGGCCAAACGTTTTAGGATGTGCACACATAATCTGACATGTGTGAGGGTGTTCGCTTGGAGGTACTGAAAATTAGTCATCAGATTTTTAGCATTCCAAAAAAAAGGAAATAAAGATCCATTCCAATGACAGGGACATATCAGATTGATGTTACTTACACCTCAAGTTTATTGGAGAGCTGCTAATAGGCGCCTCCAGTGCCGATTAGTCGGTCTGGCGCCTACTACGCGCACAAGTCGGTTGCATTCACAAAGCCCACTCATTCGCACATGTTATGTTCGTTCACATGGACTCATTCATTCGTTCGTTCACGTGGACTCATTCGTTCGCTCATTCACAAAAGCAGAATAAACGTTTTGTAAGAAAGTTTGCGAGTTCAAAAAAGTTCACGGATTTGAAAGTTTTCATGGATCTTGAAAATGTTCATGAAATTGAAAATATTTTGCTAATTGGAGAAAAAGTTCTCCATTTTTTTACAAATTGTGAGTTTGAAAAAATTGACGGATTTGAAAAGGTTTGTACATTTTTAAAAATTTCATGAAATTTGGAAAAAAGTTCACGAAGTTCTCTAAAAAAGTTCAACGCTAAAATTACAAGAAAATTAAAGAAACTTCATGAATTCGAAGAAGTCCACGAGTTCAAAAAAAGTTTATGGGACTTGAAAAAAGTTCATGGATTTTGAAAATGTTCACAAATCCAAAATAAATCTTAGATTTGAAGAAAAAACATTCATGTTTTGAAAAAGCTCACAAAACTGAAAATGTTCATGCATTTGAAAAAGTTCATGAAACAAAAAAAGTCAAAATGGAGATTTTTCATGCATTTGAAAAACAAGTTCAGGAAGTTTTAAGAAATTCATGCATTGAAAAAAAGGAAAAAAACTGGAAAAAGGAAAGAAAAAGGGAGACAAAAAACTGAGTAAAAACCAAAGAAAAACTGGACAAAACAACACCAAAAGAAAAAAACAAAGTATTCTTTTTAGTGTTACATTTGACGCTCAACAAAGAAGAGAAAATAAGTTACCACACACAACAGGTGAGTGGTCCCAAATGGTTATCGTGGTTGGTAGTGAACCTGAGGTTTAGAGTTCGAATCTCAGGTACGTCCATTGTTTCTTTTTTGCGAATCAAGAGCTTTATAACTCAATTAGGGGGGATTACACGGGAGCTGAATACAACTAGCTAAGAAATGAGGCATATAATTTATCCACAAGCATCTCCTCCTCCCTTCTGTGGCTTGCTTTGCACACCGATGGGCCGCTTCATTGGCTTCCCTATGTACAAACACCAGACCACAGCTCATAAATCCTCCCACAAGCTCTTTGATTTCGTGGCAAACAGCTGCATCCGCTGCTCTCTCTGAAAGTTTAGAGTTGCACATCCTAACCACCTGCTGAGCATCACTTTCAATACATATCTGTGAGTAACCCATGTCTCTGGCTAGTTGAATCCCGTCCCGAATAGCGTACAACTCCATAGTCTGGGCACTTGATGCAAAACGATACCACAAGGCCTGCGCTCTAATTAGGTTGCCCTCTGAGTCTCGGACCACCAGCCCTATACTTCCACACCCTGCCTGCTCAAGAAAAGCCACATCCACATTGATTTTCAGAGTTCCTTGTTCTGGTGCTTGCCAGCGATCTTCCTCCCTGGTCACCACAGGTCGGGTAGTTTCCCATGTTGTTGTAAGATCAACAGCATTATCAAGAGCCCATCTAATAGAAGCTTGAACTGATCGTCCCTTCTCACCATGAGTACGAGCATTCCTTTCAGACCATGCCGCCCAACAGCCACATAGTACTATGCATACAAATTGGTTTGATCCCAGTTTTCCTTCAATCAAATCTGAAGCCCATGAATGCGGATGTAACACTAGGATTTTAATCTGCATCATGGTCTTCATCTCCTTCCAAAAGAGTCTCGCCCAAGTGCAATCGAACAGGGCATGAGTTATAGTTTCCTCCTTGCCACATAGGTAGCAGAATGGGGCCTTTTCAATATGTCTGGTAAGCAGGACAGACTTACAGGGGACAAAACCCCTTATATCTCTCCACCAAAAATTCTTGACTCTTGGTGGTACCGCTATCTTCCATAGTTTGTTCCATAAGGCATTTCCTGCCGCTCCTGAAGAAGACGGTTCGTAGGCATGTCTCATGCTTGTGCTCAGAATTTTATACGCCGACCGAACTGAAAAGTTACCATTCCTCTCCACCTCCTAGGCCCAACAATCTTCACCCCAATTCCCTATGGGTTTTAGCAATGGCATGCACATCAGGTGCAACAAAGTTTGCTTCCAAGGCAGCAAGATCCCAACTATTATTCACATGATCAATAAGCTCCTCCACCTTGGTGCATGCAGCCCCTGGTAACCGAATAATTGGCCGATAGCCATGATTGGAGGGAATCCAAGGGTCCTCCCAGATGTTAATACTCGCACCATCCCCAACACGTTTAATCAGCCCTAGATTTAGGCATTCTCTCCCATGTAGTATTGCCCTCCAAGTATGAGAGGAGTTCCTCTTTTTTTTAGCTGCCAAGAAATCTGAATCATGATAATATCGGCCTTTAAGCACCTTTGCACAAAGTGATTCAGGGTTGGTCAGAAGTCGCCACCCTTGTTTAGCCAACATGGCTTGATTAAAGAGGCCAAAATCTCTGAAGCCCATTCCCCCCTCACATTTTGGGATAGCTATGTCCTGCCACTTTTTCCAATGCATTTCCTTTTTCTTTTCATCACCTCCCCACCAGAATCTTGCAACAATACTTGTGATCTTTTTGCAGGTCTTTTTGGAAAGTCTAAAACATCCCATTGAATAGGTAGGGATTGCTTGGCATATAGACTTGATTAGAACTTCTCGTGCTGCACTACTCATCAGTTTTGGAGTCCACCCATTAACTAGCTTCTTGATCTGCGTGACAATGTGCTCAAAATGACTCTCTGATGAGCGCCCAATAGCTCTGGGCAGCCCAAGATACTTTTCAATCAACGCTTCTACATCAATCCCTGAGCTATCATGAGTTGCTGCCTTCATCTCATCTGTGCAATTTGCACTAAAAAAGATAGCCGACTTATCTTTATTCACCAACTGTCCTGAACCTTCTTTGTATGTTTCTAAAATCTCATTGATTCTGGTTGCACCTTCACTTGTTGCCTGAGAAAAGACTAGACAGTCGTCCACAAAAAGCAAGTGAGAGACCCAAGGGGCATGGATACCAACTCTGATTCCTTTCCGTAAATGAGCAGATCCATATGACTTGAGCAAACAAGTTAAACCTTCTGCACATATATAGAAGAAACAAGTAAGGTGAAATAGGGTCGCCTTGGCGTATACCTTTCGAGGGGTTGAAAGAGTCTGAGAACACCCCATTCACACAAATAGAGAAGGATACTGTCTCCACGCAGGCCATCACCCTTTCAACCCACTGATCTGCGAAACCCAGTTTTAACTGAACTGCTCGGAGATAGGACCACTCTACCCTATCATACGCCTTTGCCATATCAAGCTTGATAGCACAAGCCCCTGCTTTCCCTTTCTTCCTTTTCAAATAGTGTATACACTCATAACCTGTTAGAGAATTATCCGAAATAAGACGACTCGGTACAAAAGCACTTTGTTCTTCGGAGATGATTTCATCCAGTATTGGTCTCAACCTGAGAGCCATTACCTTAGATACAATTTTGTACAACACATTGCACAGGGAGATCGGTCTGTACTGAGTAAGATCTTGAGGTTCTTTGATTTTTAGGATCAAGACAAGCACTGTCTTATTAATAGCCTCAGGCATATTACCTGTTTCGAAAAACAACTTGACAGCCGCACACACGGACTCCTTCAGCAAGTTCCAGTGCCTAATATAGAAACCTGCAGTAAGACCATCGGGCCCTGGGGACTTACTAGGATGCATCATAAACAATGCATTTTCTATCTCAACCTCTGTTACTGGCGCACATAATCGTTGGTTCATTTCCTCTGTGACCTTGCCAGGGATAGAGTCTGTAACTCTCTCCGGTCTAGTATTAGCTGCAGCTGTGAAAAGGTTTTGATAGAAATCGACCGCTTCTTTCTCCAGGTCCTCTTGAGCAGTTGCAACTCCTCCGTTTTCACGTTTCAGAGATTTTATACGATTTGTTCTCTGCCTCTCATGGGCCCGTGCATGGAAATACTCTGTATTCCGATCGCCTTTAAGCTTCCAGCCAACCCTTGAACGTTGTTGGGCCATCATTTCTTCCCGGGTTATTAATTCTGATATTCTCCGCATTAACCTTTTCTCTTGCCTGGATGGCCTCTGTCCCAGCGCATTGAGTCTAATTTCCTCCAGCTTCACCCTTAAGCTCTTGAGCTGCTTTGAGACTGACCCAAACTCGTCACTGCTCCATTTTTGTAGACGTCCTTTTACCCGGGAAAGAGATTCTTGCACGTCCAGCAGAGAGCCAATGCGTGGGACCCAAGCCGTGTCCACCACCTTGTCATAGTTTTCATGCCTAGTCCAAGCATTTTCAAAACGGAACGGTTTGAAATGCCTTTCACGTCCTACCCAATCAGACTTTTGGACTGAGATGATCAAAGCACAATGGTCTGATTCTGTGGTTTGAACATGTTGTACAGTTGTGTTACCGAAAAGTTCCTGAAATTTATCATCACCAAGTCCTCTATCCAGCCTAACTTTAATGTTGTCATTATCTTGTTGCCTGTTATCCCACGTATATGGCAAGCCCATATATCCCAGGTCATCAAAACGACACTCATCCACAGCTTCCTGAAGCCATCCATTCTCCATTCATCACGTATTAGGCCACCAAATTGCTCCGTTGCCTCGAGGATTTCATTAAAATCTCCAGCACATAACCATGGGTTCTCATACTGTTCCCTCAAATATTTCATAAGTTCCCAACTATTTTTCCTCTTAGCTCTAGCCGGCTCCCCATAGAAGCCAGTAAACCTCCACTCCTTATCTCCCAAGTTCTCATTCTGAATCAAAACATCAATATGAGAGTTGTTATATGATTTTAAGCTTACCACCGAGTCACTATTCCAAAACAGCGCCAAGCCACCGCTCAGTCCCTCACTTTTAACACCAAAGGCGTTCGAGAAACCAAGCCTCAACCGCAAGTCTTGAGCTCTCGTAGCAGACAACTTAGTCTCCGAGAGAAAGACTAAGCACGGGTGATACAACTTCACCAAGTTGTTTATTTCATTCACTGTCTCGGGCCGCCCGCAACCCCGACAGTTTAGACATAGTATATTCATTGCGTCCGGCGGTCATCCACGAGGGATGCCGCCGATCCAACTACCTTTCCAAAAGATCCACTACTCTCTATTGCCAAACCATCAGTCCCTTTTAGCTTTTTCCTATTAGCATTTTACTGAGGAGTTGTTAAAAGGTCCTTCTCATTGGTTCCATCAAAGAGACCAATCATTCCAGTCACCTTAGATGCATGATCTACAGCAACCAAAGATTGGCCCGGATTAACCCTTTCTGCATGGTCAGCCACTGAATTAAGGGCTAATCTTTTCCTTATTATTGGGTCATTCTCCAGCATAATTGTATCCAAGCCCGAGTTCTGTTCAGCTTGCTTCAGCGAGTCTTGAACCTGACTTGGAACTTCCTGTGTCTCAACTTCTATGTTCCAGCGCCAACTAGTCATGCCGTCATAGTGTGACTTTGTCACATCGCCTCTCCCAAAACCCCTACCAAAAGATGCTCCTGTCCGGCCCCTTCCCGTACCTCTGCCGGTGCCGCGTCCAGCTCCCCGGTTTTGCCAACCATCAGCCAGAATGAAATCTCCCCATTCAAATTTGGAAGTGTCATGTTCCCCTATACCACATTCCTCATACTAGTGGCCTAACAAACCACAATGATTGCAAAAAGTGGGCATTTTTTCATACTTGACCTGATACCAGTCCTTTGTTCCTCCTTTTGTGATTGACACAAAGCACTCTAGCTTTTTTTTCCACATCCAAGTTCACTTTAACCCTGACAAAAGCACCCACATAGCCTGCTGGCAACTGGGTCTGCACTTCTAGAATTTGCCCTATCTTCCTGCACATTCCTTTTATCACGACCTCATTCAGGTAGTTGTGAGGCAACCTTAGAATTCTCGCCCAAACCGCCACTTTGTCCAAGACTATCGATCCAGGATTTGTAAACCCGTCATATTCCATCATCATAACAGCTTGGTTCCTGAATAACCAAGGTCCATTCATCATTGCAGTATTCCAGTCACCCAAACAACCGAATTGCACAGTGAACAGATTGCTATCAATCAAGCGCCAGCGAACAGCCTTCGCTGGATTCCAGGCAGATCTCATGTCGGAATATAGGGCCGAAGGGCTAAATCCCTTATTTGTGTGCACCTTCGCGATAGCCAGCCACTTCGCCTGAACTCCTTGCAATTCTGGCACCTCTTCCCAGACGAAGTCATCTCCATCGTCTTCATGCAGATCGAGTCGATTGAGCAATTCCTCAACCTCTTCCCCATACCCCTTAGTGCTACTACTGCTCCCTGTAGCCATGACTGCCAAAACAAGCGCCAACTCTACCTTCAACCTCCGAGAGAGCCTCTTCCAACCAAGGCCGGGCAGGAGCACGGGGCTCCCCCGTAGTCAGCCTGAGTCGTCGGAGGAATGGAGGGTGGAGGAGGGGAGATCGAGCGGGAGGACTAGACTCTGGACAGCGGCGCCGCCAGAGGATTGAGAGCCTCTTTCAGCCATGGCGGGGCAGGAGCACGGGCTCCCCTGAAGTCAGCCCGAGTCGTCGGAGGGATGGAGGGTGGAGGAGGGGAGATCGATCGGAAGATCTAGACTCTGCTCAGCGGCACCACCAGATGAGTTCAAGACCCTAACGAAACACTAGGGGAAAAAAACAAAACAAAAAAAATTCTTTTTTTGGCACGTCCATTGTTTGAACTCTGGATCGGCCCGAGTTTTTTTTGGTTTTTTTTGGTACGTCCATTGTTTAAACTTTGAAGGTTGAAGTAAAGAGAAAAAAGTAGATGGGCCGAGCCAGAACGGAGAGGGGTGTGCGCCAGTTTATAGAATGGTATATAACCGACACTGACAGCCTGTTTGGTAAACACTCGGGCAAGGAAATGGGAGTTTGCACAAAGATGTTTATGAAGGTATTAGACATGGGAAGTAGACTTTTACTCCCATTCCCTTGTTTGACATATGATGGGAATTGGCATGGGATAGAACTCTGCTCACGAATTAACAGGATACTCCCTGAGAAGAAATTGGTGGGAATTGACTTCCTCAACTCCCAATTCCATTCCCTCTAATCAAACAGTGAACTTTTAATCTCCTTACCCCTCAACTCCCATTCCTCATCTCTAATTTTCTCGAACCAAACATGTTGTGAGGACACCAAATAGGAGTTGTGGAGTTCACAGGGCTTACTTTCAGTGGTCGATCTTTAGTTGAAGCAAAACCGGGCCACGACCCGCCCATTTTTTCTTCAAAACAGTGGGCCAAGGGGGAAGGGGGATAGGCCGTGAGGGAAAGAAACATGTGTTCCCATTCAGCTAGGCCTGCCCAAGTCACGACTCCGCTTACTTTTACATGTTCGTCTAGATACATCCTTTTAAGCGACAATTAACATAAGACCAAGGTAGTATATTTCTTAAAAAACAATGCTTTCCTTTTCCACATGGTGTATTCCTACCATGTACTGAAAGGAAAATGAAATGAGAAAAGTACGTTGTTCCGTGGTACTAATATTCTCTGGGTGACTTTGGGTGCGCAGACAAGCAGATAGATGAGACAAGGCAGATTAGACATGAAAAGCGGCCGGCAGCAGGCAACGTGTAAGAAGTACGAACAACCAAATTTTGAGCCAGGCACCCGAGGGCCAACCCTAGCCCTCCATGTTCCTAACTAGCTAACTAGCTAATATGAGCTTACTACTTTCCATGCAAGCTTGATTACTTGATCCGTATGGACAAGCAATCCCCCAACTCAATGATGGAGTCCTTGCTAAGCTAGCAGGCGAGATTAGACTAGTCCTCGATCGATCACCAATTGGTTCATGCACTATTACAGAGCAGTACACATCTTCGGCGCCGGCTTGACTTCTTTAATTCTCTTCCACAACCAACTAAGAGCATCTCCAAGGCCCCTCAGACATTTTTTCGTCCGCCGACGTCAAAAAATCGGCCCAGTCGCGTTCCCAAGAGCCCAGTTTTTGCCGGCTCGGGCCGAAATTGGCGCCGGCAGACCCAACCCGAACCTGGCGCGCTGGGGGTCGCTCGGGGGCGCCGGGCGAATCGTTTTTGGCGCGAAGAGCCGCGGGCCCGCCGCGTCAGCGACTCTACTCTCTTCTCGCCCCTCCGTCGTCCTCATCGCCTCGTTTCCCACGGCGAATCAATGCCAAAGCTGCCGCGCGCTGCCGCGCCAGTCAGCCTCCATTGATGCCTCACGGGCGGCGCAGTGAAGGCTGGGCGACGCGTCCCTCGGCCGCCACGCAATCACGCCACGCGTAACGCGTCGGCCAAGCCTACCACGCGGCGTCTCCGCCTATAAAAGCCGACTGCAAGCGCGCCGGAGAGACTCACCCTGATCATCCACCGACGACGCGCTCATTTCTCCCTCTTTCCTCCTCTCGCCGTCACCAGTTGAGAAAGCATGGCCAAGCGTTTCCCAGGCGACGGCGCGGCGGCGAACGGATTCGGGCGCCGTCATGTGCATGAGGACGAGGCTCGCCTCCTTTTCGAGGCCGAGTACCAGGTCCCGCCGGACATGCAGGTGCCCGGGGCGTGGAGGATCAGCGCCGGCGGCGTGCCGGTGCCCCCGGTACCCACCGGCGCGGCGCGGCGCGCGGAGATCGCACGCATCCGCTTGTCCCTGCCGCGTGCGGCGAGGGAGGGGCCCCGGTACGTCCCTGACAGCCCAATCTGGGAGCCGTACTTCCACCACCGGCACGACGAGCAGCTCGAGGCCACCAACGGCGTCGTGCCCTCCGGCAGGTTCAACGCCGCCGGCCGGCGTCGGTGGTGGGGCGTGCCCGGGCGCATGTTGGAGTCCGTCCTCGAGTACATCAAGGGCGGCAACACGCCGCGCCTCGAGTACCCCGCTCCCCCGTCCTTCTCACGCCGCCGGGGAAGCTCCTGGACGCCGAGGCGCATGGAGACCGGGGTGTCCTCCTCCTCGCCCGGCGGCTCTCCCTGCCTCCACCTCCGCCCCGTCAAGCCGGAGCCCCAGGACACGCCTGTCAGCGCGCGTACCCGCAGCTCCGGCGCCCTCATCGAGCCCAAGGTGGAGTCCAGCCTCCCCCCGGAGTACGAGCAGATAGCCCGGCGCGGCTTCTCCGACGAGGACGCCATGCGGTGGTCGCGCGACGACTACCTGCGCGAGGAGATGGTCCGGCAGCGCCGGGCCCTGGAGGAGATTGCCGCCCGCAAACGTGGGCGCGAGGACGAGGACGGTGTCGTCGTCCTCGATAGCGACGACGACGACGCCCCCGGACCGTCCAACCCGCCGTGCCAACCGGGGGAGGGATGCAACAGGGACGGCGGAGGCGTAGGCGGGGGCGACGACGACGACGACGGCGGCGGTGACTACACGCGGTTCTACAGCCTCCTCGGCATGTAGAACTGCGTGGGCGGGCGGCGAGGGAGACGGCGGGGGTAGCCCGCGGTAGTTTTTCTCTTTTTTTCTTTTTGTAAAATATTTTTAAATTTGAACTAACTCGCCCGTGTTTGCTTTGTGTTTGCGCCGAATTTAAATATTTTAAAAACCCGTGGGGGACCGCGACTGGGAGGCATCACGCCCCCAGTGCGCGGTTTAGCGCCGGTGCGCCCTCAGAGGGCGATTTTTTGCCCCTCCTGGGGGGCCAACGGCTGGAGATGCCCTAACATCACTAACGTGGCGAATTCAGTGTAGCTCATCAGATGATGAGATTACCGGTGATGAAACTAGCCTATCAATGTTCAAGTCTTAGACTTGCACCGGTGCTTGTATTTTTTTTCTTAATTTTTTTTCTAGACTTTTCGGTGATGTTCATTCAGTCGAAGGATACATTTTTTGGACAATGAAATGTTTATGATGACTTTTATCAATTTTAAGATGTTGTGTTGGCCTAGTATCTTAAAAATACTCATAGAGATAAATTGTGCATGCGTTTATTCATAGAGATAATTGTATGTGCGTGTTTACGAGCATCAACGATCATATGTAAGTACCCGCAAAAAAGAACGATCATACGTAAGAAAAACTAACTCAATTCGTGACAAGTTAACTCGAACTAGCTAGGGAGTAGTAGTGTAGAAAAGGAGACGAGAAAACAAGTCAACCAAGGGAAAGGTGCATGCAACACGCAACGAAAAGAGAGGACGTACGTACGCCATGCAATGCCAGCCACTCGACTGCCATATCAGGGTCCAACACGATGTGGCCGCCCAGATATCGCCTGCCGCCCTCGATCAATGAACGGTTTAGCCGCCACAAGAGATTTCCCTCCGTACTCAACCATGAGCTCTCTGCCAACTGCATGCATGCGTCATTCAGCTAGCTCACAACATGCATCTTCCACGTACGCACGCATGCTTTATTTTTTCTTTCTCTGCAAACCACTGAAAGATACTCCGTACATCAACGGACGGCTGTTTGCCTCCGTACCATGGACTCTCTGCATGCATGCGTCGGTGTGCTAGCTCATCACACTTGCACCGCCCCCACTAGTTACTGGGACGTATTGTTGCTGGGACAAGGATTATCTGCTCCCGAGCCTAAATACGCTAGCATGAACAGTAATTCTGAAAATTGTAGAATAAAAAAAATCCAAAATCTATTGTGGATGAACATCAACAATTTTTCTAACATCCTGCAAAATTTCACCTTGAAAAGGCATCAGTGGAGGCCTGTACAAAAAAAGACACGACTCAAAAGGACATACTTTGGCGCAGACATTTTAGGTTTTTTGGCACACACCTCCACGGATGTCTTTTCGTGGCCAAATTTACTTGGTGATCTTCATCCATAAAAAAAATCAGTTTTTTGGAGTATTTTTTTTACTTCTTTGTCCTGAATTTACTTTTCACGCGGGTGCATTTGTGCTCGGGATTAAAGTAAGATTTTTGATATTGTTGTAACTTGATTGTACTTCTCTACCCTGCTAGAGGGAGGAACCACAAGACGACGACAAGAACTTCCAACTACCGAGTGGTTTTGCTGCGCATTTGAAGCTGTCTGCCTTTAAGGGGGTGCAATATAAAAGGTGACGCACGAGAGCAGTCTACTGGTTTCAGACCATGTGCTACTATGACGCCACTAAGGGCAAGCCCGAGGGCGATCTTAATCCAGCACAACTGGAAGCTTTTGAGAAGATCGACACTCTCTTTAAAGGCGCTCTTCTGAGTGTTTTTGATGATTCCATTGTGAATTCATATATGTCGTTTGACGATGCCAAGGACATGTGGCCTGCGCTCGAGGCCAAGTTTGGTGCCTCGAACGCCGGCAGCGAGTTGTATGTCATGGAGCAATGCTATGACTACAAGATGACCGATGAGCGCTCTGTTGTACAGCAGGCTCATGAGATACAATCACTCGCCTAGGAACTTGAGTACATCAAGTGTGTGTTGCCAGACAAATTTGTTGTCAGGGGCATCATTGCCAAGCTTCCACCTCCGTGGAACAATTTTTCTACTTCCCTGAAAGACAAGAGACATGAGTTTTCCGTTCCGGATCTCATTGGTACTCTTGATGTTGAAGAAAAGGCGAGAGCAAAAGACACACGTGCTCGAGTTGCTGAGGGAGCTTCTAGTGCCCACATGGTACAGAAGAAGTACTTCCAGCCCAACAAGTTCAAAAATAATAAGAACAAAACTCAGGGCAAAGACAAGTTTGATGCAAAGAACAACCGTCATATTCTACCAACTTTAAGAAGAATTCTCACAAGAAGGGGAATGGACTTTGACATGTCTGCGGTGATCCTAATCACTGGGCTCCGAAGTGTCCTAACCGCTTTGAGGAGTGCGAACATGAGAAGAGCGGCAAGTCCGCTAATGTTGTCATCGGTGATACTGATATGAAGGAATCTGGATACGGTATTCTTCCTACCATCCTTTTAGTATTTCAATCTCCTGATTGGTTAATTGACACCGGTGCTAATGTACATGTTTGTGCTGACGCCACCATGTTTTCTTCTTACCAGGCCACAGGGACTTCTCCCGTGCTGATGGGGAACGAGTCACATGCCATTGTTCAAGGTGTCGGCACGGTTGATCTGAAGTTTACTTCGGGAAAGACCGTGCGTCTGAAGAATATTCATCATGTGCCGTCCATCAATAAGAATCTCGTCAGCGGTTCCCGTTTATGTCGAGATGGTTTTAAGTTGGTTTTTCATTCCAATAAAGTTGTAATTTCCAAGTGTGGACAATTTGTTAGAAAAGGCTATGAGTGCGGAGGCTTTTTCCGCCTATCTTTGTCAGATATTTGCACTAAAGTTATTAATAATGTTTGCCACAATAATGAGTCTGATATTTGGCATTCACAACTTTGTCATATTAACTTTGGTTGCATGACGCGGCTAGCCAATATGAATTTAATTCCGAAAATCCCTACTGTCAAAGGCTCCAAGTGCCAAGTATGTGTGCAAGCTAAGCAACGTCGCAAGTCCCATAAGACTGCAGAGGCAAGAGACTTGGCGCCAGTAGAGCTTATACATTCTGATCTTTGTGCGATGAATGGCATGTTGACAAAAGGTTGACGACTCCACTAGATATTGTTATGTGTATCTTCTGAAATCAAAAGATGAGGCTTTAACTTTCTTCAAAAACTATAAAGCTGAAGCCGAAAACCAACTTGATCAAAAATTAAACGGCTAAGGTCTGATCGTGGTGGAGAGTATTTTTCCAATGAATTTGATTTGTTTTGTGCGGAACATGGTATAATCCATGAGAGGATGCCTCCCTACTCACCTCAGTCTAATGGGGTGGCCGAAAGAAAGAACTAAACTCTAACTGATTTGGATAACGCCATGTTAGACACATCGGGTCTTTCCAGGAATGATGGGGGAGGTGCTAATGACTGCATGTCATGTCCTAAACCGAGTTCCCACAAAGTATAAGACCATGACTCCATTTGAGGAATGGGAAAGGAAAAGGTTGAAACTCTCTTACCTACGTACTTGGGGTTGTTTGGCGAAAGTCAATATACCAATTCCCAAGAAGCGCAAGCTTGGACCAAAAACTGTGGATTGTGTTCTTCTGGGCTATGCTTTTCATAGCATTGGCTATAGATTTTTGATAATAAAATCTAAGGTATCCGACATGCATGTTGGTACGATTATGAAGTCGAATGATGCAACTTTATTTGAGGACATATTTTGTATGAAGGATATGTCGAGTTCATCAAATCAGGAGATACCTACTCCATCTAGTGAGGAATTTGCTGTAATTCCTGAACCCACCATTGCGATGGAACACGTTGAGAATCTTGTTGAGGGTAACAGTGAAACTCCTGTAAGGAGTAAGAGACAGAAGAGTGCAAAGTCCTTTGGTGATGATTTCATTGTGTACCTCATGGATGACACACCCAGAACTATTTCAGAAGCCTATGCATCTCCTGGTGCTGACTACTGGAAGGAAGCTGTTCGTAGTGAGATGGATTCCATCTTAGCTAACGAAACCTGGGAGATCACTGACCATCCTTATGGGTGCAAACCTGTAGGATGTAAGTGGGTATTCAAGAAAAAGCTTAGACCTGATGGTACAATTGAAAAGTATAGGGCACGGCTTGTGGCTAAGGGTTATACCCAGAAAGAAGGTGAAGACTATTTTGATACTTACTCACCTGTGGCTAGACTGACCACTATTCGGGTGCTAGTATCACTGGCTGCCTCACATGGTCTTCTAATTCATCAAATGAACGTTAAGACGGCTTTCCTCAATTGAGAGTTGACGGAGGAAATTTACATGGATCAGCCAGATGGTTTTGTAGTACCTGGTCAGGAAGGAAAGGTGTGAAAGTTATTAAAGTTTTTATATGGCCTTAAACAAGCTCCTAAGGAGTGGCATGAGAAGTTTGAAAGAACATTAACTATTGTCGGCTTTGTAGTAAATGATGGTGACAAGTGTGTGTACTATCGCTATGGTGGGGGCGAAGGAGTTATTCTTTGTCTATATGTCGATGACATACTGATCTCTGGAACCAAACTTGATCTAATCAAGGAGGTTAAGGATTTCTTATCTCGCTGTTTTGAGATGAAGGATCTAGGAGTAGCTGATATTATCTTAAACATCAAGCTATTGAGAGATGAGAATGGTGGGATCACACTGCTTCAGTCTCACTATGTGGAAAAGACATCGAGTCGTTTTGGGTATAGCGACTGCACGCCTTCTCCAACTCCATATGATGCTAGTGTGTTGCTTTGAAAGAATCAACGGATTGCTAAAGATCAACTAAGGTATTCTCAGATTATTGGCTCGCTTATGTATTTGGCGAGTGCCACGAGGCCTGACATCTCTTTTGCTGTGAGCAAGCTGAGTCGGTTTGTGTCAAAACCGAGAGATGATCATTGGCGTGCGCTTGAGAGAGTTATGCGCTACTTGAAAGGCACTGCGAGCTATGGGATTCACTACACTGGGTATCCAAGGGTATTGGAAGGTTATAGTGACTCAAACTGGATATCTGATGTGACGCCCCGAGACCGATACGCCAGGTATCTTCCAGTTATCCATTGTTGTTGCCTTGTCATTTGCTCGCGTGTTGAATCTTACCATGTCGTCATCCGCATTGCATCATCATGTTTTCAAAACTTGCATCCATCCCGGTCTCCAAGTTCTTTCCGTTGTCCGTTCTGAGCCCAGACACACTTTCACGCGCCCGTGGCACGTCCGGAATAGTATTTTATAAGTGGCCGGAAAATGTTCTCGGAATGGGTTGAGAGTGGCATGGCGGTCTTGTTATGTTGTAGGTAGGCCGCCCGCCAAATTTCATCGCATTCGGAGTTTGTTTGATGCCCCAACGGATAACTATAGCGACAATATAGTCGATCAAATGTCAGACGGATTCGGTCTCCGAAACTGCTGCCGGGCCTCTCTCTCTCTCCTCTCTTCTCAGGCCATCTCTCTCTAGCACAGCCCGCCTGTAGCCCACCTAACCCCCCTCTGACCGAAACCGTTCGATTGCGATCGAAGGGTCCAGAAACGGACTCAAACCCCCAACCCTAGCCCCTCTTGCTATATATGGACACCCCCTCTCCATTTTGGGCAGCCTAGCCCCTCCACCTACCTCTAGCCCCTAATCCTCCTCAATTTCCATTCCTACCCGCTCCCCCGCCGCCACTTGTCGCGGCTAGCTCCTCCCCAGTTGCCGTCCCACCACTTGGTGCCGTCTGTTTGACCACACCGCCATCTGAGGAGTCGCCCTGGCCTATCGGGTGCCTCCACATCACCCCCCGCGTCCTCCCCGCGCCTCCCACTGTGTAGCCCGCCGGAGCCCATCGCGGGCCAAATCAGGCCCGAGCTGCCCCGCTCCTCCCACCTCCCGCACCCTCTCGCTCGATCCCGATGGGATCGGGAGCGCTCGCTGCCGCCCATTGGATGGAGTCATCTTCCGCCACCATCGCCGGGGATGAGTCCAGGCCAGTGCCTCACGCTCTTCTCCTTCTTCCTCCCATCTCTCTTTTTTCCTCGCTCTATAATCTCTCCAGCCCTCTCTCAGCCGTGGGTTAACAGGAGCGATGCATGGAGCTCGTCCATGGCGCCCGAAGCATGGAGCTCCGCTCCGTTCGCTGGATCCGTCCACTGATGCCCTGATCTGAACCCCCACGTCTAGATCTGGCGCTGCCCACCGTCTTCGACCTCCCTGCAGCGTCGCCTGCCGGATCCGCCGTCCGTGTCGCCAAGCCCGGCCGCAACCAGCGACACCTGCATCCCCTGCTTCATGAAAGAGACCAGGCGGCGCCTTCTTTGACCTATTCCACTGCAAGCGTGGACGAGAACCACGTCACCACACGGGGCCTCCTCTTGCCTCGCCAAGGCCCGACCTAGCTCTCCACCGATTGGGCCTTGGCCCATGGTGAGTTGCCTTCCAGCTCCTGTTCCTGCTAGGCCAGCCAGTTTCGGCCCGTTCACTATTTTTTTCAGCCGAACGAATTTGCAAATTAACCAGAGAAACGCAGTTTTGCAGAAAAGACCTTCATGTTCATGCATATTATAACTCATCATCCGTGCATCCGTTTAAAATAAATTATATATGAAATATGACTAGAATTTTATCTAGTTTCATAATATGCAACTTTCATCTATGTTTAAAATGTTTAAACTGTTGTTTGCATTAATTTTCTCCTATTGCCATGCTAAGATGCTTTAATTCATAACTAAATAACCGTAGCTCCAAACCTAACAAACTTTATATGTAAATGGGGTAGAAAAATGCCTAGTTTAACATGGTGCACTTTTCTTGCATGTTTAATAACTCTAAAATTGTGCTTAGGGCCGAACAGTACCAAAACCTAAAAATATGCACATGAGGTTTTCCGGACTTGTTGCTTGTTGATCCGTCCTCATTTAAACTTGCCTAGATAGGTAGTTTTATTATGCTTAACCCTTGCCATGTTTAACAACATTTAATATTGTTGGGTACATAAACAAGAGAGAACTAAATAAGTCGTGTGGTGTTTCATCAATATGCAACGGAGTTGCATATTGAGCTCCACTTAATTTGTAGTTTTGTTTGTGCATTTTGCCATGCCATGCCTTTTTAAACCGGACATGCATCATACTTGGTTGTGCATCATCCCATGTTGATGTGATGGTTGTTTACTATGTTGTTTGCTTCTTTCCGGTGTTGCTTCTTCGGGTTAGTTCTAATAACGTCGCGTTTGTGAGGATCCGTTCGACTATGTCTGTTTGTATTCTTCATGGACTCGTTCTTCTTCCTTGCGGGATCTCAGGCAAGATGACCATACCCCCGAAATCACTTCTATCTTTGCTTGCTAGTTGCTCGCTCTATTGCTATGCTGTGATACCTACCACTTGCTATATCATGCCTCCCATATTGCCATGTCAAGCCTCTAACCCACCTTTCCTAGCAAACCATTGTTTGGCTATGTTACCGCTTTTGCTCAGCCCCTCTTATAGCGTTGCTAGTTGCAGGTGAAGATGAAGTTTGTTCCATGTTGGAACATGGATATTGTTGGGATATCATTATTATATCTTATTTAATTAATGCATCTATATACTTGGTAAAGGGTGGAAGACTCGGCCTTATACCTGGTGTTTTGTTCCACTCTTGCCGCCCTAGTTTCCGTCATACCGGTGTTATGTTCCTTGATTTTGCATTCCTTACACAGTTGGGTGTTATGGGGACCCCTTGACAGTTCACTTTGAATAAAACTCCTCCAGCAAGGCCCAACCTTGGTCTTACCATTTGCCTCACCACCACCTACTTTTCCCTTGGGAGTAGCGCTCCCGAGGGTCATCTTTATTTTAACCCCCCAGGCCAGTGCTTCTCTAAGTGTTGGTCCGAACTCGAGTCCTTTGCAGCGCCACCTCGGGGAAACTTGAGGGCTGGTTTTAGTTGTACGGAGCGCTCATCCGGTGTTGCCCTGAGAACGAGATATGTGCAACTCCTATCTGGATGTCGGCACATCGGGCGGTCTTGCTGGTCTTGTTTTACCATTATCGAAATGTCTTGTAACCGGGATTCCAAGATTGATCTGGTCTTCCCGGGAGAAGGAATGTCCTTCGTTGACCGCGAGAGCTTGTGATGGGCTAAGTTGGGACACCCCTGCAGGGTTTGAACTTTTGAAAGCCATGCCCACGTTTATGGGCAGATGGGAATTTGTTAATGTCCGGTTGTAGAGAACTTGATACTTAACTTAATTAAAATGCATTAACTGCGTGTATTGCTGTGATGGTCTCTTTTCGGCGGGGTCCGGGAAGTGAACACGGTTTTGTGTTATACTTGAATGTAAGTAGTTTCAGGATCACTTCTTGATCACTTCTAGTTCACGACTGTGCTTTGCTTCTCTTCTCGCTCTCTTTTGCGTAAGTTAGCCACCATATATGCTAGTGCTTGCTGCAGCTCCACCTCATTACCCCTTTCCTACCCATAAGCTTAAATAGTCTTAATCTCACGGGTGTGAGATTGCTGAGTCCTCGTGGCTCACAAATACATCCAAACAGTTGCAGGTGCCGATGATACCAGTGCAGGTGACGCAACTGAGCTCAAGTGGGAGCTCGATGAAGATCATGTTCATTGTTATGCGTCTTTTCCGTTTGATCAGTAGTGGTGCCCAGTTGGGATGATCGGGGATCTAGCATTTGGGGTTGTCTTCTTTTATTTTCGTTCTGTAGTCGGACCTTGCTTGTATTGTATTATGGATGATGTATGTTTACCTTGTATTTGTGTGAAGTGGCGATTGTAAGCCAACTATTTATCCCTTTCTTATTCAGTACATGGGATTGTGTGAAGATTACCACTCTTGCGACAAACCTACCATGCGGCTATGCCTCTAAGTCGTGCCCCGACACGTAGGAGATATAGCCGCATCGTGGGTGTTACAAGTTGGTAATCAGAGCCATCCCCGAATTAGGAGCCCCCTGCTTGATCGAATCGCTGACGTTGTTGAGTCTAAAACAAAATGTTTTGAGTCTTAGGATTATATATATCGGAGAGTAGGATTCTTTTTACTCCTCAGTCCCTTCGTCGCTCTGGTGAGGCCTCCTGACGTAGAGTTTTGACTCTTCTCTCCTCAAATTTCACAAAATTTTTTAGAATCACGTGGGTATCTAGGAATCGTTACGATGGTTTTGTGACGAGAACATTGTTCTTGGTGCCTCCTGACATTTAGGGGTTGTGGCAGTGTCCCGGGGAGTTGAGCTCCGAGGTGTTGTCGTCACAATTTTATCATTGCAGTTCTGGAATACCTGAGTTCGCCGACATCGAAAATCTATTTTATGCAGTTGTTGGTGAGATAACCTGGACGCCACCCAGTACTGGGGCGGGAGTTCGGGAGTATTTCCATAACTCGTATAACAGATGCTTTTCGAAGGTTGAGGTAAACGATTTCCAAAGATTTCTTGGTTATGTGTTGAAGGATGGATACAGCTGGATGTAGGAATTGCTAGTTTGGGTGAGATATTATGCTTCCCCGTATACCCAACACCTGATTGCATAACCAAAAAGTTTCGGGAGTTTATAAGTGGGAATTCAAGTAGCTCCTAGGATATCTTTCCGACAGAAGTATGATATGAAATTGGGGTTCGACGTCTAGTGGTCCGCCTATCCACGATTGGTTTTACAGTGGTCTCGTTGTGTCTTAAAGAGTCCTTGGCTATGCTGACCTGGGGATGCTTCGTATGTCATGTGCACTACCTTGTACATGATGGTGCTGTACGATCGAGCCCGTGTGAGCCTCACCACGAAAACTTCGGATGAAATCTCTATCATATGTTTGTTCCGGCTTATTTTGCAAGACAATCCTTTGTTTTTGTTTTCAGTTGTGGTATTCGAGTTGCTTCAAAGTCAAGTGTTGATTCCATACCTTTCCTAAGTGGTATTCTCACACTTCTATGTGAATACCAATCCTTCTTGATCATCGAGGTTGTCATGTTAATTCTTTTCCAACCGGCATGTTTCTCTTCAAGTGGATCCTATCATTTCAACATCCGCAAGATCACCTCTCGGGTTTCCCAATGTTGTTCATTTCATCCATCCCAAATTGTCTTTGTTTTCCCACCCTCCCACCCTTTCCTTTTCTTCAAGGACTCAGATTTTTTAATCAAGTATCATTTTATTGATGGGACATCTCTCCATTCTTTTCTTTCAATGTTCTTATCCGACGATTCTCATGAAGATACTAATGGAGCTTCAAGTTCATCATTATTCGTTCTCTTTTTTCTCTGGTGGATTCAATTCAAGCCTTGTCGATCATATCCTTTCCTCGTTTCAAATGTTTTTCCCATACCGGTGCACTTCGTAATCATTCACTTCTCGCTATTCATTTGTTCTGGAGTGCTGAAGATATCTCAGAAGGCTCGTCTTTTCATTTAAGATCCGTTCAACCTGTTTCGAGGTTGTTATCTCTTTCAAGCCATTTAATTCGACCAGCACAATCTTCCTTTTAAATCGTTCAACGGTGTTTCTCTTGAGTGGGCCCTAACCCACAGGTCTTTTTCCAGGATCTTACCTGACTCTTGTAATTCTTTTCTGGAGTGATTCTCAAATCCTCTTCAAAGTTTGTTGTAAAAATGAATTATCATCAGTCATATGTATTTCTCCATGATCTTTCAAATTCTTTTCATCGTTGGCTCAACCTTTCCAATTTTTATTTTGGAGTGCCTCAAAAATTCTCAGTGGTGGTTCTCGTCATCATTCTCAACATTTGAAAACCGAAGAAGAGTTTCTCTGCAATCATATCCGTTCTCTTGAAGATTCTTGGTGCTAGCTTTATGCCATCCTCTCATAATTGTTTTCGATTGTGAGAATTCTTTTCACCCATCCGAAGCAATTCAGGAGTCTTTTCAGTTTGATTCTCCGAAGTTCCCTATATCTTACCGGTGCATCGCTCAAGTATTCTCTAATCAGCTCAAGATCTCTTCGTTCACTTGCATCTAAATTCTCTCAAGTATCTTCGTTCATTTTCTAATTCTTCCTGGTGTTTCATTATCTTTTCTTTGTTCATTTTTAAATCCTACCGGTGGTTCGTTGAAGAGTGTACCAAGATGACGCTATATCTCTCCTTAATCCTTTTCAACGAGAATAAGTAGTATGCCAAATCCGTTGCTTGTCATCAATTTAATTGGTGAAGGGTAAGCATAATGTAATTCTTGTTCTTGTTTCTTTGAGTAAATTCAATTCCTTATTCTGGAGGTTCATCAAAATTCTCGGTTTCAATTGTTTCATCTTTTCTTTTCCCGGAGTTCCAAGCTCTCATCATCACGAAGATCCATCTAAATCATTGCAAGGTGTCACCTTGTGTTTTCTACTTCTCTTTCTTTTTATCATCCTTTTATTACCGGAGTTCTTCATGGAGGCTCTACATCGTGGTTCATTAAGGATTCCTTTCATTCTTCAATTGTTCTTCAAGATTTCTCTCGGAGTTAAGATCTGCCAAGCTATACTCAAAATTAAACATGGTGTTCAACACATGTCTTGTTTTGAGGAGTTCAAGCATTCTTCATCTTGTATTCCGAAGTGCAATTCTTTCTATCTTATCATTTGAGGTGGTGTTATGTCATTGTTGATAATTTCCATTCGTGTTTCATGTTTCACAAGTTATCAAGAGTGAGATATTTTAAAGCCATTAATCTCTTCGTTGGAGTTATCTTTTGTCAGATTTCACCTAAAACCTTCCCTAAGGATTGTTGTTGTTATTGGTGCTCATAAATGACCCAAGTTCTTCATTTATCCTCTCGGTGAAATAAGTTTCTAGTCTCCTTGTTGATATCAGTCCAATCTATTGTTTCCGTTAGTGGCAGAATTTCACCTCATAATTTTGAGATGTCTTCCATAAGCCCACATCAAGCTTACCCTTTCGTTGTTGAAAATCCAACAACTCTGTTCTAGCATTTGTTGTAAGCGTGCTCTCCCAAGATCTTGTTTTCCCTCCATTCATTTCTTTCCATTCTTTCTTCTTCTGGAGGCATTGTGATGTTGCTCTCTTCACTCATCATCTCGGGTTGTGAGGACCGTGTTCTTATCAATTTCCAACCGGAGTGTCGTGTCCTCTTTTCAAGTTCTTCCCATTCTGTCAAGTTTTGCCTCCCTTCTCAATCGGAGTTCTGTCTAAAATCTTTCTTATCCATTGTGCCATTCTTTCAATAGTTCTGGAGGCAGTGTGTTGTTGTTTTCGTCAAGTATCATCCAATCTTGTCAAGTTCTTGTTAATTCCTTCCATTTTCAGTCGGAGTGCTGCCCAAATTATATCATTTTTTATTCCTTCTCTATCTTGTTTCAACCGGAGTGTTGTCATAATTGATCTTTATCGTTCCTTGTACATCTCATTTCAATCGGAGTGCTTGCATGTACCTCTTGTCCGTTGTAACACTTTTCTTATGTCTTTCAACCTATAAGGTTCTAGTAAGGTTCCATGTTCCTTTTTTCTAACGGAGTGTTTCCAATTTTGATCATCTCCGTTGTTTTGTTTTCTCAAATGGTTCAACCTCTCAAGGTTCATGGTTTCACTCATTTGTCAAAGAAGCAACTTAGTTTTACCTCTTCACTTTCCTCTTCCGTTTCTCTCCGGTGCCATCCTAGATCTCGGGACGAGATCCTCTTGTAGTGGCGGAGTGTTGTGATGCCTCGAGACCGATGCGCCAGGTGTCTTCCAGTTATTCATTGTTGTTGCCTTGTCATTTGCTTGCGTGTTGCATCTGCATTGCATCATCATGTTTTCAAAACTTGCATCCGTCCCGGTCTCCAAGTTCTTTCCGTTGTCCATTCTGAGCCCAAACACACTTGCACGAGCCCGCGGCACGTCCGAAATAGTATTTTATAAGTGGCCGGAAAATGTTCTCGGAATGGGTTGAGAGTTGTCATGCGGTCTTGTTATGTTGTAGGCAGGCCGCCTGCCAAATTTCATCACATTCGGAGTTCGTTTGATGCCCCAACAAATAACTATAGCGACAATATAGTCGGTCAAACGTCAGACGGATTCGGTCTCTGAAACTGCTGTCGGGCCTCTCTCTCTCTCCTCTCTTCTCAGGCCATCTCTCTCTAGCACAGCCCACCTGCAGCCCACCTAACCCCCCTCTGACCGAAACCGTTCGATTGCGATCGAAGGGTCTAGAAACGGCCTCAAACCCCCAACCCTAGCCCCTCTTGCTATATATGGACACCTCTCTCCATTTTGGGCAGCCTAGCCCCTCCACCTACCTCCAGCCACCAATCCTCCTCAATTTCCGCGCCTGCCCACTCCCCCGCCACCACTTGTCGCGGCTAGCTCCTCCCCAGCTGCTGTCCCACCAATTGGCGTTGTCTGTTTGGCCACACCGCCATCTGAGGAGTCGCCCCGGCCTATCGGGTGCCTCCACGTCACCCCCCACGTCCTCCTCGCGCCTCCCACCATGCAGGGCCCGTCGGAGCCCATCGCGAGCCCGCCGCGGGCCAAATCAGGCCGGAGCTGCCCCGCTCCTCCCACCTCTCACACCCTCTCGCTCGATCCCGATGGGATCGGGAGCGCTCGCCGCCACCCACTGGATGGAGTCATCTGCCGCCACCATCGCCGGGGATGAGTCCAGGCCAGTGCCTCGCGCCCTTCTCCTTCTTCCTCCCATCTCTCTTTTTTCGTTGCTCTCTAATCTCTCCAGCCCTCTCTCTGCCGTGGGATAACAGGAGCGATGCATGGAGCTCGTCCATGGTGCCCGAAGCATGGAGCTCCGCTCCGTTCGCTGGATCCGTCCACCGCTGTCCTGATCTGAACCCCCACGTCTAGATTCGGTGCTGCCCCCGTCTTCGACCTCCCTGCCGAGTCGCCCGCCGAATCCGCCGCCCATGTCGCCAAGCCTGGCCGCAACCAGCGACACCTGCATCCCCTGCTTCGTGAACGAGACCAGGCCGTGCCTTCGTTGACCTGTTCCACTGCCAGCATGGACGAGAACCACGTCGCCACACGGGGCCTCTTCTTGCCTCGCCAAGGCCCGGCCTAGTTCTCCACCGATTGGGCCTTGGCCCATGGTGAGTTGCCTCCCAGCTCCTATTCCTGCTAGGCCAGCCAGTTTTGGCCCGTTCACTATTTTTTCGGCCGAACGAATTTGCAAATTAACCAGAGAAACGCAGTTTTGCAGAAAAGACCTTCACGTTCATGCATATTATAACTCATTGATAACCCACAAGTATAGGGGATCGCAATAGTTTTCGATAAGTAAGGGTGTCAAACCCAACGAGGAGCTAAAGGCAGAACAAATATTCCCTCAAGTTCTATCGACCACCGATACAACTCTACGCATGCTTGATGTTTGCTTTACCAAGAACAAGTATGAAACTAGAAATACTTTGTAGGTGTTGTTGGATAGGTTTGCAAGATAATAAAGATTACGTAAATAAAAAGTAAGGGCTGTTTAGGTAAATACACAACTAAGTTAGTTTTAGTAAAGAGCTTTTTGTTACGAGAAAGTTATTTGTCCCTAGGCAATCGATAACTAGACCGGTAATCATTATTGCAATTTTATATGAGGGAGAGGCATAAGCTAAATACTTTCTCTACTTGGATCATATGCACTTATGATTGGAACTCTAGCAAGCATCCGCAACTACTAAATATCATTAAGGTAAAACCCAACCATAGCATTAAAGCATCAAGTCCTCTTTATCCCATACGCAACAACCCCCTTACCCGGGTTTCTATTTCAGTCACTCATGCAACCCACTATAAGTGAATCATTAATGTATTGCAACACCCTACAGCGGGGATCCCTCACGCTTGCGCGACATGGAGAGCACCATAGGACAACATCAATAATAAAACATGCAACTCAAACCAATCACGATCATCAAATAGCCCATAGGACAAAACGGATCTACTCAAACATCATAGGATAGCCATACATCATTGGGAAATAATATATAGCGTTGAGCACCATGTTTAAGTAGAGATTACAGCGGGTAAGAGAGGGGTTACACCGCTGCATAGAGGGGGGAAGAGTTGGTGATGACGGTGGTGAAGTTGTTGGTGAAGATTGCGGTGATGATGATGGCCCTCGGTGGCACTCCGGTGCCACCGGAAGCGAAGGGGAGAGAGCCCCCCTCCTTCTTCTTCTTCTTCCTTGACCTCCTCCCTAGATGGGAGAAGGGTTTCCCCTCTAGTCCATGGCCTCCATGGTGTGGGAGGGGCGAGAGCCCCTCCGAGATTGGATCTGTCTCTCTGTCTCTCTCTGTTTCTGCGTTCTTAGATTCTTCCCTTTCACCTTTTCTTATATTCCTGGAGATCCGTAACACCGATTGGGCTGAAATTTTAACACGATCTCTATCCGGATATTAGCTTTGTTGCGGCGAAAGAAGGACATCAACCGCCTTACGGGGTGGCCACGAGGGTCAGGGGCGCGCCCCCTTCCTCGTTGGCCGCTCGAGCATCGTCTCGCATGGACTTTTCTTCCCAAAATCATATATATTCCAAAAAAAATCTCGATCAGTTTTTATTCCGTTTGGACTCCGTTTGATATGAATTTTCTGCGAAACAAAAAACATGCAACAAACAGCAACTGGCACTGGGCACTGGATCAATATGTTAGTCCCAAAAATAGTATAAAAAGTTGCCAAAAGTATATGAAAGTGGTAGAATATTGGCATGGAACAATCAAAAATTATAGATACGACGGAGACATATCAGCATCCCCAAGCTTAATTCCTGCTCGTCCTCGAGTAGGTAAATGATAAAAAAGATAATTTTTGATGTGGAATGCTACCTAGCATAATCTTGATCACATATCTAATCATGGCATGAATATTAAGATACGAGTGATTCAAAGCAATAGTATATCATTTGACATAAAAACAATAATACTTCAAGCCTACTAATAAAGCAATTATGTCTTTTCAAAATAACATGGCCAAAGAAAGTTATCCCTACAAAATCATATAGTCTGGCTATGCTCCATCTTCACCACACAAAATATTCACATCATGCACAACCCCGATGACAAGCCAAGAAATTGTTTCATACTTTTGACGTTCTCAAACCTTCTCAACTTTCACGCAATACATGAGCGTGAGCCATGGACATAGCACTATAGGTGGCATAGAGTGGTGGTTGCGGAGAAGATAAAAAAGGAGAAGATAGTCTCACATCAACTAGGCGTATCAACGGGCTATGGAGATGCCCATCAATGTGAATGAGTAGGGATTGCCATGCAACGGATGCACTAAGAGCTATAAGTGTATGAAAGCTCAGACTGAAACTAAGTGGGTGTGCATCCAACTTGCTTGCTCATGAAGACCTCAGGCATTTGAGGAAGCCCATCATCGGAATATACAAGCCAAGTTCTATAATGAAAATTCCCACTAGTATATGAAAGTGATAACTCAAGAGACTCTCCATATGATGAACATGGTGCTACTTTGAAGCACAAGTGTGGTAAAAGGATAGTAACATTGCCCCTTTTCTCTTTTTCTCTCATTTTTTTTGTTTTTTGGTGGGCTTCTTTGGCCTCTTTTTTCATTTGGGGTTTTTTGGCCTATTTTATTTATTTTTAAAGTCCGTAGTCTCATCCGACTTGTGGGGGAATCATAGTCTCCATCATCCTTTCCTCACTAGGGCAACGCTCTAATAATGATGATCATCACAGTTTTATTTACTTACAACTCAATATTACAACTCGATATCTAGCACAAAGATATGACTATATATGAATGCCTCCGACGGAGTACCGGGATGTGCAACGATCTAGCGTAGCAATGACATCAAAAAACAGACAAGCCATGAAACATCATGCTAGCTATCTTACGATCATGTAAAGCAATATGACAATGAATGCTCAAGTCTTGTATATGATGATGATGGAAGTTGCATGGCAATATATCTCGGAATGGCTATGGAAATGCCATGATAGGTAGGTATGGTGGCTATTTTGAGGAAGGTATATGGTGGGTTTAAGGTACCACCGAAAGTTGTGCGATACTAGAGAGGCTAGCAATGATGGAAGGGTGAGAGTGTGTATAATCCGTGGACTCAACATTAGTCATAAAGAACTCACATACTTATTTCAAAAATCTATTAGTCATCAAAACAAATTACTACGCGCATGCTCCTAGGGGGATAGATTGGTAGGAAAAGACCATCGCTCGTCCCCGACCGCCACTCATAAGGAAGACAATCAATAAACAAATCATGCTCCGAGTTCATCACATAACGGTTCACAATACGTGCATGCTATGGGAATCACAAACCTCAACACAAGTATTTCTACTAATCCACAACTACCCACTAGCATGACTCTAATATCACCATCTTTATATCGCAAAACTATTGCAAGGAATCAAACATATCATATTTAGTGATCTACAAGTCTTATGTAGGATTTTATGACTAACCATGTGAATGACCAGTTCCTGCCATCTCTCTAAATAGATATAAGTGAAGCAAGAGAGTTTAGTTCTTTCTACAAAAGATATGCCCACGCTCTAACAAATATAAGTGAAGCAAAAGAGCATTCTACAAATGGCGGTTGTATATGTAAAGAGAAACATGCAATCCAAGCTTCAAATGATATAAGTGAAGCACATGAAGCATTCTATAAAGCCATACTCAAAAGATATAAGTGAAGTGCAATGAGAATTCTATAAATCAACCAAGGACTATCTCATACCAGCATGGTGCATAAAAGAAAAGTGAAAACTAAAGCAAAAGACACTCCAAGATTGCACATATTGCATGAACGAAACAAATCCGAAAATATACCGATACTTTTTGAAGAAAGAGGGGATGCCTTCCGGGGCATCCCCAAGCTTAGACGCTTGAGTATCCTTGAATATTTACTTGGGGTGCCTTGGGCATCCCCAAACTTGAGCTCTTGCCTCTCTTCCTTCTTCTCACATCGAGACCTTCTCGATCATCGAACACTTCATCCACACAAAACTTCAACAGAAAACTCGGTAAGATCCGTTTGTATCATAAAGCAAATCACTACTCTAAGTACCGTTGAAAACCAATTCATATTTTGTTTTGGCATTGTGTCTACTATAATATAACTTTTTCATGGCTTAATCCACTAATATAAATTGATACTTTCATCAAAACAAGCAACCTATGCATCAAAAACAGAACAGTCTGTAATAATCTGAACATTAACCATACTTCTGATACTTGAAAAATTCTACCAAAATTAGGAAAAATAAAAAATTTGTATAGAAAGTCGGTGCAAAAATAATCAGAACCATTTGACGTTCCAGCTAAAAATATAAAATCGCGCACTACAGCCAAAGTTTCTGTCCTGCACCATACAAACCATCAAGCAAATGTAAACATCCTAAAGGCAAACCTTGGCACATTATTTTTATAATACAATGGAATTGTACAAGGGGATAATTATTTTTTTGAAAATTTTCTGTAATCAAGATTCACAAAGTTGCCGTGAGCATGAACAAAGTTCAAGGAGCTCTCCCACTTCAACAATGCTTGTCTCTCTCACTTTCACTTTCCTTTTTGAAAAAGTTTTGGGTTCCCCTCTTTATTTTTGTTGTTTTTAAACTATATGAAAGCACTCAACAGAAATAAATGACTCTCTAAAACTTCCGGGTTGTCTCCCTGGCAGCGCTTTCATTAAAGCCATTAAGCTAGGCATATAGTGCTCAAGTAGCGAATCCACCCGGATCCCATGGTATATCAAAGCCAATTTTAATTAACAATGATTTGTAATTTAGTAGTGAGCACAAAGTAACATATATCATGCAACAACGAAGTCTAACTCTCTTCCTATGCATCGGCATGTCATAAAAGAACAATTCATGCACACATAGTAAAGGCCAATGCATAGTATAAACAGTTTCTTGCAATTTTATCATGTGGAAACATAGAGAGGTGGAGATATAGTTCCTCTCTCATAATAATTGCAAGTAGGAGCAGCAAGCACATGCATATTATATTCATCAAAATCATCATGTGTAACGGTAAAAGGCAACCCATCAATATAATCCTTAATAAGGGCAAACTTCTCCGATATAGTGTAGTTGGGAGAATTCAAAAAGATAATAGGACTATCATGCGTGGGTGCAATAGCAACAATTTCATGTTTAACATAAGGAACTATAGCAAGTTCATCTCCATAAGCATAATTCATATTGGCATCTTGGCCACAAGCATAGCAAGCATCATCAAAAAGGGATATTTCAAAGAATCAACGGGATCATAAAGTCATCATAGCAATCATCCTTCGGTAAGCACGAAGGGAAATTAAACAATGTATGAGTTGAAGAGTTACACTCATTAGAAGGTGGGCACGGGTGATCAATCCGCTCTTCCTCCTTTTGTTCTTCGCTTTCCTCCTCATCTTTTTCATCCAATGAGCTCACAGTTTCATCAATTTCTTCTTCCATAGACTCCTGCAAACTATTAGTCTCTTCTTGGATAGCGGAGACTTTCTCAATAAGTGCATTAATATCGTAATTGTATTCATAATTCTCATAACAATATTTACGAATAGCTAAACTTTCAGGTCTATAAACCGAATCATCAAAGTCTTCAAACTCTTTAAACATAGATTCAATTTCATAAGCACCCATAAAAGCAACAAATTCTTCTATTTGTTCCACATCATAGTAATCATATATACCATTAGCATAAGAAGCTAAGGTTTTATTATCATTAAATTCGCATGAAAAGGGAAGGTGTGGAGCCTTCATCCTAGAGCAACAAGTATAATCATATCTCAAGCATAGTTGCCTAGCATACCACTTCAATATATGAATTTGATCCCATAACAGTTTCCCTTTTTGAGTCAAGCGGTAATCCCTAAAGTATTCAAGTGGACCCAACGTTACTCCCATTACATAATTGAAATGGGGTTTTCTCAGGATTATTAAAGTAGTACATAATATCTTTCACATAACCAGCATCGAGGGTTTTAGGAGGTTCCCCATCTCCATGAGCAAAAAGTACACCTACTTTTTTTGGTATTTCGTGTTCCATATCCATAACTAAAGATAAAGAACAACTAAAAACAGCAAATAAAAAATTACTTTGTGATAAAGCAAACAAGCACACACGAGAATATTCACCCCACGCTATGACTCCTTGGCAACGGCGCCAGAAAAAGGTCTTGATAACCCACAAGTATAGGGGATCACAACAGCTTTCGATAAGTAAGAGTGTCGAATCCAACGAGGAGCTAAAGGCAAAACAAATATTCCCTCAAGTTCTATCGACCACCGATACAACTCTACGCACGCTCGATGTTTGCTTTACCAAGAACAAGTATGAAACTAGAAGTATTTGTAGGTGTTGTTGGATAGGTTTACAAGATAATAAAGATTACGTAAATAAAAAGTAGGGGCTGTTTAGGTAAATACCCAACTAAGTTAGTTTTAGTAAAGAGCTTTTTGTTACGAGAAAGTTATTTGTCCCTAGCTAATCGATAACTAGACCGGTAATCATTATTGCAATTTTATATGAGGGAGAGGCATAAGCTAGCATACTTTCTCTACTTGGATCATATGCACTTATGATTGGAACTCTAGTAAGCATCCGCAACTACTAAAGATCATTATGGTAAAACCCAACCATAGCATTAAAGCATCAAGTCCTCTTTATCCCATACGCAACGACCCCCTTACCCGGGTTTGTGTTTCAGTCACTCACGCAACCCACTATAAGCGAATCATTAAGTATTGCAACACCCTACAGCGGGGATCCCCCACGCTTGAGCGACACGGAGAGCACCATAGGACAGCATCAATAATAAAACATGCAACTCAAACCAATCACGATCATCAAATAGCCCATAGGACAAAACGGATCTACTCAAACATCATAGGATAGACATACATCATTGGGAAATAATATATAGTGTTGAGCACCACGTTTAAGTAGATATTACAGCCGTTAAGAGAGGGGTTACACCGCTGCATAGAGGGGGGAAGAGTTGGTGATGATGGCGGTGAAGTTGTTGGTGAAGATTGCGGTGATGATGATGGCCCCCGGTGGCACTCCGATGCCACCGGAAGCGAAGGGGAGAGAGCCCCCCTCCTCCTCCTTCTTCTTCTTCCTTGACCTCCTCACTAGATGGGAGAAGGGTTTCCCCTCTGGTCCATGGCGTCCATGGTGTGGGAGGGGCGAGAGCCCCTTCGAGATTGGATCTATCCCTGTGTCTCTCTGTTTCTGCGTTCTCAGATTCTTCCCTTTCACGGTTTCTTATATTCCCGGAGATCCGTAACTCCGATTGGGCTGAAATTTTAACACGATCTCTATCCGGATATTAGCTTTCTTGCGGCGAAAGAAGGGCATCAACCACCTTACGGGGTGGCCACGAGGGTCAGGGCGCGCCTGCCCCCCTTGGCGCGCCCCCTACCTCATGGGCCCCTCGAGCATCGTCTCGCGTGGATTTTTCTTCCCAAAAATCATATATATATATATATATATTCCAAAAAAAATCTCGGTCTGTTTTTATTCCGTTTGGACTCCATTTGATATGGATTTTAAGAGAAACAAAAACATGCAACAAACAGGAACTGACACTGGCACTGGATCAATATATTAGTCCCAAAAATAGTATAAAAAGTTGCCAAAAGTATATGAAAGTTGTAGAATATTGGCATGGAACAATAAAAAATTATAGATACGATGGAGACATATCAGCATCCCCAAGCTTAATTCCTGCTCGTCCTCGAGTAGGTAAATGATAAAAAAGATATTTTTTGATGTGGAATGCTACCTAGCATAATCTTGATCACATATATAATCATGGCATGAATATTAAGATACGAGTGATTCAAAGCAATAGTCTATCATTTGACATAGAAACAATAATACTTCAAGCCTACTAATAAAGCAATCATGTCTTTTCAAAATAACATGGCCAAAGAAAGTTATCCCTACAAAATCATATAGTCTGGCTATGCTCCATCTTCACCACACAAAATATTCACATTATGCACAACCCCGATAACAAGCCAAGCAATTGTTTCATACTTTTGACGTTCTCAAACCTTTTCAACTTTCACGCAATACATGAGCGTGAGCCATGTACATAGCACTATAGGTGGAATAGAGTGGTGGTTGTGGAGAAGACAAAAAAGGAGAAGATAGTCTCACATAAACTAGGCGTATCAACGGGCTATGGAGATGCCCATCAATAGATATCAATGTGAGTGAGTAGATATTGCCATGCAACAGATGCACTAAGAGCTATAAGTGTATGAAAGCTCAGACTGAAACTAAGTGGGTGTGCATCCAACTTGCTTGCTCATGAAGACCTTGGGCATTTGAGGAAGCCCATCATCGGAATATACAAGCCAAGTTCTATAATGAAAATTCCCACTAGTATATGAAAGTGATAACTCAAGAGACTCTCTATATGAAGAACATGGTGCTACTTTGAAGCACAAGTGTGGTAAAAGGATAGTAACATTGCCCCTTCTCTCTTTTTCTCTCATTTTTTTTGTTTTTTGGTGGGCTTCTTTGGCCTCTTTTTTCATTTGGGGTTCTTTGGCCTCTTTTATTTATTTTTAAAGTCCGTAGTCTCATCCGACTTGTGGGGGAATCATAGTCTCCATCATCCTTTCCTCACTAGGGCAATGCTCTAATAATGATGATCATCACACTTTTATTTACATACAACTCAATATTACAACTCGATATCTAGAACAAATATATGACTCTATATGAATGCCTCCGGCGGTGTACCGGGATGTGCAACGATCTAGCGTAGCAATGACATCAAAAAACGGACAAGCCATGAAAACATCATGCTATCTATCTTACGATCATGTAAAGCAATATGATATTGAATGCTCAAGTCATGTATATGATGATGATGGAAGTTGCATGGCAATATATCTCAGAATGGCTATGAAAATGCCATGATAGGTAGGTATGGTGGCTGTTTTGAGGAAGGTATATGGTGGGTTTAAGGTACCGGGGAAAGTTGCGCGATACTAGAGAGGCTAGCAATGGTGGAAGGGTGACAGGGCGTATAATCCATGGACTCAACATTAGTCATAAAGAACTCACATACTTATTGCAAAAATATATTAGTCATCAAAACAAAGTACTATGCCCATGCTCCTAGGGGGATAGATTGGTAGGAAAAGACCATTGCTCGTCCCCGACCGCCACTCATAAGGAAGACAATCAATAAATATATCATGCTCCGACTTCATCCCATAACTGTTCACCATACGTGCATGCTATGGGAATTACAAACCTCAACACAAGTATTTCTACTAATCCACAACTACCCACTAGCATGACTCTAATATCACCATCTTTATATCGCAAAACTATTGCAAGGAATCAAATATATCATATTTAGTGATCTACAAGTCTTATGTAGGATTTTATGACTAACCATGTGAATGACCAGTTCCTGTCATCTCTCTAAATAGATATAAGTGAAGCAAGAGAGTTTAGTTCTTTCTACAAAATATATGCCCATGCTCTAACAAATATAAGTGAAGCAAAAGAGCATTCTACAAAAGGCGGTTGTATATGTAAAGAGAAACAGGCAATCCAAGCTTCAAATGATATAAGTGAAGCACATGAAGCATTCTATAAAGCCATACTCAAAAGATATAAGTGAAGTGCAATGAGCATTCTATAAATAAACCAAGGACTATCTCATACCAGCATGGTGCATAAAATAAAAGTGAAAACTAAAGCAAAAGACGCTCCAATATTGCACATATCGCATGAACGAAATGAATCCGAAAACATACTGATACTTGTTGAAGAAAGAGGGGATGCCTTCCGGGTTATCCCCAAGCTTAGACGCTTGAGTCTCCTTGAATATTTACTTGGGGTGCCTCGGGCATCTCCAAGCTTGAGCTCTTTCCTCTCTTCCTTCTTCTCACATCGAGACCTTCTCGATCATCGAACACTTCATCCACACAAAACTTCAATAGAAAACTCGATAAGATCCGTTAGTATAATAAAGCAAATCACTACTCTAAGTACCATTGAAAATCAATTCATATTTTGTTTTGGCATTGTGTATACTGTAATATAACTTTTTCATGGCTTAATCCACTAATATAAATTGACAGTTTCATCAAAACAAGCAAACTATGCATCAAAAATAGAATTTGTCTAAAACAGAACAGTCTGTAATAATCTGAACATTCACCATACTTCTGATACTTGAACAATTCTACCAAAATTAGGAAAAATAAAAAATTTGTACAGAAAGTCAGTGCAAAAATAATCAGAACCATTTGACATTCCAGCTAAAAATGTAAAATCACGCACTACAGCCAAAGTTTCTGTCCTGCACCGTATGAACCATCAAACAAATGTAAACATCCTAAAGGCAAACCTTGGCACATTATTTTTATAATACAATGGAATTGTACAAGGGGATAATTATTTTTATTGAAAAGTTTCTGTAATAAAGATTCACAAAGTTGCCGTGAGCATGAACAAAGTTCAAGGAGCTCTCCCACTTCAACAATGCTTGTCTCTCTCACTTTCACTTTCCTTTTTGAAAAAGTTTTGGGTTCCCCTCTTTATTTTTGTTGTTTTTAAACTATATGAAAGCACTCAACAGAAATAAATGACTCTCTAAAACTTCCGGGTTGTCTCCCTGGCAGCGCTTTCCTTAAAGCCATTAAGCTAGGCATATAGTGCTCAAGTAGTGAATCCACCCGGATCCCAAGGTATATCAAAGCCAATTTTAATTAACAATGATTTGTAATTTAGTAGTGAGCACAAAGTAACATATATCATGCAACAACGAAGTCTAACTCTCTTCCTATGCATCAGCATCGTCATAAAAGAACAATTCATGCACACAAAGTAAAGGCCAATGCATAGTATAAACAGTTTCTTGCAATTTTATCATGTGGGAAGTATAGAGAGGTGGAGATATAGTTCCTCTCTCATAATAATTGCAAGTAGGAGCATCAAGCACATGCATATTATATTCATCAAAATCATCATGTGTAACGGTAAAACGCAACCCATCAATATAATCCTTAATAAGGGCAAACTTCTCCGATATAGTGTACTTGGGAGAATTCAAAAAGATAATAGGACTATCATGCGTGGGTGCAATAGCAACAATTTCATGTTTAACGTAAGGAACTATAGCAAGTTCATCTCCATAAGCATAATTCATATTGGCATCTTGGCCACAAGCATAGCAAGCATCATCAAAAAGGGATATTTAAGAGAATCAACGGGATCATAATAGTTATCATAGCAATCATCCTTCGGTAAGCATGAAGGGAAATTAAACAATGTATGAGTTGAAGAGTTACACTCATTAGAAGGTGGGCACAGGTGATCAATCCGCTCTTCCTCCTTTTGTTCTTCGCTCTCCTCCTCATCTTTTTCATCCAATGAGCTCACAGTTTCATCAATTTCTTCTTCCATAGACTCCTGCAAAATATTGGTCTCTTCTTGGATAGCGGAGACTTTCTCAATAAGTGCATTAATATCGTAATTGTATTCATAATTCTTATAACAATATTTAAGGATAGCTAAATTTTCAGGTCTATAAACCGAATCATCAAAGTCTTCAAACTCTTTAAACATAGATTCAATTTCATAAACACCCATAAAAGCAACAAATTCTTCTATTTGTTCCACATCATAGTAATCATATATACCATTAGCATAAGAAGCTAAGGTTTTATTATCATTAAATTTGCATGAAAAGGGAAGGTGTGGAGCCTTCATCCTAGAGCAACAAGTATAATCATATCTCAAGCATAGTTGCCTAGCATACCACTTCAATATATGAATTTGATCCCATAATAGTTTCCCTTTTTGAGTCAAGCGGTAATCCCTAAAGTATTCAAGTGGATCCAACGTTACTCCCATTACATAATTGAATGTGCTTTTCTCAGGATTATTAAAGTAGTACATAATATCTTTCACATAACCAGCATCGAGGGTTTTAGGAGGTTCCCCATCTCCATGAGCAGAAAGTACACCTAATTTTTTTGGTATTTCGTGTTCCATATCCATAATAAAGATAAAGAACAACTAAGAACAACAAATAAAAAATTACTTTGTGATAAAACAAACAAGCACACACGAGAATAGTCACCCCACGTTATGACTCCCCGGCAATGGCGCCAGAAAAAGGTCTTGATAACCCATAAGTATAGAGGATCGCAACAGTTTTTGATAAGTAAGAGTGTCAAACCCAATGAGGAGCTAAAGGCAGAACAAATATTCCCTCAAGTTCTATCGACCACCGATACAACTCTACGCACGCTTGATGTTCGCTTTACCTAGAACCAGTATGAAACTAGAAATACTTTGTAGGTGTTGTTGGATAGGTTTGCAAGATAATAAAGATTACGTAAATAAAAAGTAGGGGCTGTTTAGGTAAAGACACAACTAAGTTAGTTTTAGTAAAGAGCTTTTTGTTACGAGAAAGTTATTTGTCCCTAGGCAATCAATAACTAGACCGGTAATCATTATTGCAATTTTATATGAGGGAGAGGCGTAAGCTAACATACTTTCTATACTTGGATCATATGCACTTATGATTGGAACTCTAGCAAGCATTCGCAACTACTAAAGATCATTACGGTAAAACCCAACCGTAGCATTAAAGCATCAAGTCCTCTTTATCCCATACGTAACAACCCCCTTACTCGGGTTTGTGTTTCAGTCACTCACGCAACCCACTATAAATGAATCATTAATGTATTGCAACACCCTACAGCGGGGATCCCTCACGCTTGCGCGACACAGAGAGCACCATAGGACATCATTAATAATAAAACATGCAACTCAAACCAATCACGATCATCAAATAGCCCATAGGACAAAACGGATCTACTCAAACATCATAGCATAGCCATACATCATTGGGAAATAATATATAGCGTCGAGCACCATGTTTAAGTAGAGATTACAGCGGGTAAGAGAGGGGTTACACCGCTGCATAGAGGGGGAAGAGTTAGTGATGATGGCGGTGAAGTTGTTGGTGAAGATTGCGGTGATGATGATGGCGCCCGGTGGCACTCCGGTGCCACCGGAAGCGAAGGGGAGAGAGCCCCCCTACTTCTTCTTATTCTTCCTTGACCTCCTCCCTAGATGGGAGAATGGTTTCCCCTCTGGTCCATGGCCTCCATGGTGTGGGAGGGGCGAGAGCCCCTCCGAGATTGGATCTGTCTCTCTGTCTCTCTCTGTTTCTGCGTTCTCAGATTCTTCCCTTTCAGCGTTTCTTATATTCCCGAAGATCCGTAACTCCGATTGGGATGAAATTTTAACACGATCTCTATCCGAATATTAGCTTTCTTGCGGCAAAAGAAGGGCATCAACCGCCTTATGGGGTGGCCACGAGGGTCAGGGGCGTGCCCCCTGCCTCGTGGGCCCCTCGAGCATCGTCTTGCGTGGATTTTTCTTTCCAAAAATCATATATATTCCAAAAAAATCTCCGTCAGTTTTTATTCTGTTTGTACTTCGTTTGATATGGATATTCTGCGAAACAAAAAACATACAACAAACAGGAACTGGCACTGGGCACTGGATCAATATGTTAGTCCCAAAAATAGTATAAAAAGTTGCCAAAAGTATATGAAAGTTGTAGAATATTGGCATGGCACAATCAAAAATTTTAGATACGACGGAGACGTATCACTCATCATCCGTGCATCGGTTTAAAATAAATTATATATGAAATATGACTAGAATTTTAGCTAGTTTCATAATATGCAACTTTCATCTATGTTTAAAATGTTTAAACTGTTGTTTGCATTAATTTGCTCCTATTGCCATACTAAGATGCTTTAATTCATAACTAAATAACCGTAGCTCCAAACCGAACAAACTTTATATGTAAATGGGGTAGAAAAATGCCTAGTTTAACATGGTGCACTTTTCTTGTATGTTTAACAACTCTAAAATTGTGCTTAGGGCAGAACAGTACCAAAACCTAAAAATATGCACATGAGGTTTTCCGGACTTGTTGCTTGTTGATCCGGCCTCATTTAAACTTGCCTAGATAGGTAGTTTTATTATGCTTAACCTCTTGCCATGTTTAACAACATTTAATATTGTTGGGTACATAAACAAGAGAGAACTAAATAAGTCACGTGGTGTTTCGTCAATATGCAACGGAGTTGCATATTGAGCTCCACTTAATTTGTAGTTTTGTTTGTGCATTTTACCATGCCATGCCTTTTTAAACCGGACATGCATCATACTTGGTTGTGCATCATGCCATGTTGATGTGATGGTTGTTTACTATGTTGTTTGCTTCTTTCTGGTGTTGCTTCTTCGGGTTAGTTCCGATAACGTCGCGTTTGTGAGGATCCGTTCGACTATGTCCGTTTGTCCTCTTCATGGACTCGTTCTTCTTCCTTGCGGGATCTCAGGCAAGATGATCATACCCCCGAAATCGCTTCTATCTTTGCTTGCTAGTTGGTCGCTCTATTGCTATGCCGCGATACCTACCACTTGCTATATCATGCCTCCCATATTGCCATGTCAAGCCTCTAACCCACCTTTCCTAGCAAACCGTTGTTTGGCTATGTTACCGCTTTTTCTCAGCCCCTCTTATAGCGTTGCTAGTTGTAGGTGAAGATAAAGTTTGTTTCATGTTGGAACATGGATATTGTTGGGATACCATTATTATATCTTATTTAATTAATGCATCTATATACTTGGTAAAGGGTGGAAGGCTCGGCCTTATGCCTGGTGTTTTGTTCCACTCTTGCCGCCCTAGTTTCCGTCATACCGGTGTTATGTTCCTTGATTTTGCGTTCCTTACACGGTTGGGTGTTATGGGGACCCCTTGACAGTTCGCTTTGAATAAAACTCCTCCAGCAAGGCCCAACCTTGGTTTTACCATTTTCCTCACCACCACCTACTTTTCCCTTGGGAGTCGCGCTCCCGAGGGTCATCTTTATTTTAACCCCCCCAGGCCAGTGCTTCTCTAAGTGTTGGTTCGAACTAGAGTCCTTTGCAGCGCCACCTCGGGGAAACTTGAGGGTTGGTTTTAGTTGTACGGAGCGCTCATCCGGTGTTGCCCTGAGAACGAGATATGTGCAGCTCCTATCAGGATGTCGGCACATCGGGCGGTCTTGCTGGCCTTGTTTTGCCATTGTCGACATGTCTTGTGACCGGGATTCCGAGACTGATCGGGTCCTCCCGGGAGAAGGAATATCCTTCGTTGACCGTGAGAGCTTGTGATGGGCTAAGTTGGGACACCCCTGCAGGGTTTGAACTTTCGAAAGCCGTGCCCGCAGTTATGGGCAGATGGGAATTTGTTAATGTCCGGTTGTAGAGAACTTGATACTTAACTTAATTAAAATGCATCAACCGCGTGTGTAGCCGTGATGGTCTCTTTTCGGCGGGGTCCGGGAAGTGAACACGGTTTTGTGTTATGCTTGAACGTAAGTAGTTTCAGGATCACTTCTTGATCACTTCTAGTTCGCGACTGTGCTTTGCTTCTCTTCTCGCTCTCTTTTGCGTAAGTTAGCCACCATATATGCTAGTGCATGCTGCAGCTGCACCTCATTACCCCTTTCCTACCCATAAGCTTAAATAGTCTTGATCTCGCGGGTGTGAGATTGCTGAGTCCTCGTGGCTCACAGATACTTCCAAACAGTTGCAGGTGCCGATGATACCAGTGCAGGTGACGCAACTGAGCTCAAGTGGGAGCTCGATGAAGATCATGTTCGTTGTTATGCGTCTTTTCCGTTTGATCAGTAGTGGTGCCCAATTGGGATGATCGGGGATCTAGCATTTGGGGTTGTCTTCTTTTATTTTGGTTCCGTAGTCGGACCTTGATTGTATTCTGGATGATGTATGTTTACCTTGTATTTGTGTTAAGTGGCGATTGTAAGCCAACTCTTTATCCCTTATTTATTCAGTACATGAGATTGTGTGAAGGTTACCCCTCTTGCGACAAATCTACCATGCGGCTATGCCTCTGAGTCGTGCCCCGACACATGGGAGATATAGCCGCATCATGGGTGTTACATCTGACGCTGATGAGATTAAGGCCACAAGTGGTTATGTTTTCACACTTGGTGGTGGCGCTGTTTCCTGAAAGTCTTGCAAGCAGACCATCTTAACGAGGTCAACTATGGAAGCAGAACTCATAGCATTAGACACTGCCACTGTTGAAGTAGAGTGGCTTCGTGAGCTTTTGATGGACTTACCTATGGTTGAAAAACCAATACCCCCTATCCAAATGAACTGTGATAATCAAACTGTGATCGTCAAGATAAACAGTTCTAAGGATAATATGAAGTCCTCAAGGCATGTGAAGAGGAGACTAAAATCTGTCGGAAAATTGAGGAACTCCTGAGTTATTACGTTGGATTATATCCAAACGTTGAAAAACTTGGCAGATCCCTTCACAAAGGGTTTATCACGTAATGTGATAGATAATGCATCGATGGAGATGGGCTTGGGACCCACCGCATGAGTTGTCCACAGTGGTAACCCACTCTATGTGGTCGGAGATCCCGTGAAGTAGAAGTGGGAGACAAGTTGTTGGTCAACTGGGAGGAGAGTATCCCTATGTTAATTATCCAACTCCGTGAAGACGCAATACTCTCCTGATCTTCATGGCAGGTTGATACTTATCTTAATGTGTTCCAGGTGGCTTATTCAGGTAAGCAGAGATGTTGCCCTGCAGAGCATCTCCTGAGGAACACGCCTATATGAATTTGATTGTTAAACGTAGCAGTCTGTGAGAATTGGGTGCTCTCTAATAAATTCATGAAAGGTCCTGGAGTATGACGTATACGCTTCACCCGTGGGGAAGCCTTGTGGCAACCCAGTATCGGTCAAGCATTTGTGTGAAAGTAGTCTCGCAGAAAACTTGTAGTTCAAGGTATAGTCCACTATTTAAATTGTGACCTAGTCTAGTATAGACCTCTAAGTGGAAGTTCAACTTTACAGTCTCCACTGAGCACCGGTATATAAACAATGATCTGGAACTAAATGATGAGATGTGCCAATGAGACTTTGTGGGGGATTGTTGGAATTTGCTAGTGGGCTTTTGGCCCAAAGCCCAACTAAAATTATGAAATTCTCTTGGCCCATTCATGCACAAATGTGAGTGGTGTGAATGAGATTAAAGTTTAGTCCCACCCCATAAGTTGAGAGAGAGAGTTGCACCTCTTTATAAGGTGAGCTCTTTTACCACTTGTATGAGTATGAGAAAAGGAGACCTACACGCACGCTCCTCCTCCTCGCTCGCCACGCCTCGTCACGACATGCCGCGAGTTGCGGGAATGAGCCAAGCCGAAGATAGAGCTATGCACGTATTCTATATTTTTGCTGCTCCGAAATAATTAATAATTCATTAATTAACAACTAATGGACGCGTTAATTACTCAACCGTTTCCGATCCTTTTGGATTGTGAGGATGTTACTTGGACTTGGGGTTTTCTCCACGACCTACTCGACCCGCATTATATAGTCAGACATATGTCTACCCTAGCGGTTCCCGCATCGTATGGTTTCGCACCACCGTTCCAGAGCATTGCGCCGCCACGCAAGTCTTCTCCATCCATCCTTCCGGCGTGCACTGCAAGAAGGGACAGCAGGCCTCCGGAACCCTGCCTCTCGTGATCCTGTATGGGAGAGGGGCGATCAGGTTTTTGGGGAGTGCACTCGCGCGACTGCTGGCAGCGACGACTTTGCCAACGACGACTTTTCCCCCGACCTCGGCAACCTCATCCTCAACGATATGGGCGACAACATCAACGCCGGCGGTGCTGCTCCCGCTGCACCGTATGTGATTCTATCCTTCTTGTTTGAGATCGTGGTAGAATTCATGTTTCTAGTATGTGCCGTAGATGTGATATGTTCATCTACTATGCTAGTTCGCAAGATTAGTTTAATCTTTGCTATTGCTGTCATGATTTATCTTCTGTTTATTCGGATTAAATCTCGTAGTAATTTGCTCATATTTTCAACAGTTTGGGTGGTAATTGGGCTATGGAGGCCACTTAGCAAGTGGCATGCTCTAGACGCTATTGAAAAGATCGCTGCACCTCTTGCTCCTCCGCCTCCTGCACCACCGCCTGAGTCGGATTAGACACTTCTTTTCATTTAAGGGGTGTGCTGTGTTGCGCCTCCAATCTATATCTATTTATTACCTTACGTTACGTACTAATAAAGCAACGTGATATTTTTGGTTTCGTTCCGGTTGATGATCTATATTATTATTGTTTTTCACGAGGTGGTACTAACTTTCTACGCACCATATCATGTACTGGTAATATTTTCGTCAACGTTGCCTCACCCGCTGTAATGGGCCTCCGCACGTCTGCCCTGTTGTAATGGGCCTTGGCGCATCTGCCCGACGCAGGCCAGCGTGGGCCTTTTTAGAAGCAGCAAAAATAGACACCATGTAGAAAAAAGTTAACTCAAGACCTTTCGTTCAGTCTAAGAGACACCAACCACTGAGCTAGCATATACCATGTTTATTAGTTACACCTCGCTGTCGAAAAAGGATTTGCACCTGTATATGATGTTCATATACGCTTAGATCAACAAGCAAACGTGGGGAAGGAGGGAAAAGAATTCTATGAGACCAGGTCTCACGCAAGACCCATTTTGGTAAATGACACGTGGCATTCTCAAATCACAAAGCATTCACCACATCCCTCACTTGAAATCAAGAGGAGAGGGGTGGGTGGGTGGGTGGGGGATTAGATGCTTTGTGATTTGTGAATGTCACGTGTCATCCATCAAGGCGAGTCTTACCTGCTAACCGTGAGACCTGGTCTCATATAATTTTTTTCAGAAAGGAGAAAAGCAGCATTGTCTCTATTCTTAATGAAGCAGTTGATAATCTCGCTTTCAGATTTTTTTTCGTCTCACTTTTTTTGGGTTTATTTTCGTCCCTACTCCTAACCCCAGGTATCCCCTCGCACGAAAAAAAACCAACCCAGGTTACGAAGAAGTGATGCCTCGACGTACTACCCTCGCAAGAAAAATCCAAAGAAAAAAAGCCTACGAAAGAAAACCAACGAAAAAAAGTCGCTCCCTCGTAACGTACCAACGAGCGAAGGGTACCCTCGAGCGACGCAACACCAGATCCCATCTATCGCAAAAAAAAAAAAAAAACACCAGATCCCATCGCCGCTGCCCTCGCACTCGCATCCCTCCGCCGCCGCCCTCGCACATCAAGCCTCCGCAGATCCATCCATTTGCCGCCGCCCTCGCACATGAAGCCGCCGCCGATCCCTGTTCTACCTCGACGGGGGCCATCGGTCGTCTCGCTACAACTTGAAGCTGCAACTTGGGCGGTGCCATGGCTCCTTGTGCAGAGAAAACAAGACAAGGGGGAGGTCAGGGAGGAGCAGCAGGAGGAGTGAAGGAAAAGAAGGCGGCGGAGAAGGCCCTGCTCGCCGGAGAGGTCGATCGGCGGCGACGAACTCCGAGCCGCACGTTCTGGCGACGGAGGGCTGGAACCGGTCGATGGGGAGACCTGTAGGCGCGCGGCGGCGGCGGTTTGGGACGGCGGCGAAGCTGCAACTCGGACGGCGCCATGGCTTCCTATGCAAAGAAAACGAGACGAGGGGGAGGTCAGGGAGGAGCAGCAGGAGGAGTGAAGAAAAAAGGCGGCGGAGAAGGCCCTGCTCGCCGGAGAGCTCGCCTAGCGCCGACGCTCGCTGTAGCGGGAGTATGCTCGGGCGTACCGGCATGAGAGCTGCAGTTGGTGGGAATTGGCTGCGGGCATAGGAACCGTGGATTGATCCCACGTACACACAGGTACTATAATTTTTCCCCTATGCTTCTTCTAGATTTTGTTTTGAGCTGATGGGTCCGAGATGTGGCAGCACTTCTCGGCTCTACGAAATCCATGGCTCAAGTGCGTGTCCCGGGATCCGAGCCTCTATCACTTCTTCAGTTCCGGCTTGCTTCAAGAACAAAAAATTTCTGTGTGAAAGACCACTAGCAGAACTGAATGTTGTATGCACCTTCATCTTGCAGTCCAATTACTTGGATTATTTGGGACAAATTCCTTTCTTTTTAACCGTACTACAGTTAGATAGCAGGATAAGGATACATGCTTGTACTGCCTCTATCGTAAATTGCACATGAGTTGATCCCGAGTTTAGACAGCTAGCAATCAATCGCTCTGAAGGTATTGCTCTTTTATTTTATTTGAGATCATGAGGAAATAGGTTCAGATATGTGACTACTCTATGCTGTACTAACTATTCTATGTTGTACTGACTATTCTATGCGACCACCAACAGCAAGGGTTCTCTCAGGTGAGATCCCCTCCTCTCAATTTGTTCCCCTTCATTCCCCTATTTGCGTGTGTCAGCTATTTTTCTTGTATAAACTCTAGCAGAGGAAATAAATCTTGGTGATGGATTTACCTTGATGGAAGATGATTTACATATTTTATTTTTAAATTCTGTGTTCCACTGAACTTCTTTCACCGCACTGTCTCCAGCACTGTAGCGGCTTGCTCGAGTCGTCCACCACCGACCGCCGCTGGCGCAAGCTGAAACTCACCCGGGGGAGCACTGGCTGGCGCGACAGTGGCGGCGAGGACCAGGTCAAGGCTTCGCAATAAGCGCCGGATCAAGCCATGAAACATGTTGACGGATTAGTTTTCCACCTCATGTTTACTTCACCATGTAGTTGGGTGTAACGCGAGTTCTGCTCTTCTTCTAGGCTGTTGGGAGGAGCGACCCTGCCATCACGTGGAGAACGAGCGGCTCCTGGTGCTCGACAAGGTGCCTGAGCAAGGCATATTAGTGGACGTGGCTCGACCCTGAACGTGCTTTCCCCAAATTTGTTCAGTGAGCAGTGCTATCATATTCTCCTTGCTCTTATCATGGAAAGGTTTGGAGTTTGGGTCTTTTTAGTTCTCGCGTTCGGACCAAAATGAGTGGGGGAGTGGAGATTGGCATGAATAATTGCAATTTTTAACACAAGGTGAGACAATGAAGGATTTGTTGTCAAGATATCAAAAGTTGCTCATATCAACTGGAAATATAGAAGTTATATTCAGTCATGCAGACATATAGTTTTTTTTTTTGCATATGAAAATAGATTGTCAATGTATATTATTTGGCTCAATAAATGGCGTTGTGAATCACTTCGAATTGTTTGTAATAATGACCATTTTTTCATACAACACCTTAATATGTATAGCTTATAAGGCTTTTAGTTTGTGAATAATTTGTTCAAAGAGTCACACTGTATCATCACACAAGGCAACGAAATATTAAGGTGAAGACTTTGTCATCTATACTTGTTGATACTCCTATTTTTTCAATTATGCTTACCTTGCATCCTTCTGTTAACAGTTTAGAAATATAGTTATGTTCATTGATTTCTTATACAGTTATCCCACGTCAGTATAGTTATATAGTGTTTTCTTTAATTGCGGATCAGGTGTCGTTCACTTTTGCAAAGATAGGCCAGTAAGATATGTTTTTGGTCCCTCAAATTCCCAAAAAGTACAGACTTGGTCCCTCAAGATTTTTTAGTATACATTTGGTCCCTCAAGTCTCAAAACCGGACAAGTTTGGTCCTAAACCAGATTTTGACCCCGTTGACCGGGTTTGACCGCCACAAAATCGCCCAATGAGCAGTAAATTCAAGTTTTAAAAAAGAAATCTAAAAAAATCTGAAATTTTTTAGGGTCCAATATGCTTACATGCGCAACGTGCGACCAAATTTTCGTGGTCTTTCGACACTCGAGGAGCTCGTGGCAAAAAAGACAAAATATCTACGTCCGATGAACAGTAAATTCGAAAACAAAATCAGAAAAATTCAAAAAAATCTGAAATTTATTGGGGTCTAATATGATTACATGCTCAAGGTTCGACCAAAATTTGGTGGTGTTTCGAGACTAAAGGAGCTCGTGGCAAAAAAAAAATCGCTCACAAAAAATAGCCAAAATTTGTTTATTTTGCTAGAGCCCGTCCTACGTCATTTCATGACAAAATGTTGGTCGCATCTTGCGCATGTAACCATATTGGACCCCCAAAAAATTTCAGAACTTTTTTGTTTTTTTATTTTGTTTGAATTTACTATTCATCGGACATATATTGTTGTTCTTTTTGTCACGAGCTCCTCGATTGTCGAAAGACCACGAAAATTTGGTCGCACCTTATGCATGTAAGCATATTGGACCCCAAAAAATTTCGGAATTTTTTGAAGATTTTTTTTAAAAAAACTCAAATTTACTGTTTATCGGGCGGTTTTGCGGCGGTCAAACCCGGTCAATGGGGTCAAAATCTGGTTTAGGACCAGACTTGTCCGGTTTTGAGACTTGAGGGACCAAATGTATACCAAAAAATCTTAAGAGTCCAAATCTGTACTTTTTGGAAACTTGAGGGACCAAAAACATACTTTTCTCTTTTTTAAACTGTGTAAGTTTTGAGTGAAACTATACTATCTGTTAACACAAGGAAAAGAAAGAATGGAATTGATTGTAAGCAATTCTTCTTGAGATAGAGATTTTCTGTGTAGTTTGCTGCAATTGTTTAAATCTGAATTTCAGTTTGAGATATACAACCGGCAATCTGAGGTCAATACTGCTGCTCAGACAATCTAGATATGTCAACAAAATTTCTTTGCAAACTCGTACAGAAGCTTAAGAATATGCCTGCTACTTGGGGATATTGTGGTGTTAAATGACCTAAATCTCGCTTCACATATATCACAATCAGATACGGTGTTTGACAAAACCCGAATTTTTTTGGAACAAAAAAGGTTATGCTAGCAAGGAAATTCACTTCAGCTCAAGACTTGATAAGGCATGTGGCGACCCTAGGAGGTGTTGTTGTGCTCACTCGCATACCATATATTCAGAGTTAAAGTTGTTTGCGTGCTTTCTATGGTCTAAGGTATTTTGAATACATCAGGTTTTTTATGTTTGTTTGTAGCCTGAACCTTGCAGGTGGTCTCTACGCTGTAGCTATAATTTTTTTCTTGTGCCGACAGTGGTAACACATGAAAGATCCAGAAAGATTTTGAAGCGGCGTAGATCCAGCCGGTGCATACTATTGCCTTCAAAGGCCTTGAAGGAGATCATATATGTTTGGCTACTGACATGACAAGAATTTCAGCAAAAAGGTGACGTGAATTTTCACCTTCTCGTCTGCTCTTTTATCTTTTGCTATTCTGCATTAACACTCACGTGTCTGCTGTTTCAGATTTCCAATTATTAGACACATGCTTTGCAGCTTGTATTAGTACATATCACCATGCATCCATGCCTAAGCTACTAGCGAAATGAAGGAAACTTTTCCATGATTTGTGTAGACTGGAGTCCCTTTAACATGCATTCTCTATTCTTGATTTAAGAATTTGACTATATGGTGTGCATTTATGTAGTGGATGAAATTATAATCACCGCTTGATTCTATGTCCAATGCTAGAAAAAAAGGTTATTTTTCTTATTACTGGGGAACAACTAATTTGACTTGTTCTATGTCTGCTCAAATAATTGTTTCAGTTTCAAAATTGTCACATAAGAAATAAGCCATCAAAGCACAGAAATGCAATCTTAGTAGCAACACTAACTTAGGGCGCAGACATTTAGTGCTCGGGCTTGCTTGCCTTTGGTATCGTTAGATAGTAGAGATGACTGACATATGTTAATGCATGTGAATACTCAACGTTAAAGCAAGCTGTTTTGTGAAATACAGAACTGGCGTAACCACTTAGAAAAGGAAATTAGTTGTTCCCCACTGCTATGAAAAATACAGAGCTGACGTACAAGATACAGAACTTATTTGGAGGTAGTTAACAGAGGTGACATTTATTAGGGGGGTGACACTTATGCAAGTAGCTACGGCTATGAATAGATGAGCGTTGGCCATGATTAGCAGCACCACCATGAGGGCATTTGTCCTGGAAGTGTGGTCGGGGACTGGGGATGATTGAACACAGGTGACTGTCTTCTCAACTTGATGTTGCTTTGAATGCGTCGGACGCTGATCCAAGTTGCGGCGAGCTGATATCCATCATGGCTTGGGAGGGATTACTTGTATTCTACCAATTCAAAATTAATCTCATGCAATCATTTTCTTGATGACTATGAGAGGTATTCCCATTTGCAAATCTCCGCCTTCACATATGGCCTCATGCGAGGTCCGGCCGCCAGCGGCGCGATGTGAAATGCGGGTGTTGGAGGTGCAGGTGGAGGGGTGGAGCGGCGATGACGACGGCCAGAGGAAGAGCCGACCTCGTGGTCGTTCCTGCCCTTGCAGCCGGAGATCCAGTGTGGCCGGCGGCAAGGTTGAGCTAGGGTTTGGAGAAACCGAGCGTGTCGGGCTTCAAGGAGGCATGTGTCGCCGGGAGTGGGGAAGTGGAAGTGTGTACCCCCACCGGTCCATGGCTTCCGCATTAAAAAGGACGGCGACCACTCGGCCAGGGTGGCTGACAAGCGGGGCCGCCCGCGCGTGCATCGTAAATGTGGACGGTGGGTGGTAGGTGGGCGGCTGCCACGCGGGCCCAAGGAGGAAGCGGAGTGGGCGTGTGGGCGTCCGTTCGACGTTCGTCTGGACGCAAACCGGGCGCAAATTTGAGCCGGAAATGGGGCGGCCCGAACGCGAAACGGACAGAAAATGCAATGGATTGGTTGAAGGTCTGCGGGTCGTGCGGTCTGTCCGTTTGGGCCCAAACGGGCAGACGCGGACCGGACGGGGTGGTGCGTTGGAGTTGCCATAATGGATTGGTTGAAGGTAGCATCTTCTACCGAGCTTCAATTGATAGGGAAGGAATTGTGTCTGTCTGTGCCTTTGGTTTTCTTGTGCGTCGAGAGTTCGTACAGTTTATTTTGAGGGAAAGAGATTCTTCATCTAGATGAGAAAGAGCACTCTGATTAATTAGATCAGAAGTTGTGTGTGATGTTGGTTTCTCGTGACTACAATGGCACCAACCACCAGGTGAGGTCGTGAGTGAGGCGCCGCAGGTGGACATGAGCAAGGCTTCTTGACCTATAAGATCCATGGTTGGGCAAGTTTGCTTCATCTAAACTTTACTTAGTCTGAGATGATTAGGATCCTTAATTGCTTTATTTAATTTGCATTGGTTTATTTTTGCAGCATCTCCTGCAATACAGGAGCAAAAAACTTAGCACTGTTGATCTTTTAAACTTGAAGTTACAACTGCTTAACCCGATAATAATTTAGTTCTGGAGATTGCAGAAGCCGTTTCAATGAACATAAACGACAGGGGCATCCTGGGTAAATCAGCTAGGAGCAGTCTAGAAAAATGTGACAGTCTCACACTACAGCAGCATGCCTAACGCAAGACACCAGAATAATGATTGGAGCGTTAAAGCCCCTTCTCTTTGGATTTTGATTGGTTTTTGATTGGTTTTTGTGTATGTCCTTTGCTCAGGCATTTACATGTCCGATTTGTTTCTACTAAGTGGTATTCATTTTTTCCTTTAGTCTCATCAATTTTACAATTTTTGTGAAAAGGCGTATGTTTCGCTTTTCAGTTTGATCCCCAACAATATATTGTAGGGTGAAGAAGTGCTTATGTATATGTTCCAACAAAATGTGTGGCAAAATCACTGGAATTATGGTGTTATGAGCTAGAAGATTTCGGAAGCACACCAATAAGAAATTACACATATTTATACCTCAGACGGGGAAGCATGTGTTTGATCTTTGCTATTGAGACTCAATATTTCCTACCGGATGTCTAAAACATGTATTATTAGAAGCAAAATATTTACAAGGATTACATGTATGCTATTTTTATGGGGCTATCTAATGTTTGATATCCTGGCCTCTAATTATTTGTATTTATTGTCTGGCTCTATGAAAATACAATCGTGTCGGCAAATCATATTACAACATTTGTGACATCCATAAGAAATAGGCACTCCTAGCATTGCCTTGGGAGTTGATATTTTGTCATGAACAGAGAAAGGCCAAAGGTATGTGCAATAGTTGTCGGAGTGGTTAGTGGTTACCATGCTGCAGAACCAATTGATAGATTATCACGTTCTTCATTATTGTTGGCTTAATACTTTACTGTTGTGTTTCTAATTAGAGGGCTGCAGTTGCACCTGAGTTGAGGGGGTGGTAAATGGAGGATAATGATTATAAATAGTTTATTATTTAGATATTGTATATGAAAATATCAAGTAATTATAAATATCACTTACAATCATTAACGACCTTACTGGATGATTGCTTTCATGGACATTAAAGAAGAAATATCTTAGAAGTTGAGTGCAGTTGGTGGGGCCTCAATCCATTTGAGCAAAGAAAAGTAGACATGGTCTATCCAAAATCTTTTGAGCTATGAATAATAAATGGGGAAGGCTTAAAATATTTTGTGTTGCCATGGGACGTGTGTTTTGCTGCAGTAGTACCTAAATTCTAAACTCCAAGTGCCTAATTTCATATGTAATAATTTGTTAGACAATTTCGTAACGCAATCAAGTTTTTGGTTGTAGCATCTTGAAACATTCATTTTAAGAGTACAAAATCCTCCATGTGTTATATTTACTTAATGGATAATAAAGGGTTCCATGTGCTATCTATCATTTGTAATGCAGTGCACAATAAAGAGTTCTATGTTTTTGTGCCACCTTTTCTACTTTTTGTGCATATATGCTAGCTACGTCGTCGAATTTCGTTTCATTCTTTATCGAAATACATTGCAAGTGGAGTCAGTTTCAGTTATTTAACCTATGCTAAAGGTTTTTTTTTACATGTGAAATTTGACATGTTTATATATGCAACCGATATAAATTTTAAGAAGCCCGTGGCAACGCACGGGCATTATACTAGTTGTGACTAAAGGATGTGAGCTAAATAAACGAGATGGGGGGACATGACAAATACTGAGGATTGTGTGGGCTGTCCCATAATTAAGGAAGAGGATTTGTAGGCTACCTCAATAATTAAGGCACATGATTGTGGGTTGCATAAAGAGTATTTAAACAAGATTGCATGGGATTGCTACCTTGGACGAGGTCCGAAGATCGAAGCTGCATTCCTACTCCGGCTGCTCGGCCACGCATTGCTGCTGTTGTGAGCCGTGAGACCTCAACCATCAATCCGCCCCGCACAACAAGATATGTCCCAGTGTATGCTACCACCGCACAACAAGAGCCGTCCCAATGTATGTTACCACATGAAGCCAGACTGCAGCTCAACTTGGTTCAACTCTGTTTTTTTTTGAGAAGTTTTGTTACTGTTGTCTATATGGGTTTGTGCTGACATGGGATAAATAGAAAATGCAAAGATCCGCGGTTCGATGGCGAAGAGATAAACTCATTGATTTTTATGTTGTGCTATTAGTCTGTAATTTTTTAATAGAAACAAATAGTGCGTCCATTATGTTACCCATCATTTCATCATGGAGATAATCTGATATTTAAGAGAAACAAAAATTATCTAGATTTTGGGGGTGCACCTCCGTGTCATCGCCGGATGGCGCCATTTGGATGTTATTTTGATGGACAAACTAATTTCTCCCGTTGCAATGCACGGACATATGTGCTAATAAGACTTAATTTTATCTCTATTGCTACCTGAACTTATATGTTGTATGAACCTTATTGTCGCTAGTTGCTTTATACTCTAAAATGGGGAACCCTTTTTCGTCATATGTATAAAAAAAGCTAAAAAGAGTTTAGACGAAAGGCACAGTGCACATCAAGCCCTATTTTTTGTCGACCATGCCAACAGATTAATCTTTTCCTTAATAGTAAAGCACGCATTGACTTTGCCGGGTTCATTGTCACAATGCGCTTTCTTACCATGTCATAATATGCTTCTTCCTGTCTGTTTTTTCTTGATTTCATATTTTTCTTAATATCCGAGGTGGTACTATATAAGTTCAACGGTGCGTTTATCTATACGCGTCCGTACGTGCACTATATATGGTTAATAGATAGTCCCACATCGTTTACTTGTAGACAGTCCCACCAATTTAAATGTGTTTGTGAGTTGACGACAACAAATTGAAGGAAATATGCCCTAGAGGCAATAATAAAGTTATTATTTATTTCCTTATTTCATGATAAATGTTTATTATTCATGCTAGAATTGTATTAACCGGAAACATAATACATGTGTGAATACATAGACAAACAGAGTGTCACTAGTATGCCTCTACTTGACTAGCTCGTTGAATCAAAGATGGTTAAGTTTCCTAGCCATAGACATGAGTTGTCATTTGATTAACGAGATCACATCATTAGAGAATGATGTGATTGACTTGACCCATTCCGTTAGCTTAGCACTTGATCGTTTAGTATGTTGCTATTGCTTTCTTCATGACTTATACATGTTCCTATGACTATGAGATTATGCAACTCCCGTTTACCGGCGGAACACTTTGTGTGCTACCAAACGTCACAACGTAACTGGATGATTATAAATGTGCTCTACAGGTATTTCCGAAGGTATTTGTTGGGTTGGCGTATTTCGAGATTAGGATTTGTCACTCCGATTGTCGGAGAGGTATCTCTAGGCCCACTCGGTAATATACATCACTTAAGCCTTGCAAGCATTGCAACTAATGAGTTAGTTGTGGGATGATGTGTTACTGAACGAGTAAAGAGACTTGCCGGTAACGAGATTGAACTAGATATTGAGATACCGATGATCGAATCTTGGGCAAGTAACATACCGATGACAAAGGGAACAACGTATGTTGTTATGTGGTTCGACCGATAAAGATATTCGTAGAATATGTAGGAGCCAATATGAGCATCCAGGTTCCGCTATTGGTTATTGACCGGAGAAGTGTCTCGGTCATGTCTACATAGTTCTTGAACCCGTAGGGTCCGCATGCTTAACGTTCATTGACGATATAGTATTTATGAGTTATGTATGTTGGTAACCGAATGTTGTTCGGAGTCCCGGATAAGATCATGGACATGACGAGGAACTCCTTGGAATGGTCCGAAGATAAAGTTTGATATATGGGATAATAGTGTTTGGTCTCCGGAAGGGTTCCGGAATTCACCGGAAGGGGTTCCGGATGTTTCCCGAAATGTTTGGGTACGAGAACACTTTATTTGGGCCAAAGGGGAAAGCCCACAAGGTTTTTGGAAAGCGCAAAAGGAAGTTTTGCGGAATCCAGGGGCCAGACGCCAAGGTCCCTGGCGTCTGGGTCCAGAAGCCGGGAACCCTGGCGTCTGGCCCTGGAGTCCGAGAAGGACTCTTGCCTTTCGGGTGAAACCGACTTTGTGGAGGCTTTTACTCCAAATTTTGACCCCAAGGCTCAACATATAAATAGAGGGGTAGGGCTAGCACCCAAGACACATCAAGAAACACCAAGCCGTGTGCCGGCAACCCCGTCCCCTCTAGTTTATCCTCCGTCATAGTTTTCGTAGTGCTAAGGCGAAGCCCTGTGAAGATTGTTCTTCACCAACACCGTCACCACGCCGTCGTGCTGCTGGAACTCATCTACTACTTCGCCCCTCTTGCTGGATCAAGAAGGCGGAGATGTCATCGAGCTGAACATGTGCAGAACTCGGAGGTGTCGTGCGTTCGGTACTTGGATCGGTCGGATCATGAAGACATACGACTACATCAACCGCGTTGTGCTAACGCTTCCGCATTCGGTCTACAAGGGTACGTAGACATACTCTCCCCTCTCGTTGCTATGAATCACCATGATCCTGTGTGTGCGTAGGAAAATTTTGAAATTACTACGTTCCCCAACACTGGCATCTGAGCCTGGTTTTATGCGTAAATGTTATATGCACAAGTAGAACACAAGTGAGTTATGGGCGATACAAGGCATACTGCTTACCAGCATGTCATACTTTGGTTCGGCGGTATTGTTGGATGAAGCGGCCCGGACCGACATTACGCGTACACTTACGCGAGACTGGTTCTACTGACGTGCTTTGCACACAGGTGGCTGGCGGGTGTCAGTTTCTCCAACTTTAGTTGAACCGAGTGTGGCTACACCCGGTCCTTGAGTAGGTTAAAACAACACTAACTTGACGAACTATCGTTGTGGTTTTGATGCGTAGGTAAGAACGGTTCTTGCTCAGCCCATAGCAGCCACGTAAAACTTGCAACAACAAAGTAGAGGACGTCTAACTTGTTTTTGCAGGTCATGTTGTGATGTGATATGGTCAAGACATGATGCTATATTTTATTGTATGAGATGATCATGTTTTGTAACCGAGTTATCGACAACTGGCAGGAGCCATATGGTTGTCGCTTTATTGTATGCAATGCAATCGCCCTGTAATGCTTTACTTTATCACTAAGCGGTACGGTAGCGATAGTCGTAGAAGCAAAAGTTGGCGAGACGACAACGATGCTACGATGGAGATCAAGGTGTCGCGCCGATGACGATGGTGATCATGACGGTGCTTCGGAGATGGAGATCACAAGCACAAGATGATAATGGCCATATCATATCACTTATATTGATTGCATGCGATGTTTATCCTTTATGCATCTTATTTTGCTTAGATCGGCGGTAGCATTATAAGATGATCTCTCACTAAATTTCAAGATAAAAGTGTTCTCCATGAGTATGCACCGTTGCCAAAGTTCGTCGTGCCGAGACACCACGTGATGATCGGGTGTGATAAGCTCTACATTCATCTACAATAGGTGCAAGCCAGTTTTGCACACGCAGAATACTCGGGTTAAACTTGACGAGCCTAGCATATGCAGATATGGCCTCGGAACACTGGAGATTGAAAGGTCAAGCGTGAATCATATAGTAGATATGATCAACATAGTGATGTTCACCGTTGAAAACTGCTCCATCTCATGTGATGATCGGACATGGTTTAGTTGATATGGATCACGTGATCACTTAGATGATTAGAGGGATGTCTATCTAAGTGGGAGTTCTTAAGTAATATGATTAATTGAACTTTAATTTATTATGAACTTAGTCCTGGTAGTATTAGCATATCTATGTTGTAGATCAATAGCTCGCGTTTAACTCCTCTGTTTATTTTTGACATGTTCCTAGAGAAAAACTAAGTTGAAAGATGTTAGTAGCAATGATGCGGATTGGATCTGTGATCTGTTGATTATCCTCATTGCTGCACAGAAGAATTATGTCCTTGATTCACCGCTAGGTAACAGACCTATTGCAGGAGCAGATGCAGACGTTATGAACGTTTGGCTAGCTCAATATGATGACTACTTGATAGTTTAGTGCACCATGCTTAACAACATAGAATCAGGACTTCAAAGACGTTTTGAACGTCATGGATCATATGAGATGTTCCAGGAGTTGAAGTTAATATTTCAAGAAAATACCCGAGTTGAGAGATATGAAGTCTCCAACAACTTCTATAGCTAAAAGATGGAGGAGAATAGCTCAAGCAGTGAGCATGTGCTCAGATTGTCTGGGTACTACAATCGCTTGAATCAAGTGGGAGTTAATCTTCCAGATAAAATAGTGATTGAAAGAATTCTCTAGTCACCATCACCAAGTGAGTAGAACTTCATGATGTACTATAGTATGCAAGGGATGACGAAAACGATTTCCGAGCTTTTCATGATGATGAAATCGATGAAGGTAGAAATCAAGAAAGCGCATCCAGTGTTGATGATTAACAAGACCACTAGTTTCAATAAAATGGCAAAGGGAAAGAAAGGGAACTTCAAGAAGAACGGCAAGCAAGTTGCTGCTCAAGTGAAGAAGCCCAAGTCTGGACCTAAGCATGATACTAAGTGCTTCTACTGCAAAGGGACTGGTCATTGGAAGCGGAACTGCCCCAAGTATTTGGCGGATAAGAAGGATGGCAAAGTGAACAATGCTATATTTGATATACATGTTATTGATGTGTACTTTACTAGTGTTTATAGCAACCCCTCGGTATTTGATACTGGTTCAGTTGCTAAGAGTAGTAACTCGAAACGGGAGTTGTGGAATGAACATAGACTAGTTAAGGGTGAAGTGATGATGTGTGTTGGAAGTGGTTCCAAGATTGATATGATCATCATCGCACGCTCCCTATACTTTCAGGATTAGTGTTAAACCTAAATAAATGTTATTTGGTGTTTGCGTTGAGCATGAATATGATTTGATCATGTTTATTGCAATACGGTTATTCATTTAAGTTAGAGAATAATTGTTGGTCTGTTTATATGAATAAAACCTTCTATGGTCATATACCCAATGAAAATGGTTCGTTGGATCTCGATTGTAGTGATACACATATTCATAATATTGAAGCCAAAAGATGCAAAGTTAATAATGATAGTGCAACTTATTTGTGGCACTTCCGTTTAGGTCATATTGGTGTAAAGCGCATGAAGAAACTCCATGCTGATGGGCTTTTGGAATCACTTGATTATGAATCATTTTGATGCTTGCGAACCATGCCTCATGGGCAAGATGACTAAGACTCCGTTCTCTGAAACAATGGAGCGAGCCACTGACTTATTGAAATAATACATACCGATGTATGCGGTCCAATGAGTGTTGAGACTCACGGTGGGTATCATTGTTTTCTGACCTTCATAGATGATTTGAGCAGATATTTGTATATCTACTTGATGAAACATAAATCTGAAACATTTGAAAAGTTCATATAATTTCAGAGTGAAGTGGAAAATCATCGTAACAAGAAAATAAAGTTTCTACGATCTGATCGTGGAGGAGAATATTTGAGTTACGAGTTTGGTCTTCATTTGAAACAATGCGAAATAGTTTCACAACTCATGCCACCTGGAACACCACCGCGTAATGGTGTGTCCGAACATCATAACCGTACTTTATTAGATATGGTACAATCTATGATATCTCTTACCGATTTACCACTATCGTTTTGGGGTTATGCATTAGAAGACAGCTGCATTCACGTTAAATAGGGCACCATCTAAATCCGTTGAGATGACACCGTATGAACTGTAGTTTAGCAAGAAACCTGAGCAGTCATTTCTTAAAGTTTGGGGTTGTGATGCTTATGTGAAAAAGTTTCATCTTGATAAGCTCAAACCCAAGTCGGAGAAGTGCGTCTTCATAGGATACCCAAAAGTAACTGTTGGGTACACGTTCTATCACATATCCGAAGGCAAGATATTTGTTGCTGAGAATAGATCCTTTCTAGAGAAGGAGTTTCTCTCGAAAGAAGTGAGTGGAAGGAAAGTAGAACTTGATGAGGTAACTATACCTGCTCCCTTATTGGAAAGTAGTTCATCACAGGAATCTGTTTCCGTGACTCCTACACCAATTAGTGAGGAAGCTGATGATGATGATCATGTAACTTCAGATCAAGTTACTACCGAACCTTGTAGGTCAACCAGAGTGAGATCCGCATCAGAGTGGTACAGTAATCCTGTTCTGGAGGTCATGTTAATTGACCATGACGAACCTACGAACTATGAGGAAGCGATGATGAGCCCAGATTCCGCGAAATGGCTTGAGGCCATGAAATCTGAGATAGGATCCAAGTATGAGAACAAAGTATGGACTTTGGTTGACTTGCCCGATGATCGGCAAGGCATAGAAAATAAATGGATCTTCAAGAGGAAGACGGACGCTGATAGTAGTGTTACTATCTTCAAAGCTCGAATTATCGCAAAAGGTTTTCGACAAGTTCAAGGTGTTGACTATGATGAGATTTTCTCACTCGTAGCGATGCTTAAGTCTGTCCGAATCATGTTAGCAAATTGCCACATTTTATGAAATCTGGCAAATGGATGTCAAAACTACATTCCTTAATGAATTTCTTAAAGAAGAGTTGTATATGATGCAACCAGAAGGTTTTGTCGATCCTAAAGGTGCTAACAAAATGTACAAGCTCCAGTGATCCATCGATGGACTGGTGCAAGCATCTCAGAGTTGGAATATACGCTTTGATTAGTTGATCAAATCATATAGTTTTATATAGACTTGCGGTGAAGCCTGTATTTACAAGAAAGTGAGTGGAAGCACTACAACATTTCTGATAAATATATGTGAATGACATATTGTTGATCGGAAATAATGTAGAATTTTTCTGGAAAGCATAAAGGAGTATTTGAAAGGAGTTTTTCAAAATAAAGACCTCGGCGAAGATGCTTACATATTGAGCATCAAGATCTATAGAGATAGATCAAAACGCTTGATAAGTTTTTTCAATGAGTACATACCTTGACAAGATTTTGAAGTAGTTCAAAATGGAACAGTCAAAGAAAGAGTTCTTGCCTATGTTACAAGGTGTGAAATTGAGTAAGACTCAAAGCCCGACCACGGCAAAAGATAGAAAGAGAATGAAAATCATTCCCTGTGCCTCAGTAGGTTCTATAAAGTATGCCATGCTGTGTACCAGATCTATTGTATACCCTACACTGTGTTTAGCAAGCGAGTACAATAGTGACCTAGGAATATGTCGTGGGTTTGTCACGGCAGATGTCCTTGTGAAAGGACTTAGTCGTGGAGCCATCGCAACGGGTTAGCTTAAAGGGGTTAAACTGGACAAGGGGACACGGGAAGTTTATACTAGTTCGGCCCCTTCGATGAAGGTAAAAGCCTACGTCTAGTTGTGATTGGTATTGCTAGGGTTTCGATGACCAGGGAGCGAATCCGCTTTGACTGGCTCTCGAGTTGTATGTCTTGTCCCTAAACCTCTGCCGGGTCGTCTCTTTATATACATAGGTTGACGCCCGCCGGTTTACAGAGTCCCGAAGCCGGATCATAAACGTGTCCGGTTCGGTCTCTATACTTCCTATCTTATAATGCAAGTTACATAATAAGGTCGGTTTACATCTATAGGCCTTAACTCGCCTCTGGGCCTTGGGCCTTCATAAGCGCCATCATTCTTACGTCTTCATGGGCTTCTAATCTTCATAAAGTTAATCTGGCTACTCCTGGCCGGTTTATGTCCAGTAGTAATATCCCCAACATTAGGCCCCAGATTGGTTTGAACTTGTTCATGTCAATCTTCAACACTTAGAAAAATTCCTCCGTTTGCACCTTCGCATAGATCTTGTAAACCGCCGTGACGTCATCCTCCAGATTTGTAGTAAACCGTCGTGATGTCACCTGTTCATTAAAGCCGAAGATACCCTTTATTAATGAGCATCCAACAATTGAGGCAACAACCTTGTCATATATCCATTTTTGGGCTCCTCGATTCCCGCGCTTGTCGCTTATTTATTTGCCTTATAAATAGGGCTGAGGATCCCTTTCCTTTTCCTCCCGTTGCCTCTTCATATCTTCTTCCTCCTCGCGACGCCTCTGCACCCGAGCGCCGCCGTCGTCGTCGAGCTTCACCTCTGCCTCATCGTCGACCGCTGCATCAACCTGACTGAACCAGAAAAACGCGACGCACCTCCTCTACTTCAATAACTTCGGTAAATCTTCCCCTTTTTTCTCTTCAGATCCACTTAGGGTTCACATGGGCTCATGGCGTTCTTCTCTTGTTCTTCGTCAGTCCATACACAGCAGACCTCAAACTTGATGTGTTCCGTGCGGCAGCTATAGTAGTCCTTATTTTGGCTATCAAACCAAGCCTTATACACATAAAAACTGATCTGGACCTTTATGAACTGCTCCAGGACCAACTTTTTAGGTCTAAATCTTTTTCTTTTCCTGACTTGTGGTAGATCCAAAATGCCCATGTGATCCTGTGAAACCTGTTTTACCTTACTTAGCCCTTTTCGCCTTAGATCTGTATCCTCTTTACCATGTAGGCGGTTTACCCTTGTAAAAACAATCTATCTCATACCATTAGTCCCCTAGTAAACCGGCAAACCCCCCTTTATATTCATTGTAACAGTCTGGTTTAACAACACATGTATACCCTTGATATGACCTTGTCAGTCATTATTGTATCAGTCTCCGGTTTACGCAATTTCACATATCTGTATATCTTTATTCCATTGCATCTTGCGTACCACCATGAATGATTTGTAATCCAGCATTTCTTTTTCAGCTTTTCGCTTTACAATGGCCAAACAGTTTGCCGCTTGCAACTAGGCTCGTTCCCGGGTCACCGAGGAACAGTTGAACGAAATGGTCAGTATCGGCACCTTGCCTAAGAAAACTGAAATTCGATCGCGAGTTCCAGGAACAGAGAATCCTCCTACCCCGAGGCAGGGTGAGGTAGTGGTCTTTGTCAACCACATAGGCCGTGGTTTCAAACCGCCCGGGTCGAAGTTTTTCCGAGATGTGCTTGCCAGTTTCCAACTCCATCCTCAAGATATCGGACCCAATTCGGTGTCCAATCTATGCAACTTCCAAGTCTTCTATGAAGTATACTTACAAGAAGAACCAACTGCTAAGCTGTTCCGGGACTTTTTTCATCTGAACCGGCATACAGAATTTGTAAATGGTCCCAACACTAAACTTGGTGGTGTCTCTATTCAAAAGCAGAAAGAAGTTGAATTTCCTCATGCCAAACTGCATAGTCACCCTAAGGAATGGAATCAGACTTGGTTCTATTGCATAGATACCTCTCATGAAGATGAGAACCCTCTTCCAGGCTACCGTGATCACCGGCTTTCCAACACTCATCCGATGCCGCAGCGTTTAAGTTCTATGGAATGGGCCAAATATGCCCCTCAACTCGCCAAGCTCTGGGCCTTTATGGCCAACGGTTTAACAGGCGTTGATTTTGTGCGTTGCTGGATATCTTGGAGCGTCTTGCCACTAAGCCGCCGCCCCGGTTTAATGTGTGAGTACACCGGTGATTTAGAAGACCCCCAACGCCATATCAACATTGAGGTGACCGATGAAGAGGTCACTGAAAGTGTCAAGAAATTTTGAATGAACCGGAATCAGTCTGTCACCAAACCGGCTTGAACCCCTTCTATACTCAAAATAAACCGCCTGCTGTAAGCACTATGCTTCCTTTTTATCTTTGATATCTTTAAATTGTTCAACTTGTAAACTTCCTTCTGTTTGCGTATAAACAGGGTGATGATCCCTTCTGCAAGCGGAAATCCGCAGATAAAGCGGCAAAGCCATCCCGTCCCAAAACCAAAGCCGCCAAGCCTACCTCAAAGTGGAAAACGGCTGACCGAATCAACATGGAACTTGATGAAGATGCCGATGATCCGGAAGTTGAGGTGGAACTTGACTCACTTGGCTCACTTTTCATGCACCTCATTAACAATGATCTTTATCAGGAGGACGTAGAAGGCAGCCAAGCTAATGATGTAGAGATAATTACCCTTTCCTCCGGTTCAGACTCTATGCCACCACAAAAAACACGTCAAACAGTCCGAAAAGTAAGCTTTTCTCATCCTCTTGCTTAGTTGGATCCAACATTTATTTTGAAGACGCAGCAGCATGAAGCTCGCCAGACAACCCGGCACAGTGGCTAACAGGTCACTTTGGCCGGTTTACCTGATACCCTGGTTCGGAAGCGCCGGTCTGAGGTCTCTCCCACTTCTGACAATTCTTATCCCAAGGCAGGTTATTTCAGACAACCTCTTAATCCATTCGATTCAAATTATCAGGTGACACCTCCCTCGTCCTCTAGCGAATCAACATCAACCCAACTCCCTCCTCTTAAAACTGTAGCTGGGTAAGTATTCAAACCCTTTCTTCAAAAGTGTTGCAAATCTTGAATAAGATGCTAAACCTTCTTTCAATTTTGTTTGCAGAGCCAAAGCTAAACCCAGCAAGAAAGCTCAGGTCAACAATCCGTCAGAAGACCAGGCTGTTTTTGGAGAAGAGCAAATAGGTGAACCGGACCAAACTTGTGAACCGGAGGGTCCTCATCCTGAAGCTACCTTTGATGAACCGCCCCTTTAAGACCAAAATGTTGATGAACAACCAAAAGCTGATCCTGTTGTGCCTGACACTGAACTGGCAGCTCCAAACCGGGCTAGTCCGATGAGAGGTACTGATACTCCATCATCACCCGCAAAAACTACTAAAGGCCAAGGAGATGATGTTGTCATTACTGGCATGGGCCACAGCTCTCCTGGCCATCCTGTAATCTTGTCCCAACATAGTGCCAAAGAGGAGCGTGCTGCCAGGGAAAAGGGTAAATGGAGCACTGATTTATCAAGCTATGCTCATCTCAGTGCTGAAGAACTTCACTCTGGTTTCTTAAACCGTCTGCACTCAAACTGTGACTATGAAGCCGGTTTGGTGAACCCGATGAAGGAACGCTATGAGGTATTTTCATCTCCCTTTATTTTTTGATTCCAAAGTTGAAACACTAACCCAGGTAGCCGCCAAGGGCCGTTTTATGATGTTAATCTTAAATCGGGTCTTTGTAATACTTGAATCCTCTCCTGCTAACCCTCAAAATGTCAGGTCCTTAGTGAAAAACCAAAACCGATACTTTACCAATGTAATTATATAGCTTTCCTCAGTGTAGCTATCGGTGTCAAAACTGGCGGATCTCGGGTAGGGGGTCCCGAACTGTGCGTCTAGGCGGATGGTAACAGGAGGTAGGGGACACGATGTTTTACCCAGGTTCGTGCCCTCTTGATGGAGGTAAAACCCTACGTCCTGCTTGATTAATATTGATGATATGGGTAGTACAAGAGTAGATCTACCACGAGATCAAGGAGGCTAAACCCTAGAAGCTAGCCTATGGTATGATTGTCGTTCGTCCTACAGACTAAAACCCTCCGGTTTATATAGACACCGGAGAGGGCTAGGGTTACACAGAGTCGGTTACAATGGTAGGAGATCTACATATCCGTATCGCCAAGCTTGCCTTCCACGCCAAGGAAAGTCCCATCCGGACACGGGACGAAGTCTTCAATCTTGTATCTTCATAGTCCAGAAGTCCGGCCGAAGGTATAGTCCGGCTATCCGGACACCCCCTAATCCAGGACTCCCTCAGTAGCCCCTGAACCAGGCTTCAATGACGACGAGTCCGGTGTGCAGATTGTCTTCGGCATTGCAAGGCGGGTTCCTCCTCCAAGTACTTCATAGAAGATTTTGAACACAAAGGTAGTGTCCGGCTCTGCAAAATAAGTTTCCACCTATTGCCATAGAGAGAATAATATGTACACAAATCTAATCTGCAGACGTATTCCATAGCGTGACATCACACCACGGCCAAGTCTTTGTTCGAATCACTTTACTGTCCCACCTCAGTGCGTTTAGCGAGGCGGTTTCCTTGGCACGTCTTGTCAAAGCAGAGATCGTGTCCCCTTATTCCGGGATTCTCATCAATACGGGCGTGGGTAACCCAACCGCGCCATTGATTACGACGCTTGGGAGATAAGCGAGTTTTACCAGGCTGGTGGGGACGCATAGTCGTGTCCACCCATATAAGGGGATAAGGATCCACCTTTTCATCCATGCCTTCTTCCTCCTTTGCCTATCCATTTCTGCGCACTCGAGCTCCAGCACCCAAGTCCGCACACCCCACCTCAACCTTCTCCAGCCATGTCTGGAGCGGGAGGTAAGTGGATGGTCTCCTCCGTCACGGAGGGACACATAAAAAAACTGAGGAAGGCCGGATACTTGTCTAACGACATTGCGCACCGGCTTCCCGAAGAGGGGTAGCTCATCCCCACCCCTAGGCCCCATGAGAGGGTGGTGTTCCTCCCCCATTTCCTCCATGGACTGGGCTTCCCTCTCCACCCATTTGTCCGGGGGCTCATGTTCTACTATGGCCTGGATTTCCACGATCTGGCCCCGAACTTTGTCCTCAACATCTCGGCGTTTATCGTCGTGTGCGAGGCTTTCTTCTGCATCCGCCCCCATTTCGGCCTATGGCTCAAGACTTTCAATGTCAAGTCGAAGGTGGTGCACGGCACCCAGGCGGAGTGCGGAGGCGCCATGGTGGGCAAGATGCCCAACGTCCTATGGCTCGAGGGCTTTTCGTGGAGACCCTAAAGGGGTGGCAATCAGGGTAGTTTTACATCACCGAGCCGCGCGACCCTGAATGGGTCGCAGCCCCCGAGTTCCAATCCGGACCCCCTACGCGGCTCACCTCCTAGAAAGAGACGGGCCTGTCGTCGGGTAAAAAAGGAGAGCTAACCGGACTCTAAACATGCGTCCAAACCCTCATGGACAAGAAGCTCAAACTTGTCAACGTAGTCCAGGTTATGCTCATCCGCCGGATCCTCCTGTGTCAACAACGGGCTTTCAACCTGTGGGAGTTCGACCCGGCGCGGCACCGAACTCTGAGCAGGCTCTTCGACACAATGTACGAAGATGCCTGGAAGGTGCTTTTCAAGGGCGCCGAGGCCCCCACATCCGCTACCGAGGATCGCAGATTCAGCACGCAGCGTCACGCTCGTGCGGTAAGCTATTTTTACCTTTTACAGGGTATTAGTTTTTCATAGTTTGACTCCATGCATGATCTAAGCTCCCTTACCTTTGACAGGATTGGCAGGAGACGTCCGGACAGATCAACTGTCCGGCTCCTTTGCCCGAAGGCCCAGCGGACGCTCGCTTGGCGAAGCTGCTGGTTCCGGCACCCTATGTGGTGCCAGAGAAGAAGGCCAAGAAGGCCACGGGGACTCGAAAGAGTGCCCAGCACCAGGAGGTGTCGGATTCATCATCCGACAACTCCAAGACGCACTCCTCCCATGAAGACGAGGAGGAGGAAGAAGAGACCTCTCCCCCTCCAGCGGGAGGAGGGAAGAAAAGGAAGGCCACCCCAACTAGGGAGGCCGAAGGGTCCAAGAAGGGGAAGATCCTTCCTCCAGACTACTCCACCAACGCCGATGATGGCGAAGAGGAGTGGCCGCACAGGGCCAAGCCCCTGGCGAGATCGTAAGCATTCGGACACCAGAGCAATTCATAGTGTTCCTTTCTTGCACAGCTCCTCCTTACGCCGAATATGACTATGCAGTCCGCCCAAGGCTGGGCTCGACGAGTCATCGAGCGGCTCCCTGGATTCATCGGACGTGAATTCACTTTCGCCCGCTACCTCCCCCCACCCTACGGACGACGCCGAGGTGCTGTCCCAACAGGTTCCAAGCCAGGAGGAGGTGGTCCTGGAGGCGCCGCAAGGCGACCTCCCGGACTCCAGGCGCAAAGGGGATAAAAACCCCAAGGGCCCCGAGTCCGGCTTTGAGCCAGACACCGCGCTGGAACCTTCAATGGTTCCGGACTCCGGTAGGCAGCCTCCTTCCAAGAGGAGCAAGCCTACCGAGCCGGTGACCTCCGTCCAACCGGAGGCACCGGACAATTTGCTGGAGGTGCTTAAAGGCGCCTCCATCGACAAGGAGCACCGCACTATTATGAGTGCGGTGATCCAGAAGGTTCAGTCCGCCAAGAGCGGACTGACTGAAGCCTGTGCCAGCCTTCTAACAAGCTTTGAGGTAAGTAAAGAATATGTAAAAATATTACCGCATAGGCAGTAACCCCTGATGCTCTGTTCGGCGTTCGGAAAGAAAAGCCGAATAGAGGATCTAATAACATTCGCAGGAGTATAACATAATCAAGTCAATATGCGTATGCAGGCTTCGCTGCTGGCCTCCGCCGCACTGACTGCGGAGGTGGATACGCTGAAGCAAAACCTCATGCGGTCTGAGAACGAGCTCGGCCATGCCAAGAGGCAACTCGAGGAGAAGGAAGGTAAGTAATACCTTGCGCAAGTATATAGAGAAGATTGGTTGCAAAAAATGACAGGATCAACGTGCTATTATAGGGGCCACGACCGAGGTGGCAACCCTTAAGAAAGTGCTGTCCAAGGCCGAAAACAGAGCGGCCGTGGAGCGCACAGAGAGAGGGAAGCAAAGGCGCGGGTGGAGGCGGTGCAGAAAGAGCTCCACGCTCTCGTGAAAAAACACGAGAGATTGGAGCTTGACTCAAAGATGCAAGCGTCCGAGCTTGCGACAGCCCTCAAAAGCACGAAGTCTGCCAAGGCCGAAGCCCAGAAAGCCCTCCAAGAAATTGAAGCGATGAAGAAGATAGCGGTGGGTAAGGCATTCATTATGCAAAGCAAGCACGTGAAAGTGAATTACTTGTTACTTACCCGAGTCCAGAGCTCTCCAGGAGCATTCGCAGATTTGCCCCGTAGTGCGTATGATGCCGCCGCCTACTACCGATCCGAGGAGGGGAGCTCGACGGAGAAGGTGTTCTGGTCTCAGTATGCTGAGGCCGGACACCTGGTGCCTTTGAGCGACCAGCTGAAGCAAATGGTCGAGCTCCACAAGGTGGCCGAACAGGCCATAAAGGGCCTCGTAGTTCAGCTTTGGCCTGGAGAGGCTCTACCTGGGAGCTACTTTGGGCTGGTGAGGCGGCTGGTGGATGCCTGTCCACGGATTGAAGTAATCAAGCGCTCCGTCTGCATCGAAGGTGCCCGTAGGGCGCTTGCCCGTGCTAAAGTGCACTAGGGCAAGATGGATGCGGAGAAGCTGGTGAAGGACGGGCCGCCGCAGGGCAAGGAGCATCGCGTCCCGGAAGCATATTATGAGGGCGTCCTAAAGGGTGCCCGCCATATAGCGGATGAATGCTCTAAAGATGTAATTTTTGAGTAAACTCGCATTTGTGATCCTGTACGCTGAAAACTTGTTCATATGCGCTAAGCAACGCTTTTGAATTTAAAATATTACCTTCTGTGTGGCCGTTTATCAAATTTAAGAGATGGCGAGTCGTCGGCTTCTGCCCCCATGCCACGAGTGCTGGGGTGTTCGGGATAAACATGAGCACTCTTTTTCCCATTCTCGGGTCCTTCGAGGGAGGCGCTCAACACAACGAACAAGGCAATCGGACTATAATGCTTGAACACTCTCATTTAGCCATAGAATTCTATAATTTTAAATTTTGGCGAAGCCCCTAGTGTTCGGAAGACCGAGTTCGGGGCGCTATCCACGCATAGGCCGGACAAAGCCGACTCCTCGCTCTAAGCGGCATAAGTCTTTAGGGACTCGAAAACCTCTCGAACAGCGACTAGCTCTCGCCTCATCATGACGGTCAGTTTTAGCTTTCTCTACTGAGGTGCTTAGCCCAGCTCAACTGGGGCACAATCGCAGTAGTTCTCCTAGCGCAACCTTAGCCGATATAACAGAACGTAAGGTACCAAAACATAGGAGCTGGGCAAACCCAACTATTGACCCAAGACATGATTCGGAGCCGATGCATATAATGATATAAGTTCGGGGTGCCGCACTTGTGAAAGTGTTCGGACTTCTCACACCGTATTGTGGGGTACTTAAGCCCCTGGCGTATTGGCCGTACCAAAGTGTACGGGTGCAACATGTCATTAATGAACATATATTCGTAAAAAAGAGTAATGCAATAATAGACGGAAGCTATGCATTGTTTATTTTAAAAAAGCTGCGATCAAAGCAGAACGATACAAATAGTGCAATAAGCAAAAGATGGGACTATTTAATATGTCCTTTCCAGGGGCGAGCTGTGGAATGTTATGTGAAATAGGTATACTGCTTGTTATAGAGACCACCTTAGAGTTCCATAGTGCGGCATAGCTTTCTGCTTCCCTGGTTGTATCGTTTGTGCGGCAATTGTACTGCTGGACAAGCCTTCCGAAGAATGGAGTCCTGAGAATAAGAGAAAATTAAGAAATCGGCAGCCCCTAGTGCGGTTTAAGCCGCGTTTCGGGCGTGCCGTGATGGTGCCCCTCCTCCTGTGCCCATGGTATTTCCAGAGCTTAGTTATGTACGCGCAACACTGGTTTCGCAAGTTCGCAAGGGCTGGGGTTGGGGCCGCATTGCTACGCTTGCTCGGAACATGCCAGGCGGTCTTGTTGTAGGTTACTCCGGGCGCGCTTGACGGTGTCCAGACGTTTAATGGCCGGACTAGAGAATTGCCTTGAGAGGCTGCTTTGCACTTCCGCTGCGATAGCCGCCGTATGCTCCTCCGTTCGGAGAGAGTGTTCGATGTTTCCATTGACCGTGATGACTCCTCGAGGGCCTGGCATCTTGAGCTTGAGGTATGCGTAGTGCGGCACCGTATTGAACTTGGCAAATGCGGTTCGCCCGAGCAGTGCGTGATAGCCACTGCGAAACGGGACTATGTCGAAGATTAACTCCTCGCTTCAGAAATTATCCGGAGATCCGAAGACCATTTCAAGTGTAACTGAGCCTGTACAGTTGGCCTCTACACCTAGTATGACGCCTTTAAATGTCGTTTTAGTGGGTTTAATCCTCGAGGGATCGATGCCCCATTTTCGCACTATATCCTGGTAAAGCAGGTTCAGGCTGCTGCCGCCGTCCATAAGGACTCTAGTGAGGTGCAATCTGTCAATAATTGGGTATAGAACCAATGCGGCGAATCCGCCATGACGGATGCTAGTGGGGTGGTCCCTTCGATCAAAGGTGATCGGGCAGGAAGACCATGGGTTGAACTTTGGGGCGACTGGCTCCATCGCGTATACGTCCCTTAGCGCACGCTTCCGCTCCCTCTTGGGGACGTGGGTTGCATATATCATGTTCACCGTCCGCACTTGTGGGGGAAAACCTTTCTGTCCACTGTTGTTCGGCGGGTGGGGCTCCTCCTCGTCATCGCTATGCAGCCCCTTGTCTCTGCTTTCGGCATTTAACTTGCCTGCCTGCTTGAACACACAACAATCCCTGTTGGTGTGATTGGCTGGTTTTTCGGGGGTGCCATGTATCTGGCATGAGCGGTCGAGTATTCGGTCCAAACTAGACGGGCCCGGAGTATTTCTTTTGAATGGCTTTTTCCGCTGACCGGGTTTAGAGCCTCTGAATCCAGCATTAACTACCGTATCCTCAGCATTGTCGCCGTTAATGCGGTGCTTTTGCTTGTTGCGACGCGACCTGCCACTGCTGTCCTTGGTATCCGAATTACCGGGGCTCTTGGTCATGTTATTGCTGCGAGCTAGCCAGCTGTCTTCTCCCGCGTAAAAGCGGGTCATAAGTGTCGTGAGGGCTGCCATAGATTTCAACTTTTCCTGTCCTAGGTGCCGTGCAAGCCACTCGTCGCGGATGTTATGCTTGAAGGCTGCTAGGGCCTCTGTGTCCGGACAGTCGACGATTTGATTTTTCTTGGTTAGGAACCGTGTCCAGAATTGTCTGGCCGATTCCTCTGGCTGCTGAATTATGTGGCTAAGGTCATCGACGTCTGGTGGTCGCACATAAGTGCCCTGGAAATTGTCGAGGAATGCGGTTTCCAGGTCCTCCCAACAACCAATTGATTCTGCTGGCAAGCTGTTAAGACAATGCCGAGCTGGTCCTTTAAGCTTGAGTGGGAGGTATTTGATGGCGTGTAGGTCATCACCGCGGGCCATGTGGATATGAAGGAGATAGTCCTCGATCCATACCGCAGGATCTGTTGTGCCATCGTATGATTCGATGTTCACGGGTTTGAAACCCTCGGGGATTTGATGATCCATTACTTCATTTGTGAAGCATAGTGGGTGTGCGGCGCCTCTGTATTAGGCTATATCACGACGCAGCTCAAAAGAGCTTTGTCTACTGTGTTCGGCCCGGCCGGATTTACTGTATCCGGAGTGATGATTACCGTCTCATGCCGTGGGGCGCCCACACGGTCCGTAGATCGATCTTGTTTGCCTTGCCTTGTCCTCCAATATATCTCGCAGGTCTGGCGCATTTTCCCGTGCCTTGGTATTTTTTGAGCGGCGCCGGGGTGCGGCTTGAGTGGAGGGCCAAGAGGCCTCTCTGTCGCGGCCACGGGGTGGCCGGTCGGCCGCATCATGCGCTGGTGATGTAGGTTTAGGTGCTTCCTCCTCTAATCGGGGTAGCAACCTGCACTTTGGGTAGCTCTTGGAGGGGCGTTCGAGTTCATACTCTTCGGCCGCAAGGACTTCAGTCCATCTATCGGCTAGCAAATCTTGATCAGCTCTAAGCTATTACTGTTTTTTCTTGAGGCTGCTCGTCGTGGCCATAAGCCTGTGTTTGAAACGCTCTTGTTCAACGGGATCCTCCGACATGACAAATTCGTCATCGTCGAAGCTTGCCTCATCTTCGGAGGGAGGCATATAATTATCTTCCTCGACCTCTCTGTCTGCCGCTCTCTCATTAGGGCTGGCTTCTCCATCCTCCTGTGCTGAATCTTGTTGGAGGTGGTTGTCTTCGGCACTGTCTGGGGTGTTATTATCTCCCATGCCGGAATCACCGTTTTTGCTTTGGCGGGATTTAGAGCGGCGTCGCTGATGCCGGCACTTAGGCTGCTTCTTGGAGGGGTGATCCTCCGCTGTTCCATTGCCATTGCCTTCTTTTGGGGTGTCCACCATGTATATATCATACGACGAGGTGGCTTTCCAATGCCCTATAGGCGCTGGTTCTTGATCGTCTCCTGCATCAGCGTCCATACCGTCGATGTCTTCGGAGTCGAAGTCGAGCATGTCGGTTAAATCATCGACAGTGGCTACGAAGTGGGTGGTGGGTGGGCTTTGAATTTCTTCATCATCTGCATCCCAACCTTACTAACCATAGTCCGGCCAGGGCTCTCCTGATAAAGAGAGAGACTTTAGTGAATTCAGAATATCGCCGAAGGGCGAGTGCTGAAAGATGTCCACGGCGGTGAACTCCATGATCGGCGCCCAATTGGGTTCGATCGGTAGGGGCGCGGAGGGCTCGGAGTCTGGAGAGGAGTCCGGCTCCTTGGAGTCACGGGCTTTGCAGAGAATGAGGCTGGTGTTCGGCTCGATCGCCATAGAGATTGTAGCCCCCGAGGCGGTGTCCAACCACCCATCCTCGATTGGCACAGTTGGCTCCGAATTAAGGGTCGGGGCTGATGCGGGTGTGCCTCCATGGCACTGTTCGGCGATAGAGCTAGATCATGCCCATCGTGACAGTACGGCGTGCTCGGCTGCGGCTCGAATCTGTTGAAGATCAAGTCTCCGCGAAGGTCGGCCGTGTAGCTCAAACTTCCAAATCTGACCTGATGGCCAGGGGCGTAGCTTTTGATCTGCTCCAGATGGCCAAGCCAATTGGCCCGTGGTGCAAAGCTGCCAAATACGAAGATCTGTCCGGGGAGAAAGGTCTCACCCTGGACCGCATCGCTGTTAATGATCGGAGAAGCCATCGGGCCTAAAAGTGACGACACAGAGGAACTCGCAATGAAATCACCAATATCGGTGTCAAAACCGGCGGATCTCGGGTAGGGGGTCCCGAACTGTGCGTCTAGGCGGATGGTAACATGAGGCAGGGGACACGATGTTTTACCCAGGTTCGGGCCCTCTTGATGGAGGTAAAACCCTACGTCCTGCTTGATTAATATTGATGATATGGGTAGTACAAGAGTAGATCTACCACGAGATCAAGGAGGCTAAACCCTAGAAGCTAGCCTATGGTATGATTGTCGTTTGTCCTACGGACTAAAACCCTCCGGTTTATATAGACATCGGAGAGGGCTAGGGTTACACAGAGTCGGTTACAATGGTAGGAGATCTACATATCCGTATCGCCAAGCTTGCCTTCCACGCCAAGGAAAGTCCCATCCGGACACGGGACGAAGTCTTCAATCTTGTATCTTCATAGTCCAGGAGTCCGGCCGAAGGTATAGTCCGGCTATCCGGACACCCCCTAATCCAGGACTCCCTCAGTAGCCCCCAAAGGCCGGTTTAGCTTTGCGAGGTAATCCGGGTCTTTAATCCATGCGTCCGTTTTGAACAGATGTACAAAAGCTCCCAAGTGTCAAGGATAATGCTTGCATTGTTCTGGAGACTTATAAAAGATGTAGTGAATCAGAGCAAATAGGCATTAGCCCCCAAGTATGAAGTGCATAACTTGTTATATGCTTTGTACTTAGAAAATACATATCCTGTTGTTGACATATCTTCGCTGTTACAGGCCGAGCTAAGCAATAGAGATGCCCGAACCGCTGATTTGCAAGAGAACATGAAGTCCCAACAAGCAGAGGCTGTGAAAGCGAAGGAGGAGCTGACCAAAGCCCTGACAACTATGGAAAAGCTAAAGGAGTCTTTTAACAAAGAACATGCCGACTAGGAAACCGAGAAGGCCGGTTTAACCAAAAGAGCTAAGGATGCCGAAGCAGCCCTGAAGCCAGTTGTAGATGAACTAACTGGTTTGAAGCGGCAAATCAATGCCATGACATCCGCTGTTTTTGGTAAGTATCTTCTTATGCAGTTTGTCCAATTCATGAGATCTTATCATTTACCAGTTTGCTGATTTTAAACTGTGACATGCACTCATATTGCTCATCTGGGCACGGATATGCGGATGAAGCTTAAAGCGGCTTATACCCTGATTGAACAGTTGTACTCTGGATCCCAGCATGCTATTTGCACTGCGGCTTACAATAAGCCAACACCATCACTGATAAAAGAAACTCTTGAGAAGCTGGCCATGTTACCAGCCCAGATTACCGAACTGAAGAAGACAGTTGCAAGAGCAGGAGCATTAACCGCGCTAATCCAGGCCAAGGCATGGATTCCGGACCTTGAAGCAGATGACATTATAAAAGGATATCCAGGTGTGAAGGAGGACGGTTCAAACTTCGACAATGATGATCTCCGAAGGCTGACAAAGGAGATGCGGCCAATAGCCAGCAAACTGGCAGAAGACACAAACTTATCTCATTTCCAGCCGGCTTACGACACTGAAGGGAAGAGACAGCCTGCCGAAATTCATGAAGTCGAAGAACTTGTGCCTCCAATCCGTAAGCATACTTACGCTCCTGACATTAACCCCTCCAGCTGTTGGAAATATGCCCTAGAGGCAATAATAAATTAGTTATTATTATATTTCCTTGTTCATGATAATCATTTATTATCCATGCTAGAATTGTATTGATAGGAAACTCAGATATATGTGTGGATACATAGACAACACCATGTCCCTAGTAAGCCTCTAGTTGACTAGCTCGTTGATCAATAGATGGTTACGGTTTCCTGACCATGGACATTGGATGTCGTTGATAATGGGATCACATCATTAGGAGAATGATGTGATGGACAAGACCCAATCCTAAGCATAGCACTAGATCGTGTAGTTCGTATGCTAAAGCTTTTCTAATGTCAAGTATCATTTCCTTAGACCATGAGATTGTGCAACTCCCGGATACCGTAGGAGTGCTTTGGGTGTGCCAACCGTCACAACGTAACTGGGTGGCTATAAAGGTACACTACGGGTATCTCCGAAAGTGTCTGTTGGGTTGGCACGAATCAAGACTGGGATTTGTCACTCCGTGTGACGGAGAGGTATCTCTGGGCCCACTCGGTAGGACATCATCATAATGTGCACAATGTGATCAAGGAGTTGATCACGGGATGATGTGTTACGGAACGAGTAAAAGAGACTTGCCGGTAACGAGATTGAACAAGGTATTGGGATACCGACGATCGAATCTCGGGCAAGTGTCGTATCGATAGACAAAGGGAATTGTATACGAGATTGATTAAGTCCTCGACATCGTGGTTCATCCGATGAGATCATCGTGGAACATGTGGGAGCCAACATGGGTATCCAGATCCCGCTATTGGTTATTGACCGGAGAGTCATCTCGGTCATGTCTGCATGTCTCCCGAACCCGTAGGGTCTACACACTTAAGGTTCAGTGACGCTAGGGTTATAGAGATATTAGTATGCGGTAACCCGAAAGTTGTTCGGAGTCCCGAATGAGATCCCGGACGTCACGAGGAGTTCCGGAATGGTCCGGAGGTAAAGAATTATATATAGGAAGTGCTATTTCGGCCATCGAGACAAGTTTCAGGGTCACCGGTATTTTACTGGGACCACCGGAAGGGTCCCGGGGGCCCACCGGGTGGGGCCACCTGCCCCGGGGGGCCACATGGGATGTAGGGGGTGCGCCTTGGCCTACATGGGCCAAGGGCACCAGCCCCTAGAGGCCCATGCGCCAAAGGGACAAGAGGAGGGGAGAGTCCTAAAGGGGGAAGGCACCTCCGAGGTGCCTTCTGGAGGATGGACTCCTCCCCCCCTTGGCCGCACCCTTCCTTGGAGGAAGGGGCAAGGCTGCACCCTCCCCCTCTCCCTTGGCCCTATATATAGTGGGGGGAAGGGAGGGCAACCATACCCAAGCCCTCGTGCCTCCCTCTCCCTCCCATGAGACATCTCCCTCCTCCCGCAGCGCTTGGCGAAGCCCTGTTGGAATCCCGCTACTTCCACCATGCCGTCGTGCTGCTGGATCTCCATCAACCTATCCTCCCCCCTTGCTGGATCAAGAAGGAGGAGACGTCGCTACTCCGTACGTGTGTTGAACGCGGAGGTGCCGTCCGTTCGGTGCTAGGATCATCGGTGATTTGGATCACGACGAGTACGACTCCATCAACCCGTTCTCTTGAACGCTTCCGTGCGCAATCTACAAGGGTATGTAGATCCACTCCTCCCTCGTTGCTAGATGACTCCATAGATAGATCTTGGTGACACGTAGGAAATTTTTGAATTCATGCTACGTTCCCAACAGTGGTATCAGAGCTAGGTCTATGTGTAGTTTCTATGCACGAGTAGAACACAAAGTAGTTGTGGGCATTGATTTTGTTCAATATGCTTGCCATTACTAGTCTTATCTTGATTCGGCGGCATCGTGGGATGGAGCGGCCCGGACCAACCTTACACGTATGCTTACGTGAGACCGGTTCCACCGACTGACATGCACTAGTTGCATTAGGTGGCTGGCGGGTGTCTGTCTCTCCCACTTTAGTCGGATCGGATTCGATGAAAACGGTCCTTATGAAGGGTAAATAGCAATTGGCATATCACGTTGTGGTTTTTGTGTAGGTAAGAAACGTTCTTGCTAGAAACCCACAGCAGCCACGTAAAACATGCAAACAACAATTAGAGGACGTCTAACTTGTTTTTGCAGGGTATGCTATGTGATGTGATATGGCCAAAAGGATGTGATGAATGATATATGTGATGTATGAGATTGATCATGTTCTTGTAATAGGAATCACGACTTGCATGTCGATGAGTATGACAACCGGCAGGAGCCATAAGAGTTGTCTTTATTTATTTATGACCCGCGTGTCAACATAAACGCCATGTAATTACTTTACTTTATTGCTAACCATTAGCTGTAGTAGTAGAAGTAATAGTTGGCGAGACAACTTCATAAAGACACGATGATGGAGATCATGATGATGGAGATCATGGTGTCATGCCGGTGACGATGATGATCATGGAGCCCCGAAGATGGAGATCAAAAGGAGCAATATGATATTGGCCATATCATGTGACTATTTGATTGCATGTGATGTTTATCATGTTTATACATCTTATTTTCTTAGAACGACGGTAGTAAATAAGATGATCTCTCATTAAAATTTCAAGAAAGTGTTCCCCCTAACTGTGCACCGTTGCAACAGTTTGTAGTTTCAAAGCACCACGTGATGATCGGGTGTATAGATTCTTATGTTCGAATACAACGGGTGTTGACGAGCCTAGCATGTACAGACATGGCCTCGGAACACATGCAAACACTTAGGTTGACTTGACGAGCCTAGCATGTACAGACATGGCCTCGGAACACAGAAGACCGAAAGGTCGAGCATGAGTCGTATGGTAGATACGATCAACATGAAGATGTTCACCGATGTTGACTAGTCCGTCTCACGTGATGATCGGACACGGCCTAGTTGACTCGGATCATGTAATCACTTAGATGACTAGAGGGATGTCTATCTGAGTGGGAGTTCATAAGATGAACTTGTTTATCCTGAACATAGTCAAAAAGGATTTTGCAAATTATGTCGTAGCTCGCGCTTTAGTTCTACTGTTTAGTTATGTTCCTAGAGAAAATTTAGTTGAAAGTTGATAGTAGCAATTATGCGGACTAGGTCCGTAAACTGAGGATTGTCCTCATTGCAGACAGTAAAAGGCTTGTGTCCTTAATGCACCGCTCAGGGTGCTGCACCTCGAACATTGTCTGTGGATGTTGTGAACATCTGACATACACGTTTTGATGACTACATGATAGTTCAGTGCGTAATGCTAAATGGTTTAGAATTGAGGCACCAAAGACGTTTTGAAACGTCGCGAAACATATGAGATGTTTCGAGGGCTGAAATTGGGATTTCAGGCTCGTGCCCACGTCAAGAGGTATAAGACCTCCGACGATTTTCTTAGCCTGCAAACTAAGGGAGAAAAGCTCAATTGTTGAGCTTGTGCTCAGATTGTCTGAGTACAACAATCATTTGAATCGAGTGGGAGTTGATCTTCCAGATGAACAGTGATGGTTCTCCGAAGTCATTATCACCAAGCTGCTAGAGCTTCGTGATGAACTATAATATATCGGGGACATATATGATGATCCTTGAGATATTCGTGATGTTTGACACCACGAAAGTAGAAATCAAGAAGGAGCATCAATTGTTGATGGTTGGTGAAACCACTAGTTTCAAGAAGGGCAAGGGCAAGAAGGGATACTTCATGAAACGGCAAATCAGCTGCTGCTCTAGTGAAGAAACCCAAGGTTGAACCCAAACCCGAGACTAAGTGCTTCTGTAATAAAGGGAACAGCCACTGGAGCAAAATTACCCTAGATACTTGGTAGATGAGAAGGCTGGCAAGGTCGATAGAAGTATATTGGATATACATTGTGTTGATGTGTACTTTACTAGTACTCCTAGTAGCACCAGGGTATTAGATACCGGTTTGGTTGCTAAGTGTTAGTAACTCGAAATAAAAGCTATAGAATAAACGGAGACTAGCTAAAGGTGAGCCGACGATATGCGTTGGAAGTGTTTCCGATGTTGATATGATCAAGCATCGCACGCTCCCTCTACCATCGAGATTGGTGTTAAACCTAAATAATTGTTATTTGGTGTTTGCGTTGAGCATAGACATGATTGGATTATGTCTATCGCAATACGGTTATTCATTTAAGGAGAGAGTAATGGTTACTCTGTTTATTTGAATAATACCTTCAATGGTCTTACACCTAAAATGAATGGTTTATTGAATCTCGATCGTAGTGATACACATGTTCATGCCAAAAGATAGTAATGATAGTACCACCTACTTGTGGCACTGCCACGTAAGTCATATCAGTATAAAACGCATGAAGAAGCTCCATGTTGATGGATCTTTGGACTCACTCATTTTTGAAAGGATTGAGACATGCGAACCATGTTTTTTGGTAGATATGCATGAAGAAACTCTATAGAGATGGATCGTTTGGACTCACTTGATTTTGAATCACTTGAGACATGCAAATCATACCACATGGGCAAGATGACTGAAAGCCTTGTTTTCAGTAAAACGGAACTAGAAAGCAACTTGTTGGAAGTAATACATTTTGATGTGTGCAGTCCAATGAGTGCTAAGGCATGTAGTGGATATCGTTATGATCTTACTTCACAGATGATTTGAGTAGATGTTGAGTACATTTACTTGATGAATCACGAGTCTGAATTATTGAAAGGTTCAAGTAATTTCAGGGTGAAGTTGAAAGATCGTCGTGACAAGAGGATAAAATATCTATGATATGATCATAGAGATGAATATCTGAATTACAAGTTTGGCACAGAATTAAGACATTGTGGAAATTGTTTCACAACTAATACAGCCTGGAATACCATAGTGTGATGGTGTGTCCGAACATCATAACTGCACCCTATTGGATATGATGCATACCATGGTGTCTCTTATCGAATTACCACGATAGTTTATGGGTTAGGCACTAGACAACCGCATTCACTTTAAATAGGGCACCACGTAATTCCGATGAGATGACACCGTATGAACTGTGGTTTAGAGAAACCTAAGCTGTCATTTCTTAAAAGTTTGGGGCTACGATGCTTATGTGAAAAGTTTCAGGCTGATAAGCTCGAAGCCAAAGCGGATAAATGCATCTTCATAGGACACCCAAAACAGTTGGGTATACCTCCTGTCTCAGATCCGAAAGCAATAAAGGATTGTTTCTAGAATCGGGTCCTTTCTCGAGGAAAAGTTTCTCTCGAAAGAATTGAGTGGGAGGATGGTGGAGACTTGATGAGGTTATTAAACCGTCTCTTCAACTAGTGTGTGGCAGGGCACAGGAAGTTGTTCCTGTGGCACCTACACCAATTGAAGTGGAAGCTTATGATAGTGATCATGAAACTTCAGATCAAGTCACTATCAAAACCTCGTAGGATGACAAGGATGCGTACTACTTCAGAGTGGTACGTAATCCTGTCTTGGAAGTCATGTTGCTAGACAACAATGAACCTACGAGCTATGGAGAAGCGGTGGTGGGCCTGGATTCCGATAAATGGCTCGAGGCCATAAAATCCGATAGAGGATTCATGTATGAAAACAAAGTGTAGACTTTGGCAGAACAACTCGATAGTCGTAAGGCTGTTGAGTGCAGATGGATTTTAAAAGGAAGACGGACAATGATGGTAAATGTCACCATTAAGAAAGCTCGACTTGTCGTTAAGATGTTTTCCGACAAGTTCAAGGAGTTGACTACGATGAGACTTTCTCACTCGTAGCGATGCTAAGAGTCTGTTGGAATTATATTAGCGATTACTGCATTATTTATGTAATCTTGCAGATAGGATGTCAAAACATTGTTTCCTCGACGTTTTTTCTTGAGGAAAGGTTGTATGTGATACAACCGGAAGGTTTTGTCGATCCTGAAAGATGCTAATAAGTATGCAAAGCTCCAGCAATCCTTCTAAGGACTGGAGTAAGCATCTCGGAGTTGGAATGTATGCATTGATGAGATGATCAAAGATTTTGGGTTTATACAAAGTTTATGAGAAACTTGTATTTCCAAAGAAGTGAGTGGGAGCACTATAGAATTTCTGATGAGTATATGTTGTTGACATATTATGGATCAGAAATGACGTAGAATTTCTGGAAAGCATATAGGGTTATTTGGAAAGTGTTTTTCAATGGAAAGCCTGGATCAAGCTACTTGAACATTGAGCATCAAGATCTATAAGGATAGATCAAAACGCTTAATGGTACTTTCAAATGAGCACATACCTTGACATGATCTTGAAGGTGTTCAAGATGGATCAGTCAAAGAAGGAGTTCTTGCCTGAGTTGTAAGGTATGAAGTTAAGACTTAAAGCTCGACCACGACAGAAGAAAGAGGAAGGATGAAGGTCGTCCCCTATGCTTTTATCATAGGCTCTCTACAGTATGCTATGCTGTGTACCGCACCTGAAGTGTGCCTTGCCATGAGTTAGTCAAGGGGTACAAGAGTGATCCAAGAATGGATCACAGACAGCGGTCAAAGTTATCCTTAGTAACTAGTGGACTAAGGAATTTTCTCGATTATGGAGGTGATAAAGAGTTCGACGTAAAGAGTTACGTTGATGCAAGCTTAACACCTATCCGGATAGCTCTAAGTAGAGATACCGGATACGTATAATGGAGCAACAATTTAGAATAGCTCCAAGTAGAATAGTTATTTGGAATAGCTCCAAATGTAGCATAGTAGTTGCATCTACAAGATGACATAGAAATTTGCGAAGTACATACGGATCTGAATGTTGCAGACCCGTTGACTAAAACCTCTCTCACAAGCAACATGATCAAACCCAGAACTCTTTGAGTGTTAATCATATAGTGATGTGAACTAGATTATTGACCATAGTAAACTCTTTGGATGTTAGTCACATGGCGATGTGACCTGTGAGTGTTAATCACATGGCGATGTAAACTAGATTATTGACTCTAGTGCAAGTGGGAGACTGTTGGAAATATGCCCTAGAGGCAATAATAAATTAGTTATTATTATATTTCCTTGTTCATGATAATCATTTATTATCCATGCTAGAATTGTATTGATAGGAAACTCAGATACATGTGTGGATACATAGACAACACCATGTCCCTAGTAAGCCTCTAGTTGACTAGCTTGTTGATCAATAGATGGTTACGGTTTCCTGACCATGGACATTGGATGTCGTTGATAACGGGATCACATCATTAGGAGAATGATGTGATGGACAAGACCCAATCCTAAGCATAGCACTAGATCGTGTAGTTCGTATGCTAAAGCTTTTCTAATGTCAAGTATCATTTCCTTAGACCATGAGATTGTGCAACTCCTGGATACCGTAGGAGTGCTTTGGGTGTGCCAAACGTCACAACGTAACTGGGTGGCTATAAAGGTACACTACGGGTATCTCCGAAAGTGTATGTTGGGTTGGCACGAATCAAGACTGGGATTTGTCACTCCGTGTGACGGAGAGGTATCTCTGGGGCCACTCGATAGGACATCATCATAATGTGCACAATGTGATCAAGGAGTTGATCACGGGATGATGTGTTACGGAACGAGTAAAAGAGACTTGCCGGTAACGAGATTGAACAAGGTATCGGGATACCGACAATCGAATCTCGGGCAAGTGTCGTACCGATAGACAAAGGGAATTGTATACGGGATTGATTAAGTCCTCGACATCGTGGTTCATCCGATGAGATCATTGTGGAACATGTGGGATCCAACATGGGTATCCAGATCCCACTGTTGGTTATTGACCGGAGAGTCATCTCGGTCATGTCTGCATGTCTCCCGAACCCGTAGGGTCTACACACTTAAGGTTCAGTGACGCTAGGGTTATAGAGATATTAGTATGCGGTAACCCGAAAGTTGTTCGGAGTCCCGGATGAGATTCCGGATGTCACGAGGAGTTCCGGAATGGTCCGGAGGTAAAGAATTATATATAGGAAGTGCTATTTCGGCCATCGGGACAAGTTTCGGGGTCACCGGTATTGTACCGGGACCACCGGAAGGGTCCTGGGGGCCCACCGGGTGGGGCCACCTGCCCCGGGGGGCCACATGGGATGTAGGGGGTGCGCCTTGGCCTACATGGGCCAAGGGCACCAGCCCCTAGAGGCCCATGCGCCAAAGGGACAAGAGGAGGGGAGAGTCCTAAAGGGGGAAGGCACCTCCGAGGTGCCTTGGGGAGGATGGACTCCTCCCCCCCTTGGACGCACCCTTCCTTGGAGGAAGGGGCAAGGCTGTGCCCTCCCCCTTTCCCTTGGCCCTATATATAGTGAGGGGAAGGGAGGGCAACCATACCCAAGCCCTGGCGCCTCCCTCTCCCTCCCATGACACATCTCCCTCCTCCCGCAGCGCTTGGCGAAGCCCTGTTGGAATCCCGCTACTTCCACCACGCCGTCGTGTTGCTGGATCTCCATCAACCTCTCCTCCCCCCTTGCTGTATCAAGAAGGAGGAGACGTCGCTGCTCCGTACGTGTGTTGAATGCGGAGGTGCCGTCCGTTCGGCGCTAGGATCATCGGTGATTTGGATCATGACGAGTACGACTCCATCAACCCCGTTCTCTTGAATGCTTCCGCACGCGATCTACAAGGGTATGTAGATCCACTCCTCCCTCGTTGCTAGATGACTCCATAGATAGATCTTGGTGACACGTAGGAAAATTTTGAATTTATGCTACGTTCCCCAACACCAGCCTTATCCATGAAGAAGCCGTGTTTCAAGCTTTAACCAGAATCGATTGGTCAACGGTTGACTTCCAGCGTCTGGGGAGGGATGAAGAAGAAGTGATTGCACCAAATGACCCTCAACCGTCAAACCGTCCAGACGAAGCATCTTAAACTAGCAGCCGGTTTACCAGCTATTGTGCACCAATGCTTAAAAACAATTATTCAATTGGAGCCGTTTTGAAGCTTCTTGTAATAGGATAGCAAAAACTCCTTTATCTGTCATGCCATCGAGCATGTTTTGTGGTGCTTTGCTATTGTGAAAACTTGCTCCAATTTTTGGCATCTATTTATGCATACCCCATGATGATTTGTGTTCCTGGATACAAGAACTTGAAAGTGTCCTAGTGGTTTACCACTGGACAGGTTATGATGCCCAAAAAACCATTTTGGAAAGCCTTTTTAAGATGGACCTCAATCTTTAACCAATCACCAATTTAACTTTGACAAGTTCAGGGTCCATGAGATTGACTTGTCAAATGTTTGATGGATCATACCAGGTTTACCTGGATGGAGTGACTTACTTAAAGAGGCAGGATAACCCGGGGTTTTAGGTGAATACACCTGGCTTCCAAGCCTGGCTTGATAGCCTATTACAAGGGTTCAAAACTCATTGTTCTTTAAGAAGCAAAGAGCGCCCAGGTAATATGTGAGCTGTGCTCGATGGTTACCTATGTTTGAGTTGTGCTTAATGCAACAAACTCTCTTTGGCTCCACATAATTTCCTTTTGGCTTAACGCCTATCAAGAGGTATAGCTATGGTGTGACAACAACCAAGCCCCCTAGTGATATCCCTTTGTGGTGTTAAAACGATCAAGAGGTGTAGCTATGGTGTGACAACAACCAAGCCCCCTAGTGATATCCCTTTGTGGTTTCAAACCGACCAAGAGGTGTAGCTATGGTTCAGATATGACCAAGCCCCCTAGTGCTTTTCTTTATATTTGTGCGGCCGCAGAGACCGGTTTAACAAAACTCCACTTTGTCAGTAGAAACTCTTGTAAGCTCACAGACGATGTAAAAAGAACAGAGACCCCGCTTTATTCGAGGCTCCGGTTTATTATATAATATATACATTATCATAAATATGTACATATGAAGAGCCTGTGGCTCAAGTATAGTAAGGCCGAAGAAGAGCTATATTCCACGGCCGCTTGGTCTCCTCCTCCGATTTACGTGAGTCTTTGTGCTCTCGAATATCAATGAGGTAGTATGACCCGTTGTGCAGATTCTTGCTGACCACAAAGGGTCCTTCCCAAGGTGGGGATAACTTGTGCATATCAGTCTGATCCTGGATGAGTCGGAGCACCAAATCGCCCTCTTGAAAGGTTCTGGTCTTAACCCGGCGGCTGTGATAACGTCGGAGATCTTGTTGATAAATCGCCAAACGTGCTGCTGCAAGATCACGCTCCTCATCTAACAAGTCCAGTGAGTCCTGACATGATGTCTCATTATCAGCTTCAATATAAGCTGCCACACGGGGCGAGTCGTGACGTATGTCACTAGGAAGAACTGCCTCCGCTCCATAAACCATGAAGAAAGGCGTGTAACCCGTAGATCCATTGGGTGTGGTGTTGATGCTCCATAACACAGAAGGTAACTCCTCAACCCAACAACCCGGTGTCCGTTTCAAAAGAACCATAAGCCGGGGCTTAATACATCTCAAGATTTCTTGATTTGCCCTCTCCGTTTGACCATTAGAATGGGGGTGAGCCACCGATGCTATATCAAGCCAGATGTGCTCACGTTGGCAAGATTCCTCCATCTCTCCTTTTGACAGATTAGTACCATTATCAGTTATAATACTGTGTGGAAAGCCAAACCGGAATATCACCTTTTTGATGAATTGAACCGATGTGGCCGCATCACACTTACTGACTTGCTCTGCTTCCACCCATTTGGTGAATTTGTCAACTACCACTAATAAGTGGGTCTTTTTGTCCTTGGAGCGCTTAAAGGGTCCAACCATATCAAGCCCCCAAGTCGCAAATGACCACGTTATTGGAATCATCCTCAACTCCTAAGCCGGAATATGAGCATGGCGTGCGAATTTTTGACAACCGTCACATCTTTTGACTAAGTCCTCCGCATCAGCGTGAGCTGTTAACCAATAAAAAATGTGGCGAAAAGCTTTAGCTACCAAAGACTTTGAACCAGCATGGTGACCACAATCCCCTTCATGGATTTCTCGCAAAATCTCACAACCCTCTTGAGGAGAGACACAACACTGAATTGCCCCTGAGAAGCTGTAATGATGTAACTCTCCGTTGAGTATGGTCATCAACTTAGAACGCCGGATTATCTGCCGGGCCGAGGTTTCATCCTCCGGTAACTCGCCCCGGTTCATGTAAGCCAGGTATGGGATTATCCAATCCGGTATATCATGCAAAGCTGCCACCAATTGAGCCTCCGAATCAGGAATAGCCAACTCCTCCTCTGTTGGTACCTTGACCGACAGATTATGCAGCACGTTAAGAAAGACATTTGGTGGGACCGGTTTACGCTGAGAACCAAGGCGGCTTAAAGCGTTTGCCGCATTGTTCTTTCACTGGTCTATATGGTACACCTGATAACCCTTGAAGTGACCAGCCACTGTGTCCACCTCTCGTCTATATGCAGCCATGAGTGGGTACTTAGAATCCCAAGTGCCAAACACCTGTTGAGCCACCAGATCTGAATCCCCAAAGCACTTAACCCGGCTTAAGTTCATCTCCTTAGCCATCCGAAGACCGTGGAGCAAGGCCTCATACTCAGCTGCATTGTTAGTACAAGGGAACATTAAACGGAGGACAAAACAAAACTTGTCACCTCGTGGAGAAGTTAGTATGACTCCAGCCCCCGAGCCCTCCAACTGTCTGGATCCATCAAAGTGAATAGTCCAATACATATTATCTGGCTTTTCCTTTGGTGCCTGCAATTCCGTCCAATCATTGATGAAGTCCACGAGTGCTTGGGATTTAATCGCTGTGCGAGGTATGTATTTGAGCCCGTGAGGTCCAAACTCAATAGCCCACTTGGCAATCCGGCCAATTGCTTCTCCGTTTTGAATGATATTTCCAAGAGGGGCTGAACTGACCACTGTGATAGGATGGCCTTGAAAATAATGTTTAAGCTTCCGTCTTGCCATAAACACTCCATACACCAGCTTCTGCCAATGTGGATACCACTACTTTGATTCAATGAGCACCTCACTGATATAATAAACTAGCCGTTGAACCGGATACTCCTTGCCAGCTTCCTTGCGCTCCACCACAATAGCCACGCTAACAGCTCAGGCATTAGCAGCCACATACAGTAATAACGGCTCTTTATCGATCGGGGCTGCAAGCACAAGCGGTTCAGCTAACTGTCTCTTCAGATCCTCAAATGCTTTATCAGCCGCCTCGCTCCAGACAAAATCATCTGTTTTCTTTAGCATCTTATATAAATGGATAGCCTTCTCCCCAAGACGACTGATAAACCGGCTCAAAGCCGCAATCTGGCCGACCAAATGTTGAACGTCATTGATACACGCCGGTTTAGCCAAAAATGTAATTGCTGAGATTTTTTCCGGATTAGCCTCAATGCCTCTGTTTGATACCAGAAAACCCAAGAGTTTGCCTGCCGGGAGACCAAAGAGACACTTTTCTGGATTGAGCATCATCTTGTAAACCCGGAGGTTGTCAAAGGTTTCTCTCAAATCATCTATCAATGTTTCCTCCTTCCTGGATTTTATCACAATATCATCCACATATGCATGAACATTACGCCCAATTTGCTTATGAAGACAATTCTGAATACAACGTTGATAAGTCGCCTGGGCACTCTTAAGCCCAAAGGGCATGGAGACATAGCAGAAGGCTCCAAAGGGAGTTATGAAAGCTGTCTTCTCCTGGTCCTTAACTGCCATTTTGATCTGATGATAACCAGAATAAGCATCCAGAAAACACAAACGGTCACAACCCGCCGTAGCATCAATGATCTGATCAATACGAGGGAGGGCAAAGGGGTCTGCAGGGCAAGCCTTGTTCAAGTCTGTGTAATCTACATACATACGCCAAGTGCCGTTTTTCTTAAGAACTAGCACCGGATTAGCCAACCACTCCGGGTGAAAGACCTCCACGATAAACTCTGCGGCCAACAACTGAGCTACTTCTTCACCAATAGCCTTACGCCTTTCTTCATTGAGGCGGCGGAGAAACTGCCGCACCGGTTTAAACTTAGGATCAATGTTAAGTGTGTGCTCAGCGAGTTCCCTCGGTACACCTGGCATGTCAGAAGGTTTCCATGCAAAGATGTCCTGGTTCTCATGGATGAACTCGATGAGCGCGCTTTCCTATTTGGGATCCAGGTTAGCGCTGATGCTGAACTGCTTGGATGAATCGCTAGGAACAAAATCAACCATCTTAGTATCTGTGGCCGATTTAAATTTCAACGCCGGATCGTGTTCCGTAGTTGGCTTTTTCAAAGAGGTCATATCTGCCGGATCAACTTGGTCTTTATAAAACTTCAGCTCCTCCGTGGCACAAACCGACTCAGCATAAGCCGCATCACCTTCCTCACATTCCAAAGCGATCTTCCTGCTCCACTGTACTGTGATGGTCCCCTTATGACCTAGCATCTTAAGCTGTAGATAAACATAACACGTCCTCGCCATGAACTTAGCGTAAGCCGACCGCCCAAACAAAGAGTGATACGGACTTTTGATTTTCACCACCTCAATAGTCAATGTTTCTGATCTTGAATCATGATCACCTCCAAAAGCCACCTCTAAGGCTATCTTGCCCACTAGATATGCAGACTTACCAGGCACTAAACCATGAAAAACGGTGTTTGAAGGTTTAAGATTCTTATCTATCAACCCCATACGACGGAAGGTATCATAATATAGAATGTTGAAACTACTTCCTCCATCCATGAGTACCTTAGTGAACTTATATCCCCCAACTTGAGGGGCCACCACTAAGGCCAGATGACCCGGATTGTCAACCCAGGGCGGGTGATCCTCTCTACTCCATAAAATGGGTTGCTCAGACCAGCGTGAATACTGAGGCACCGCCAGTTCAACAGAGCTCACTGCCCTCTTGTGAAGCTTCTGATCACGCTTACACAAGCTAGTGGTGAAGACATGATATTGCCCACTATTTAACTGCTTAGGATTGCTCTGATAACCCGACTACTGCTGCTGCTGTTGGTTCCCCTGATGGTTGTAACCTCCCTGGTTGCCTTGGTTCCCTTGATTGATGTGTCCGGTTTGATTGCCCTGAAATCCTGAACCGGAACTGCCACCTCCGTAACCCGGCCCGTGGAAACCACCTCCTGAACCGCCAGGCGGGCCATTATCGTACTGAAACATATTGGAGTTCTTGAAATCTCGCATGATATAACAATCCTTCCAAAGATGCGACACTGGCTTCTCCTTTGATCCATGCTTTGGACAGGGTTGATTTAACAGGCGCTCCAAATTGGGGCCTGAACCTCCGCCTCTCTGGGGCTGCTTGCCCTTATGATGCTGACCATTCTCCTGAGCATTGGTGTTAGCCGGAAAGTCCAAACTGTTGTCGGCCTTGCGCTTACCATTGTTCCCATGGCCTGCCGGATTATGCTGCTGACCCTTGGTGTTGCCGTTCTTTTTCCCTTTCCCCGGTTTGTCCTCCTATGAGTCAGGGTCTTTGGTATTTTCTGAATCGGTGTATTTAACCAAAGCGGCCATAAGCATTGACATATCATTGCAGTGACGTTTGAGCCTTCCTAATTTCTGTTTGAGTGGCAGAAAACGGCAATTGCCCTCCAATGTTAGCACTGCGGTATCTGCATTGATACGATTCGATGAATGCAAAATAGCTGAGACCCGCTTTACCCAATGGGTCGTGGACTCCCCATCCTCTTGGACACAAGCGGCCAGATCCACAATTGACATGGGCTGCTTATAAGTACCTTTGAAGTTCTGGATAAACCGGTGCTTCAATTCGGCCCATGATCCGTCAGGGTTAGTTGGTAAGCTCTTCAACCAAGTACGAGTTGTTGCTTCCAACATCATGGTGAAGTATTTAGCACATACTGCTTCATCCACATCTAACATCTCCATTGCCATCTCATAGCTTTCAACCCATGGCTCTGGTTGTAGATCGGCAGTGTAATTGGGTACCTTTCGAGGTCCTTTGAAGTCCTTGGGCAGTCTCACATTACACAAAGCGGGGGTGAAACACGGCACCCCTAAGGAATTGAATACCATGCCTGTCTCTACTGAAGCGGTAGGGTGAACCGGAGTAGGTTGACGGGCTCCATGCAGAGCTGCTAACTCGGCCTCTCGACGTGCGCGACCATGATCCACCACATCCTGCGCATTGGCACCTCCCCCTGCCGGGTTGTGCCCTGATACGTCTCCAACGTATCTATAATTTTTTATTGCTCCATGCTATATTATCTAATGTTTTGGACTATATTGGGCTTTATTTTCCACTTTTTATTTATTTTGGGACTAAACTATTAACCAGAGGCCCAGCCCAGAATTGCTGCTTTTTGCCTATTTCAGTGTTTCAGAGAAACAGAATATCAAACGGAGTCCAAACGGAATAAAACCTTCGGGAACATGATTTTCTCACCGAACGTGATCCAGGAGACTTGGACCCTACTCCAAGGAGTCAAAGAGTAGGTCACGAGGGTGATCAGAACAGGAGCCAAAAACCTAATTCCACCGCCGCAACTTTCTGTATCCACGAGATCCCATCTTGGGGCCTGTTCCGGAGCTTCGCCGGAGAGGGCCGTCATCACGGAGGGCTTCTACATCATTCTAGCCCCTCCGATGAAGTGTGAGTAGTTTGCCTCAGACCTTCGGGTCCATAGTTAGTAGCTAGATGGCTTCTTCTCTCTCTTTGAATCTCAATATAAAGTTCTCCCCCTCTCTCGTGGAGATCTATTCAATGTAATCTTCTTTTTGCGGTGTGTTTGTTGATACTAATGAATTGTGGGTTTATGATCAAGTCTATCTATGAATAATATTTGAATCTTCTCTGAATTCTTTTATGTATGATTGGTTATCTTTGCAAGTCTCTTCGAATTATCCGTTTGGTTTGGCCAACTAGATTGGTAGTTCTTGCCATGGGAGAAGTGCTTAGCTTTGGGTTCGATCTTGCGGTGTCCTTTCCCAGTGACAGAAGGGGCAGCAAGGCACGTATTGCATTGTTGCCATCGAGGATAACAAGATGGGGTTTATTTCATATTGCATGAATTTATCTCTCTACATCATGTCATCTTGCTTAAGGCGTTACTCTGTTTCTAACTTAATACTCTAGATGCATGCTGGATACCGGTCGATGAGTGGAGTAATAGTAGTAGATGCAGAATCGTTTCGGTCTACTTGTCACGGACGTGATGCCTATATACATAATCATGCCTAGATATTCTCATAACTATGCTCAATTCTGTCAATTGCTCAACAGTAATTTGTTCACCCACCATAGAATACTTATGCTCTTGAGAGAATCCACTAGTGAAACCTATGGCCCCCGGGTCTATTCTCATCATATCAATCTCCATCACTTTAATCTTGTTTTGCTTTTTACTTTGCCTTTACTCTTTACTTTGCATATTTATACCAAAAATACCAAAAATATTATATCTATTAGATCTCACTTTCGTAAGTGACCGTGAAGGGATTGACAAACCCTAATTGCGTTGGTTGAGAGTAGCTATCGTTTTGTGCAGGTACGAGGGACTTGAGCGTGGCCTCCTACTGGATTGATACCTTGGTTCTCAAAAACTAAGGGAAATACTTACGCTACTCTGATGCATCATCCCTTCCTCTTTGGGGAAAACCAACGCAAGCTCAAGACGTAGCAAGAAGGATTTCTGGCGCCGTTGCGGGGGAGTCTACGCAAAAAGTCAACATACCAAGTACCGATCACAATCCCTATCTCTCGCATTACATTATTTGCCATTTGCCTCTCGTTTTCCTCTCCCCCACTTCACCCTTGCCGTTTTATTCGCCCTCTCTCTCTCTCTCTCTCTCTCTCTCTCTCTATCCTCCCCCTCTATTTGCCTCTTTTGCCCATTTGCTCTTGTTTGCTTGTGTGCTAGTTTGCTTGTTTGTTGCGGTGGCTCAAGATAATACTAAATTGTGTGACTTCAGCAATACCAACAACAATGATTTCCTTAGCACTCCGATTACTCCTCTTACCGATGCTGAATCTTGTGAAATTAATACTGCTTTGTTGAATCTTGTTATGAAAGATCAATTCGCCGGCCTTCCTAGTGAAGATGTCGCTACTCATCTGAATAGCTTCGTTGATTTATGTGATATGCAAAATAAAAAAGATGTCAATAATGATGTCGTTAAATTGAAGCTATTTCCTTTTTCGCTTAGAGATCATGCTAAAGCTTGGTTTTCGTCTTTGCCTAAAAATAGAATTGATTCTTGGAACAAGTGCAAAGATGATTTTATCTCTAAGTATTTCCCTCCCGCTAAGATCATCTCTCTTAGAAAGGATATTATGAATTTTAAGCAACTTGATCATGAACATGTTGCACAAGCTTGGGAGAGAATGAAATTAATGATACGTAATTACCCTACTCATGGTTTGAATTTGTGGATGATCATACAAATTTTTTATGCCGGATTGAATTTTGCTTCTAGAAATCTTTTATATTCGGCCGCGGGAGGCACTTTTATGGAAATCACTTTAGGAGATGCTACTAAACTCCTAGATAATATTATGGTTAATTATTCTCAATGGCATACTGAAAGATCTTCTAATAAAAAAGTGCATGCGATAGAAGAAATCAATGTTTTGAGTGGAAAGATGGATGAACTTATGAAATTATTTGCTACTAAGAGTGTTTCTTCTGATCCTAATGATATGCCTTTGTCTACTTTGATTGAGAATAACAATGAATCTATGGATGTGAACTTTGTTGGTAGGAATAATTTGGTAACAACGCTTATAGAGGGAATTTTAATCCTAGGCCATATCCTAGTAATCCTTCTAATAATTATGGGAATTCCTACCACAACTCTTATGGAAATTATAATAAGATGCCCTCTGAATTTGAGAATAGTGTTAAAGAGTTTATGAATTCACAAAAGAATTTTAATGCTTTGCTTGAAGAGAAATTGCTTAAAGTTGATGATTTGGCTAGAAACATTGATAGAATTTCTCTTGAGATTGATTCTTTAAAGCTTAGATCTATTCCTCCTAAGAATGATATCAATGAGTCTCTCAAAGCCATGAGAATTTCCATTGATGAGTGCAAGGAAAGAACCGCTAGGATGCGTGCTTCCAAAGATGCCTTTATTAAAGCGTGTTCTTCCAATCCCTATGAAATAATGATGAAGATCTAAAAGTTATTGATGTGTCCCCTATTAAATCTTTGTTTTACAATATGAATCTTGATGAAACTGAATATGATCTTCCTTTACCTAGAAGGCGTTCTAAAAATTCTGAGTATTTAGATCTTAATGATGAAATTGATGAAAGTGGGATTGAAAGAAATAAAAATCTAGATGTTGCTAAACCCACTATATTGGATTTTAAGGAATTTAATTATGAAAGTTGCTCTTTAATTGATTGTATTTCCTTGTTGCAATCTGTGCTAAATTCTCCACATGCTTATAGTCAAAATAAAGCCTTACCCGAACATATTGTTGATGCCTTGATGCAATCTTCTGAAGAAAAACTTGAGTTGAAAGTTTCTATCCCTAGAAAACTCTATGATGAGTGGGAACCAACTATTAAAATTAAAATTAAAGATCATGAGTTTTATGCTTTGTGTGATTTGGGTGCTAGTGTCTCCACTATTCCCAAGACTTTATGTGATTTGCTAGATTTCCGTAATTTTGATGATTGCTCTCTAAACTTGCATCTTGCGGATTCTACTATTAAGAAACCTATGGGAAGGATTAACGATGTTCTTATTGTTGCAAATAGGAATTATGTGCCCGTAGATTTCATTGTTCTTGATATAGATTGCAATCCTTCTTGCCCTATTATTCTTGGTAGACCTTTCCTTAGAATGGTTGGTGCGATTATTGATATGAAGGAAGGGAATATTAGATTTCAATTTCCATTAAAAAAGGGCATGGAACACTTTCCAAGAAAGAAAATAAAATTGCCATATGAAACTATCATGAGAGCCACTTATGGATTGCCTACCAAAGATGGCAATACCTAGATCTATTCTCGCTTTTATGCCTAGCTAGGGGCGTTAAACGATAGCGCTTGTTGGGAGGCAACCCAATTTTATTTTTATTCCTTGCTTTTTTTCTCTTGCTTAGTAATAAATAAATTATTTAGCCTCTTTTTTGGTTGTGTTTTTTGTGTTTAATTAGTGTTTGTGCCAAGTAGAACTGTTGGGAAGACTTGGGGAAAGTCTTGTTGAACTTGCTGTAAAAAACAGAAACTTTAGCACTCACGAGAACTGCTGTAATTTTTATTTGAAGAGTGATATTTAGTTAAATATTTTTGCAGATGATTAATAGATAAATTCCTCACGTACAGCAATTTATTTTAGAATTTTTCGGGTTTCAGATCTTGCGCTAGCTACAGATTACTACAGACTGTTCTGTTTTTGACAGATTCTGTTTTTCGTGTGTTGTTTGCTTATTTTGATGAATCTATGGCTAGTAAAATAGTTTATAATCCATAGAGAAGTTGGAATACATTAGGTTTAACACCAATATAAATAAATAATGAGTTCATTACAGTGCCTTGAAGTGGTCTTTTGTTTCTTTCGCTAACAGAGCTCACGGGTTTTCTATTTTGAGTTTTGTGTTGTGAAGTTTTCAAGTTTTGGGTGAATTGTTTTGATGGATTATGGAACAAGGAGTGACAAGAGCCTAAGCTTGGGGATGCCCATGGCACCCCCAAGATAATCCAAGGACACCAAGAAGTCAAAGCTTGGGGATGCCCCGAGGGGCATCCCCTCTTTCGTCCACTTTCATCGATAATTTACTTGGAGCTATATTTTTATTCACCAACATGATATGTGTTTTGCTTGGAGTGTGTTGTATTATTTGTGTCTTTGTGTCTTAGTATTCCACAATCATACTTGCTGTACACACCTTTTGAGAGAGCCATACATGAATTAAAATTTGATAGAATACTCTATGTGCTTCACTTATATCTTTTGAGTTAAGTAGTTTTGCTCTTTGTGCTTCACTTATATCTTTTGAACGTTATAATTTTGCTCTATGTTCTTCACTTAGACCTTTTAGAGCACGGTGGTGGATTTGTTTTAAAGAAACTATTGATCTCTCATGCTTCACTTAAATTATTTTGAGAGTCTCTTAATAGCATGGTAATTTGCTTAATAATAATATGCTTGGTATTCAAGATTTGTGAAACTTTCTTTTGAGTGTGTTGAATACTAATAAAAGATTGAAGAATGATAATTGTTTTGAGATATGGAGGTGATAATGTTAAAGTCATGCTAGTTGAGTACTTGTGAATTTAAAGAATACTTGTGTTAAAGTTTGTGATTCCCGTAGCATGCACGTATGGTTAACCGTTATGTGATGAAGTCGGAGCATGATTTATTTATTGATTGTCTTCCTTATGAGTGGCGGTCGGGGATGAGCGATGGTCTTTTCCTACCAATCTATCCCCCTAGGAGCATGCACGTAACACTTTGCTTTGATAACTTCTAGATTTTTGCAATAAGTATATGAGTTCTTTATGACTAACGTTGAGTCCATGGATCATAGCACTCTCACCCTTCCACCTTTGCTAGCCTCTCTAATACCGCGCACCTTTCGCCGGTATCATACACCTACCATATACCTTCCTCAAAACAGCCACCATACCTACCTATTATGGCATTTCCGTAGCCATTCCGAGATATATTGCCATGAAACTTTCCACCATCTAGTTCATCATGACACATTCATCATTGTCATATTGCTTAGCATGATCATGTAGTTGACATAGTATTTGTGGCAAAGCCACCGTTCATAATTTTTTCATACTTGTCACTCTTGATTCATTGCATATCCCGGTACACCGCCGGAGGCATCCATATAGAGTCATACTTTGTTTTAGAATCGAGTTGTAATCATTGAGTTGTAAATAAATAAAAGTGTGATGATCATCATTTAATAGAGCATTGTCCCAATAAAAAAGAGAAAGGCCAAAGAAAAAAAGAAGGCCCAAAAAAAGAAAATAAATAAAAAGGGGCAATGCTACTATCCTTTTACCACACTTGTGCTTCAAAGTAGCACCATGATCTTCATAGTAGAGAGTCTCTCATGTTATCACTTTCATATACTAGTGGGAATTTTACATTATAGAACTTGGCTTGTATATTCCAATGATGGGCTTCCTCAAATTGCCCTAGGTCTTCATGAGCAAGCAAGTTGGATGCACGCCCACTAGTTTCCTTTGTTGAGCTTTCATAAATTTATAGCTCTAGTGCATACGTTGCATGGCAATCCCTACTCACTCACATTGATATCTATTGATCGGCATCTCCATAGCCCATTGATACGCCTAGCTGATGTGAGACTATCTTCCCCTTCTTTTTGTCTTCTCCACAACCACCATTCTATTCCACCTATAGTGCTATATCCATGGCTCACGCTCATGTATTGCGTGAAGATTGAAAAAGTTAGAGTATGAAACAATTGCTTGGCTTGTCATCGGGGTTGTGCATGATTTAAATACTTTGCGTGGTGAATATAGAGCATAGCCAGATTATATGATTTTGTAGGGATAACTTTCTTTGGCCATGTTATTTTGAGAAGACATAATTGCTTTGTTAGTATGCTTGAAGTATTATTATTATTTTTATGTCAATATAAACTTTTGTCTTGAATCTTTCGAATCTGAATATTCATATCACAATTAAGAAGATTTGCATTGAAATCATGCCAAGTAGCACTCCGCATCAAAAATTCTCTTTTTATCATTTACCTACTCGAGGACAAGCAGGAATTAAGCTTGGGGGATGCCTGATACGTCTCCAACGTATCTATAATTTTTGATTGCTCCATGCTATATTATCTACTGTTTTGGACTATATTGGGCTTTATTTTCCACTTCTATATTATTTTCGGGACTAACCTATTAACCGGAGGCCCAACCCAGAATTGCTATTTTTTTGCCTACTTCAGTGTTTCGGAGAAACAGAATATCAAACGGAGTCCAAACGGAATAAAACCTTCGGGAACGTGATTTTGTCACCGAACGTGATCCAGGAGACTTGGACCCTACTCCAAGGAGTCAAAGAGGAGGTCACGAGGGTGGGGGGCGCGCCCCCTAGGGCGCTCCCCCTGCCTCATGGGCCCCTTGGTGCTCCACCGATGTACTCCTTCATCCTATATATACATACGTACCCCCAAACAATCAGAACAAGAGCCAAAAACCTAATTCCACTGCCGCAACTTTCTATATCCACGAGATCCCATCTTGGGGCCTGTTCCGGAGCTCCGCCGGAGAGGGCCGTCATCACGGAGGGCTTCTACATCATCCTAGCCCCTCCGATGAAGTGGGAGTAGTTTACCTCAGACCTTCGGGTCCATAGTTAGTAGCTAGATAGCTTCTTCTCTCTCTTTTAATCTCAATACAAAGTTCTCCCCCTCTATTGTGGAGATCTATTCGATGTAATCTTCTTTTTGCAGTGTGTTTGTTGAGACCGATGAATTGTGGGTTTATGATCAAGTCTATCTATGAGTAATATTTGAATCTTCTCTGAATTCTTTTATGTATGATTGGTTATCTTTGCAAGTCTCTTCGAATTATCTGTTTGGTTTGGCCAACTAGATTGGTAGTTCTTGCCATGGGAGAAGTGCTTAGCTTTGGGTTCGATCTTGCGGTGTCCTTTCCCAGTGACAGAAGGGGCAGCAAGGCACGTATTGCATCGTTGCCATCGAGGATAACAAGATGGGGTTTATTTCATATTGCATGAATTTATCTCTCTAAATCATGTCATCTTGCTTAAGGCGTTATTCTGCTTTTACCTTAATACTCTAGATGCATGCTAGATAGCAGTCGATGAGTGGAGTAATAGTAGTAGATGCAGAATCGTTTCGGTCTACTTGTCACGGACGTGATGCCTATATACATGATCATGCCTAGATATTCTCATAACTATGCTCAATTCTGTCAATTGCTCAACAGTAATTTGTCCACCCACCGTAGAATACTAATGCTCTTGAGAGAAGCCACTAGTGAAACCTATGGCCCCCGAGTCTATTCTCATCATATCAATCTCCATCACTTTAATCTTGTTTTGCTTTTTTACTTTGCCTTTACTTTTTACTTTGCATCTTTATACCAAAAATACCAAAAATATTATATCTATCAGATCTCACTCTTGTAAGTGACCATGAAGGGATTGACAACCCCTAATCGCATTGGTTGCGAGTAGCTATCGTTTAGTGTAGGTACGAGGGACTTGAGCGTGGCCTCCTACTGGATTGATACCTTGGTTCTCAAAAACCGAGGGAAATACTTACGCTACTCTGTTGCATCATCCCTTCCTCTTCGGGGAAAACCAACGCAAGCTCAAGACGTAGCATGCCCTCGTGGCGGATTACGGCGACGTGCACTGCTTGATACGGCCGGTTCATCCTCAACGTGCCTGCTGTAGCTCCGGCTTGGACAGGGGGTGGAATGAATCCTCTCACGACTGTGCGAATATGCCTGCTGCTGGTTTAGGGCTGTTTGAAGGAGATCCCTGGCCCGTCGTGCTTCAATCGCAACTGGTGATTCGCCGTCGGTTGGGAGGGCTGCCAATCGTGAAGCGGCGGCCACAATGTTGTCCAACGGGTTGGAGTAATGCCCAGGAGGTGTTGGAACATACTGTGGCACAACGTTGTTCTGACGAGGCGGGTCCATCGTGCGTGGCTGAACCGACGCTCCTGTTCCTGGCGCCTCCGTCCAGTTTAATATTGGCTGGTTACTGGTTCCTGCTCCTGGCATGTTGAAGAGATTTCTTGGCTCATAACTCGGCAGGAGATGCGATCGGTATCTTCTTCTCATGACTTCCTCTGAAGCATTCTGATCTAGCCTAAGCCGGTAGGCCTGAGATTCCAACTCGGCCTGTTCTGTAGCCATCCTAGCATTCTCTGCTGCTAGGTCCGCTTTAGCCTAAGTTATCTGATCCTTTACCTTTGCGATCTCCGTGTTGTGCTGATCTCGGGCTGCTGCGTCTACTTCCGCGGCCATCAATGTTGCCAAAGCGTCGAACAAGTCAGACAGAACTTGAGCCGGAGGTGGCGCAGAGCTCCCTGCCCCCGCCGGTGTGGCTGTTGCTGAACCGGAGAGCATTGCTGCGGCGGTTGATGAGTGGGGCGTTGACTGTGTACCGGCCATGAAGATAGCGCCCCGGTTTGGCAGATCAGGGGAGTCCAGAATACTGTTGCCCTCGGAACCTCCGCTAATCCGGCCATCCTGCAACTGATAGAGCGATTCGGTCTCTCCAGAAGACTCGTCGTCGGAGCAGACGGCGGTTTCTCCGTCGAATGTCGGTCCGTCCTCATATTCTGCTCCATGGATGACACCTACGAAAACATGCTTTGCCATGGGCTGAACCGGGGAAGGGCTCGCACGCTGAGCCGTCTCGATGATGTCGGTGCAGGTGTTTGGCTCAGGGTCCGGTTCACCAATCTTGCCGATGAAGACGTGAATCCCACCGAAGGGGACCCGGTACCCGTATTCGATTGAATCGGCCTCGGGGCCCCATCCTGCGTTGTTGATGTAGAGCTTGCCGCAATGACTCTTCGTCATCCGGCCAACAGTGTATCCCTTGAGTCCATCAAAGCTGCCCTTTAAGAACTCGAAACCATCGTGCGATAGCCCCACGGTGGGCGCCAACTGTCATGGGTTTGTCACGGCAGATGTCCTTGTGAAAGGACTTAGTCATGGAGCCATCGCAACGGGTTAGCTTAAAGGGGTTAAACCGGACAAGGGGACACGGGAAGTTTATACTAGTTCGTCCCCTTCAATGAAGGTAAAAGCCTACGTCTAGTTGTGATTGGTATTGCTAGGGTTTCGATGACCAGGGAGCGAATCCGCTTTGACTTGCTCTCGAGTTGTATGTCTTGTCCCTAAACCGCTGCCGGGTCGTCCCTTTATATACATAGGTTGACGTCCGCCGGTTTACAGAGTCCCTAAGCCAAATCATAAACGTGTCCGCTTCGGTCTATATACTTCCTATCTTACAATGCAAGTTACATAATAAGGTCGGTTTACATCTAAAGGCCTTAACTCGCCTCTGGGCCTTGGGCCTTCATAAAGCGCCATCATTCTTACGTCTTCATGGGCTTCTAATCTTCATAAAGTTAATCCGGCTACTCATGGCCGGTTTACGTCCATTAGTAATATCCCCAACATTGTGTTTAGCAAGGGAGTACAATAGTGATCTAGGAATAGATTATCCTTAGTGGAATAAGTTCATTGTAAAGGGTTACGTCAATGCAAGTTTTGACAGTGATCCAGATGACTCTAAGTCTCAATCTGGATATTGAAAGTGGGAGCAATTAGCTAGAGTAGCTCCGTGTAGAGCATTGTTGACATAGAAATTTGCAAAATACATACAGATCTGAATGTGGCAGATCCATTGACTAGACTTCTCTCACAAGCAAAACATGATCACACCTTAGTACTCTTTGGGTGTTAATCACATAGTGATAGATTATTGACTCTAGTAAGCCCTTTGGGTGTTGGTCACATGACGATGTGAACTATGGGTGTTAATCACATGGTGATGTGAACTATTGATGTTAAGTCACATGACGATGTGATCTAGATTATTGACTCTAGTGCAAGTGGGAGACTGAAGGAAATATTCCCTAGAGGCAATAATAAAGTTATTATTTATTTCCTTATTTCATGATAAATATTTATTATTCATGCTAGAATTGTATTAACCGGAAACATAATACATGTGTGAATACATAGACAAACAAAATGTCATTAGTATGCCTCTACTTGACTAGCTTGTTGAATCAAAGATGGTTAAGTTTTCTATCCATAGACATGAGTTGTCATTTGACTAATGGGATCACATCATTAGAGAATGATGTGATTGACTTGACCCATTTTGTTAGCTTAGCACTTGATCATTTAGTATGTTGCTATTGCTTTCTTCATGACTTATACATGTTCTTATGACTATGAGATTATGCAACTCCCATTTACCGGAGGAACACTTTGTGTGCTACCAAACGTCACAACGTAACTAGGTGATTATAAAGGTGCTCTACAGGTGTCTCCAAAGGGTTGTTGAGTTGGCATATTTCGAGATTAGGATTTGTCACTCCGATTGTCGGAGAGGTATCTCTGGGCCCACTCGTAATGCACATCACTATAAGCCTTGCAAGCATTGTAACTAATGAGTTAGTTGCGGGATGATGTATTATGGAACGAGTGAAGAGACTTGTCCGTAACGAGATTGAACTAGTTATTGAGATACCGACGATCGAATCTCGGGCAAGTAACATACTGATGACAAAGGGAACAACGTATGTTGTTATGCGGTTCGACCGATAAAGATCTTCGTAGAATTTGTAGTAGACAATATGGGCATCCAGGTTCCGCTATTGGTTATTGACCAGAGAAGTGTCTCGGTCATGTCTACATAGTTCTCGAACCCGTAGGGTCCGCACGCTTAACGTTCATTGACGATATAGTATTTATAAGTTATGTATGTTGGTAACCGAATGTTGTTCGGAGTTCCGGATAAGATCATGGACATGGCGAGGAACTCCGGAATGGTCCAGAGATAAAGTTTGATATATGGGATATTAGTGTTTGGTCTCCAGAAGGGTTCCGGAATTCACCAGAAGGGGTTCCGGATGTTTCCCGAAATGTTTGGGTACGAGAACACTTTATTTGGGCCAAAGGGGAAAGCCCACAAGGTTTTTGGAAAGCGCAAAAGTAAGTTTTGTGGAGTCCAGGGGCCATACGCCAGGGTCCCTGGCGTCTGGGTCCAGACGCCAGGAACCCTAGCGTCTGGCCCTGGAGTCCGAGAAGGACTCTTGCCTTTCGGGTGAAACCGACTTTGTGGAGGCTTTTACTCCAAGTTTCGGCCCTAAGGCTCAACATATAAATAGAGGGGTAGGGCTAGCACCCAAGACACATCAAGAAACACCAAGCCGTGTGCTGGCAACCCCATCCCCTCTAGTTTATCCTCCGTCATAGTTTTCGTACTGCTTAGGCGAAGCCCTGCGAAGATTGTTCTTCACCAAGACCGTCACCACGCTGTCGTGCTGCTGGAACTCATCTACTACTTCGCCCCTCTTGCTGGATCAAGAAGGCGAGGACGTCATCGAGCTGAACGTGTGCAAAACTCGGAGGTGCCGTGCATTCGGTACTTGGATTGGTCAGATCATGAACACATACGACTACATCAACCGCTTGTGCTAACACTTCCGCATTCGGTCTACAAGGGTACATAGACATACTCTCCCCTCTCGTTGCTATGCATCACCATGATCTTGTGTGTGCGTAGGAAATTTTTGAAATTACTACGTCCCCCAAAACAAGTAGCATCAAAAGAGTTTCTCAAAGATGGAATAAATCAAGCGGGAGACGCTATCTCAAGAATCAAGGGAATTGACAAAGAAAAAGAACAGAGGGAAAGCTCGCCGGCGGCAACGCCTTGCCAGAGGCACGGGAAGCGGGGGAAGCGAGGAGATCGGGGCACGAGGCAAAGGATCGAGAGAGAGAGAGGAGAGGAATTTTGGGATCGGTCTGCTCTAGATTTTTTAACAACTTCTGTGGTAGGGTAAGAGAAAGAGGAGATGGGCATTTGCTAGGCCGGCTAGGCAAGTGGGCCTCTCTCTCTCTTTGCTGTTTTTATTTCTTTCTAATTTAGAATAAATAGAGAACTAAAAGAAGTGAGGAAAATTCCCCTCAGGTTTTGAAGTGGGGATATTTACCCTGGATCAATTTTAATGTGCTTAATCCATGAACATATAGGATTTGGTCATGATGGAGGAATTTAAATTTAATTGAAAACAAATGTACACGGATCACTATGCCTCAGAGCTAGCCGAAAATGGTTCACTCGATAGAAGATGGGCAAGTTTGGTAAAATGATGAATATACACAAAGAAATACTCCCTTCATCCCAAAATTCTTGTCTTAGATTTGTCTAGATACGGATGTATGTACCACTAAAATGTAAGTAGATACATCCGTATTTATAGACAAATCTAAGACAAGAATTTTGGGATGGAGGGAGTAGTAGATGGGCAAGTCGTGTACACAAGGAAAAACTCACGAATTTATTTCCATCACGGAAAAAATACTCCCATGGTTCCCGCAAGCACATCAGTTGATTTCAATTAGAAGAACACACTGTGTATGTTGCTGCCAAAAAAATAAAGATGAATAACCCTGTATGGACTCGGCGGTGAGTAATGCAATGAGGAAGCACGCCATGCTTCTCAGGTTATTCCTCCAATGACACCTGATAAACGCTAGCTTCAAGATGATAGGAATAGGAATACTCTCGGACCAATCTGTCGAGAAGCATGGTCGGCGGGGAGTGGGAGCCAAGACCACTGTCGGTGTCAAAACCGGCGGATCTCGGGTAGGGGGTCCCGAACTGTGCGTCTAGGCCGGATGGTAACAGGAGGCAAGGGACACGAAGTTTTACCCAGGTTCGGGCCCTCTCGATGGAGGTAAAACCCTACGTCCTGCTTGATTAATATTGATGATATGGGTAGTACAAGAGTAGATCTACCACAAGATCGAAGAGGCTAAACCCTAGAAGCTAGCCTATGGTATGATTGTTGTTGTGTATGTTGTCCTACGGACTAAAACCCTCTGGTTTATATAGACACCAGATAGGGTTAGGGTTACATAGATTCGGTTACAATGGTAGGAGATCTGCATATCCGCATCGCCAAGCTTGCCTTCCACGCCAAGGAAAGTCCCTCTCGGACATGGGACGAAGTCTTCAATCTTGTATCTTCATAGTCCAGGAGTCCGGCTGAAGGTATAGTCCGGCCATCCGGACACCCCCTAATCCAGGGCTCCCTCAGTAGCCCCTGAACCAGGCTTCAATGATGACGAGTCCGGCGCGCAGATTGTCTTCGGCATTGCAAGGCGGGTTCCTCCTCCAAGTACTTCATAGAAGATTTTGAACACAAAGATAGTGTCCGGCTCTGCAAAATAAGTTTCCACATATTGCCGTAGAGAGAATAATATTTACACAAATCTAATCTGCTGATGTATTCCGTAATGTGACACACCACGGCCAAGCCTTTATCCAAGTCGTTTCATTATCCCACCTCAGCGCGTCATGCGAGGCGGTTTCCTTGGCACGTCTTGTTAAAGCAGAGATCGTGTCCCCTTATTCCGGGATTCTCATCAATACGGGCGTGGGTAACCCAACCGCTTCTAGGACTCCTAGATTATAGCAAGTCCAAACGGACACGGAGAGGACGCTTGATATTCACCCTCTTTATAAAGGGACAAGGCTTTTATTTTTCCCTCCCGTGCTCAATCGAATCCTTCCCCCGCCTCAGGCTCAAGCGCCCAAAGTTCTGGTCAGGCGCTCTGAACCTTCAGTCATGTCCGGATCTAGCCTTCAAGGACGATGGGTGCCTTCCTCCATCACGGAAGAAGACATCAAAAAGTTGATGGAGGCCAGATATCTGACCGCCGAGATTTTGCATCGACTGCCTCCCCGAGGGCAGGCCGTCCCCACCCCCGAAACCAACGAGAATGTCGTGTTCGTCTCCCACTTCCTCCGAGGTCTGGGCCTTGCTCTGGATCCTTTCGTCAGGAGTTTGATGTTTTACTACGGGCTAGACTTTCATGATCTAGCTCCGGACTCCTTTCTTCATATCACGACATTTATTGTCGTGTGCGAGGCCTTCCTCCGGGTTACCCCTCACTTTGGCCTATGGCTCAAGACCTTTGAAGTGAAGCCGAAGATGGTCAAGGGGCAACATGCAGCGTGTGGAGGTGCCTCAATACACAAGATGACGGGAGCTCCGTGGCCCAAAGGTTCCATTCCAGAGGTGTCTGAATTGTGGCAACAGGAGTGGTTCTACATCACGGCTCCTAGAAGTACCAACTGGGCGCCCCCCTGTTTTTCGCTCGGGCCCTCCACCACAGCTAATGTCATGGATCAGCAGAGGTCTGAGCTGGGGTCCAGCCAAGGACGTGCCCATACTGCAAAGCCGCATTTGAGATCTCTTCAATGGAGATTTCAGTTTGGTTGCGGTAATACAGTTTATGCCGGTTCGTCAAGTCCAGCCTTGCAAACGCCGGCCTCTTCACCTGTGGGAGTTCAATCCCGAGGGACCGCGTGCCATTCAAAATTTTCTCGGCCTGACGCATGAGGAGATGTACAAGTCATTCTTCGGACCTCAGGTGGAGTGTCTGGAAATCACCGAGGACGTGGGCCTGAGTAGTAACCGTGTCGCCGAACAGGTAAGGCATCTTCCGGCCGAACATACTATCTCTCCTTTGTTACGAAGTTATTTCTGAGAGTTCACTTTTTGACCAGGACTGGCTAACAAAGGCGAAGTTGATTCGGTGTTCGGCCCCCCTCCCTGAGGGTTTGGAAAATCCGGTATTGGAAAAGATGCTCCAGACCGCACCTTGCCCGGAGCCCTTGAAGGAAGATACTATGGAGGATAATACGGGCGGACGCGAGCCCCCAACGCTGCCCATTCTAACCGAGGGAGTGGGCGTCTCCATGAAGGAAGATGACCAGAAGAGGAAAAGGACTGCGCCCGGGGATTCGGAAGCTGAAGCCTCCAAACGGGAGAAGAAGTCTCCTATAGTGGGTCCTACCTTGAGGGGTGCTGTTGCCACACAAAGTCCGCGGGGGGATCAATTCTCCCGCGAGTCGTAAGTGACCCAAAATACTTTAATAGTACAGATATGCCATCTTTTTCTTCTGAGAAAATAACCACCGCATATGTCTTTGCAGTTCGGGCCTTAGCCCCTCTCAAATGAGCTCGTCTTCGGGGGATCTTCTTCCAGAGATGATGGAGAGCGAAACGCCTCCTCCGGACTCCTCCGCTCCGGAAGCGGGCGACCCTGAAGTGTCGTCGCGGAGGGCCTCTCCGAGTCCGATGAGGCCAGAAGATAATCCCATTGACCCCCGAAGTTCCCAGTGTCCGGCTCCCGAAGAGAGCAGACAAAAGAGTCCGGCACCGTCTAGTGTGTGATCGGATGTTCTGAGAGAGTTGGTGGGGCGAGCGGCCATCTCAGATGAACACCGTGTGCTGATGAATACGGTGATGGAGAGAATATCGTCCGCTGAAAGCGGATTGCATGAAGCTTTTATGAGTCTACTGACAGGCTTTGAGGTACGTAAAAGAGTGTATGATAGTCCTGCACATGCTAGGTGTGCCCTGTGTAAATAGTAGCCCCTGAGACTCTGGTTGTCGTCGGAAACGACGCCGAACAGAGGATCATATTCCCAGGTAATAACCACACTGCCTCTATGTGCAAGTGATGGAAGCTCCGGTGGCTAGCTGGACTAGCGAGTTTGCCCATTTAGAATGGCAGTTGGATGCGGCAGACGCTGACATCGAGCTTGTTAACAAAAGGCTTGATGAGGCACATGGTAAGTGTCATTATCTGGTAAACGCCACAATAGAAAGAGCAGCATAATGCCAGCATCTTTAATATGTTGTGACTACAGATGGAGCTGCCACTATTGAAGCCTTGCGGGCAGAACTTGCCCAAGCCAAGGAACAAGCGAGGTTGGGTAATGTGGCTGCTTTGAAGGCGGCCGAAGAGTTGCAAGCCGAGAAGGCCACGCATGGCGAGAGCCGAGACAAGATGGCCAAGATGGCCATAGAATTAAAAGCCGCCGCCGACCATTGACGGGTTCTTGAAAAGGAAAACCAAGCGAAGGCGTCAGACCTTGAGAAGGCTGCTGCAACGAAAAAAGACCTCCGCTCTGCTATGAGGGCAAAGAAGGAGGAGCTGCGGGAAGCCGGGGATATTGTAGCTGGGAAATCCTTTATGTTGCGGAGGAAGTTCGGAGATCCACGGTATGCCCCTCTGGATCCGCTGTGGAGTTCGGAGGGTGTGTATATGGATTTGGCGGCGAGCACTGCCGATGCGGCCAAGTACTTCCGGGGTCAGACGGACCGTGAAGTAGACCGGCTGTTTTGGAAACAATTCCATTCTCCCAAGCGTCCACTTTCATTGACTGACCAATTAGCCGAATGGGCCGAACTAAATAGGTTGTCCGGACTCTCCATGAGGTCTATTGTGGATCAGTTATGGCCGGAAAGATCAAAACCGAACAGCTATTTCAGCTTGGTGCAGCAGTTCCTTGACATGGTGTCGCGCATTAATGCGATGAAGAGGTCGGCGTGCATAGAGGGCGCACGGATGGCCTTTTCCCGTGTTAAGGCATACTGGGCAGAGATGGATGCTACCAATGTTGCAGCGCGGGATTCGGCCATAGGTCGAAAGGCTGCTGAGCACTACTTTGAAGAAGTTCTTGAGGGTGCCCGTTTGATAGACCCAGTGCTCAAAAAATATTATGTTTGAGTGATATGTAATCTCATTGCAAGCGAAACGCTTTTATAAAATTTTTATAAGGCTATTTTTATACTTTTGCCTGAAAGTAATATGATGCCTCCTGGGCGGCCGTTTATGTATACATGTGTATAACCTGAAAGATTACAGTCGTCGGCTTCAACCCCCACGCATATAATGCGGAGGTGCTCGCAAAAACACACGTTCACACTTAACCCAACGTCTTGGTCCTATTAAGGAGGTGATAGCGGAGCGAGCGAGGCAACCGGACTATAATGCTTTAGCACTTTCACTTAGCCATAGGAGTTTGACAGTGGGGCTACTAGATAGCCCCTAGTGGCTCCGCACTCTCCCGCTTCCGGGGTGCGTACATGCCTGGCCGGAAAACGACCCTTCGTTAAGGCAGAGGAATTCTAACATTCCCACAGGTCATCGAGTGGTCGACCAGTCTCACGCTATATCATGACAGTCAGTTTTCGGCTTTCTCTACTGAGGTGCTCGTCCGGATGAACCAGGGCACAATCGCAGTAGTTCTCCTGGTGCTACCTTAGCCGGTAAATCGGAACGTAAGGCACCAAAACACAGGAGCCGGGCAAACCCAACATTTGACCAAAGACAATGATTCAGAGCTGATGCATATAGGGCCAAACTCGCGACGCCGAACACTCCCTAAGGTATTCGGTCTTTCTGGTGTAAACTGGGCCTGAATAATGGCCTTTGTAAGAAGCCCCTTGTGTCCAGGTACGTGCATTGTTCTGGCGTGGCCACATGCCAAGACGTCAGCATCCTTCTCAACGGTGGATATGTATCAACAAGAGACAGTAAAAAAGGTTTACGCAGGGTCTTAATCTAAAAAGAATCCTTGGAGCGGGTCCCTGCTGCACGTCTGCGCCTGTGTCTCCGTTGTGCTGTATCCTGGACGGGTGTAGCACGATGATCGTCTGTAAAAGAGAGGAATTTAGGTGAAAAAGTTGTCGTGCAAAAAGATAGTTTGTTAAAGAAACCATGTATAATTCAAGATGAGAAGAAATTGCCACTCGTCTGCGCGTGTTGAGCCCCTTGTATTGACAAATAGGGGTGTGACCATTTATTCGGTATAAGTAGCGGCACCGGACTCGATTAGTTGTATCTGAGGTCTTGACGACCTATTGGATGCTTTCGCTTGTCCGGGCGCCTTTAGTGTGCGGCTGCCAAGGCAGCCTCACTCTCTTCGGTGCGCAGAGATCGCTTGATATTTCCGTGCACTGTAATGATGCCACATGGACCGGGCATCTTGAGTGTGAGGGAGGCGTACTGTGGTATTGCATTAAAGCGAGCGAAAGCTTCGCGTCCGAGCAGTGCTTGATAGCCACTTTGAAACGGAGCGATGTGGAAAGTTAAATGCTCGCGACGGAAGTTATCGGGGGAGCCGAATATAACTTGTAGTAGGAGGGAGCCCGTACAACGAGCCCCTGGGCCTGGCGTTACTCCTTTAAAGGTAGTATTGCTATGGCGAATTTGTGTTGGGTCTAACCCCATTCCGTGGATTGTATCCTGATATATTATGTTTAGGCTACTGTCGCCGTCCATCAAGACTCTTGTGAAGTGATATCCGCCAATTACTGGGTCTAATACCAGGGCAGCCCATCCTGCGTGTCGGATACTTGCTGAGTAATCGCGATGGTCGAAAGTGATCGGTTGAGATGACCAGTGGCAGGACTTCGCGGTGACAGGCACTTGGGTATATTTTCCTGGGGGTGCCGCATTGTTTTTTCCCTTGATCACGTGTAACACGTTTACTGTTTTGACTTTTGGTGGAAATTTCTTTTGTTCCCCCGTGTCTTGCTTGGGGGGCTCGTCCTCGTCTTCACTTGGTGTGTCCTCCCCCTTGTGTATGGCGTTGAGCTTGCCGGACTGCTTGAAGACCCAACATTCTCTGTGGGTATGATTAGCAGGTTTACCAGGGGTACTATGGATCTGATATACTTGGTGCAGAATTTTGTTGAGGCTGGACAGTTTATCCCTGGTGCCTTTAGGGGGCGGCTTTTGACCTGGCCGAGAGCTTTTGAATCCGGCATTTACTGCTGTGCCCTTCGTGCAGTCTTCTTTATTCCGGCATTTGTTATTGCTGTTGCGCCGTGATTTCCGTTTTCATCTCTAACTTTAGATGTACTGGGGTCGCTGGTGCTGCATCTGGCTAGCCAGCTGTCCTCACCCGCGCAAAAGCGGGTCATGAGGTTCGTTAATGCGGCCATCGTTCTCGGTTTATTTTGGCAGAGGTGTGTGGCGAGCCATTCGTCATGGACGCTATGCTTGAAAGCTGCCAAGGCTTCGGCGTCTGGACAGTCGACAATCTGGTTCTTTTCAGTAAGAAACCCGTTCCAAAGCTTTCGGGCTGACTCTCCGGGCTGTTGAGTTATATGACTCAAATCGTCCGCATCCGGAGGTCGGACATAAGTCCCTTGAAAATTTGCCCGAAAGGCGTCTTTGAGCTCTTCCCAACTTCCAATGGAGCTTTCGGGGAGGCCTTTGAGCCAGTGACGAGCCGGCCCTTTGAGCTTGAGGGGTAGGTACTTAATGGCGTGGAGATCATCTCCTCGAGCCATATGGATATGAAGGATGTAGTCCTCAATCCAGACCCCAGGGTCTGTTGTTCCGTCGTATGCCTCTATGTTGACGGGCTTGAATCCCTCTGGAAATTCGTGGTCCAGCACCTCATCGGTGAAACATAGGGGGTGTGCGGCACCCCTGTAGCTGGGTGTGCCGCGTTGTTCGGATGTTTGTTGTGTTGCATTGTATGCTGGGGCGCGCTTGCGTGGTCCATAGATGGATCTGGTTGCGCCGTCCTTTGGGTGCGAGCCCTCGCATGGGTAGCGTATTGTATTGTGAGCGGCGTTGTGGGTGGTGGGTGGGCTTTGAATCGTCGACACAGTCGAGCATGTCGGTTAAATCATCGACAGTGGCTACAAAGTGGGTGGTGGGTGGGCTTTGAATTTCTTCATCGTCCGCATCCCAATCTCGCTAACCGTAGTCCGGCCAGGGCTCTCCTGATAAAGAGAGAGACTTTAGTGATTTTATAATATCGCCAAAGAGCGAGTGCTGAAAGATGTCCGCGGCAGTAAACTCCATGATCGGCGTCCAATCGGATTCGATCGGCACAGGCGTGAATGGTTCGGAGTCCGGAGAGGAGTCCGGCTCCTTGGAATCATGAGTCTCGCGGAGTGCGGGGCTGGTGTTCGGCTCGATCGCCGCTAGGATCGCAGCCCCCGAGGCGGCGTCCAACCACCGATCCTCGATCGGCGCAGTTGGCTCCGAATTAAGGGTTGAAGCCGATGCGGGTGCGGCCTTCAAGGCACTGTTAGGTGGCAGAGCTAGATCATGCTCGTCGTGGCAGTGCGGCGCGCTAGGCAGTGGCTCGAATCCGTCGAAGATCAAGTCCCCGTGGATGTCAGCCGTGTAGTTTAAACTTCCAAATCTGACCTGACGGCCAGGGGCGTAGCTTTTGATCTGCTCCAGACAGCCAAGTGAATTGGCCCGCAGTGCGAAGCCGCCGAAGACGAAGATCTGTCCGGGGAGGAAGGTCTCACCCTGGACTGCATCGCTATTGATGATCGTAGGAGCCATCGAGCCTGACGGCGACGACACAGAGAAACTCTCAATGAAAGCACCAATGTCGGTGTCAAAACCGGCGGATCTCGGGTAGGGGGTCCCGAACTGTGCGTCTAGGCCGGATGGTAACAGGAGGCAAGGGACATGAAGTTTTACCCAGATTCGGGCCCTCTCGATGGAGGTAAAACCCTACGTCCTGCTTGATTAATATTGATGATATGGGTAGTACATGAGTAGATCTACCACGAGATCGAAGAGGCTAAACCCTAGAAGCTAGCCTATGGTATGATTGTTGTTGTGTATGTTGTCCTACGGACTAAAACCCTCCGGTTTATATAGCCACCGGATAGGGTTAGGGTTACATAGAGTCGGTTACAATGGTAGGAGATCTGCATATCCGCATCGCCAAGCTTGCCTTCCACGCCAAGGAAAGTCCCTCCCGGACACGGGACGAAGTCTTCAATCTTGTATCTTCATAGTCCAGGAGTCCGGCTGAAGGTATAGTCCGGCCATCCGGACACCCCTACCCGAGATCCGCCGGTTTTGACACCGACAACCACCATGCCATGCACACATACCACCATCCGCGTCAGCAGTTGCCACCGGCTACAAGCGTTTGTAAGAACATGAACATATGTCGATGGGGATGGGAGCCGAGCCGAACACCCACATAAAATTGTATAAAACTCACGGGCACTCACAAAATTGCTGTTTGAAGCAACGATTTGAGTGTATTTTCTCTTTTCTAAATTTAAAATTAGGTGCAAACAATCAAAACATCTTTAAAGAATAGGTTCAAACAATCAAAACATGTATGCTCTACATGAAAAAAAATAACTGCACATTTGAGTTTTTGTTTTCTTTTTGCCAGAACGTAGTCATATTTCAGGTACAAAGACCAAGGAAGACCATTTAAAAAATACAACTACAAGTTAGAAAATCCACACTAGAAGTAGATACTCTATAGCAATCTCTATAGTGGAAAACAATGCATGCCTCTGAAACTATTGTTGGCACTATTAAACTTGATTTGGTAAATTAAGCTTTAGTAATATTTCATATTCATGGTTTATGCTATTACTGCTTCTCTGCCGTGTTAAAATGGTGGGCGTGTATCTGTGTGGGCTCTTAAACCATTCTTTTACTAAGATTAAGTTTTTTTCTTCCGTTACAACGCACAGGCATATTTGCTAGTTAACCCAAATACTATAAATCTACATCAAATTTTTTTAGGGTCAGAGTGAATGTGTTGGCTGCCGTCAGATTCGCTGCACGAATTTTGGCGCAAGACGCAATGCCACGTCAGAGACGTTGATATGGCAGCTCCTCAGGCGAACGCATCAAGCCTATTTGGTCATGCTTGGTTAACGAAACTCATGAACAGATTCATTAAGCAAATTTCTTTATATAGTTCGCAACTAGTTAACTAATTATCATGCTTGCCTATCTACTCCTCTGTTTCTAAATATAAGTCTTTAGCGGATCGACTTATATTTAGTAACGAAGGGTGTAGGTAGTTCGACATGCTAACGTGGAAAATAATTAATTATTGAGTACATCTAAGTGTCAAATTGGCCAGTCTGGTTAGCTTGGGTGACGTGACTGCCTAACATTGGAGGAAATTAGCTAGCAACTGGAGTAGCTAGCTAATGGGGCACTCCAGCGTACTACTCATATGTGTGAACATGCATAGATGGCTATGCTTTTATTCCAGATCTCGCAGATAGACGTACTAGATAAATTTGGACTCTTGCTCTGAAGTGATGAGTTGAGTGTGACATATAGCTTTTCTTGTGTTTGTGTTAGTCACATGCTAGCCAGTTTAGGACTGGGATTGTTCAGCAGGAGGAGCTAGCAGTATATCTTAGCTTTGTTTTGAGCATGGCCCGCCAACAATACCCATACACCGCACTATTGTTTATTCGTCTTATCTCAGAATGATAGTACTTTTCATGATCACAATTCACAATCAATTAGCCACCATAGGCTAGTTGTGTACCATCTCTCTGTCATAGCATATCAACTTTGCAAACTACTCGAAGATGATGACCGATTTGTCAGTTAAGCTTGGCTGAAAATGCAATGCTACTTGCAAACCACTCTTTGCTAGCTGCAAGCTACTAGCCAGCTAGCTCAGATCAGACGCATCATGCATGTTCTGATGTTCACAAATCAAGTGAGGTTTACCACACTTGCACTGCTCCACTTGGACGTACAAATCAAGTGACGTGACCCCCTCTGTTCTAAGAATATTTACATGGAAGAAAACTGACGTTTCGTCGAGAGGAAGTTAGAGAATCTGAATAGATGTCATATTGCCATAGTACTATCACGACGTTTTGGCACTTCTGCTAGAGCACCTTTTCACCCCACATATGGTGACTCTACTAGAGTTGCTCTATGAAGTTAAAAGAGAGTTCGAACAGAAGGCGCCATGCACATCAAGTCCTATTTGGTCAAGGCTCTCTGCGCCTTAAAGAAACAAATTAAGTAATTTACCCGGTTAGTTTTTTGATAACTTATTGAGAAGGATAACAAATTAAGTAATTTACTCGGTTATAATTGTCCATCAATTATTGAGAAGGTTAATTACGCTAATCAAAGAAAATGGAGCCTACATCTTCCAAAAGCCACAGGAGAACAGACAAGAGCACAACCCTTGGAGACTTCTTCTTCTTCCATAGTAACCGAACATATCCCCTCCCCTCCCCTCGCGTCGCCCTCTCGAGGGCGACCAACCTCCCCGTCCGCTTCCTACCCTTATCGATCTATCCTCGCCGCCGCCGGAGACGGGCGCCGGGTCCCCCGCGCGTCCGCCGATGAGGGTGGCGGCGAGGCCCTCGGCCGCGACGCCACTCGGGCTCGGGCCTAGGGTTTGAGGCGGCGGCCTCTACTGGTGAGGGCGGCGTCGTCCTGGCGGCGGGCGGCGCTCGCCGGAGTTGAGGGCCGCGCCTACTCGGCAGCGCGGGCGGCGAGTGGGCGGTGGATGCGGGCGCCGCGTGGAGGGATCCCCGGCTGCTCTCCTTTGCCAGATCTGAAGACGGCGCCACCGTGCCGCTGCTTCCTCCTCGTCAGTCCGGCGGGATCCGGTAGCGGACTGCACGGATGTGGGGTTGGGAGCTCTAGATCGGAGTAATTTCTTGGCCGGCTGCGGCGGCCACGACGCAGGCGGCGCTCTAGGCGATGTTCCCTTCTTGAAGGCGGCTTCGAGATCCAGCTCCCTCCCCCTCGTCCTCCCCCCGCACCCGGGTGAAAACCCACAACTTTGGTTGGGCGGCGGCGGTGCCCGGCTCCGTCACCTTCTTGAAGGCGCCGCTTTGGGTCCGCGGGGATGTGGGACAACTGCAGCGCGTTCTTGGCGTTCCTGATGGTGGCGGTTCTCTCTTTAGTGGTGTCGCTTCGCCATGGCGGTCGGCTGGTCCGGCTCTCGTGGTGTTTGTGGTGCCCAACTCTTCGCCGTGTCTTCCTGGGGTGCTCTCGTCCCGTTCAGAGAGGCTAGAGGTGGAGCGGCTTCATCTTGCATGGAGCTTCGGTGGAGATGTCAAGTCATGCCTGACCGACAGGTGCTACGCTTTGTCATGCCTGGTCGGCAGGTGCTACGCACGACATATTTTCCAAAGACTTCAAGCTGTGTCGGCTGGTGGTACTTGGCAGCATTGTGCTGAGGTGTATCAGTGGGGACCACGACATGTTCAGTTGTTTGCGCGCACGGAGGAGGTGCCGTTGGGCGCCGTGGTGGCGTCGACGATAGCTGGACCGAGCAAGGTTGATGCATCAGTACAGTTCTGAAGATGGAGAAGTGGCAGTTGGCGGCGGCGGCCTCTGAGTGCACGCCGGACCGGTGAGACCCATGCCCGGCAGGCGTCCTGGATGGGACCTCAGGTCTTAGATGTTAGGTTTGGCTGCGATGTCTGTTTGGTATTAGGCCCAGGCTATCTGCGCCCCTTCATCAACTGGATAGAGTTTGCTTAGACGGCGGCTTTAGTCTTACTGTTGTATTACTTTGTAAGGTCTTATGAGAATAATTAATAAAGTGGCCGCATGCATCGCCCAGATGCAGAGGCCGGGGGTCATCCTCCTTTTCTAAAAAAAAGTGGTTAAACCAGTGTGATTAGTTTGGGTGATGTGGATGGCTAACTAACATTGGAGCAAATTAGCTTGCAAGCTGGCTAAAGTGTACTAGTTACTCCTGTAGATGTGTGAACACAGATACATAAGAGTTTTATTCCTTAACTCCTGTATATGGGTAGACATATTGATTAGGACACTTGCTAGAACCGATGAGTTAACGGTTGAGTGTGACATGCCCCTTTTGCTGGGTTTTTGTTACTAGTCACATGCTAATTAAGCCAGGCTAGCTTAATTAGGACTGGGAGGGATTGTTCAGAAGGAGGACCTACTGCATGCCTTAGCTTAGTTTAGAGCATAGGCCACCAACAACAAACACTACACCATTGTCTTTGTGGACTCCATGCATGATAGTACTTGTCATTGTCACAACTTGACTCGTTGGCCACTACTAGTTGTATACCATCGTTGTCATAGCAGAATTATCAACTTTGCAAACAACATAAAAAATGAAGGGCGCGTCAGTTAGTTTGCGAGTGATTGAGTGAACGCGAGTTTTATCCTCTATTTTGGTATTTTTAACAAGTTTCCAACCCAGTGAGGGTAAGTTTTTCCTAGTGCTGCTGAATCTGAATACTCGGTTTTCTCTCTCTCTGTTTGCCATGCTGTTTGCCCCTTTTTCAGATAGACAGAGATATGTATGGTTTTGGAATTTGTGAGGAGGCTAAAAAGTAATATGCTCTGCGTGAACCATTTGGTCTAGACAGGACGGGCCCCCCAAGATATCTCCTGATGCCGCCTGCCGACTCCCGAGCATGGAAGAGAAATCAACGGACGGTTGGGCGAGCACATGCATGCGTACTGTTTGTTACTACAAGTCAGGTGAGGCGAGGAGTTTCCTCCGTAGTGTGCATGCATGCTTCGGTAAGCTAAGCTAGTTCATCACATGCATGCATCATCCATGCTTTGTCTGTTTACAAATCAAGTGACGTGCATGTGCCACAGTTGGACTGCCCCAGCAGGTACTTGCAAGTACTGCCAACTTGAGTGAGAGAGAGAAAGAGAGTAGAAGTTATAATTAGACCCGGTTTCACCAAACTTGGTTGTATGGTACAGGTTTTCCGCTCCGGTTTTTAGTAAAGTGATGATGATGCATACCGCGCTACTAGCGCTACTCTACACGGTTTTTTAGGAAGTTAAATAGAGTTCGAACAAAAGGTGCCATGCTTATTAGAACCTTGTTTGGTCAAGCCCTAGCAAGCTTCACAAATGGTCTCAAGGAAACGAGTTAATTAGACCAAAACTTCTAAGAATGCATCGAAGGAATCGGACTCTTCATCGAGAGGGGGTTAAATACATAAGAATAGAAGTCATCACGCACATTATATGTGGTATTGTTTGGCCAAGCTCGGTTGGAATTCTAGTTGGCTCTAATTTTAGTGAGGCGAGAGTACACATAGTATATGTACAAGAGGAAGTTTAAAGAGAGTTCAGAGGAAATGCGCCATTCACATTCCACCATATTTTCTCAACATAGATGTCTCAAGGAAACAAACTAATTGAGCCGATTGTATATAGTTGGGTATTAATTATTGTGCTTTGCTACCTAGGTTTTCCTTTTCTATTTAAACCAAAAGGTCAGACCTCTGCATCAATTGATGCACACAATCATAACTTTCCTTGGTAGGTATATGCTAGTCGGAGGGGATTATTGAGTACATAGAGTGCTTAATTAGCCAAGTTAGTTAGTTTGGTTGATGCGGCTGCCTAATATTGGAGGAGATTGGCTAGCCACCGGAGTAACTAGCTAGCTAATCGGGCACTCCTACCACTCATAGATGTGTGAACATATACAGATGGCTAGATTTATGTTCTAGATCTTGCTGATACACTTAGAAATAAACTTGGGCTCTCCCCCTGAAGCGATGAGTTGAGCGTGCCATATCAATCGCCTTTCTTGTGTTTGTGTTAGTCACATGATTGTGTAGTTGTCTTCATCGCAGTATGATAGTACTTTTCATGATCACAATCAATTAACCACCACAAGCTAGATGTGTACCATTGCTGCCATAGCATAGCAACCTCTCAAACTACTTCAAGATAATGATCGATTTGTCATCAAAGCTTGCTTGAAAAGCCAATACTACTTCTGTTTCAGCAAAACATAAATAAAAACAGGTTTGCTAAAAGTCAGTCAATTAAGATTTAACCAAGTCTCAGTCGACCTTGCAGCATTTTGTCCCATTGTTTGCGACATTTCTTGTTACAAGTTGCATCATTCGCCTTGCTTGTTGTAACATGTCGTCCCTTGTCGGTTGTCGCACGTCATCTCACCAGTCGCAACATTCTCCGTTGACGGTTGTAGCATCCGTTGCTTGTAGTACCGTCGCAACATTTTTCATCGTCGTTTGCAGTATCCGGCCGTGCTAATCGCAGCACCACAGCTATGCTGACGTCACTCGACTGAGACTTGGTTAAGTCTCAGTCAAAAAAAGGTTAATCCGGGACACGTCATCAATTTCCGAGGTAAATAAGTTAGATCCGTGCAAAAAAAAAGATCAGACAGGTTTTTATTCTAAATCATACATATAATTAAGTTAGGCAGATAGATTTGGGGTCTTGCTCAGAACAGAAGGGTTTGTTTGTGCCATATCGTTTTCATGTGATACTTTCTGTTAGTCACATGCTAACCAGGCAAAGCTTGATTAGGACTGGGAGGGGTTGTTCAGCAGGAGCTATACTGCCTGCCTTAGCTCATTTTGGAGCATGCATGGCCCACCAACACACACTACACCATTGTCTTCACAGATCTCAGAATATATTCATGACAGTACTTCTCAGGATGATTAATTAGCCAGTACTAGTCGTAAACGTACCATCACTGTCATAGCAGACCAACTTTGCAAATTAACCACATGGAAACGATCGACAAACGCCAATCAATCTTGCACGGAAATCCAAGGTTTGCCTCCAAAAAAGAAAACACCAATGTCGTAATTTATGGACTTTCATCTCTGTCATAGCCATCCGATCAAGCTTTAGAACCAACTTCTCATTCATTTAACGCTTGGCAAACTAAACTTCAACCTATATGCGTGCATGCATACATGCGGATCAAGTTAATCAAGTTAACCTTGTCATCGGCTATGATTTAGAAATGGTCATTTAACGGTCGCTTCCAGTCAAAAACTGCGAAGCCAAAACGATATGTTAGGTGACTATTAATGCCAAACGTAGAAGCTTTAGACTGACCATAGTGAGAGTAACTTCAAGAGTAATATCAGGTCAAACTCAGCAAATTTGTCTATATGACAATGAGGTAATGAGGAGAGAGGTAAATTGAATAACTTAGCTAGTTATTGCAACATCACATATCTCAAGACAATATGAGTCTATAACCTAACGAATAAACCTTTGCATGACATCACATATATGTTACTACTCACTATGAAGATAGTGATATAGCCTAGGGTAGGGTGTATGCTACCAGTGTAAGTTACTCTCCACTAGAAGAGCGGTATCTACTGATCTCCCAAGCATATAAATCTGGCACTCAAGTATTGGCTAGTTGGGCGTTGGATGACTAGACGTCTAGTCAGATCATGAGGGGTGTATCTGATCTGTGTAGCATCTAGCTAGGCTAGATGTTGTAATAGGCAGGGAGCAGTGACACGTCGTCAAAGCAATGTCTTTGCCGTTAGGGGTTAGCTGGTGAAAATGGCCGTTGTAAAACTTAGAATCTGTTTGGTTGGAGACTAGTGTGGCCAAGCCAAAGTGTGGCTAGCCACATAAATATGGCAAGCCATACAAGTGTGGCTGAGAAATTGGATGTCAAACTTTGGTAAAAGTAGGCAAAAAATTTGTCTCTATAACAAGTGAGCCACATGGGGCAATAAAATGTGTCAAGCCAAAGTGTGGCAAAAACCAAACAAATGCCAACTAAACTGTGGCTACCAAATTTTGTCTTGACAAACTGTGGCTGGGAACAAAACAGCCCCTTAGCACGCAACTTCCAAGAAATAACTCTACGGACAAGAACTGGGCCTCACGTCAAAGTAACGACAGGAAGGTACACACTACACTAAATTACACAGGGCGCCGTGCGGTGCTAAAGAAGCTACTTACTTCTATATGTGGTGTAGTAGCACTGGGCTGGAGTGTTAAAGTGATGTCTTTAACATGTAGATGTAGGAGTATATAGTACTAGCATTAGTTGTTTCTTAGATGGATCGATCGATTGATATGGTAAATTCAGAGGGCTTGTGTGATTTGTTATCCAGTAATCTAGTTAAGGTTACACATAATCCAAACTCCAAAGGGGGCATATTAATCAGGAAATCCAGTAGTATATATAGATGGGTGAGCTGAAACAATCAACTGCATACTAGCTATAATCCGATTAATTAATCAATCGCCAGGTGCATGCATGCAACAACTTATTAAGCACCAGTACTACCTAGGGGTACTTGTTGTTTACAAGCTAGACGTATCCATTGTCCATGACTCCATGCACATTTGCATATGGAATCTAGTGTTGGCTCAACTAGACTAGCTCGTCAGAGCTTGAGCGACAGGTCCATCTCCGCCACCGCCTCCCCGCCGGCCGCTGCGGTGCCAGCCCGGCCCGTCCCCATGCCCATCAGTGGCGCCATCGTCGCGGAGTCCGGAGCAGCGGGCGAAGCAGAGTACCCCCACAGCTCCCCGCCGCCGGCGTGGAGCAAGCTGTGGACGGCCGTGGAAGAGGAAGCAGTCCCGGTGGCGACGGTTTCGGAGGGGACGTCGCGGCTGCGCTTGGCAAGGGTGCGCTCGAGCTTGTGCGCGTTCTGGTGGCCGCCGAGCGCCTGGGAGCTCAAGAACTTGCGGTGACAGTAGTTGCACGAGAAAGCCTCCTTGCCTGCGTGGTCGAGGGCCACGGGAGTAGGCGCGGGGGACGCCGGGCGCCGGGCGCCGCGCTGGTGCGTGGCCGTGTCGAGACGCAGGTCCAGGCTCACGCCGTGGAGCAGCAGCTGGTGGCGCGCCTCTGCCTCTCTCTCCTTGGTGGACGGCCGGAGCTAGCAAGGCCGCGTGTGTGTGGATCAGGAAGGAGGAAGGAGCAAGCAGTGGTCCGGGGGGGTGGTCTGAGCAAGCGATCGCGTTCGCGCTCGCCGGACGGATGGTATATAAACAGGAGGAGTGAGGCCGGTGGACCGGGCGGCTCTGTACATTGCAGCGTAGGCATGCATCAACCAGTTCCCACCGTACTGCAGTGCAGTGTACAGCTTCTTCTTCTTCTTCTTCTTCTTCTTCTTCTTCTTCTTCTTCTTCTTCTTCTCTCTCTCTCTCTCTCTCTCTCTCTCTCTCTCTCTCTCTCTATTTTCTTAGAAAAATATATACATGCATCAGAAGCAAACAAATACTCCTACTTACTATACACAACTGGATGTGAAAGAAGATCCAAATGCCATGAAAAAGAAAAACGGCAGACAATAAAGAAGTGTCGCCTCTCCCTGGGTGACGCCAGGGGCCCCGAAACCCTAGCGCCGCCAGCACCCTCTAGCGCCTCCTCCTTCCGCCGGCGCGGCGGCATGGGCTGCGGTGGCGGCGGGCCCGGTGCCGAAGGCATCTGGGCAGGTGGACGCTGTGGATCTCATCTAAGGCGGCAGGGGCGACTCCTCTCGTGCGATCCGAAGGCGGCGGCTGGGGCAGGGACCCCAGGCCGTGCGGTGATGGCCGGAGCACCATCGCCGGCGGAGCGGCGGCCCTGAATGGACGGCGGCGGTGGCAGCGCCCCATCCGACGGGGTGGGCTGTTCTGGTCGGGATGGTGACTGCGGATCCAACGCCCTATTTGGATCCATCGCGGGAAGGCCTTCTGCCGACCGGCGGCGCATGGAGGGGCCGATGAGGAGATGCCGGATCTCTGCTGCAATACCGACAGCGACGTACGTCTTCGTGGTGAGGTTTCGCTCGGTGCCAGCCAGCCGCGAGGTCGGGAAGACGTGGCTTCCGGTGAAAATCGCGCCTGACTGCGGTTTTGGCGGACGATGACGGCGTCTCGGACGTCGTTCCCTTCTGAAGGCATCGTCCAGATGCAGAGATCGGGGTCTTCTTCCTTTTTTAATAAAAAAGAAGCGTCGTCTGCGTGTGTGCGTGCGTGCTACGTGGTGCATCTGCCAATGGTCAACATATCTTGTCGGCTAATCATATGTTTGGCCGATATATACATGTTCACCATGCATCATGCATGTGCTAGTGCAAAGTGTGTACGTACGTACGTGTTGCGTCTGAGTCATGAATGATGCTCTGCGAGAGATCAAAGGTGCATGCACACTTTGGGCTGAACATCAACTCAAGATGACATGTACGTACTAGCTCGAGAAACTGCGGCTGGCCAAAAATGATGTATAGGGGAGATGGGATATCTGGGACGACGTGGGTGCATGGGCGGGGCACCTGCTTGCTGGTCCTCACGTAATCATCGACCAGTTCATCAGGGGCCCGGCCCAGTCCCGCGAGCTACCGCAGTAGCTACGTCCTGTCATTTTCACATATCTCGGGTGTACATTCACGGTTGATGTCACGACGTTTAGTTGTCGTCATCCATCCGCATCCTGCAAGCTCAATGGGTCACCATTTGTATCCTCAATCATATGCATTGTGCATGTCTGCAAATAAACTGAGGTGTACTACACTTGCACTGCTCCGCTTGGACGTATGTGATGCTAACTAACGTGATCCTCCCTTTGCTAAAGGAAGCGTGGGTGGTGTACTTTGACATTTTTATTTTTAGGAACTAAGAGCATTTTCAACAGGCGCACAAAAGCTGCTTCGCGCGCTAAAATTCAGGTTTTTTGGACGCCGGACAGCTCCAGTAGAAGCTGTAAAATAGTGCACGCGCAAAAAAGATTGGGAACGCGCTAAAAAACGCTATCAAAAGCTTCAGAATTTGCATTGCGTGTTTTTGGGCACGCGTTTTTGGGCATCTGCTAAACCAATGCTGGGTCCACCACGCTAAAAAAAATGCTACAGTGGCACGCTAAAACTATTTTAGCACGCGAAACTTTTATGCGCCTGTTGAAGATGCTCTAAGTAGTACTCCTATAAAAGAAGAAAGTAAAAAAAGTTCCAGCAGAAGGCGCCTTGCTTGCTCATAGGAGCCCTATTTGGCTAAGCCCCGGCCCCACAAATGATCTTAGTTAAGGAGACAAATTGGTTAGTCAGGCCAAGGGTTCTATGAATATTCACATCAAAGGAGACTTTTCATCGAGAGGAAGTTAGAGAATTGGAATCGAAGTCGTAGAAAGGATCTACACCTTTAAAGCAACTACGTAAAGCATTATGTAAGAACTTAAAAGATAGTCCAAACAGAAGGCGACATGCACATCAAGTCCTATTTGATCAAGGCTCCACATCATAAGAAAACAAAGTAAGTATTTAACCGGTTATAATTGTCTATCAATTATAGAGAAGATCAGCTACGTCCATCGGAGAAGAATGACTATTGAGTACGCTAAGTGGTTTGATTAGTTTGGTTAATAAGATGGCCGTATGCATCACTCTGATGCAGAGGCCGGGGAGCTCCTCCTTTTCGAAAAAAAAAGTGGTTTGATTAGTTTGGGTGACGCGGCTGCCTAGATAACATTGGAGCAAATTAGCAAGCTAGCTAGCGAAAGTGTACTAGCTACTCATAGAGATGTGTGAGCACAGATAGATAGAGTTTTATTCCGAAGCTCCTGCAAAAGGATAGACAGATATATTGGACACTTGTCGGGAACCAATGAGTGTGACATGTCGCTTTTGCTGGGTTTGTGTTAGTCACATGCTAAGCCAGGCTAGCTTAACTAGGACTGGGAGGGATTGTTCAGTAGGAGCTACTGCATGCCTTAGCTTAGTTTAGAGCATAGCCCACCAATACACACTACACCATTGTCTTCGTCAACTCCATGCATGATAGTACTTGTCAGTGTCACAATTAGCCCTACCACTTGTATACCATCGTTGTCATAGCAGAATTATCAACATCGCGAACCACATAAAAATAATGGGCGTATCAGTTAGTTTTCGAGAGAATTCGAGCATTTATCCTCTATTTGTTTTACACCAGCTAGCCAGCTTAACAAGTTTTCATCCGGATTACCCCATGGAGCGGAAGTTTTCCGAGTCGAACTTGCTAAACTTACGAGGCTGCAGGTCACGGAAATTAACTTATGGACAATGGCTTTTATGTATTCCGTATAGGACTAAAGAGTCGGTCTCTCTCCACATGTGTATAGCTAGGCAGCTACGGGCTGGCAAAACAATGTTTTTTGTCATTATTAGGGGTTAGTAACTATACATCCGTTTCAGCGATAATTAATATGAGAGGGAGGGAGTGGTATTTTCTTGAAACAGATCAAGCAAAAAAAAAACTTCCAAGAAACCGGATCTCACGTCGAAGTAATCAGCTGGCTAGCTAGAGAAGACGTCCATGCAACAACTGCAAACATGCAAAAATGTATTTGTGGAAGTACAACAAGAATTTGTAGAGGTCCATGAGAAAACACCTCCATTTAGTTGTGAGATTCAAAGAAAGATAGCACCCGAAAAAATGCGGCGATGAAAAAGGGAAAAGTATAGAAACTTTTCTTTTCTTGGTATCTCTCTCCGTTTGCCATGTTGTGTATATATAGAACAGAGCCACTTTTTTGTGTATATATAGAACATAGCCTTTTTTTGTGTGTGTGTTCAGGAAAATAGAACATAACCTTTTTTCAGATAGACAGAGATATGTATGGTTTTGTAATTTGTGAGGCGGCTAAATAATAAATATACTCTACGAAGCACCATTTGGTGAGACAGGACGGGGCCTCCAAGATATCTCCTGACGCCGCCTGCCGCCTGCCGACTCCCGAGCATGGAAGAGAAATCAACGGACGGTTCGGCGAGCACATGCATGCGTACTGTTTGTTTACAGTCAAGTGAGCCGACGACGTTTCCTCCACATTGTGCATGCTTACGTCGGTGAGCTAGCTCATCACATGCATCATCCATCCATGCTTCTTTGTCTACAGGTCAAGTGAGGTGCATGCGCCACAGTTGGACTGCCCCACTACTTCAAGTACTGCTAACTAGACACACACACACACACACACACACACACAGAGAGAGAGAGAGAGAGAGAGAGAGAGAGAGAGTCGAATACATGTAAAGAGAGTTCGAGCAGAAGTTATAATTAGACCCGGTTTCACCAAACTTGGTTGTATGGTACCGGTTTTAGTGAAGCGATGATGCTTACGGCCCTACTAGCATGCTACATGTGATTTTTTAGGAAGTTAAAGAGGAGTTCGAACAAAAGGCGCCATGCTCATTAGAGCCTTGTTTGGTCAAGCCCTAGCAAGACTTACAAATGGTCTCAAGGAAACAAATGAATTAGACCAAAACTTCTAAGAATGTATGGAAGGAATCGGATTCTTCATCGAGAGGGGGTTAAATACATAAGAAAAGAAATCATGACACACATTATATGTGGTATTGTTTGGCCAAGATCGGTTGGATTTCTAGTTGGCTCTAATTTTAGTAAGGCGAGAGTACACATATTGTACATTGCAAACAATGCACCTTTAAGTGGAGTATATCATGTATATGTATAGAAGAAGTTTAAAGAGAGTACGGAGAAAACGTGACATGCACATTCCACCATATTTTGTCAATATAGACGTCTGAAAGAAACAAACTAATTGAGACAATTATATTTTGTTGGGTATTAATTATTGTGCTTTGCTAGCTTGGTTTTGTTTTTCTACTTTAAGGAAAAGGTCAGGCCTCTGCATCAATCGATGCACACAACCATAACTTGCCTTGATATGTATATGCTAGTCGGGGGGAATTATTGAGTACATTGAGTGTTTAATTAGCCAAGTTAGTTAGTTTGGGTGATGCGGCTCCCTAATATTGGAGGAGATTGGCTAGCCACTGGAGAACTAGCTAGCTACTCCCTCCGTCCCATATTATAAGAATATTTTTGACACTAGTGTCCTTCATCCCATAATATAATAGCGATTTTGACACTACACTAGTGTAAAAACACTCTTATATTATGGGACGGAAGGAGTAATTGGGTACTCCTACTACTCATAGATGTGTGGACATGGACAGATGGCTAGGTGTTTGTTCCAGATATTGCTGATAGACTTACTGAAAAACTCGGGCTCTTCCTCTGAAGCGATGAGTTGAGCGTGCCGTATCGCCTTTCTTGTGTCTGTGTTAGTCACATGCTAGCCATCTTAGGACTGAGATTGTTCAGCAGGAGCAGCTAGCAGTATATCTTAGCTTAGTTTAGAGCATGGCCCACCAAGAATACACATAACCGTATTGTTGTTTAGTTGTCTTCATCTCAGCATGTAAGTACTTGTCATGATCACAATCAATTAGCCACCACAGGCAAGCTGTGTACCACTGCTGTCATAGCATAGCAACTTCTTAAACTACTTGAAGATAATGAATGATTTGTCAGTAAAGCTTGCTTGAAAAGCCAATGCTACTTCCGCTCCGGCAATAAATAAATAAATAAAATAATGCTAATCCAACAAAAAAAGGCTAATCTGGAGAAGCGTCGTCAATTTCCAGAGGTAAATAAATTATATACCTGCAAAAAAAAAGATAAATATGCCAGACAGGTTTTTATTCTAGATCATGCATATAACTAAGGCAGATGCAGATAGATTTGGGGTCTTGCTCAGAACAGAAGGGTTTGTGTGTGCCGTATCGTTTTCATGTGGTACTTTCTGTTAGTCACATGCTAACCAGGCAAATCTTGATTAGGACTGGGAGGGGTTGTTCAGCAGGAGCTATACTGCCTGCCTTAGCTCATTCTGGAGCATGGCCCACCAACACACACTACACCATTGTCTTCGCAGATCTCAGCATATATTCATGACAGTACTTCTCAGGATGATTAATTAGCCAGTACTAGTCGTGCACGTACCATCACTGTCATAGCAGACCAACTTTGCAAATTAACCACATGGAAACGATCGACAACTCAATCAATCTTGCTTGGAAATCCAATGTTTGCCTCCAAAGAAAAAACATCAATGTCATAATATATGTTCTTTCATCGCTGTCACAGCCATCTGATCAAGCTTTAGAGCTAAGATCTCATTCATTTCGCGCTTGGCAAACTAAACTCCGACCCCCTTTTTGCGAGAAAACTTCGACCTATACGCACGCAGATCAAATTAACCGTGTCATTGGCGGAGATTTGGAGATGGGACTCATTTCGCGTCCGCCGCCTGATCGAAAACGGCGAGACCGAAAAGATATGTTAGGTGATTAAGGCGAACAGTTTTCCTAAGTCTCAGATGTTATTCCTTCGATTTTGCATGAAAAATCATATTTTTTTCAGTTTTTCTACCTTTCTTCTTATACTATATTTATTTGACTGAGACCTAGCCACCCCCGTGCTAAGGCAAAAGCTAGAAGCCTTGACGAGTTGGGTGTTTGGTGACTAAACATCTATTAGTCAGATCATGGGGGATATGTGTGTAGCAGCTAGGCTATATGTGGTGTAATAGGCAGGGGAGCAGTGACACGGCGGCAAAGCAATGTCTTTGCCGTTCGGGGTTAACTGGTGAGAAAATGGCCGTCGTTCGGCCAAGCAAGCAACTTCCAAGAAATAACCTGATGGACAAGAAGCGGACCTCACGTCAAAGTAACTGACATACACGTACACACTACACTACACAGGGTGCGGTGCTAAAGAAGCTACTTCTATAAATGTACACACATATATGTGGTGTAGTAGCACTGGGCTGGAGAATGTTCAAGTGATGTGTTTCACATGTACATAAAGTAGTACTACTTCCTTGTAAAGAAATATAAAAGCGTTTAGATCAGTAAAGTTTGAGGGAGAGTAGTAGCATATTAGTTGTTTCTTAGATAGATATAGATATATCCATTGATGTAAATGAGACCAACAAACCATGCTAATTCAGAGGGCTTTGTCTGATTTGTTATCCAGTGATCTAGTTAAGGTTACACATAATCCATGCTGGTACTGATAGTACTACTTGCTGACAAGCTAGACATATCCATGCTGCACATATTGCCTCTGGAATCTAGTGCTGGCTCAACTAGCTCGTCAGAGCTTGAGCGACAGGTCCATCTCCGCCACCGCCTCCCCGCCGGCCGCTGCGGTGCTTCCAGTGCCAGCCCAGCCCATGCCCATGCTCATCAGTGGCGCCATCCTCGCGGAGTCCGGAGCAGGGGCCGAAGCAGAGTAACCCCAGAGCTCCCCGCCGCCGGCGTGGAGCCAGCGGGCGGCCGTGGAAGAGGAAGCAGTCGTGGTGGCGACGGTAATTTCGGAGGGGACGTCGCGGCTGCGCTTGGCGAGGGTGCGCTCCAGCTTGTGCGCGTTCTGGTGGCCGCCGAGCGCCTGCGAGCTCAAGAACTTGCGGTGGCAGTAGTTGCAGGCGAAGGCCTCCCTGCCGGCGTTGTCGAAGGCCGCGGGAGCAGCAGGGGGAGGGGATGCCGGACGGCGTGCGCCGCGCTGCCCCTGCTGGCGCTTGGCCGTGGCCGTGGCCGTTTCGAGGCGCAGGTCGAGGCTGATGCCCTGCAGCAGCAGCTGGTGCGATTGCGGCGGCTCGCCCTCCATCTCCATGGTCGATCGATGGCCGGAGTGTGTGTCGTCGGCGTGTGGAGAGGAAGAAGAGAGGGGGAGAGGAAGCGGTGGTGTTAGCGAGCGACCGCGCGCGGCGCGCCGGTATATAAAGAGGAGGCACCAGTGGTCGAGCCCGGTGGGTGTGGGCCGAGCCGACAATGCTCCGACCGGCAGGGCCGGGCCGAGCCCGAGGATAAGGGACGTCCTGTCATTTCTGCGTATCTCAGATGTCCATCCACGGTCCATGTCACGACATTGTTGACGTATGTAGTCGATCTGCATCCAGCCAGCTTCATGCGTCCTCATCGATCGAGTCGATGCGACCGATGTCCCAGCTTTATTTTACAAGACATTTTGCACGATGTAATTGTTTTCCCTGTGCAACAAAGTGCGCCATGAAGGCTTTTGGTCGGAAAAGAAAGACTTCAAATGATTTTTCTTTTGCCTGGGAGATTTCAGTGATCTATATACACGTTCATGTGCATACGTAGTGCGCGCGATAATATCACGATGTATCTAAACGCCATATTCTTACATGGTTAAGCCTGGGTGACATGTCTGCTTAACATTGGAGGAAATTAGCTTGCAAGTTGAGTAGCTAGCTCCCCCATACATGTGTGAACATACATGGATGGCTAGGCTTTTGTTCCAGATCTTGCAGATAGATGTGCCAGATAAATTTGGAGTTTCTTGCTCTGAAGGGATGAGTTGAGTGTGCCGCATAGCTTTTCTTTTGTTTGTGTTAGTCACATAATATGCTAGCCAGCTTAGGACTGGGGTTGTTTAGCAGGAGGAGCTGGCATTATATCTTAGCTTAGTTTAGATCATGGCCCATCAAGAATACACACACACCATACTATTGTTTAGTTGTGTTTATCTCAGCATGATGGTACTTTTTATGGTGACAATCAATTAGCCAACATAGGCTAGGTGTGTACCATCGCCGTCATGGCATGACAACTTTGGAAGGCCACTCGAAGATAATGATCCGTTTCTCGGTTAAGATTGCTTGGAAATCCAATGCTACCTGCAAACCAATCTCTAGTAGCTGCAAGCTCCTCATGTCTACAAATCAAGTGAGGTGTATCACACTTGCGCTGCTCCACTTGGACGTATGCAACGCTGGCTAACGTGATCATCTCTCTCTGTTTCGCGAATATGCAAAATTAGCGTATCTTTTCACTGATAGAAGAAGTTTAGATGAGAACAAAGGAAGGGCACATCACATGGTACAACGACAAGATGCCGTAAACATGGTGGACGGAGCAGAGAGACATGAGATGCTCGACCCAAATATAAGCTACAACACATCAGTAAACCACCCTAGCCAAGACAAACAACCCGAAGCAAAATGCTGTCCCAAATCTCAAAATATAGCACAAGGCGCACCACGAACAATCAAGACGTGCTGACGCTCGCCGAAGCCCTCCACCGCGGCCCCCATAGCTAGGTCCTCCTCCCGACTCGTGCGCGTAGCCAGATAGGGAGGCACCGCCACTCGACAGGGAGGAGCGCCCGCCGCCTCGAACCTTGTCCTTAAGACATGGAGCCCTATTGATTATTTGGAAACAAATTAAGTAATTTACCTGGTTATAATTGTCCATCAGTTATTGAGAAGGTTAATTATGCTAATCATAAAAAATTGACTGTTGAGTACAGTAAGTGCTTAAACCAGTTTGATTATTTTGGGTGACGTGGATGCCTAACTAACAATGGAGCAAATTAGCTTGCAAGCTGGTTAAAGTGCACTAGCTGCTCCTATAGATGTGTGAACACAGATAGATAAAGTTTTAATAAAAAATACGGGGAAGATAGATAGGGTTTTATTCCGTAGCTCCTGCATATGGATAGACATATTGATTTGGGCACTTGCTAGAACCGAAGAGTTAACAGTTGAGTGTGACATGTCGCTTTGGCTTGGGTTCTGTTAGTCACAGGCTAGCTTAATTAGGATTGGGATGGATTGTTCAGCAGAGGAGCTACTGCATGCCTTAGCTTAGTTTAGAGCATAGCCCACCAACACACGCTACACCATTGTCTTCGTCGACCACATGCATGATAGTACTTGTCATTGTCACAACTTAACTGATTAGCCACTACTAGCTGTATACCATCGTTGTGATAGCAGAATTATCAGCTTTGCAAACCACATTAAAATTATAGACAAGTCAGTTAAATTTCCTTGGAAGTACACCCACATTGGATGACAAAATACGTATGGACTACACGGTCTAGACGTATACAGGCAGTTATAGAGTCAGCGTTGGAGATGCCGTAAGAAAACAAACAGAAAACATGTATTGCCAAGACAAAATTGCTATAATCCCCCAATCCATAACTGTAGCGTTACTCTTAACTAGGCAAGGTGAAAGACAAAGGCTCTTATATGTAAAAAACTCGTACCCAATCACAGTGATTTGGCACTCATGCGTTATGTGCTTATGCTGAGTTGGGTGAGGTCGGTTGGACGTCTAGTCAATGGTATCTTTTTTTTTGACGATTCTAGTCAATGGTACTCCTTTCGTCCGGAAATACTTGTTCTAAAAATGGTTGTATCTAGACTTATTTTAATTATAAATACATCAATTTTCAACCATTTCTAAGACAAGTATTTCCGGACGGAGGGAATATCTGAGTATTGCATAGATAGGCAGCTACTGTAACTGGGCGGCAAAGCAATGTTTTTGCCGTTAGGGGTTAAAGTAAGTAGCTCGCTATGGACCGAAAGTTCTCTCTTGCAGCAGATCAAGCAACTTCCAAGAAACCAGGCTAGCTAGCTAGAGAAGACGTGACCAGGCAAAAGAGGGAAATGTTACTCGGGCACATAGTGGTGCTACACGTTTCACCTTGTCAAAAAATGCACAAATGTATTGGTGGAAATACACCAATAATATGTAGAGGTTCAAGAGAAAACGACTCCATTTGATTGCGAGATACCAAAAGAAAAGCTAGCACCCGAAAAATGCGGCGATGAAGAAAAGAAAACTAAACAGAGAGCTTATCTTTTCTCGGCAAAAATCAGTGCTGCGGAATGCTCAGATTTCTCTCTCGGTTTGCCACATGCTGTGGAGTATATATATGCAACATTGCCTGTTCTAGATAGACAGATATATGTATGGTTCTGGAATCTGAGAGGCGACTAGAAAACAAAAATATTCCAGGAAGAACCACTTGGCCTAGACAGGGCGGAGCCTCCCAGATATCTCCTGACGCCGAGCGTGAAAGAGAAACCAACGGACGGTTCGGCAGCGACAAGGTACGTGTTTCCCTCCGTACTTGTGCATGAATGCAGCGTCGGTGAGCTAGCTCATCACATGCATGCATCATCCATGTTTGTCTGTTTACAAGTCAGGTGACGTGCATCATGAACCACACTTGCACTGCCCCACAACTTGCAGCTATTGCTAACTTGATCTTCTCTCTCTATATCTGCTAGAGTAGCTGCATGCCAGGAAGTACTTTCAACTGCAGGAATCTGTTGTTTTTTCCTTCACGATTTCGACCTTTAGGAGTTCTTTTACCGTAGGTGCGTTTATGCTCACTGATTCAATTTGTATGCTCTACCAGCATCCACCTCCATATCCCTTTTTCAAAGAACTGTCTTTTTTATCTATCGGGAGGGAGTAAAGAGCGTTCGAAAATAAGTCATAACTAGACTGGGTTTCGCCAACTTGGTTGTATGGTACGGGTTTTCCGGTCATTGCAGTCCGCGTCATCAGGCTTGGGATGCTCCGGGGGAAACCCTAGATCTGGGTCTTTCGGATCGGACGATGATGGCGTTTTATCACTTTCCCTCCTGGGGGCATCGTTTTGGAGCAAGTGATGGCTAGGGGGATGGTGGAGCGGTACTTCATCTCACACATTGATGGCGGCGGATGCACGGAGATGTACTCGCGCAGGAGGATGTAGCTGTCTGGCGTCATGGTGACGTCAATGGCAGAGTGGCCAGACAAGGTAGAGGCCTCAATATGATCTGAAGACGGACCTGTGGAAAATGGCGGCGACGACACACGAGTGCGTCTGACCGGATTGTGCCCCAGACCCGATATGTGGCTCGGCTGGGGTTTCCGGCTTTTGATGTTAAGCTTAGGTAAGTGGTTTGGATAGTGGCCTAGCTAGCATCCCTTCATCATATGGATAGGAGTAGCGGCATATGTTGCCAAGATAATGGATTCAGATATATTGTTTGTAATACTTTGTAAGGTCCTTAAGAATAATTAATAAAGTGACCGTATGCATCTCCCAGATGCAGAGACCGAGGGTTATCCTCCTTTTCTAAAAAAAATACGTGCTACTCGCACGCTGCAAGGGATCTTTTCCTTTGGAACTACTACAATGTCAAAAAAGTCTTATATTTTGACATGAAGGGAGTATAAAAGAGGAAGTTAAAGAGAGTCCGAACAAAAGGCGCCATGCTCATTGCAACCCTGCTTGTCAAGCCCGAGCAAGCTTGAAATTAGGCCAAAACTTCTAAGAATGTATGTTAGGAATCGGAGTTTTCATCGAGAGGGAGTTAAACGGAGTTCATATAGACGTCATGATCCACGTTATATGGAGTATTGTTTGGCCAAACTCGGTTGCAATTCTAGTTGGCTCTAATTTTAGTTAGCTGTATAGTACACTGTCAGCAATGCACCCTGAAGTGGAGTATATGTATAAAAAGAAATTAAAGAGAGTTCAGACAGAAGGCGCAAGCACATTACACCATATTTTGTCAACGTAGACATCTGAAAGAAGCAAACTAACAGAGGCGGTTATATATATAGTTTTGAAATTAATTGGTGTGCTTTAGTAGCAATGATTTCTTTTTTAAAGGACAAGTCCAACGATTATACGTCCACCCCAGCATCAGCATACGCCCACATCCACGTTCTTTTCCCTTCACGATTTCGACCTTTAGAAGTTCTTTTACGGTAGGTGCGTTTATGGTCACTAATTCAATTTGTATGCTTTTTTTGTATTTACCTCGATTATTTCCAGCATCCACCTCTGTATGCCTTTTTCAAAGAATTGTTTTTCTATCAACGGGAAGTAAAGAGAGTTGGAAAACAAGTCGTAACTTGAGCAGTTTCGCCAAACTTGGTTGCATGGTACCGGTTTTCCGCTCCAGCTTTAGTAAAGTGATGATGCATATGTGCTACTAGCACGCTACAAGGGATCTTTTTCTTAGGAACTATAAAAGAGGAGGTTAAAGAGAGCTCAAACAAAAGGCGACATGCTTATTATATCCCTGTTTGTCAAGCCCCAGCAAGCTTCACAAATGATCTCAAGGAAACAAATTAATTAGGCCGAAACTTCTAAGAATGTATGGAAGGGATGGGACTTTTCTTGGAGAGAGAGAGAGAGAGAGAGAGAGAGAGAGTTAAGCGGAGTTCGTATAGAAGTCGTGACCCACATTATGTGTGGTATTGTTTGGCCAAACTTGGTTGCAATTGGCTCTAATTTTAGTCAGGTGGGATTATGTATATAGTACACTGTCAGCAATGCACCCTGAAAGTGGAGCGTATAGTACACTATAAAAAGAAATTAAAGAGAATTTTGACAGAAGGCGCCATGCACATTACGCCATATTACGTCAGCATAGACGTCTCAAACAAAGAAACTAATTGAGCCAATTATACATAGTTGGGCGCTCATTGTCGTGCTTTAGTAGCTGCCATTTCATTTTTCAAGGACAAAGTTGGGCCTCTGCATCAATTGATGCACACATCCATAACTTGCCTTGGTAGGTATATGCTAATTGGAGGAAATTATTGAGTACATTGAGTGCTAAATTAGCTAGGTTAGTTAGTTTGGGTGATGTGACTACCTAACATTGGAGGAGATTAGCTAGGCAGCAGAGTAACTAGCTAGCTAATTGGGTAGTCCTACTACTCATAGATGTGTAGATAGATGTACAGATAATTTGGACTCTTCCTCTACAGCGATGAGTTGAGTGTACCATATTGCCTTTCTTGTGTTTCTTAGTCACATGGCATCTTAGCTTAGTTCAGAGCACCACTCATTAGTTGCCTTCATCTCAGCATGATCATGCGCACAATCAGTTAGCTGGCTAGTTGTGAACTATCACCGTCGTAGCATATCAACTTTGCAAACTACTTGCAGAAAATGATCGATATGCCAGTTAGCTTCTTGGAAATAAAATGCTAATCTGGGGTAGTCCGTTCCCGTACATACGGGTGACGTAGAAATGATTATTTCTTTTCATGGAGAAGAAGCTAAATAGAGCTCCTGCCCTAATTTCTGCCAAGTGGGGCATACGGTACATCACTGCCAACACACCAAAAGGGAAATTATTTGAAGAAACTACTACGTACTCCCTCCGCTCCTGAATATAAGTCTTTCTAGAGATTTCAATACGAACAACATATGGATGTATATGGACCTATTTTAGAGTGTAGATTCACTCATTTTACTCCATATGTAGTCCTTATTAGATTCTCTAAAAAGACTTATATTTAGGAACGGAGGGAGTATATGAGAAGACGTTTTTTTTGTGGGAATATATGAGAAGTTAAGGAGGGTTCAAACAAAAGGCGCCGTGCCATCATGCGTATATGCTAGCTAATTCTCGTAGATATGTGAAACATATAGATGGGTTTTTATTGAAGACCATGCATGCATATATAGGACAGATATATGGATATGGGTTTTTATTCGACACCATACATATACTAGGTAAACAGATCAGTCGAAATTAATAGGAGGGTTTGAGTGTGCCATATCGCTTTAATTTGGTGCCTTAATCTGTGTTAGTCGATCACATGCTAGCCAGCTAGGTAGCTTGATTAGGACTAGGAGGGGTTGTTCAGCAGGAGGAGCTACTGCTTCCCCTTAGCTCATTTTGGAGCATGGCCCGCCAATACAGTGCACCATTGTCTTCGTTGATCTCGGCATACATGATGGTACTCATCATGACGATAAGAAGTGATTAATTCAGCCAGTGCTAGTCGTGCAGTGTATGTACCATCGTTGGCATAGCAGACCAACTTTTGCAAACCACGTGAAAACGGTTGACAACTCAGTTAATCTTGCCTCCAAAAGACACAGTAACTTGTGGTTTTCTATCGCTCCAGGCATATGCGTACATGTGTGGATCGCATATCTGCCACTCAAGTATTGACGAGTTGGGTATTGGGTGAGTAAACGTCTAGTCACATCATGGTGGATATCTGATCTGTGTAGTAGAGTAGCGAGGCTAGGTGCGGTGACACGGCGGCTAAGCAATGATGTCTTTGCCGTTAGGGCTAACTAGGGTGAGAAAATGGATGTGGTTCATCCGAGCAAGCAACTTCCAAGAAATGACACACCCGATCGATGGGCAAGAACCGGACCTCACGTCAAAGCAAGGGGATCTATCTAGAAGATGCACCCAACGACAGACACGTACTCACTCACTAGCTACTGGTGCAGTGGTAACTGGTAAGTAAGCTGCTTATATGTATGCATGTACACACATGCTGGAGTGGTAATATTTTACTTTACTTTGCGAGAGAAGTGTACACATACATATGCTTGATCATTCACTATATACCGGATTGGTTGTTTCTTTGTATCTTATTACATGGATAGATTGATTGATACAAATGAGACAAGCCAACCATGCATGTGCATGTAACATATATATAGCTTATGTGATCCGTTATATATCCAGTCTAATTAAGGTTAAACATAATAACATACTCAAAGGGATGTGTATTATAAGTAGATCGATAAGCTGAAGCAATCGATTGCATGTAATCAGAATAATTAATTAACTAATCGCCAGGTGCATGCAACAATGAATTGAGCACCACTTGTTGAAACGCTAGCTAGCCAGGCGCATGCATGCATCCGTGCACATAGATATTGCCTCTGGAATGTACTGCTCAGACTCAGAGCTTGAGCGACAGGTCCATCTCCGGCACCGCCTCCCCGGTGGCTGCTGTGGTGCTACCAGCCCAGCCCATGCCCATCAGGGGCGCCATCGTCGTGGAATCCGGGGCAGCGGCCGAAGCAGAGTACGCCCAGAGCTCCCCGCCGCCGGCGTGGGGCCAGTGAGAGGATGGCGTGGCAGTTTGAGCTGCCGTGGCGGCGGTGGAGGAGGCGTCGCGGCTGCGCTTGGCGAGGGTGCGCTCGAGCTTGTGGGCGTTCTGGTGGCCGGCGAGCGCCTGCGAGCTGAGGAACTTGCGCTGGCAGTAGTTGCAGGAGAAGGCCTCCTTGCCGGCCTGGTCGAAGGCCACGGGAGTAGGCGCAGGGGACGCCGGGCGCCGGGCGCCGCGCAGCTGGTGCGTGGCCGTGGCCGTGTCGAGGCGCAGGTCCAGGCTGACGCCGTGCAGGAGCAGCTGGTGCGACTGCGGCGCCTCGCCCTCCATGGTCGATGGCCGGAGCAAGCAAGTGGGTGGAAGGTACTGCGCGCGCACGGGCGTGTGGTTGTGGAGGAAGAAGATGAAGAGGCAGAGGGAGTGGCGCGGGGAAGGAAGCGGTGGTGTGAGCTAGCGAGCGAGCGACCGCGCGCGGCGCGGCGGTATATAAAGAGGAGGAGTGGTGGAGCACCGTGGATCGAGCCGGGCCGAGCCCGCGAACCAGCTCTAATTTCCTTTTGTTGTTTTTGCGTGGCCTTGAATTAATCGCCTGACAAATCCGAATATATGCCATGAAAAAAGAAATAGACGCTAGACCACAGAGTGCATACTGGCATGCATGGAGAGGGAGGAGGAAGCGGCCGGTGGACTAAAGTACTGCATGAAATGAAAACGAAATACTCCTACTAATCACCCGGCCGGACGGTATCTCCATCGATAGATGCACGCATGCATGCGACAAATGAAGCTAACACACATTGGACTCAACATGCAGCGTGGTACGTACTGTGCTCAGCTGCGGGTATGCATGCAGGTGGTCAACACGTGCGTGCAACTGTAGATATATCTCATATCTGCACCAGGCTTTGGCCTGATGCAGTGTCAGTACCACTGCGGTGACGACGGAGGAAGTGAGTGAGCAAACCGGCCGAGCTCGTCGGCGCTGGCGTAATCGCCGACCACCTCACTTCACCAGGGCCTACGAACTCGCGTCCTGTCATCTCTGCGTATCTTATATGTCTGCCACGACGACTTTAAGTTGACGTAGTCCATCTGCGTCCTGCTGCCAGCTTCCTTCGTCATCATCGATCGATCCAGTCGGTCCATGTGCTATACTGGATTCCAATTTCCAACGATCGTATACTGCAAGACAGATGTATTGTCCTACTACCTCTCTATCAAAATATAAGATGTTTTTATAGTTTAAGCAGATGATTTCTCGGTTCGGTTTTAACACGAGTTATCAGTCAGTCAATCTTCAAGTGTCTTTCTCTAATCAATAAAAGCGGGTTTTTCCTCCGGTTCCGTTCAATTGATTGAAACCAAACATCGTTCGAAGCTCCCAGGCACACCCCCAAGGTACCAAGCTAAGATAGAGTAAACAGATCAGCCGAATCGGCTGTTATGGCAAGAACACTTCCCATATTGCAAGTTCTTTAGAATGAAACTAATAACAAAGGGAGCACACGGGTTTATATGGCTCGGCCTTGCTGGAACCAAAACTGTATTGGAGATCAGTATCTGACACCGCTCTTCATCACCCACGACGTTGATCCAGCAAGAGCAGACACCGATTGAGCCTGTCGCAAAGCACCTTCCATTGATGGATGTACACACTTAGCTTGGACAGAATGCATTTGGCGCTTCTCCAAACCCGCCCCTGGAAACATATATAGTTCATTACGCAAATTCGGTAAGCTCCATAAGAAGGCAACACAAACCAAGATAAAAACAACATCATTCTTTGGGTGGTTGCCATAGAGCAACAACCTTGGATAAAGACCAAATAATGTCAATATCAAAACATTCAGACGCAAAAGTCCAAACAATTTTACCAACCACATAGTCAAAAAATAAATAAAATAAGGGTTGAATCAATTCTGTCTCCAAACAGAACAAGCAGGATGGATCACCAACAGGCTTGCACTTGGCAAGACTGTCTCTAACCAAAATCTTGTTATTAACAATTAACCACAGTAAACATGTATATTTTGAGGGCTCAATATCTTCCATATGCAAAGGTGAACATAAAAAATTAATAAGGTCATAAAATGATTTAACCCAATATCTACTAGAAGGTTCTAACAACCATATACAATAATCCTTCATGTAACACAACGAAACATCACTAATAACATCATAAAGATCTTGACACATGACCAAGTCCTCGAGATCCACACATCTATGGAAGGTTAGTTTCAAATTTATCCCATCCCGGATCTGGGAGGCGGTGCAATCAATTTGATTACAAAATATTGTACAAATCCCGGAATCTAGTCTTGAGGGAACAATCCCCAACCCCCAATTCGCAACAAAAACTAATATTGTCACCATTACCAACTATCCATTTATAAAAAAGGTTTAGTAGCATTCATAACCCAAGTAACACCCTTCCAAAAGGGAGAGCCAACACCAGGTCTAGACCAAAGCACATTAGATTTCAAGGTATTGTATTTGTATTCCAATTTTTTCAGTCCTTACCCTCACTTTCAAAGAACCTCCTCCCCCAAGAAGCAAGCAAAGCCATGTTAAAATCTCTCAAGTTTGGAACAGCCATACCACCAAAATTATTTTCCCTGGAAATAAACCCCAAATGGGCTAAATGGTATTTATGTGAATCACCCAAATTGCTCCAAAAGAAATGTGGAATTTGTGACTGTACAACAATAATGGCGCATTTGGGAAATTTCAGCATGCACATTAAATAATTGGGGATAGTCGCTATGCTTGAGCAGAGAAAAATAAAATCCTCACTATAAGATAAAGTCTTACTCATCTAGCCAGAAATATTCTTAATTATCCTATCACTGGTAGGTTGAAGATCTTCCCTGTGGAGTTTGTCAAAATGTCGATGAACCCCCACATATTGAGGGGAAAGAGCCAATCTTACAACATAAAATTTGTGCAAAAGAATTTGCCACCTCATCAAAAAGGTTTTAGGTGATGATATCATTTTTATCAAATTTATTTTTCATACCAGATAATCCTCAAAACAAGATTAGTTCCACTTAAATTCATGGCCATGTCATAAGAATTTTCAAGGAAAAGTAATGTATCATCGACATGTTGCAAGCTAATCACACCTCTTGGAGTAACTTTTGGAAAAATTTCCAAAAAAATATAACTGAATCACAACAAAGTCAAAAAACATACTGACAATGGGGGTACATACCTTTCTTCTTCTCATGTTCCTTTTCTTCGATCACTCCTTTATTTACACAACACATATAAAAACTTTAAAAACTTATGCTAGCTTATTCGCATGGTCTGCCTCCCCAGTCGTTTAGCTCGACCGTATTGATAATCACTTTTCTTTGAGCAAAAGAGTGCCCGTCCCATACCTTCTGGCATTCCAGAGTATTCCATCTCCATTGTAGATCTTAAACTCCTTCCGACGGCGATGGCGAGGGGCGAACTCGATGGGAAGAGCACGGGCAGTGGCAAGATCGGCGAAGAGAGAGGGGACGAGAGCTTGTCGTCGATAGCGCTTGTGGGGAGTGGAGGAGGAGAGGGGCGTGATGGGGACAGGCGGCTAGGGTTTTCACCCAATCGGAGACCCAGAAGGAGAGAAGCAGCCACCCTCATCAGCGCTAGCTATCCCCTAGCCATCTACCTAGCTACACGCACATACCCACCATCACTACAAGAAATATGTCAACTTGTGACCATCACTATTGGTCATTGAATGGTCACAAATTTCCATTTGTGACCTTTTTGTGACCAAAAACATAAGGTCAAAAGCTGGCCGTCATAAACTGACTATAGCGACATTTCTTCTGGAATGATCGAAGATGTTTATGACCAAAATACGTCTACTGTGGCGTTTTGGTCACTAGCAACCTCCCCAGGCCACGTAGGCATCCAGCGTGGCAATCTGACGTGGCACAAGATTCAGCCCGGTCCAATTCGATTTTCTACATGGGCCTAGCCCAACAATTCGGCCTTTTTAATGTATTTTTTCTATCAATTTTTGATCAGCTTCATGGGCCAAGCCCAACATTGCAGCCTTTTTATTGTTGGGTTGTGGCCTTTTTGTCTAAACGAATTTAGTTTTTCTTTTTTTCCCAAAAGAAGGGTCCACTAGTCAGATAAGTGGGTCCACTAGTCAGATGTGTCCCAATTGTTAGGTTCTGGTAACAGGTTTCCATTTGTCAGGTAAGTGGGTCCCATCTATCAGACTCATATTCTTCATATTTCAAGCAGTATTTAGATTGGCAGAGACAAAAACACACACAATACTTAAACAAGAGCAACCAGATCACATAATACAAGCTCTATCCGTGCCATTACAAAGGGCCATGTATAATACAATACTTTACAAGCTCTACAAGTGTAATATAGTACTACTTCACAAGCTCCTGGACTCGCTGGACTCTCTCATATTTCTATGCAACTTCAACAGGACAAAAACTTCGATAGTCAGGGCTGGAACCATAGTCAGATGAACAACACGCCGGACTCGCTCGACGGCGATAGTCAGGGCTGAGACCAAACAAAACAGCAACATGGCTTCATCTGTCATCCTGTTACATGAATCAGAGAAGAATGAGAAAAACTGGGGCAAATATATTATGAACAGACCATTCAAGAAAAGGACATGTATTTAGAATGATAACACAAATTCAGCTAGTACCATGCTTTTTGTTGTCGAGCTAGTTAAAATGAGATAGTAGTTCATATAAGAAACAGAGACACAATATGAATATGCATGGCACATATGCAGGTTGTGCAAAAAACTGCACTACAACACATTGCGCCTGAAACAAAATACCATTCTACTATCACGACCATACATTCAACTGGCAAGATCTAACAATACTCGTCAGCACACGCATACTAACATCACAAAGGCAGGAGAGAATAAAGGGAACCAAGGAAGATACCTGTGGATGATAGTGTCGACGATGATCTGGATTGAGTTAGCATTGATGAGGAAGTGGATGGTGTCCATGGTGTGCTTTAGATGCACACAGCCATGAGCTTCTTGCCGCTGTTGCATCCGTTCGCTCGATGATGGGTACCAATGCATCCAAGTAGAACAAAACCACCAACATTAACCCACAGCTTCAAGTACAAGCAAGTATATATCAAGTGACAGTGAAAACAAGTTGAGAAAAACACTGTAAATATCTATTTCATGTCATGCAATATTCAAACCGAATAAACCTATGCATACGAAGGTGAAATATTACAAAGAAAGCACTCATCAGGTAGCATGCATACAAAATCTCTGTGTTGGCAGTAGTAAATACTCTCTGTGTTAGCAGTAGTAAAACTCATGCAGTACCAAGTCAACAACTTTGAGTCAGAAAAGCTAGAAGTGTCTCTTAAGAGAGACCAGAACTTAGAATTAAGGCACATATCATATTCTGAACAGCATCAGCACCATGGTAGTAACAATTAACAGTAGTAGGACATCAATGGGGCACAACTTATTTAACTACAGACGGATGGACAGACAATTACCTTCTCGAGGCAGGGGCGAGCGTCCTTGAAGTCGAGGAAGATGAGCGTGAGGGCGACGCTAATGGCACTCCAGGACATGTTGAGGCCAAGCAGCAGTGCCACAAGCATGCCCAAGGTGATGGTGTACATGCCGAAGGTGATTTTCTCCCCAGATTCAGTGCATGGAACAACTCCCTTCCGTTCCCAACAGCAGCAAGGTACTGGTGCTACTGCCGTGCAAAGAAAAATCTTGTAAGCATGATAGAAGGCTGGGATGGCAGGAAGTGAAAATCTTGTCTAACAACATGAGCAGAGCACTAGTTACAAGCATGATAGAAGGCTGGGTGAAGAATATATGAAACTGAACCAATCAATTCAATTCAAAGGGTGTATCTTGTGTAAATGATGCTAGCAATCTCAGTTATATATATATATAGCAGAAATTTTATTAGATAATCCTAACTCCATACTTAACAGGTATTCATTCCTCAAAATACTCAACAGAGAGTATTCCCTGCCACAAGCAGCAAGATGAGCGGGGTTTGGGCGAGATCCAGCGAGGTGCAGGGCTGCTCGTTGGGTAACTAGTACCTGGATGTATGGAGTGAGGAGGGAGAGCTGCAGCATACTAATCTTGGGCGTGAAGAGTGGAAACTACCATATATTGCCCAAGAATTGAACCCAGCTTTGACATGCATGCTGCAATTCAACTCCATTGGTTGTCACAGAGATAAGATGAAAATCAACATTGTTTTGTTTGCCACTTATTGATGAAGCTACTAATCAGGATTAAATGCAGACAATAGTAGTAGTAGTAGTAGCATAGCAGTATATATATTAATTTGACTAAACTGAACCAACACCACAATCTGCATACAATGAAGTTACTAGGTAGGGATCATATAACATGAGGCAGATGGATGATTAGCAAACATGCTGGGTGGCCAAGAAATGAACAACATATAAAATACTCCTACTACTGTAGTAGTTAAGATGATGAGACAAAGGACAGCAGCATGCAGAGTTCCTGATGCACTGGAGTGGCCCAACTGCACCACACCGAGGCATTGTTGTTCCATCAAGCTCGACCATGTGCAGGCTTCATCATCGCCGTGGAGGTCCCGGTGGTCGTCCTGGTCCATGGAGTGTGAATCTTATTATTTCATTTCAGAGAACATTAAACACAAATGGCATGTATATGGATCACTGTGGACAAGCAAACTTCACTAATAAATATGAACAAGGCCTACTATAGCATAGCAGGTAAAGAGTTAGCTTAACTCAAGTATTGGTGACTAATAGACCTATTATTTCATATAGATGGGTCACCATAAATGTAACTAATAGACCTATTATTTCGCATATACACATGACCATCATCGCACAAGTATGCCCACTGCCCGATCTCAGCTAAAACAAATAGTGTGATGCTAAGCTACTGACTAACAGTTCCGGAAAAAATTAGTGTACTCCGTCCACAAATACTCACTCAGCAAACAACAATACTGTGTCATGAAGATGACCTTCTAATGCTACTGCTTGCCAATATGAAAAAAGTTGCAACACAGTGCCAATAAGATTGTTAGTCGACACAGAGATGGATACCTTTATGGTGATAAATCTGTGTGCAATTTTACTGGAATGTGTGGTGTGTCAGCAGTGGCACATTAGTCACCTTGATTGGTGACTAATAGACCTATTATTGGTGACTAATAGACCTATTATTTCATATAGATGGTACACATGCTTAAGGTAACTCAGATGGGTCACCTTCACCCTGCCCCTGCTGAAGGTGAAGTCCTCGATTCCGTGGCCACTGAAGAAATCCGCCACCTCCTGCAGCACCGGTGGCTTGTGCAGGTTGAACTCGTGCGTGCATCTGGAACACCTACGAACCACGCAGAAGAAGAGTCAGCTCACACGCACGCACGTACCGAAGTGGTACACAATATCTTGTGGAATCGAAAGGAATCAAAGCGGTGAGAACCGAATTGTTGGAGAGACGAGATCGACGGATCACTCACGTGGCGGAGGTCGGCCTTGAGGGGCGTCGTGGCCTCCGGGGACGACGAGGCCGCCATCGTCACCGCGGAGGCAGTCACCCGCGAGGGCGGCCGGCAGGCTTGGCCTGGACATGCATGACCTTGGAGAGGATCTCCCCGGCCGCCATCGCTGATGCTGCTACTGGATCCGAGCTTCAGGGATTGGGGATCGGGGAGACAAAACCCTAGCTGCAGCGGAGGAGGAAGAAGAGCTGGGAGCGGGAGCGAGGTTCGGGTGCAGCGCGAGGGAAGGAGGGCGCCGCCGGTGACAGAAAGGAAGGAGGGCGCCGCCGGTGATAGAAAGGAAGGAGGGTGCCGCCGGTGCCAGCGCGAGGGAAGGAGGGCGTGGAGCGAGGGGTGAGGGACAGGCCGATCTGGATCGGGGACAGAGAGAGGGAGGCGGCGGGCGGAAGGAAGGGACGAGAGGTGAGAGAGAGGTAGGGTTTGGTGCGGTGGTTTTTTTTCCTTTCTTTGCATGGACGGATGGATGGACGTTGGATTGCTAGCAATGGATGGTAGGATGTCTGCCATCTCATCGATCCGTGCCACAAACGGTTCCACCAATACAATGTAGTACACACTTTGACGATTTTATAACCATCTAAATTGGTCGTAATCAATTAAATAATATGCTAAATCATATCACCTATTTTATAACATCATAGAATTAGAAAAAAATAATAACAATAGCATCGTGTCACAAGTGAGACTTGTTTTTTCAGAAAAATAACAAACCTGGAATAATAGAAATATCTTTAAAAATTGATCTTAAAAATGAGTTTTATTTGCAAAAAACATTTTCAACCTTTGGAGTGTCGAAAATGGTATATATTTTTTGAAGCACCTACCAATATTTGTTGCAAAATGGCACCACTCTATTTTTCAATAATATTAGATTATATTTTAGGTACAATTGACCAAATGCTTGTGTCTCAATAGCTGTCTATCCACCTCTCGTCAATAATTGAGGAGGTTTTTCAAGTGCCCATTTTTCATTTTTCGAGTGTCCAAAAGGGTTTTTTTTGTGAAGAACCTACCAAATAATTGTTGCGAAATTGGACCAAATTATTTTTCTAAAATGCTATGCCATATTTAATGCACAATTGACCAAATGGTTGGGTGTAAAGAGTTTTGATCCTCCTCTCGTGAAAAAGACAAATTTTCGCCGATTCAGCTGGAAGCGAGTCAAATTTGAACTGTAGCTGCCTTATAGTTTGCTCTTTATTTTTTCCAAAACTCATTTCTAGGTACATAAGTATCTATTTAATCAGAGAAACACCAAAAAAATTCCAAGATTCAACCACTATTTAGGAACGGTCATTCCCGCCGTTTTGACCGCATTTTGAAACGGGCATAAAAAATTCAAAAAAATTCAAAAAATTGGGAAACCTTCGCATTGTGTCATTATATGTGTCCAAGTTCCTAGGAAAAATAACAAAATTTTAATACGGCAATTATTTTAAAAAAGTGTTCTCAGAAAGGAGCTATCACGTGTGGAGATCAATGGCTTTCAAGCCAAATGATCAATCTTATGGCCACATTCATGGCATAGTTTGTTCAGATGATCTCATATTGTGCACAAGGGTGCATATTGGAATGACAAACAATATTGCCTAAGGAAGTTTTCATTTTCCTTGGACGGAAAAACCATTTTCAATTTTTCGAGTGCTCAAAAGGTTTTTTTGTGAAGGACCTCCCAAATAATTGTTGCAAAATTGGACCAAATCATTTTTCAAAAATAGTAGGCCATATTTAATGCACAATTGACCAAATGGTTGGGTGTAAAAAGTTTTGATCCTCCTCTCGTGAAAAAGACAAATTTCCGTCGATTCAGCAGGAAGCGGGTCAAATTTGAACTGCAGCTGCATCATAGTTTGCTATTTATTTTTTACAAAAATCATTTCTAGGTACATAAGTACCTATTTAATCAGAGAAACACCAAAAAAATCCCAAGATTCAACCACTAGCTAGGAACGGTCATTCCCGCCATTTTGACCGCATTTTGAAACGGGCATAAAAAATTCAAAAAAATCAAAAAATTGGGAAACCTTCGCATTGTGTCATTATATGTGGCCAAGTTCCCAGGAAAAATAACAAACTTGTAATACGGCAATTATTTTAAAAAAGTGTTCTCAGAAACGAGCTATCACGTGTGGAGATCAATGGCTTTCAAGCCAAATGATCAATCTTATGGCCACATTCATGGCATAGTTTGTTCAAATGATATCATATTGTGCACAAGGGTGCATATTGGAATGGCAAACAATGTTGCCTAAGGAAGTTTTCATTTTCTTTGGACGAAAAAACCATTTTCCATTTTTTGAGTGCCCAAAAGGAGGTTTTTTTGTGAAGGACCTCCCAAATAATTGTTGCAAAATTGGACCAAATAATTTTTCTAAAATACTAGGCCATATTTAATGCACAATTGACAAAATGGTTGGGTGTACAAAGTTTTGATCCACCTCTCGTGAAAAAGACAAATTTCCGCCGATTCAGTAGGAAGCGGGTCAAATTTGAACTGCAGCTGCATCATAGTTTGCTATTTATTTTTTACAAAAATCATTTCTAGGTACATAAGTACCTATTTAATCAGAGAAACACCAAAAAAATCCAAGATTCAACCACTAGCTAGGAACGGTCATTCCCGCCGTTTTGACCGCATTTTGAAACGGGCATAAAAAATTCAAAAAAAATCAAAAAATTGGGAAACCTTCGCATTGTGTCATTATATGTGGCCAAGTTCCCAGGAAAAATAACAAACTTGTAATACGGCAATTATTTTAAAAAGTGTTCTCAGAAACGAGCTATCACGTGTGGAGATCAATGGCTTTCAAGCCAAATGATCAATCTTATGGCCACATTCATGGCATAGTTTGTTCAAATGATCTCATATTGTGCACAAGGGTGCATATTGGAATGGCAAACAATGTTGCCTAAGGAAGTTTTCATTTTCGTTGGACGAAAAAACCATTTTCCATTTTTCGAGTGCCCGAAAGGAGGTTTTTTTGTGAAGGAACTACCAAATAATTGTTGCAAAATTGGACCAAATCATTTTTATAAAATACTAGGCCATATTTAATGCATAATTGACAAAATGGTTGGGTGTAAAAATTTTCGATCCACCTCTCGTGAAAAAGACAAATTTCCGCCGATTCAGGTGGAAGCGGGTCAAATTTGAACTGCAGCTGCCTCATAGTTTGCTATATATTTTTTCCAAAAATCATTTCTAGTTACATAAGGACCTATTTAATCATAAATACATGGTTTGGTGGCGATACGTCGAGGTTTGGGCGGTGGCCGAGGGCCCCAACTCTAGAGCGCGTAAACTCGCATGCCCGTCGCGTGGTCACCGCGTGACCGTAATGTTGCCATGTGTTTTGGGCGGCCTAGGCATGTCTAGTGGGTTGGGCACTCCCCAGGTTGGTGCTAGGAAGAAAATTACAACATACGATTCTCACGAGGAGACCGATCGATGCTCAAACATGAATTAGCAACCAAGTGTTTGATTAGCGATATGGGAAATGCACATGGCCAATGGGCGCGAGTTTTGGCTGAGGATGATCATCTACTAAGGAGAATGTATTTACAAATTTTATCTCAAAAGGAGGATCCTAGGTGGTACTTGCTTTGCAAAGTACCACGCTGGACAAAAATATGAATGTTGAAGCTGGGCTCAAAATAATGAATGGAGTGAGCTGAAATTTTGTGGAGGATGATTATTTGGGCATAGGAAAGCATTGTAGAAAATTGATACCATTTGGACATGCCAAAGTAGTACTTCCTTCACAATGCTCTTCTATGGACAGAAACTTGGGAAAACTAGTGAGAGGGATTGGATGAATGAAATGAGCTCAAAATTGGTGTAGGTAAGTTACTTAGGTATGATCATGTGCTGGTAAATTTTCAGATCATTTGGGTAAGCCTAGCTAGTACTTACTTCACAAAGCTTCTCTCGAGGTAGAAACTTTGGAAATTTCCCGAGAAAGATTTACTAGGAAAATTGAGCTGAATATTATCATGTGGCAATGATTTGGGTATGGAAGAGTGCCCGAAAAGTTTGAGGGTAATAGGAGGGGTCTATATAACACTTGCTTTGCAACGTGCCAATTTGGCCATAAAATATAAATTGAACCTGGGCTCACATAGATGATTTGACTGAGCTGCAATTTGGAGGAGGGTGATAATTTGGGCATATGAAGGAACTGTATAAATTTCATGTCATTTAGAGATATAAAAAAGGTACTTCCTTCACAATGCTTCTAGGTGGACAAAAACTTTGGAAATTTGCCGAGGAAGATTTGCTAGGCAAATGGAGCTGAATTTTGTCATGCGGTAATGATTTGGATAGGAAAGAGTGCCCAAAAATTCCGAGGGCAATCAAGAATATATAAATAGCACTTCCTTCATAAAGTGTTGTTGTGAACAGAATAGGAAAATGAATATTGTTGAATTAGTTTTGAACTAGGCAAGGAAGGATTTTTACATATTTGATGAAGATATGCCCCAAAGAATTTATGAGATTTTTTTGGGAATTTTGGGAATGATAGAAATATAGGTTGCTTCACAACCTAGGGCAAAAACTGCCACATGGACATGACACATAGGCAAAACTGATGAGATGGCGCCTAGTCATCACAACCCACCACAGTCTACAAGGCTATGACCATCTATATTGGTCATTAACAACTAGAAATAAGGCAGCGGACTAGCACTGTTTGCTTTGTGACCATTTCGTGTAAGGAAATTACGACCTTTCTGACCAAAATGGTCGCAATGGTTTAGGGCTTGGAGCCCCCTGAACAGCTTTTGACCAATTGGTCTAAAATGGTCATAAATTTATGACCAATTCTTCGAGGGTCACTGACAGAAGGTCATAAGTTGACATATCTCTTGTAGTGCATGTGAAATCCCAATAATGCCCTTGGCGGTGCACAGAATTCACAGGCGGCGACACGTGCATTTCTACCGTAGAAGGGCCGCACCGGGCACCCTCCCAACCATGGGCACTGTTAGGCACAGCCCGCAGACGACAGACCCCGTAGGTCAGCTAGATAAGGCCGAAATCCCAGAGTAACAGCTTTTCAAATAAGAGAAGGGTAGAGAAGCGAGATCATCCGGGAGCGAGATCGAACAACCCAAAAACGCATGAAAAACTCGATCGGACAGCCGAAAATCGCTGAGCTCTGAGGAGCCTCAGGTTCTCTCACGGTTCTTATTTCTGGATTCGTGAATTTTTTTTTGCATATACAAAGAAAAATGCTAGTGTAGTCTTGGGATGATTGGTTGTACATTGTCATCCAACGCATGATGTTGAACTTGAGCTGTCATAATGTGCTTTTATTCAATAATAATTATATATATTCGAGAGACATACAATCCCCGTGCAACATTACAAGTCAGAGCAAAAGGCAGAAGAGTGACCGAGCCTCTACCACACTTCTGAAAACCATGACTCTCCGAACTGGTCAAATCATAAATGGTGAGTATGACATAAATCCAACTGATATATATTTCTGCACTCCAACTGCTACCTGTATGAAATCTGCACCTCAAGTATACCCTGGTCAGCACTTGTGATATATTTTTTACCGTCATCGCGGTAAAAGGTGACATTCCCTTGGAATGAGGAAGTACAGGCCTCATCACCATGATCACGGTCAGTTGTAACGCACAGGTTCAACTTGATAGTCATGAGCGGCTCCATGTATATTGGAACAGCTGCCCAGTTCCGTGATAGCGGAAATTCGCCATCAATAACCTCGATCTGGCTCCCTTTTCCACATGAAAAGAGCGTGACGCTCTCACGGCCGTAGAGTTGGTGGTGTGCTGCGATTTCGCCATAGACGTAGCACACGGTGCTGCTCTCACATGCGAGATCAAGTTTGACGTACACATTGGCCTGTATAGCCCTGTGCAGCGGTATGAAAGTCAAATCTATTTCGCGGCATCTTGTAGTGCGGATAGTGTGGGTTATGATATCGCTGTAATTATCAACGAACCATTGAGAATCATCGTCATGGTTGGAGCCATGGTCGGGGTTGGAGTCATCGTCTGCGACAAGGTCAAGCCGCCCGTCGTCAGCCTCTAGTTGGTTGTAGTCATCGTCTTGAGCAGCCGGAGATTCCTTTCCTACCGTTCCTGCTCCCTTGAAAGCAGCATCGACGGCTTCTCCACCCTTCCCAGTTCCTCCTGCCGATTTCTAAAGTCGTCCAACAAGATCTCGAGTCCAGCAATGAAAAATTCTAGCGGGCTCAGAGATGCACACCTATTTCGGGAGAGGATCGAGCATTAAAAAGGAGAAATACAGCCTGATCAACAAATAATGCTTCCATAGATCTGCAATCGATCTGACGAAAAATCATTTGGCATAACTAGAAGGAACAAAATAAGAAGGGCGGGTGCAGATTTCAAAATACCTGCAGATCGTACAAGATCGCGCTCAGAGATGCTCTTTCGGGCGGGCATCTGTCGGCAAAGCTCGGCGACATACCTCGCCCTTGGTTGGCTAGCTTGGCGGCGGAACTTGAAAAGTAATGGAACCCTTGATCTACCAAACGGATCGTTTGTCATCCTGATAGACCGAGTATTTAACCAAAAACTACCACATTTGACGGAAGCGTGGCGAAAAACTACCACTCTATGATTTTGTGCGAAAAACTACAAAATTTGTCCTAAATCGTGACAAAAAACTACAAGTCACGAAATCGCTCGCTTCGGCCGCGCTAACCCCGAATCTGACCAGTTGGGCCCGCGAATCAGTTGCCACGCTGGCGAACGGACGGCCGCCGCGCGTTGACGGCTGTTAACGGCCCGTCCGCGGTCGGAACGGCGGCTGTCGGTGGGCCAATAAGTCAGAGCAAGCTCAGCCACTCGCTCATTCTCTTCCTCCTCGCTCGCTCTCACTTGTCCTCATCCTCTTCCTCTCCCTGGTGCTCTGAGCGAGCTCAGCCTATCGCCGTCGCCGCCATGGCCATTGCTGTCGGTAGAAGTTGAGAATGCCATCCTGAAATGACGAGGAGAGCTCGGACGAGGACATCAACATGGTTTCAATGGATCCTCGGCTCTTTGTAAGTGCATAATGGTGGAACAGAGTTAGGGTTAGGGTTAGTTCATCCAAATTGGAGATTCCAAGTTGTTTTTGGTTTGATTCGAAGTTTCTTTTGCAGGAAACCCCTGACAGTGTGAGGAACCATCGTTTTGTGGTTCTTACACTGAATCTGAGCCGACGTGCATGATGCATCATCAGAGGCTGAAGAAGATGGTGGCTTTTGAAGGTGCTTTGACTGGGAGGCGATTCCTGGGTTGTCTTGTGCAGCAGGTATTAAATCTTGCATGCTAACTTGTTTTGCTGGTGGAGATGTGTGATGTGTTTTGCTGCTGGAGATGTGTGGTGCAGCATGTGGTGCAGAGATGTGTGCTGTAGTTTAGAACTGAAACTTGAAAGTGCCATATATATGAAAGCTATATGTGAAAGTAGATCTTTAGTTAACTGAATTCAATACATGACTGAACCTGAGAACACCTACATGCAGAGAACCTTAGTGTATTGTGAACTGGATGTATTTGTTAGGTGTTAACTGAATATAGATGTTAACTGAAAAATAACAGAGTTAAATGAATTTATATCTACTGCTAAATATAGCTGTTAACTAAATTTATCTCTGATGCTAAGTCAGGTGTTGTGTGCTTACTATGAAAGAATTATGTTTGCATAATTTAGAGAGCATATTGATGTAAACAAAGGGTTTCAGTTAAATGAAATGACTTTATGACTTTAGTTATCTGTACTAAGTTTGTTACTAAGTGCTTTGTGCTTAATTATAAATAATTGCTTCTCTAGGATGTAGGTGTGAACTGTGGGGTTGTGGAGTGGGTGGATGGTCCTTGGCCAGAGATTCTACAAAGGTGCCTAAAAAGTATTTGGGACATGTACCATGAGCAGAACTTGAGGAGGGTGAAGGACAAAAAAGCCCATGAGAATGAGGTGGCCAAGCTAAAGAAGGAAATTGATTTCCTGTCAAACAACTACAACCAGTTGGTGGAAGATGTATCCAAGCTTTTTGACTATCAAGATGGCAAGATGTCTCATGACATGGACTATACCAGTCAGGCAATCAATGATCTAAATGCAAAGAAGAAACAACTTGAGGATCAAGCAAAGATTGAGATAAGTATGTAAAAGATGAAGCTTGCCAAGGAGCAAAGGTGCATTCTTCAAAACCAAGCAGATATCATTCAGAACATGAGGAAGACCATGAAGGAAGTGAAGGGGGATAGGGACCTACTTAAGCAAGAGAAGAAGAAGCTGGAGTATCTGATTGCTGATCTGCTCAATGCTAGGCATGCCAGCAAAGATAAGCTGGAGAGGATCAAGGCAATTATGAATGAGTGAAGTGCTTGGTGTGTGGGTTAAGTAATTAGTAGGCACATATATATAGCTGGCATTGGAATGTCATGCGTGTTAGGTGTATATTTTGGGAAAGTTTCATGTGCTTTCAGAATGGTATGAGGGAGGGAGGTACTATTATGGTTTAAGAACTAGTTGGTTTTATCTATGATGTAATGACTTTTATGTTAAGACCTACTATGCTAAGTGAGTACTCATGCTAAGTTAAGTAAGTAAGAATGTTTTATCTATGATGAGGTTGTTTTACTCTGCATATATCATGTGTGGATAACTGACAGTAGTGACATAGTTGGAAGTAGCAAGTAGCAAGTAACATATATAGCAAGTAGCTTAGATAGTCTGACAAATAACTTAACATATGTAGCAAGTAGCAAGTAGCAAGTAACATATATAGAAAGTCTGACATAGATAGATAGTACTGCCATTCATAGTCTGACATAGATAGCAACTAGTAGTAGATAGTGCCTGACGAAACTGAACCTAGGAACTTACTGAACTTACGGAAGTTCAGGACTGATGAAACTGAATATTTTTGCACTGAAGTAACTGAAGGCAGCACTTCACTCCTCCTTCTTCAGCATCTTCAGGCGCTGGGAGCGGCGCACCGCATTCACGGCTGGCCTCTTCTTCTTGCCCGACGCCGGCTCCACCACATCTTCCTCGCCGCCATCTTGTTCTTGCTTCACGATGACGCCGTCTGGGAGATCGGCGACCTCCGGCAGCGCATCCACGTGGATTGGGAGGTTCTTGCCCCCCTACACGGCATCGAGGACGGGAGCCAGTAGCTGCACTTCAGGCTCGTCGCCGGAGAGGACGACGACCTCATCCACCTTGTCATCAGAGTCGTCAAAGGACTCGTCCTCATCATCGTCACTACACTCGTCGTCAGAAGACTCACCGTCAGAGTCGTCATAGGGCCCAAGGACCCATGGATTGCGCCTCTCCCAGTAGGCATTGTTGATTGGGGCTGGGAGAGCGAGGACGGCGTCGGTTGCTACCTCTTGAGCACTGCGTTGGATTTCCCCAAAGAGGAAGGGATGATGCAACAAAGTAGCGTAAGTATTTCCCTCAGTTTTTGAGAACCAAGGTATCAATCCAGTAGGAGGCTACGCGCGAGTCCCTCGTACCTACGCAAAACAAATAAATCCTCGCAACCAATGCGAATAGGGGTTGTCAATCCCTACACGGCCACTTACGAGAGTGAGATCTGATAGATATGATAAGATAATTTTTTTGGTATTTTTGTGATAAAGATGCAAAGTAAAATAAAGGTAAAGTAAAAAGCAAAGGAAATAACTAAGTAGTAGGAGATTAATATGATAAAGATAGACCCGGGGGCCATAGGTTTCACTAGTGGCTTCTCTCGAGAGTATAAGTATTCTACGGTGGGTGAACAAATTACTGTTGAGCAATTGACAAAATTGAGCATAGTTATGAGAATATCTAGGTATGATCATGTATATAGGCATCACGTCCGAGACAAGTAGACCGACTCCTGCCTGCATCTACTACTATTACTCCACTCATCGACCGCTGTCCAGCATGCATCTAGAGTATTAAGTTAAAAACAGAGTAACACCTTAAGCAAGATGACATGATGTAGAGGGATAGACTCATGCAATATGAAGAAAACCCCATCTTGTTATCCCCGATGGCAACAATACAATACATGCCTTGCTGCCCCTACTGTCACTGGGAAAGGACACCGCAAGATTGAACCCAAAGCTAAGCACTTCTCCCATTGCAAGAAAAATCAATCTAGTAGGCCAAACCAAACTGATAATTCGAAGAGACTTGCAAAGATAACCAATCATACATAAAAGAATTCAGAGAAGATTCAAATATTATTCATAGATAGACTTGATCATAAACCCACAATTCATCGGTCTCAACAAACACACCGCAAAAAGAAGATTACATTGAATAGTTCTCCACAAGAGAGGGGGAGAACATTGTATTGAGATCCAAAAAGAGAGAAGACACCATCTAGCTACTAACTATGGACCCGTAGGTCTGAGGTAAACTACTCACACTTCATCAGAGAGACAATGGTGTTGATGTAGAAGCCCTCAGTGATCGATGCCCCCTCCGGCGGAGCTCCGGAACAGGCCCCAAGATGGGATCTTGTGGATACAGAAAGTTGCGGCGGTGGAATTAGGTTTTTGGCTCCGTATCTGATCGTTTGGGGGTATGTAGGTATATATAGGAGGAAGGAGTACGTCGGTGGAGCAACAGGGGGCCCACGAGGGTGGAGGGCGCGCCTGGTGGGGGTGGGCGCGCCCCCCTACCTCGCGGCCTCCTCTTTTGTGTCTTGACATAGGGTCCAAGTCTCCCGGGTCTTGTTTGTTGAGAAAATCACGTTCCCGAAGGTTTCACTCCGTTTGGACTCCATTTGATATTCCTTTTCTTCGAAACCCTAAAACAGGCAAAAAACAACAATTCTGGGTTGGGCCTCCGGTTAATAGGTTAGTCCCAAAAATAATATAAAATTGGATAATAAAGCCCAATAATGTCCAAAACAATAGATAATATAGCATGGAGCAATCAAAAATTATAGATACATTGGAGACGTATCAAGCATCCCCAAGTTTATTTCCTGCTCGTCCTCGAGTAGGTAAATGATAAAAATAGAATTTTTGATGTGGAGTGCTACTTGGCATAATTTTAATGTAATTCTTCTTAATTGTGGTATGAATATTCAGATCCGAAAAATTCAAGACAAAAGTTTAATGTTGACATAAAAATAATAATACTTCAAGCATACTAACAAAGCAATTATGTCTTCTCAATAACATGGCCAAAGAAAGTTATCCCTACAAAATAATATAGTCTGTCTATGCTCCATCTTCACCACACAAAATATTTAAATCATGCACAACCCCGATGACAAGCCAAGCAATTGTTTCATACTTTTGAAATTCTCTAACTTTTCAATTTTCACGCAATACATGAGCGTGAGCCATGGATATAGCACTATAGGTGGCATATAATGGTGGTTGTGGAGAAGACAAAAAGGGAGAAGATAGTCTCACATCAACTAGGCGTATCAACGGGCTATGGATATGCCCATCAATAGATATCAATGTGAGTGAGTAGGGATTGCCATGCAACGGATGCACTAGAGCTATAAGTATATGAAAGCTCAAAAAGAAACTAAGTGGGTGTGCATCCAACTTGCTTGCTCATGAAGACCTGGGGCATTTTGAGGAAGCCCATCATTGGAATATACAAGCCAAGTTCTATAATGAAAAATTCCCACTAGTATATGAAAGTGATAACATGAGAGACTCTCTACTATGAATATCATGGTGCTACTTTGAAGAACAAGTGTGGTAAAAGGATAGTAACATTGTCCCTTCTCTCCTTTTCTCTCATTTTTTTCATGGCCTCTTTTCTTTCTCTCTTTTTTTTCGTCCGGAGTCTCATCCCGACTTGTGGGGGAATCATAGTCTCCATCATCCTTTCCTCACTGGCACAATGCTCTAATAATGATGATCATCACACTTTTATTTTTCTTACAACTCAACAAATACAACTCGATACTTAGAACAAAATATGACTCTATGTGAATGCCTCCGGCGGTGTACCGGGATATGCAATGATGCATGAGTGACATGTATGAAAGAGTTATGAATTGTAGCTTTGCCACAAATACGATGTCAACTACATGATCATGCTAAGCAATATGACAATGATGGAGTGTGTCATAATAAACGGAACGGTGGAAAGTTGCATGCAATGTATCTCGGAATGGCTATGGAAATGCCATAATAGGTAGGTATGGTGGTTGTTTTGAGGAAGGTATATGGTGGGTGTATCATACCGGCGAAAAGTGCGCGGTATTAGAGAGGCTAGCAAAGGTGGAAGGGTGAGAGTGCGTATAATCCATGGACTCAACATTAGTCATAAAGAACTCATATACTTATTTCAAAAATCTACAAGTTATCAAAGCAAAGTATTACGCGCATGCTCCTAGGGGGATAGATTGGTAGGAAAAGACCATCGCTCATCCCCGACCGCCACTCATAAGGAAGACAATCAAAAAATAAATCATGCTCCGACTTCATCACATAACGGTTCACCATACGTGCATGCTACAGGAATCACAAACTTTAACACAAGTATTTCTCAAATTCATAACTACTCAACTAGCACAACTTTAATATCACCATCTTTATATCTCAAAACAATTATCAAGCATCAAACTTCTCATAGTATTCAACACACTCATAAGAAAGTTCTATTATTAATCTTGTATACCAAGCATATTAAGACGTTAAGCAAATTACCATGCTATTTAAGACTCTCAAAATAATCTAAGTGAAGCATGAGAGATCAATAGTTTCTATAAAACAAATCCACCATCGTGCTCTAAAATATATAAGTGAAGTACTAGAGCAAAACTATATAACTCAAAAGATATAAGCGAAGCATATAGAGTATTTTAACAAATTACAAATCATGTATGGCTCTCTCAAAAGGTGTGTACAGCAAGGATGATTGTGGTAAACTAAAAATTAAAGACTCAAATCATACGAGGCGCTCCAAGCAAAACACATATCATGTGGTGAATAAAAATATAGCTCCAAGTTACCGATAGAAGTAGACGAAAGAGGGGATGCCTTCCGAGGCATCCCCAAGCTTTGGATTTTAGGTGTCCTTAGATTATCTTGGGGGTGCCATGGGCATCCCCAAGCTTAGGCTCTTGCCACTCCTTGTTCCATAATCCATCAAATCTTTACCCAAAACTTGAAAACTTCACAACACAAAACTTAAAGTAGAAAATCTCGTGAGCTCTGTTAGCGAAAGAAAATAAAAGACCACTTCAAGGTATTGTAATGAACTCATTCTTTATTTATAATTGTGTTATACCTACTGTATTCCAACTTCTCTATGGTTTATAAACTATTTTACTAGCCATAGATTCATCAAAATAAGCAAACAACACACGAAAAACAGAATCTGTCAAAAACAGAACAGTCTGTAGTAATCTGTAGCTAGCGCAAGATCTGGAACCCCAAAAATTCTAAAATAAATTCCTGGACGTGAGGAATTTATCTAGTAATCATCTGCAAAACTAATAAACTAAATAGAACTTCCCAAAAAATTGACAGTAGTTCTCATGAGCGCTAAAGTTTCTGTTTATTACAGCAAGTGTAGCAAGACTTTCCCCAAGTCTTCCCAACGGTTCTACTTGGCACAAACACTAATTAAACACAAAAAAACACAACAAAAACAGAGGCTAGATAAATTATTTATTACTAAACAGGAGCAAATAGCAAGGAATAAAAATAAAATTGGGTTGCCTCCCAACAAGCGCTATCATTTAACGCCCCTAGCTAGGCATAACAAGCAAGAATAGATCTAGGTATTGCCATCTTTGGTAGGCAATCCATAAGTGGCTCTCATAATAGATTCGTAAGGTAATTTAATTTTATTTCTAGGAAAGTGTTCCATGCCTTTCCTTAATGGAAATTGGAATCTAATATTTCCTTCCTTCATATCAATAATTGCACCAATCTTTCTAAGGAAAGGTCTACCAAGAATAATAGGACATGAAGGATTGAAATCTATGTCAAGAACAATAAAATCTACGGGCGCATAATTCCTATTTGTAACAATAAGAACATCATTAATTCTACCCATAGGTTTCTTAATAGTGGAATCCGCAAGGTGCAAGTTTAGAGAGCAATCATCAAAATCACGGAAACCTAACAAATCACACAAAGTCTTTGGAATCGTGGAAACACTAGCACCCAAATCACATAAAGCATAGCATTCATGATCTTTAATTTTAATTTTAATAGTTGGTTCCCACTCATCATAAAGTTTTCTAGGGATAGAAACTTCCAATTCAAGTTTTTCTTCATAAGATTGCATCAAGGCATCAACGATATGTTTAGTAAACGCTTTATTTTGACTATAAGCTTGAGGAGAATTTAGCACGGATTGCAACAAGGAAATATAATCAATCAAAGAGCAATTTTCATAGTTAAATTCCTTGAAATCCATAATAGTGGGTTTAGCAACATCTAGGGTTTTAATTTCTTCAATCCCACTTTTATCAATTTTAGCATCAAGATCAAGAAATTCCGAATGCTTGGAACGCCTTCTAGGTAAAGGTGGATCATATTCAATCCCATAATTATCAAGATTCATATTGCAAAACAAAGATTTAATAGGGGACACATCAATAACTTTTAGATCTTCATCTTTATTTTCATGGGAACTAGAAGAACACGCTCTTATAAAGGCATCTTTCTTAGCACGCATCCTAGTGGTTCTTTCTTTGCACTCATCAATGGAAATTCTCATGGCTTTGAAAGACTCATTGATATCATGCTTAGGTGGAATAGATCTAAGTTTCAAAGAATTAACATCAAGAGCAATTCTATCAACGTTCCTAGCCAAATCATCAATCTTAAGAAATTTTTCTTCAATCAAAGCATTAAAATTCTTTTGCGAAGTAATAAATTATTTAATATTAGATTCAAAATCAGAGGGAATCTTATTATAATTTCCATAAGAATTGTTGTAGGAATTACCATAATTATTAGAGGGATTACTAGGATCAGGCCTAGGGTTGAAATTTCCTCTATACGCATTGTTACCAAAATTGTTCCTACCAATGAAATTCACACCCATAGATTCATTATTATTCTCAATCAAAGTAGACAAGGGAATATCATTAGGATCAGAAGAAACACTCTTATTAGCAAATAATTTCATAAGTTCATCCATCTTTCCACTCAAAACATTAATTTCTTCTAACACATGCACCTTTTTATTAGTAGTTCTTTTAGTATGCCATTGAGAATAATTAACCATAATATTATCTAGGAGTTTAGTAGCTTCTCCTAAAGTGATTTCCATAAAAGTGCCTCCCACGGCCGAATCTAAAAGATTTCTAGAAGCAAAATTCAATCCAGCATAAAAGTTTTGTATAATCATCCACAAATTTAAACCATGAGTAGGGCAATTACGTATCATTAGTTTCATTCTCTCCCAAGCTTGTGCAACATGTTCATGATCAAGTTGCTTAAAATTCATAAGATCGTTTCTAAGAGAGATGATCTTAGAGGGAGGAAAATACTTAGAGATAAAAGCATCTTTGCCATAGTTCCATGAATCAATACTATTTTTAGGCAAAGACGAAAACCAAGCTTTAGCACGATCTCTAAGCGAAAAAGGAAATAGCTTCAATTTAACAATATCATTATCCACATCTTTCTTCTTTTGCATATCACATAAATCAACGAAGCTATTAAGATGGGTAGCGGCATCTTCACTAGGAAGGCCGGAAAACGGATCTTTCATGACAAGACTCAGCAAAGCAGTATTAATTTCACAAGATTCAGCATCGGTAAGAGGAGCAATCGGAGTGCTAATAAAATCATTGTTGTTGGTATTGGTGAAGTCACACAATTTAGTGTCATCTTGAGCCATCGTGACAAGCAAGCAAACTAACACACAAGCAAACAAAAAGCAAGCGGGCAAAAAGAGGCAAACGGGAATGAGAAGGAGGATAGAGAGAGAAGGCGAATAAAACTGCAAGGGTTAAGTGGGGGAGAGGAAAACGAGAGGCAAATGGCAAATAATGTAATGTGGGAGATAAGGGTATGTGATGGGTACTTGGTATATTGACTTCTTGCTACCTCTTGAGCACTGCGTTGGTTTTCCCCGAAGAGGAAGGGATGATGCAACAAAGTAGCGTAAGTATTTCCCTCAGTTTTTGAGAACCAAGGTATCAATCCAGTAGGAGGCTACGCGCGAGTCCCTCGTACCTGCACAAAACAAATAAATCCTCGCAACCAACGCGAATAGGGGTTGTCAATCCCTACACGGCCACTTACGAGAGTGAGATCTGATAGATATGATAAGATAATTTTTTTGGTATTTTTGTGATAAAGATGCAAAGTAAAATAAAGGTAAAGTAAAAAGCAAAGGAAATAACTAAGTAGTAGGAGATTAATATGATAAGGATAGACCTGGGGGCCATAGGTTTCACGAGTGGCTTCTCTCGAGAGCATAAGCATTTTACGGTGGGTGAACAAATTACTGTTGAGCAATTGACAAAATTGAGCATAGTTATGAGAATATCTAGGTATGATCATGTATATAGGCATCACGTCCGAGACAAGTAGACCGACTCCTGCCTGCATCTACTACTATTACTCCACTCATCGACCGCTTTCCAGCATGCATCTATAGTATTAAGTTAAAAACAGAGTAACACCTTAAGCAAGATGACATGATGTAGAGGGATAGACTCATGCAATATGAAGAAAACCCCATCTTGTTATCCCCGATGGCAACAATACAATACGTTCCTTGCTGCCCCTACTGTCACTGGGAAAGGACACCGCAAGATTGAACCCAAAGCTAAGCACTTCTCCCATTGCAAGAAAGATCAATCTAGGAGGCCAAACCAAACTGATAATTCGAAGAGACTTGCAAAGATAACCAATCATACATAAAAGAATTGAGAGAAGATTCAGATATTATTCACAGATAGACTTGATCATAAACCCACAATTCATCGGTCTCAACAAACACACTGCAAAAAGAAGATTACATCGAATGGTTCTCCACAAGAGAGGGGGAGAACATTGTATCGAGATCGAAAAAGAGAGAAGAAGCCATCTAGCTACTAACTATGGACCCGTAGGTCTGAGGTAAACTACTCACACTTCATTGGATAGGCTATGGTGTTGATGTAGAAGCCCTCCGTGATCGATGCCCCCTCCGGCGGAGCTCCGAAACAGGCCCCAAGATGGGATCTCATGGATACAGAAAGTTGCGGCGGTGGAATTAGGTTTTTGGCTTCGTATCTTATCGGTTGGGGGTATGTAGGTATATATAGGAGGAAGGAGTACGTCGGTGGATCAACAGGGGGCCCACGAGGGTGGAGGGCGCGCCTGGTGGGGGTGGGCGCGCCCCCCTACCTCGTGGCCTCCTCTTTTGTGTCTTGACATAGGGTCCAAGTCTCTCGGGTCTTGTTTGTTGAGAAAATCACGTTCCCAAAGGTTTCATTCCGTTTGGACTCCGTTTGATATTCCTTTTCTTCGAAACCCTAAAACAGGCTAAAAACAGCAATTCTGGGCTGGGCCTCCGGTTAATAGGTTAGTCCCAAAAATAATATAAAAGTGGATAATAAAGCCCAATAATGTCCAAAACAGTAGATAATATATCATGGAGCAATCAAAAATTATAGATACGTTGGAGACGTATCATCGGTGACGTGGTCCGCGCCGGCCGGCGGCGTGGTGGATGAGCGGTACATCCACCATCGGGCGCGCTACCTGGGGTCGGGGGAGCGCTGCACCTCGCGCATTGCCCATAGCAGAATGGACGGTGGCGGGATGGTGCGGCCGGCAGGGAAGTCGCGCTGCTTTTCAGCAGCTTTCATCACCTTCACGAGGCCGCGGGCGTGGTTCCTCATCATCGCCATACTCGGGAACCAATGCGCGATCTTCCTGTACTGCGCGCGCATCTCCTTGTTGTTTCCGGTGAGAGCTTCGATGGCCAGCTGCCAGTCCATGGCGACGGCGGTGGCAGTGGTTGTCGGCGGCAATTTTGACAGGAGAGAGGGGGAAGTGGAGTGGGCGGTGCGAGCGGCGAGTGGGCGAGTGAGCAGAGAGCGTGGTGGGTGGACACACATTAAAGGCGTAGAATCCGAAACGGCTGGTTTTACTCAACGCACGCTCACCACGTAGCCGGCCGCAATGCACGCTGAACAGATGACGTGGCTAACAACATATAATAAGTTTGGCCGATGCTAGTCAAACAAATCACCAGCACTAGCCCATTGGTATTGAACGCATGGTTACAACCAACTGATCCTAGGTTCGAGCCCCAGGCCAGACTTTTTTTTGTGCAGATTTCTTTTTCTAAAATGAATTTGGCAGTAACTTCTGAACTGTAGAAATGGCAATGTACAACAAATAAAACAAATTAAAACAATTAAAACATGCACCTAAACTGTACAAATGGCAAAGTAAAACAAATAAAACAAATCAGTAGCACTTAGCCCATTGGTATTGGGCACAAATAAGTACCATAAATTCAACATTGTCCACAAGTTCACATGTCTGAATTTAAGCAGGCTAGTAGCACAATACACATTTAGTAGCAGAACACAAACTTAGTACCATACAATCAAACTAAGTAGCAGTACACAAACTTAGATACAGAGTTTCAATAGTTTCCACTAGCATTGAAATAGGATGCAAACTTGCTAGGAGGTTTCCTCTTCCTCTTGCCTGCCAATATCCCTGGTTCTCCAGTGGATGTTCTTAGTGCATTGAATGTTCTTGTTGATGCTGATCCTCTTGGAGCTCTTGTTGATGCTGATCCTATTGCAGGTGCTGGTGAAGACCTGGCTGCTCCTGCTGAAACTGTTGATGTTGAACCTCTCTTACTTGCTGTTGTTTTCCTGTTCCTCATTGCTTTAGGAGGTGGAGCAGATGATGCTGGCATCTGTGAAGTTTGGTGTTGAGGTGGAGGTTGTGGAGGTGGATGTGTAGCACTAGAGGAACCCCTAAAAATTTCTCTATTCTCCTGCATGAAAAAATTAAATCAGTTAGTGAATAGACCATACCTAAAATAATTAAACAAAGAATTCAACATTTTTGAATGACCTGGTGTAAGTTCTTTCTCATCTCAAGACTAGGTTTTAGAGCTTTCCCACAGTTTGTATATCTGCGGCCTTGTAGACCACAATTGCTGCATGTAATTGTTCACATCCTGCTTGTGTCCTTTGGTGCAGGCACCTCAAACTGGCCCTTTCTCCTAGCTATCTGTTTCTTGCCTGCTTTTTCTTTGAACACTAGGGGCTCAATATCCTGAGTGTGGGTGTTAGGACAGAATTCAGGACCAGGGATAGGGTACACTATGTCTTTGTATGCTTCAATATATAGTTCTTTTTTGAAAAATTCATGCACATAGTCCTCTGGGTGCATGTGAATCTTGCTCATTGCTGCTATTGCATGACTGCATGTCACACCTGTCATGTGCCACCTCCTGCAGTCACATGATTTAGTAGTTAGGTTCACATAATACTGATTTTCCTTACTAGACACTTGCCAAATGTCAGGACCTACCTTATATGCATCACAAAATTTGGCATACTTCTTATTCTTCTCTAGTTTCTCTAAATAGTTGGGTGTGACCATCCACCTGTTGTTCTTTGTTTTTTCCCTAGTCTTCTGCCTTTTGATCATCTGCTTATTCCTAATTCCTTTAGACATAGTCCTAATTGGTTTGGCCCTAACATCAAGGATCGTTTTGTTGAAAACCTCACTAAGGTTGTTCTCAACAAGATCAGTTTTGCAATTGTAATCCATTGCAAACCTACACCAAGTCTCCTTTGGAATTTTTTTAAGCCACTTCCATGCATCCTCACACTCTGCTTTAAGCTCTGCCATTGCTAATTCATGGCCATGTTTGGTGAATGAGTAGCTAGCCTGATCTACTAGCTTCTTTAGTTCTGCTCCTCTGAAACCAGCTGACTAAAAATTTGCATATTTGTGCCTGGGTCAGTATCTCTAAGGGGAATCAGGGAACACCTCATTTATAGCCTTAAGAAGACCCTGATTGTAAATTAATAACCATGGTCAGAAACAAAAAGAAATAAAGCTAGTAATAACAATTAATAACCATGGTCATGAACAAAAAGAAATAAAGCTAGTAATAACCATGGTCATGAACATACCTTTTGCATGTCAGAAATAATGGTGTAGGTTCCAAATTTGCTTCCACTTCCAATGCAACGTCTTAGCTGGGTTAGGAACCATGTCCAACTCTTTGAATCTTCCTTATCAACCACACCAAAGGCTATGGGATAGATGTTGTTGTTGCCATCTCTTCCTGTGGCTGCAAGAATTTGTTGTCCAGTGGTTAGCTTGATGAAGCAACCATCAAGCCCTGCATCCATACCCAAATTAGCTACCATAAATTTACAACAAGATATTTTGAACATAATGCAGTTATAGATTTACCTATAAAGGGCCTGCAACCATTAAGAAATCCTTGCTTTGATGCATGCAAGCAGTAGAACATGTACTTAAATCTAGGAGTTGGGGCAGGGTTTTCTGGGTCCTCAAAGGTTGTAACTATACACCTGCTACCAGGGTTTGTGTCAAGAACTGCTTGTAGGTAGTCCCTCAGCCTATAGTACTGCTCCTTCTGGTCACCTTGTACAACCTTAATAGCCTTCCTCCTTTCCCTATAGGCCACACTCTTTGATACATTAACTGAAAACTTGACTTTGCTGTTTTTAATAAGTGAATCCACAGGTGCTCTAGGATCTGCTCTAAGAGAAGGCTCAACTACTTTGGAAAGCCACTTAGTTGTGTTCTCTGCTGATGCTGGAAAAGTGTGCTCCATGTTACACTTCTTAATGCAAAATGTTCTTTCATGAGCTATCCTGCAGGCACACATGTAAAATTCACATCCATGTTCTCTTTGTGAACAACAAACAATAATTCTTGTTGGAGTGTTCCTGTGGTAGTGAAAAGACATCAAAGTCCTTATATGAAAATCTCTTAATGCTTCTCTGAACTGGTAAACAGTATCAAAACACAAGCTCTTGCACAAGAGTAAATGTGAATTGGGAATTGTGGGATCAAAATATACCCTTTCCTTCATCTTTTTCTTACTACTCTTTGTCTTAGGCTTCTTCATGAGGTATGGTAGTTCAACTTCATCTTCTTCTTCCTCGTCACTTATGCCTGCATCACCAGCAAAACAAAACTCATCTGCTTCAGGAAACCAATCTTCAAAACGTTTTTTCTCTACCTCATTGTGACATCTGCTAGTTGGACCAGGATTCTTCACATGTTTCACAATAGCAGTAGTTTGCAATGTTGTATCCTCTTCAGAGGCACACTCTATTTCCATTTGTTGAACAGCTTCAACACTCCCATCTGAATGAACTGAATCCTCAGAACAAAATTTAGACACTTCAGTGTCTCCTTCAAAGTGGTTCAAATCTGCCTCTCTTTGAATCCTGCTCCTCTGAAGCTGAGCATTTCTACCATCTATCTGATTCTGAAGCTCTGATTACTCCACAACCTTTTTCACACAGCAGCTCTCTTGAGTGTTCATTTAATTCTCATTAGCCTATGTACTAATTCTAGGTTCAACATTTCTCACAACCTTTATGTTCACTAGCTTGACATGATGAAAAAACTTCAACATTTCATGGACACTAGCTTCATTACCTAAATACTTTACTCTTTCAGATCCAATTTCCTCCTCCTTTACATAGTACATGTAATCACTGTCCCCATACCCTTCACTAGCAATGAGTGATTGTAGAGTAAGCAAAGAAATATCTGACTCAAATATACCCCTTTTCACAGGGTTTCTTCGTTCTAAATGAAACCATATCTCCCACTTCTGGTCAGCCAAACTGCACAAATAAGTGCTCATGAATTGAATTGAAATTGATTGAGCTACAAGTGCAATACAGTTTACTACTACACATGTCCAACAAACAGAAACAAACACATCTTACTAATTTGCCAGATTGAGGCAGCTAACCAAAGGCCCAGCAGATGATACTTCCATACCTGCAACCCATTGGCGATGACTGGGAGAGCGGTGCCTTCGGCTGCTGCGAGCCGGCCTGCGTCGAGAAACTGGTGCTCCCCAACCAATTATCGACTGAGCCTGCAATGTCCAAACTTGTGTCACCGCCGCCAACGCCGCTAATGTCGCTGCCGCCAACATCGCCGCAGCCGGTGCCGCCACCCTCCGGAATCAACGACGACATGGCGGCCACCACCTAGTTCAGAGAGAGGGAGAGGAGGGAGAGAGTGAAGCGAGAGGGGAACGGATCAGATCTTGACCCGCACCCGACCGACAGCCGCCGTTCCGACCGCGGACGGGCCGTTAATGGTCGTCAACGCGCGGCAGCCGTCCGTTCGCCAGCGTGGCAACTGATTCGCGGGCCCAACTGGTCAGATTCGGGGTTAGTGCGGTCGAAGCGAGCGGTTTCACGACTTGGTAGTTTTTTGTCACAGTTTAGGACAAATTTGGTAGTTTTTTGCACAAAATCGTAGAGTGGTAGTTTTTCGTCACGTTTCCGTCAAATGTGGTAGTTTTTGGTTAAATACTCTGATAGACCATTTATATATGGGAGACTCACTACTGAGTCCTGCTCGGCCTGGGTCTTTATCTCTCTTTCCTTCTTTTTCTGAGCGTAATATACCTCTCTTTCCAAGATAATAGTGGAGGTGCTGGAACCTTCATGGTGGAAACCATCGCTGAAGTGTGGCATCTCAGGGAAAGAAATATCACCTATTTTTTTATTTTTTTAGAAATGGAGGAGGACCCCCGGCCTCTGCATCTGGATGATGCATGCAGCCACTTTATTAATTATTCACACAAGACCTTTGTCGGCTGGTTGGTGCGACATATGCCAATGGATGGCTTATCATTGTGGGAGCCAATAAAACATCGCCGGTGCCTGGAAACGGGATAAGGCGAAGACAGGCACGCCGGCGAATCTTACCCAGCTTCAGGGCTCTCCGTGGAGATAACACCCCTAATGCTGCTCTGTGAGGTCTCCGCATGATCACTATCCCGACGGGTAGCTACAGAATGCTCCTTGAGCTGTTTGGTGAAAGGATGAAGGAGGGCAACACCAGCCCGCTCCTCTTCTCCTTGTGGTGTCTAAAAACTATCCAAAGAGAGATCTCCCTGCATGGGAACCCTGGGGGTTTATATAGGCCTACCCCCCAGGGGTACAATGGTAATCTGACTGGGCGTGGGCCCTAGCCGTCTGTGTCTATACCCACCGGCTTCTTCACCGACTGGTGGGGCCCACCAACTGGTGGGCCCTGCCAGCTGCCGGTCCTCTGGTCGGCAGGCCGGCCCCACCACTCGGGGGCTCTATCGGGGGCTGGTTACTGTGGCCCCGCCCTTAGTGACGAGGGCTTCGTCTTGGCAAGCATGGCTACAGTGCCGCCGCCAGGTGGCTTATCACTGTAGCCTTACCTCGTCTTATCTCCTTAATGGGGCGCCTCCTTCGAGGGAGTGGACTGGCCGGCTACTGGGAATCGGTCGTACCCCAGTCCGACTGGGGGTGGCCCGGCCGCCTTCGGGTGTCTCCATGACGGATGGGACCCGCCGCCCACGGGTCGTACTGACGGCTCACCGTGGGTGACATCATGGTCAATATGGCAACAGTGCTGCGCCAAATGGGTGAGTGCCGCCCGTACGGCGTACTGTGGCCAGGTGTGCTCCGGGATTCGAGGGTGGCAGGTTTCGCTGTAGCCACGCCCCGTCTCATCGCCGTTATGTGGGTGCAGATTTTGAGGGCACAATCTGGGTCGCCTGCTGAGGGGGGGCGGCTTCTTGGAGTCGGCCTTCTTGTGGCCGGCTTCGTGGAGCCGGCCCTCTCGGGGCTTTCTTCTTGGAGATTTTTAGGCCTAGGCCGCCTTCACACAGCCGGCCTGAGGGGCAGTCGGCTGGAGGAAGGCGGCCCCACGTCTTGGAAGCTTGAAGGCTTGATCGGCCTATAATTTTTCTGAAGTGCCAGGGGGAGCCGGCTAGGCTACCCATGGTCATTTACTCCATCAGTAGTCCCCGAAGCTGGTTGGGCTCCGAGGCAGAAAAAGGAGTTGAGAAGCTCAAACAGCTTCATGCTTGAGGAGCCGGAGCTGGCTTTGATTAGGTGCGCCGTCTTCTGGAGGGCGTCGAAGTTCGTGGGCGGAACCAAGCAGCGCACGAGTTAGGCTGCGGGCTGACCGCCCGCTGCCCGCGCGCCATGTGGCACCCAGTGGACGGACGGGCCTGCCAGCCCACGCGCGCGACGGGACGCCGCCGCAGTCCGAGGCTCGCCACTACCGGCCCACGGCCCATGCTCGGATCTTCTGCGGCCCGGGCGGACCGCGCACCTCCCTGCTGTGGTTGCCACACGCCGTGGAAGCGCAACAAGCTCATGACGTGGGGGAGTGGGCGCAGTTAATCCCACATTCCCCCACGCCTCGCCTCCTCGGCTTCGCCGTATGAGGCTTATAAGTAGGGGAGGAGGGGGAGCGGCAAACACTCGCACGCTCACCCTCGCCCCGTCCCTTCCGTTTCTTCTTCTCTGTCACCACAACTCCCCGCCGCCGCCCGGCTCTTCCGCCAACCTCCTTGGCTCGTCATTGCTTTGCCGCGGCAGGGTCGCGTGTCTCTCCATCGCTGCATCTTTCTCGTCACCGTGCCATTCTCATGGCGCTGTCGAGCTCCTGGGACGGCTCCAATGTCCACGACGACCATGTCGACTTTCTCTGCCGGACGCGGCGGCTGCCGGGCGCGGACTACGTGCGGGTCTGTCTCGCGCCATAGAGGGAGATCTCGCCGGCACCGGAAGAGGACGAGCGGGTAATCTTCCGCTTGCATTGCCTGCGCGGCTTTGGCCTGCTGGCGAGCGGGTCCTTCTGCTCCTTCCTCGAATTCTATCATCTCCAGCGGCATCACCTCACTCCCAACGCAGTGATGCTGCTGTCGGCCTTTGTCACCCTGTGCGAGGGTTTTCTTGGCGTCCTCCCCACCCTTGAACTGTGGGGAGAGTTCTTCCAGTGTAAGCTTGGCACTATTGTTGCGGGCGTGCCCGCCCCATGCGGTGCCTTCATCACCGTGCGGAGGACGGGCGACAACAACCCGTTTCCGTCCATCCCGCTGATCCAGTCGGTGAAGCTCTGGCAGAAGTCTTACTTCTACGTGAAGAATATCGCTCCGCAAGGCGACTTCGTCAACCTGCCGGCTTATGTAGCCGGCCCGCTGGCTGGGAGGCAGCCTTCATGGTCCTTTCGGTCCAGGTCGTTGTCTCCAGGCGGGGCCGCCTCCGTTGCCCGGCTCCGGGTGATGATCCAGTCGGAGGGTCTGTCCGGGGCCGACCTGGTGGCCACCTTCGTGGAGCGCCAGGTGCTTCCGCTCCAGGGCCGACCTCACATGATCGGCCAGATGAGCGGCCGCTTCGACCCGTGCCGGCTAAGCACCAAGAAGATGCCTCACACCGAGGTGTCTTATATGATGAATTATATTTCCTACTGCAAGCTCACCGAGGTGTGGCAGTACGGCAAGGTGCCGTACTCTCGCGCCGATCCTCCGCCGGTAGTAAGTTTCTCTTCTTTTCTTCTTTCCTTGTCGCCGGGTTCATGATGGCCGACTCCTAACCAGTCGGCCTGTTTTGGCAGAATCCCATGCTTTTGTCGGCAACCGAGGCTGCGGGGGTGGAATGCCAGTTCCTCCCTGACCGCACGATGGACGACGTTGACGATCCGGACCTGGGGGCGGCCGCCATGGAAGAAGTGAAGGAAATATGCCCTAGAGGCAATAATAAAGTTATTATTTATTTCCTTATTTCATGATAAATGTTTATTATTCATGCTAGAATTGTATTAACCGGAAACATAATACATGTGTGAATACATAGACAAACAAAGTGTCACTAGTATGCCTCTACTTGACTAGCTCGTTAATCAAAGATGATTATGTTTCCTAACCATGAACAATGAGTTGTTATTTGATTAACGAGGTCACATCATTAGTTGAATGATCTGATTGACATGACCCATTTCATTAGCTTAGCACCCGATCGTTTAGTATGTTGCTATTGTTTTTCTTCATGACTTATACATGTTCCTATAACTATGAGATTATGCAACTCCCGTTTGCCGGAGGAACACTTTGGGTGCTACCAAACGTCACAACGTAACTGGGTGATTATAAAGGAGCATTACAGGTGTCTCCAAAGGTAGATGTTGGGTTGGCGTATTTCGAGATTAGGATTTGTCACTCCGATTGTCGGAGAGGTATCTCTGGGCCCTCTCGGTAATGCGCAACACATAAGCCTTGCAAGCACTGCAACTAAGATGTTAGTTGTGAGATGATGTATTACAGAACGAGTAAAGAGACTTGCCAGTAACGAGATTGAACTAGGTATTGGATACCGACGATCGAATCTCTGACAAGTAACATACCGATGACAAAGGGAACAACGTATGTTGTTATGCGGTCTGACCGATAAAGATCTTCGTAGAATATGTAGGAGCCAATATGGGCATCCAGGTCCCGCTATTGGTTATTGACCGGAGACGTGTCTCGGTCATGTCTACATTGTTCTCGAACCCGTAGGGTCCGCACGCTTAAGGTTTCGATGACAGTTATATTATGAGTTTATGAGTTTTGATGTACCGAAGGAGTTCGGAGTCCCGGATGAGATCGGGGACATGACGAGGAGTCTCGAAATGGTCGAGACGTAAAGATCGATATATTGGACGACTATATTCGGAGTTCGGAAAGGTTTCGAGTCATTCGGGTATTTATCGGAGTACCGGAGAGTTACGGGAATTCGCCGGGGAGAAGTATTGGGCCTTATTGGGCCCTGCGGGAAAGAGAGAGGGGCTGCCTAGGGCAGGCCGCGCGCCCCCCCAAGGCCTAGTCCGAATTGGACTAGGGGGAGGGGCCGCACCCCCTCCTTCCTTCCCTTCTCTCTTCCCCTTCCTAGTCTCCTACTCCTACTACATGGAAGGATCCCTAGTTGGACTAGGAAAGGGGGAATCCTACTCCCGGTGGGAGTAGGACTCCCCTATGGCGCGCCTCCTTCCTAGGCCGGCCTCCTCCTCCCTCCCTCCTTTATATACGGGGGCGGGGGGCACCTCTAGACACACAAGTTGACACAAGTTGATCCACGTGATCGATTCCTTAGCCGTGTGCGGTGCCCCCTGCCACCATATTCCTCGATAATACTGTAGCGGAGTTTAGGCGAAGCCCTGCTGCTGTAGTTCATCAAGATCGTCACCACGCCGTCGTGCTGACGGAACTCTTCCCCGACACTTTGCTGGATCGGAGTCCGGGGATCGTCATCGAGCTGAACGTGTGCTCGAACTCGGAGGTGCCGTAGTTTCGGTGCTTGATCGGTTGGATCGTGAAGACGTACGACTACTTCCTCTACGTCGTGTCATCGCTTCCGCAGTCGGTCTGCGTAGGGTACGTAGACAATACTCTTCCCCTAGTTGCTATGCATCACATGATCTTGCGTGTGCGTAGGAAATTTTTTGAAATTACTACGAAACCGAACAGTGGTATCAGAGCCAGGTTATTGATGTTGATGTTATATGCACGAGTAGAACACAAGTAAGTTGTGGACGATACAAGTCATACTGCCTACCAGCATGTCATACTTTGGTTCGGCGGTATTGTTGGACGAGACGACCCGGACCAACCTTACGCGTACGCTTACGCGAGACCGGTTCCCTCGACGTGCTTTGCACAGAGATGGCTTGCGGGCGACTGCCTCTCCAACTTTAGTTGAACCAAGTATGGCTACGCCCGGTCCTTGCGAAGGTTAAAACGGAGTCTATTTGACAAACTATCGTTGTGGTTTTGATGCGTAGGTGAGATTGGTTCTTACTTAAGCCCGTAGCAGCCACGTAAAACATGCAACAACAAAGTAGAGGACGTCTAACTTGTTTTTGCAGGGCATGTTGTGATGTGATATGGTCAAGGCATGATGCTGAATTTTATTGTATGAGATGATCATGTTTTGTAACCAAGTTATCGGCAACTGGCAGGAGCCATATGGTTGTCGCTTTATTGTATGCAATGCAATCGCGATGTAATGCTTTACTTTATTACTAAACGGTAGTGATAGTTGTGGAAGCATAAGATTGGCGAGACGACAACGATGCTACGATGGAGATCAAGGTGTCGCGCCGGTGACAATGGTGATCATGACAGTGCTTCGGAGATGGAGATCACAAGCACAAGATGATGATGGCCATATCATATCACTTATATTGATTGCATGTGATGTTTATCTTTTTATGCATCTTATCTTGCTTTGATTGACGGTAGCATTATAAGATGATCTCTCACTAAATTATCAAGAAGTGTTCTCCCTGAGTATGCACCGTTGCCAAAGTTCGTCGTGCCCAGACACCACGTGATGATCGGGTGTGATAAGCTCTACGTCCATCTACAACGGGTGCAAGCCAGTTTTTGCACACGCAGAATACTCAGGTTAAACTTGACGAGCCTAGCATATGCAGATATGGCCTCGGAACACGGAGACCGAAAGGTCAAGCATGAATCATATAGTAGATATGATCAACATAACGATGTTCACCATTGAAAACTACTCCATCTCACGTGATGATCGGTCATGGTTTAGTTAATTTGGATCACGTAATCACTTAGAAGATTAGAGGGATGTCTATCTAAGTGGGAGTTCTTAGGTAATATGATTAAATTGAACTTAAATTTATCATGAACTTAGTCCTGGTAGTATTTTGCAAATCATGTTGTAGATCAATAGCTCGCGTTGTTGCTTCCCTGTGTTTATTTTGATATGCTCCTAGAGAAAATTGTGTTGAAAAATGTTAGTAGCAATGTTGCGGATTTGATCCGTGATCTGAGGTTAAATCCTCATTGCTGCACAGAAGAATTATGTCCTTAATGCACCACTAGCTGACGGACCTATTGCAGGAGCAAATGCAGACGTTATGAACGTTTGGCTAGCTCAATATGATGACTACTTGATAGTTTAAGTGCACCATGCTTAACGGCTTAGAATCGGGACTTCAAAGATGTTTTGAACATCATGGACCATATGAGATGTTCCAGTAATTGAAGTTAATATTTCAAGCAAATACCCGAGTTGAGAGATATGAAGTTTCCAACAAGTTCTATAGCTAAAAGATGGAGGAGAATCGCTCAACTAGTGAGCATGTGCTCAGATTGTCTGGGTACTTCAATTGCTTGAATCAAGTGGGAGTTAATCTTCCAGATAAGATAGTGATTGACAGAATTCTCTAGTCACCATCACTAAGTTACTGAACTTCATGATGAACTATAGTATGCAAGGGATGACGAAAACGATTCCCGAGCTCTTCGTGATATTGAAATCGACGAAGGTAGAAATCAAGAAAGAGCATCAAGTGTTGATGATTGACAAGACCACTAGTTTCAAGAAAAGGGCAAAGGGAAGAAGGGGAACTTCAAGAAGAACAGCAAGCAAGTTGCTGCTCAAGTGAAGAAGCCCAAGTCTGGTCCTAAGCCTGAGACTAAGTGCTTCTACTGCAAAGGGACTGGTCACTGGAAGCGGATCTACCCCAAGTGATTGGCGGAAAAGAAGGATGGCAAAGTGAACATAAGTATATTTGATATACATGTTATTGATGTGTACTTTACTAGTGTTTATAGCAACCCCTCAGTATTTGATACTAGTTCAGTTGCTAAGATTAGTAACTCAAAACGGGAGTTGCAGAATAAACAGAGACTAGTTAAGGGTGAAGTGACGATGTATGTTGGAAGTGGTTCCAAGATTGATATGATCATCGTCACACACTCCCTATACTTTCGGGATTAGTGTTGAACCAGAATAAGTGTTATTTGGTGTTGGCGTTGAGCATGAATATGATTTGATCATGTTTATTGTAATACGGTTATTCATTTAAGTAAGAGAATAAATTGTTGTTCTGTTTACATGAATGAAACCTTATATGGTTACACACCCAATGAAAATAGTTCGTTGGATCTCGATCATAGTGATACACATAATCATAATATTGAAACCAAAAAGATGCAAAGTTAATAATGATAAGTGCAACTTGTTTGTAGCACTGCCGTTTAGGTCATATTGGTGTAAAGCGCATGAAGAAACTCCATACTGATGGGCTTTTCGAATCACTTGATTATGAATCAGTTGATGCTTGCGAACCATGCCTCATGGGCAAGATGACTAAGACTCTGTTCTTCGGAACAATGGAGCGAGCAATAGATTTGTTGAAAATCATACATACTGATGTATGTGATCCAATGAATATTGAGGCTCGCGACAGGTATCATTATTTTCTGATCTTCACAGATGATTTGAGCAGATATGAGTATATCTACTTGATGAAACATAAGTCTGAAACATTTGAAAAGTTCAAAGAATTTTAGAATGAAGTGAAAAATCATCGTAACAAGAAAATAAAGTTTCTACGATCTGATCGTAGAGAAGAGTATTTGAGTTACGAGTTTGGCCTTCAGTTAAAAACAATGTGAAATAGTTTCACTACTCATGCCACCTAGAACACCACAATGTAATGGTGTGTCCGAACGTCATAATCGTACTTTATTAGATATGGTGCGATCTATGATGTGTCTTACCGATCTACCACTATCGTTTTGGGGTTATGCATTAGAGACAGCTGCATTCACGTTAAATAGGGCACCATCTAAATCCGTTGAGACGACACCGTGTGAACTATGGTTTGGCAAGAAACCTAAGCTGTCGTTTCTTAAATTTTGGGTTGCGATGCTTATATGAAAAAGTTTCATCCTGATAAGCTCAAACTCAAATCGGAGAAGTGCGTCTTCATAGGATATCCAAAGGAAACTATTGGATACACCTTCTATCACAGATCCGAAAGGCAAGACTTTTGTTGCTAAATTCGGAAACTTTCTGGAGAAGGAGTTTCTCTCGAAAGAAGTGAGTGGGAGGAAAGTAGAACTTGACGAGGTAACTGTACCTGCTCCCTTATTGGAAAGTAGTACATCACAGAAAACTGTTTCTGTGACACCTACACCAGTTAGTGAGGAAGCTAATGATGATGATCATGAAACTTCAGAACAAGATACTACTGAACCTCGTAGATCAACCAGAGTAAGATCCACGCCAGAGTGGTACGATAATCCTTTTCTGGAAGTCATGCTACTAGATCATGATGAACCTACGAACTATGAAGAAGCGATGGTGAGCCCAGATTCCGCAAAGTGGCTTGAAGCCATGAAATCTGAGATGGGATCCATGTATGAGAACAAAGTTTGGACTTTGGTTGACTTGCCCGATGATCGGCAAGCAATTGAGAATAAATGGATCTTCAAGAGGAAGACGGACGCTGATAGTAGTGTTACTATCTACAAAGCTAGAATTGTCGCAAAAGGTTTTTTTTGACAAGTTCAAGGTGTTGACTACGATGAGAGCTTCTCACTCGTATCTATGCTTGAGTCTGTCTGAATCATGTTAGTAATTGCCGCATTTTATGAAATCTGGCAAATGGATAAACAAAACTGCATTCCTTAATGGATTTATTAAAGAAGAGTTGTATATGATGCAACAGAAGGTTTTGTCAATCCGAAAGGTACTAACAAAATGTGCAAGCTCCAGTGATCCATCTATGGACTGGTGCAAGAATCTCGGAGTTGGAATATACGCTTTGATGAGTTGATCAAAGCATATAGTTTTATACAGACTTGCGGTGAAGCCTGTATTTACAAGAAAGTGAGTGGGAGCACTACAACATTTCTGATAAAGTATATGTGAATGACATATTGTTGATCGGAAATAATGTAGAATTATTCTGTAAAGCATAAAGGAGTGTTTGAAAGGAGTTTTTCAAATAAAGACTTCGGTAAAGCTGCTTACATATTGAGTATCAAGATTTATAGAGATAGATCAAGACGCTTGATAAGTTTTTCCAATGAGTACATACCTTGACAAGATTTTGAAGTAGTTCAAAATGGAACAGTCAAAGAAAGAGTTCTTGCCTGTGTTACAAGGTGTGAAGTTGAGTAAGACTCAAAGCCCGACCACGGCAGAAAATAGAAAGAGAATGAAAGTCATTCCCTATGCCTCAGTCATAGGTTCTATAAAGTATGCCATGCTGTATACCAGATCTATTGTATGCCCTACCACTGAGTTTGGCAAGGGAGTACAATAGTGATCTAGGAGTAGATCACTGGACAGCGGTCAAAATTATCCTTAGTGAAATAAGGATATGTTTCTCGATTATGGAAGTGGAAAAAGGTTCGTCGTAAAGGGTTACGCCGATGCAAGTTTGACACTAATCTAGATGACTCTAAGTCTCGGTCTAGATACATACTGAAAGTGGGAGCAATTAGCTAGAGTAGCTCCATGCAGAGCATTGTTGACATAGAAATTTGCAAAATACATGTGGATCTGAATGTGGCAGACCCGTTGACTAAGATTCTCTCACAAGCAAAACATGATCACACCTTAGTACTCCTTGGGTGTTAATTACATAGCGATGTGAACTAGATTACTGAATCTAGTAAACCCTTTGGGTGTTGGTCACATAGCGATGTGAACTATGGGTGTTAATCACATGATGATGTGAACTATCGATGTTAATCACATGGTGATGTGATCTAGATTATTGACTCTAGTGCAAGTGGGAGACTGAAGGAAATATGCCCTAGAGGCAATAATAAAGTTATTATTTATTTCCTTATTTCATGATAAATGTTTATTATTCATGCTAGAATTGTATTAACCGGAAACATAATACATGTGTGAATACATAGACAAACAAAGTGTCACTAGTATGCCTCTACTTGACTAGCTCGTTAATCAAAGATGGTTATGTTTCCTAACCATGAACAATGAGTTGTTATTTGATTAACGAGGTCACATCATTAGTTGAATGATCTGATTGACATGACCCATTTCATTAGCTTAGCACCCGATCGTTTAGTATGTTGCTATTGCTTTTCTTCATGACTTATACATGTTCCTATAACTATGAGATTATGCAACTCCCGTTTGCCGGAGGAACACTTTGGGTGCTACCAAATGTCACAACATAACTGGGTGATTATAAAGGAGCATTACAGGTGTCTCCAAAGGTAGATGTTGGGTTGGCGTATTTCGAGATTAGGATTTGTCACTCCGATTGTCGGAGAGGTATCTCTGGGCCCTCTCGGTAATGCACATCACATAAGCCTTGCAAGCACTGCAACTAAGATGTTAGTTGTGAGATGATGTATTACAGAACGAGTAAAGAGACTTGCCAGTAACGAGATTGAACTAGGTATTGGATACCGACGATCGAATCTCTGGCAAGTAACATACCGATGACAAAGGGAACAACGTATGTTGTTATGCGGTCTGACCGATAAAGATCTTCGTAGAATATGTAGGAGCCAATATGGGCATCCAGGTCCCGCTATTGGTTATTGACCGGAGACGTGTCTCGGTCATGTCTACATTGTTCTCGAACCCGTAGGGTCCGCACGCTTAAGGTTTCGATGACAGTTATATTATGAGTTTATGAGTTTTGATGTACCGAAGGAGTTCGGAGTCCCGGATGAGATCGGGGACATGACGAGGAGTCTCGAAATGGTCGAGACGTAAAGATCGATATATTGGACGACTATATTCGGAGTTCGGAAAGGTTCCGAGTCATTCGGGTATTTATCGGAGTACCGGAGAGTTACGGGAATTCGCCGGGGAGAAGTATTGGGCCTTATTGGGCCCTGCGGGAAAGAGAGAGGGGCTGCCTAGGGCAGGCCGCGCGCCCCCCCAAGGCCTAGTCCGAATTGGACTAGGGGGAGGGGCCGCACCCCCTCCTTCCTTCCCTTCTCTCTTCCCCTTCCTAGTCTCCTACTCCTACTACATGGAAGGATCCCTAGTTGGACTAGGAAAGGGGGAATCCTACTCCCGGTGGGAGTAGGACTCCCCTATGGCGCGCCTCCTCCCTAGGCCGGCCTCCTCCTCCCTCCCTCCTTTATATACGGGGGCGGGGGGCACCTCTAGACACACAAGTTGACACAAGTTGATCCACGTGATCGATTCCTTAGCCGTGTGCGGTGCCCCCTGCCACCATATTCCTCGATAATACTGTAGCGGAGTTTAGGCGAAGCCCTGCTGCTGTAGTTCATCAAGATCGTCACCACGCCGTTGTGCTGACGGAACTCTTCCCCGACACTTTGCTGGATCGGAGTCCGGGGATCGTCATCGAGCTGAACGTGTGCTCGAACTCGGAGGTGCCGTAGTTTCGGTGCTTGATCGGTTGGATCGTGAAGACGTACGACTACTTCCTCTACGTCGTGTCATCGCTTCCGCAGTCGGTCTGCGTAGGGTACGTAGACAATACTCTTCCCCTAGTTGCTATGCATCACATGATCTTGCGTGTGCGTAGGAAATTTTTTGAAATTACTACGAAACCCAACAAGAAGACGTCGCAGGGGAGGGCGGCGAGGCAGGCGGCTCTGGGCTCGGGGCCTCCTTCGAGGATTGGCCGGATGATGCGGAGGCCGAAGTTGTTCCGCGCCGTTAGCCGGCACCCGATCACCAAAGCGCGGGCCCATCCGCCACGCCGGCTCTCCGTGGCGGCACGCAGAAATGCTGGGCCGCGTCGACCCACTTCGGCAGTCGGTCCAAGAAGCCCAAGAGTACCGCGGCGGCGATCAAGCGGGATGAGGCGGCCGCGAAGGCGGCCCGCTTCCGCAAGGTGGTGAAGCAGTCGCAGGCGGTCTCAGCGTAAGTGTCGCTGTTCTCATGCCTTTCTTTTTTCTTCTTCTTCGGTTGATGTTTTTCCAAACCTTTTTTCTCAATTTACCAAACAGGGGCCCTCTTTCCCTTGGGCGGGTCCCGGCCGCCTCCATAGTCGGAGCCGTGGGAGGGTCTTCAAGCTCCCGCTGGGTGGATCCCCGTGCCGACCTCCTAGAGGCGACGGAGCAGAATGCGCGGGAAGTGTGGGAGGAGCGGGAGGCGGAGGAGCGGAGGGCGGCTCGAGAGGTGAAGCAGAAGTCGGCGGAGGCGCGAGCCGTCGCGGCCGCCAAGGCCTAGGCGGAGGCCACAGACGTGGAGAGGGAGGCGGAGGCCCAGCAGAACCAGCCTCCACAGTTTGTCATTCCCCTCCACGCCGCGGCTCCCGACACCCCTGTGCCCTCGTTGGAGGAGGCCGGCCGCGGCCAGCCGGAGATGGAGAGGGAGGTGGCGCCATCGCCGCCGACTGGAGCGGGCCGAGGAAGCTGGCCTGAAGTGCCGCCCATGCAGCCGGCTGGAGGCGAGCCAGTCATGGGAGGGGATCTTGTGATCTCGCCGCCGCCTCGCCGGCGTGCGGGGAAGGCGACTTCAGCGCCAGACGCGCAGAAAACCTTGGACGCCGGCTCGTCAGTCCAGGACCTAGAAGCGGCCTGCGATGGCTCATCCGGGTGGACGCCAGGCGGTGGGACAGCCGTGCTGAATGTAGCGGCGCAAGACGTCCAGAACCGGCTTCAGGCCCAAGCCACCGCGCTGAAACAGTACACCCAGGAGTTTCTCATGACGCGATCGGTTATTCGGGTGAGTCCTCCCGCTCTTTGTCGATTGCTTTTGATTTCTTCCGTGGGGGCACGTCAGCGCACCCACTGGGTGTAGTTCCTGAGTTCCGAGCCGGCTGCTGAGCAGGCGGCTTGGAACTTCTTGGAAAGCTTGATTGTCGTTTTGTTCTTACTCGCGTCCCTTGTTTTATCTGTAGGAGTACCACAACCTCCGCACGGCCGCTTTCAACTCCCAGGCCCAGGAGTTGAATCAGAAGGCCACTGATTTGACCGAGAGCCGGAGTAAGCGCTTCGTTTTTCTTTTAAGTGGGGGCGCGTCAGCGCACCCACTGGGTGTAGTCCCTGAGATTCGGGCCGACTAACGAGTAGTCGGGTCGGATCTTTTCCTGACGACTTCTTTCTTCATATTTGCAGGGGCCAATGCTGACTTGAGGAGCCAGCTAAGCGGAGCCCAGTCCTCCCTTCGCGCCAAGGAAGATGAGTGCGCCGCCCTGGCCCAGGAGCGTGATCACCTGGCCAAGAAGCTGGCCGACCAGGAGGAGAGCCACAAGGCGGCCCTGAAGGCGGCACAGGACAGCAAGGCCGCCCTCAAAGCCGAATATGAGACCGAGGCGGCAAACTGGGCCGAGACGAGGCAGGCGCTGAGCCAAGGCTACAGCCGGGTGGAAGACTTGATTGACGGTAGGCCGCCTTCTTCTTTGCTTCCTTGCCTGCCTCCTACTATCTGATTTATTTTTTGACTTTGTGCCACTGCCTTCCTCTTTGTGTAGATTACTTTTCTGGCTACTCTGCCGCCGCCACCCAAGCCATCGAGGCCTACCGCGAGGCGCGACGGCAGGCGGGGGCCAAGATCGCACCGGGTGCCAGCCGGTCACTTGAGAAGCAACTTCTGGGGCTTCAAGCCCGCCTGCAGCCGGCCCACCGCATGCTCCGCCATCTTCAGCGTGCCGGGGCGCAAGTGCTGGCCGCCCTCTGGCCCGGCGAGGTGATCCTGTGCACCCCAAGTCGGACCGCCGACTGGCTGGAGGTAGCAGTCGGCCGCTTCGAGGCTTGGGAGGGCATTGGAGTTCGTCCGAGCTTGGTATCCTATGCTGAACTTGGACCAGCTGAGCACCTGGCGGCAGTAGGCTGATGAGGAGATGTAGGCGGTGTGACTGGCTATCATCCAGCGTGCCTCGGCGATCGCCGAGTATACCGACACTAGCGCCTTTGCTCCTGAGGTGGATGACGCCGGCGTCGCTCTTCGGAGGAGTGGTTCGGGCTGAACCCGGCCAAAGGTGAGGACTCGACAGAGGAGATTGCCTCTAGTGATGAGGGCGAAGGGGAAGAGGGAGAGGATGATGAAGACGCTGCGCCGGATGGTGAAGCGACCAGCCCGCCTCAGCCCGATCGTGCCTCTGCAATGATGCCGAGACTCGCCAGCCGGTCACTCCTCCAGCCGGCACCGCCGACTCCACCAACCCGCCCAACTCGCCCATTGTCCCCCTGGCTTGATCCGCTGTCCTTGCTTTCCTGCTTGTTACTCTTTTGGACAATCTTTAAATTTGCGCAGTTCCACCCACTTGGGGTGTATTCAGATTATGTTGAATGCTAGCCTTTCGAAGGTCTTTTGTGTAAATATTATGCATGTGTTTGGCTTCCGTTCACGTTTGCTTTTTATCCTTTGGCTTTTTTCCTTTGCCGCCTTCCCTTGGCCGCCGCCTTCCCAGCCGGACAGCTGCTCTGCAGTCTGTGGCCGGAGAAGGACTTGGTTGTTTTGGGAAGGCAAGTACTCGAGCTTTCTCAGATTGCAGCAAGGTGAACGGGAAGCCGGCCAGCCGACTGCTCTGGTATCCGGCTGGCGGGGTGGGAGGCCGGCTCGCGTTATATAAGTTCGTTGGTCCTTAGCCGTTTTTCGTGTGGGCATCCTTTCCTGCCCTTGGCTCTTGCCAGTCGGACAGTCGATTCTTCGAGCTGCGACTTTTGGCAAGAAGGGGCTTGGGTGCCGGCACACTACTTGTCTGACTGCAGGTGGAACTTTAGATATAACTTGAGGCGGCGAGTCCCCGGGCCGACTGGTCGAACACGGTGCCGGACGAAGAAAGCAAATGTAGTAACATAATCATATGCGTGATACTCATCATTCATAGATAAAAGAGGGTAGTCCCCGAGTGCTCCTCGGGGCACCCCTTGTCTCGTACTTAGTACAAAAGGTAGCGTGCTACGTACTGCTTTTTAACTGTAAAATCTTTGGAGGAGATTGGCGTTCCACGGTCGTTCTGACTCCTTGCCGGAATCATCTCTCTTGCGTGCCTTCGGCTTCTACGCGTCGATTAGGTAGTAGGAGTCGTTGCCTAAAGCTCCGCTGATGATGAAGGGGCCCTCCCAAGGGGCCGAGAGCTTGTGCTGGCCAGCTGTTTGCTGGATTAGCCGGAGCACAAGATCGCCCTCTTTGAAAGATCTTGGCTTGACCTTCTGGCTGTGGTAGCGGCGCATACCCTGCTGATAGATGGCGGACCGACTGAGGGCTAACAGCCGGCCTTCTTCCAGTAGGTCAACACCGTCTTGTCGTGCTTCCTTGGCTTCCGCCTCCGTGTACATGGTGACCCGAGGCGAGTCGAACTCGATGTCAGTTGGGATGACAGCCTCGGCACCATATACAAGGAAGAAAGGGGTGAAGCCGGTTGACTTGTTTGGGGTAGTATGCAAACTCCAGAGGATGGCTGGCAGCTCGTCGAGCCAACAGCCGGCCGAACGCTCCAGTGGTACAACCAGTCGGGGCTTGATGCCGGAGAGGATGAGGCCGTTTGCTCGCTCAACCTGGCCGTTTGACTGCGGGTGGGCAACGGACGCTTGGTCCAGCCGGATGCCGTGTGTTGCGCAGAAACGTGCCAGTGCTCCCTTTGCAAAATTTGTGCCGTTGTCGGTGATGATGCTATGCGGCACGTCATACCGGGTTGTAATATCTGCGATGAAAATAACGGCAGTCGGCCCATTCAGCTTCTTGATCAGCTTTGCCTCAATCCACTTAGTAAATTTGTCCACAACGACGAGCAGATGTGTCATGCCGCCGCATGCCGTCTTGAACGGGCCCACCATGTCCAGCCCCCAAACGGCAAAGGGCCAGGTGAGGGGGATGGTCTTGAGTGCAGAAGCCGGCAGGTGTTGCTTGGAGCTAAAAACTTGGCACCCTTTGCAGTGTTTGACTAGTGACGGAGTAATTGACCACGGATACCCCGAAGACGGCAAGACAATATTTCAAGACATCGGGGCTAGCAAAACGCCTCAGTCCGACTGCCCGGCTGCTCCTGCCGGCTCCCCGTCCAACTGCTCTGCCCGGCCGGCTGCAGCCCAACCCGACACCGACAATACACCAATGGGACAATCGTACCGCGTCGTCATCTACAGTGTACCGTGTCCCCTGGCTACTGATTTATAAAGTACCCCAGAGGACAAGCATGACATGCACCATGCCTAGCCCATGCCACTACATAGCTTGGTTTGTAAGCTACCAAGGTAGCTTACAACCAACGCTACCACCACCCATGCCTACCACTATATAAGCTAGCTCCATCCATCCACCCATGAAGGAAAGACACACATGGACTCATGCACACACAAGAAAATAGCTAGCAAGCTAGCTAGCTATCCATCCATCCATCCACATGAGCACACACCACGCCACACATGCATGGCCTTCTGGCCACTAGCTCACTCGGCCACTCGGCCAAGGGCATGCATGCCCGAGCATTCATACACACATATACGAGGCCGGATGCCGGCGGCACTGACCTCAGATACAGCTCCAGGAGCACTTTGTACTGTCCGATGTACACCCCAGATATATACTTAGACATGCAAGAGTAGGGGTGTTATCTCTCCGGAGAGCCCCGAACCTGGGTAAACTAGCGCGTGCTACTCGCATACCCGCTCCCGGTCCTATCAGCAACAGTCTTACCCTCACACTAAGCCCTTGTGGCATCTGTCGACTCGCAAGCCCCCCGTGAGAATACCACGACAGTTAGCGCCCACGGTGGTGCGGTACTATGCTACCGCGCTGCTGCTGGTTTCGCTGTCCGGGCGTGACCCTTTTTTCTTCATCACCTCTGCATCAGCGTCGCGCCGTCTCTCCGATAGCGCTCGGGGGCTCGACATCGACCCGCCCCTGGAGCGGCCACGAGGGGTGGCGCATCCTCGCCGCCAGCCTCTTCGTCACCACCATCGCAACGCCGGCCGTCAGTCCGCACGCGCGCTGCACGCGGGGCCTCGCTTCGGTCGGTCGTGACCATCCACGCGCGACTTTTGTCTACTCCTCTCCGTGCTGCGCCTTGCTCTGACCGGAATGCGCTTTCACTCCTCCACATTTCGTCCATACAAGCTAGCTAGAGTAAGTTAAAACAATGGTCAAACCATTAGCCAGATATTGCCTATAGACTAGCCATATGCAAGTTGGATAAACGCCTGTATATCGGTCAGATAGTAGACGGACATTGGTCAGACAACGACCATAGGCTTGCTCCTCCTCTGCTCGTCGCTGCGGGCTGCTTCCTCCACCCCCGGGGCCGCGCAATCCGCGCGCTGGCGGCCTCCCGCGGTGCTTCTTCCTCTCCAGCCGTGCTGGTGCCTCGTCCCGCCCAAGCTGCTTCCTCGCTCATCCCCTCTGCCTGTGTTGCTGCTACTGCATGCGTATCTGCCAGCAACCGCGCCTCCTCTGCTCTAGCTCACAGGAGCTCCAGCCGCTGCCTCCTGGCACAGCCGCCAACACCAGTGCCCCGCACCACCCCCGCAACCATGGGTTCGATCCCCGCCTTCGCGCCTATCTCCGCTTCTCGTGGCCACGCTCGCGCCATCTCCAGCATGCCGGCTCCTGCCCGAGCCCGGCCGCCTCCGGCTCCCGCGCGCCGGTTCCGCGCGACCCGGCCCCGTCCGGCGTCCCGCACACCGGCTCCGTGCGACCCGGCCCCGTCCGGCGTCCCGCCCGCCGGCTCCGTGCGTCCCGGCCCTGTCCGGCGTCCTGCTCGTCACCTCCGCTTTGCCCGGCGGCCTCCCGCGCTGTCCGGCTCGCGCCCGCGTCCCGGCCTTCCCCACGCTCCTCTGCCGGCACCGCCACGCCCTCTGTGCTGGCTCCGCGCGTCCCGACCAGCGCCCGTCGGATCGCGCCTATGGCCCCGCCGTCTCCGCCCGCCCCCGCGTCGGGTCCCCGCCACCGCGCCGGGTCCCCACACCCCGGCCGGCTCCGCCCTTGGCTCCTACGGCCCTGCGCCCGCCGGCTCCGACTCTGGCTCAGCCCGCGGCCGGGTCCGCGCGCCCGCCGGGTCCGACTCTGGGTCAGGCTCGCTCCGCCTCTGGCTCCGCCACGCCACTTCCGTGCCCTCCGCTCCGCCCGTGGCCGGCTCTGGTTCCCCCCGCGGCCGACTCGCCCCGCGCACGAGCGCTCGCTCCCCTGCTCCGCTTCGGCCGAGTCCCGTACTAAAGAAAGAAAGCAGAGGCCGGTTGCCGATGCTAGCTAAAAGAAAAAAGTCAAGGGATCCGGCTTGTGCCAAAAAAAAGGCCGAGTGCCTAGCCGGCCGAAGAAGAAAGAAAGAGAGAAAACATCATATACATGCAGCATGCATGGCCGGATGCACGCCCACGTACGCGTCTGCGTGCGTGGCCGGTTGCACAACTGCGTGCATGCCCGACTGCACGGACTGCAGTCCAGCCGACTGCTCTGATGAGCCTCCCGCGTCGCCGCTCGGCCGGCTGGTTATTCTGTCCGCTTCGCTGCCTGGCTGACCGATGAGCCAGTCCGGCTGTGCACCGCCGGAAAAGAAAGAAAGTTGGCTGGGACAAAGAAAAGGAAAGAAAAACCTGTTCGGATGACCCGTCCGCCTGCTTCACCACTCGGACGGTCAGTCGTGACCCGCACTGCCGGCAGGACTGCCTCCTGCTCCGACGACGCATCCATCGGGTGCGCTAACGCGCCCCCGTGAAAAAGAAGACAAAGTAGTTGCCGGGAGATCCGGCCCGACTGCTCTGCAGTCGGCCGGGATCTTGGGGGCTACACCCGACGGGTGCGCTGACGCGCCCCGCGATGAAGAAGACAAAGTAGTTGCCGGGAGATCTGGCCCGACTACTCAGCAGTTGGCCCGAATCTCGGGGGCTACACCCAGCGGGTGCGCTGACGCGCCCCCGTGAGAAAGAAGACAAAATAGTTGTCGGGAGATCCGGCCTGACTGGTCAGCAGTCGGCCCGAATCTCAGGGGCTACACCCAGTGGGTGCGCTGGTGCGCCTCCCGAACAAGAAGAGTTTTGTCCGGCTGCCAGCAGTCGGCAGAAGAGAAGAAAGAGGAAAAAAGGTGCTGCCAGACGCCTTGACGCCTGGCCGGTCGAGCCTGACCGGTCGGGACCCCTTCAAGCACCCGGAGGCTCGAAGGCTGCACCCAGTGGGTGCGCCGACGCACTCCGCGAGCGCCGAGCCGCGCCGACTATCTTCGGCAAGCTCGGTCTCGGCTACATGAAAATCAATGTGAGCTCCTCACCCGCATATTTTTGCACCGCAAGAGCACGGCTAACCCCGAGCGATGCTCGGGAGCTATCTCCGCATTTTATTATAGTTGCATCACTATTCGCCACGGCGCCAGCCAGAGTTCCCCCGGGGGCTGGCCGCTTGGCCTGAGACGTTAGTTCCCGCAGATGGCTTAGTAGCGTATGCGGTACCAAAGGCTCACTCTTAGTCACAGACTGCAGAGCGGCTGTCCGGCTAGCAAGGGTGAACGCTGGAGCCCGCCCACGCGAAAAACGTCCGGGAAGAAAAACACTTCGGGCAACCCAACCGTTTCCTTTATGAGTATCTGCTCGGTTAAATCTGCTCCCAGATTCTGAGTACTGTACACTCCGCTTCACGGCCCACTCTCAGCCACAGACCGCAGAGCGGCTGTCCGGCGAGCGAGAACACAAGCCAAAAAGCAGAGGGAACATGAAAAAGATTGAAGGAGGCTCGGACGAAACCGAGTCGGCACCCTCCGCATAAAATTTGCAATGCTAAAAGCAAACATTTGATATATCTGCGTGGACTAACTTTATCTTTTTCATGATCATTTCCATGAACACTCGCCAAAATACCTCCGCCCAACTTTGCCAAGTTGCCTGGAGGCTTGGGGGCTACTGACGGAGTAATTGACCACGGGTACCCCGAAGACGGCAAGACAATATTTCAAGACATCGGGGCTAGCAAAGCCCCTTAGTCCGACTGCCCGGCTGCTCCTGCCGGCTCCCCGTCCGACTGCTCTGCCCGGCGGGCTGCAGCCCAACCCGACACCGACGGGACGATCGTACCGCGACGTCATCTACAGTGTACCGTGTCCCCTGGGTACTGATTTATAAAGTACCCCAGGGGATAAGCATGACATGCACCATGTCTAGCCCATGCCACTACATAGCTTGGTTTGTAAGCTACCAAGGTAGCTTACAACCAACGCTACCGCCACCCATGCCTACCACTATATAAGCTAGCTCCATCCATCCACCCATGAAGGAAAGACACACATGGACTCACGCACACACAAGAAAATAGCTAGCAAGCTAGCTAGCTATCCATCCATCCATCCACATGAGCACACACCACGCCACACATTCATGGCCTTCTGGCCACTAGCTCACTCGGCCACTCGGCCAAGGGCATGCATGCCCGAGCATTCATACACACATATACGAGGCCAGATGCCGGCGGCACTGACCTCAGATACAGCTCCAGGAGCACTTTGTATTGTCCGATGTACACCCCAGATATATACTCAGACATGCAGGAGTAGGGGTGTTATCTCTCCGGAGAGCCCCGGACTTGGGTAAACTAGCGCGTGCTACTCGCATACCCGCTCCTGGTCCTATCAGCAGCAGTCTTACCCTCACACTAAGCCCTTGTGGCATCTGTCGACTCGCAAGCCCCCCGTGAGAATACCATGACAAATAGTTCCTTGGCGTCTTCCAAAGGAGTCGGCCAGAAGAATCCAAGGCGAAAAGCTTTGGCGACGAGTGATCTTGAGGCTGCGTGGTGGTCGCATTCGCCTTCTCTGGTTCGACGCAGCGCTAGAAGACTCCAGTGATGCTACGCCTAACAAGCTCCTGGCTGACGATTGTGTAAGCTCCGGCTCGGTGTTGAACCTGTCTTGCCGAGATCTCGTCGGTTGGCAGCTCTCTGTTTACTAAGAAGTTGAGGATGGGCTGGGCCCATGATGGAGCTGTGACTTCTTCTATTGTTAGGACTACCACTGTGATAGGGGCGGGTGGTCTGGGTGGTGAAGAGTTGGAGTCGGAGTCAGCCACAGCCAGTTGTGTTGATGTAGTCCCCGGGCCGGCTGTAGTAGCCCCCGGGCCGGGTTCCGAATTCCCAGGGCCGGGTGTGACTATGGCAGTCCCCGGGCCACCTGTTTGAGTCCCCGCGCCGCCTGCTTGGTTTCCCAAGTCGGATCCGACTGCGTCGGGGTCAGGCGGCACGAAGATGGAATCAGATTCTGGACACGGCTTGAGGAGGCCGTGGAGAGAAACGCCTGCTGGTATAGCTTGCCGGGTGGATCCTACTCGTGCCAGGGCATCTGCTTGAATGTTGTCGGCACGTGGTACATGAAGGAACTCACATCCTTCAAAATATCCACTGATTTGCTGGACGAGGAAACGATAACTCGCCATGTTTGCGTCCTTGGCGTCCCAGTCGCCAGATGACTATTGGACCACCAAATCCGAGTCGCCATAGCACAGGATCCGGCGGATGCCGAGCTCTTTAGCTAGCCGGAGCCCGTGTATGAGCGCCTCGTACTCGACCACATTGTTGGAGGCGGCAAAATGAATTTGCAATGCATACTTGAGCTTGTTGCCCTTGGGAGAGGTGAGGACGATACCAGTGAGTGGAGTCGGGGGCCGGTGGCAGGTATTGGGTTTCGGACCAATCGATGAGGAAGTCGGCGAGTGCCTAGGACTTAATAGCGGTGTGGGGCTGGTAGAAGATCGCGTAGGGGGCCAGCTCAATGGCCCATTTGGCCACCCGGCCAGATGCATCCCGGCTGCCTATGATCTCAGCAAGCGGGGCAGTACACACGACCGTGATGGGGTGCTCTAGAAAATAGGGCTTGAGCTTCTTGGCAGCGACGTACACACCGTAGCACATCTTCTGGTAGTGTGGGTAGTTCTGCTTCAAGGTGGATAAGACTTCACTTAAATAATACACCGGCCTCTGGACCGGCTGAGCCCGACCTTCTTCTGGGTGCTGGACTACGATGACTGTGCTGACCACCCGGCTAGTAGCGGCAATGTAAAGGAGCATGGGCTCCTTTTCAGCCGGTGCCGCTAAGACAGGCGGCATGGTCAACATCTTCTTTAGCTTGTGGAAGGCTTGGTCCGCCTGGTCGTTCCACTCGAAATGAGTGGACTTCTTCATGAGTCAGTAGAGGGGGAGGGCTTTCTCTCCGAGGCGGCTGATGAAGCGGTTCAGGGAAGCCAAGCATCTGGTGAACTTATGGACATCCCGCAGCTTGGTGGGAATCTCCATTCTCTCTATGGCCTTGATCTTCATCGGGTTACACTCGATGCCGCGTTTGGAGACAAGGAAGCCTAGGAGCTGGCCGGCTGGTACTCCGAACACGCATTTCTCGGGGTTGAGCTTGATTTGAAATCGGCACAGTTTTCAAATGTCTCTCTGAGGTCTTCCAGCAAGGTGCCGCGCTTCTCCGTCTTCACCACAATATCGTCTACGTAGACGTGGGCATTTCTGCCGAGCTGCTTGAGGAGGCATTTCTTCATGCAACGCTGAAAAGTGGCACCGGCATTTCTCAAGCCGAATGTCATAGTCAGGTAGCAGAAGGCTCCGAATGGTGTGATGAAGGCGGTTTTCAGGCGGTCAGATGGATCCAACTTTATCTGGTGGTAGCCTGAGTAAGCATCCAAGAAGCTCAACAGCTCGCATCCGACTGTGGAGTCTATTACCTGATCAATCCTTGGCAAGGAGAAGGGATCTTTGGGGCAGGCTTTGTTGAGGCTGGTGTAGTCTATACACATGCGCCATTTGTTATTTTCTTCAGCACGAGGACCGGGTTGGCGAGCCACTCTGGGAAGAAAACTTCCATAATGAAGCCGGCTGCCAGAAGCCGGGCTATTTCTTCTCCTACAATCCTTCTCTTCTCTTACGATAGTCGGCGGAGGGGTTGTTTGACTGGTTTTGCATCTTCTTGGACGTGTAGCTTGTGCTCGGCGAATTCCTTCGACACACCCGGCATGTCCTTGGGGGACCATGCAAAAATGTCCCGATTCTCGTGGAGGAAATCAGCGAGCTCGCCTTCCTATTTGTGGTCCAGGTTTGCCCCGATGGTGGCAAATCTTTCTGGGTGATCCGGGTCCAGAGGTACCCTCTTTGTTTCTTTGGCCGGCTGAAAAGAACCTTGGGCATCACACTCCTTGGGGTCGGGGGACAGGGCCGGCTGCTTGCCGGCCATGGCCACGACTCGGTCCAGTATCTTCTTCTCCTCAGCAATTACAAGGGACTCGGCCAGCCGACTGCTGGCAGCCGCAGACTTGGAGGATTTCTTGTAGTCTCCGGCTATGGTGATGATGCCCTTGGAACTTGGTATCTTCATCTTGAGGTAGGCATAATGGGGTACATCCATGAACTTGGCCAGGGCAGGTCGGCCAAGCAACGCATGGTAAGGGCTCTCTAGATCCACCACTTCAAACCACACCGCCTCTCGGCAGAAATGATCCTTGTCCCCGAAAAGGACGTCTATCTTGATCTTGCCGATTGGGGAGCAGGATAGGCCGGGAACAATGCCGTGGAACACGGTCCGACTGGGCATAAGCTGCTTCATCTTGATGCTTAGCTTCTCCATGGTGTCATGGTATAGTATGTTGATACTGCTCCCACCATCTATCAGCACGCGGGAGAAACGGGCGGCTCGCCTTTCTGTAGCGAGGGTGGCATACAGAACCAATGCGTAAGAGCTGGGAGACGGCATCACCTCTGGGTGATCTGTACGGCTCCAGCTAATAGGCCTTTCTGACCAGTGCATGAACTCTGGGTTGTTGGAGGCGACTGCGTTGACTTCTTGGTGTTGTCGGCGCCGGCTACGCCGATCTTCTGGCTGGCTTGTAAAGACGATGTAGGCAGCATGCTCGTCGGGGTACTCGTCTTGAACTGCCCGACCGCTGGTCGAGCAGCCGGCTGCGGAGGAGCTGGAGGCGGCTGACCAGCAGGCGGAGGTGGCGCCATCCCCTCACCCTTGGAGATCCGTGTGAGCGAGTGGCATTTTCGGGTTGTGTGGTTTGAAGGCTTTGCGACGCTGTGAAACTTGCAGGGGGCATCAAGTGCTTGCTCGTAGGAGAAAGCCGGCTGCCAACCTGGCCTGCCGCCCTTCTGCTTCTTGGGTGTGGGCCACCCTTCGGGTTATTCGTCTTTGACTGTGGCCACCTGCCTACTGGTGGAAGGCGGCAGGGGAGCCTTGCGCTTGTGGTCATTCTAGTATGGGCGTCGGCTGGACTCTCCAGCCGGCGTCTTGGGACTTGGATCGAGCACCTTCCCGGAGGCGTCTACTCGGAGCTTGGTCTTCATTAAGGAATCGGCTGTGGCATATTTATCAGCTATGATCAGTAGCTCATCAAGCGTAGTCGGCTCATCGCAGAGGAGTCAGTGCTTGAGGAGGGTGCCTTCTCGGCACTCGGCGGTGAAGTACTCTATAGCTTGAACCTCGTGCACTCCCTCGCAGGAATTGCGGAGCTCGGCCCAATGCGTGAGGTAGTCGCGAGTCGATTCGTTGGGCCCTTGGACACACAAGGAGGGCTGTCGGGGCTTGGGAGCCCGCTTGTAGGTGCTGGTGAAGTTACGGATGAAGGCTTCAGTGAAGTCTAGCCAGCTATTGACGCTGTAAGGTTTGAGGCTGTTAAGCCAGGTGCGCGCTGTGCCTTGGAGCATGAGGGGCACATATTTTACGGCAACACGCCTGTTGCCGTTCGCGATGCTAACAGCGGTGGAGTAGTCGATCAACCAATCCTTCGGCTTCACGGAGCCGTTGTACTTGGGCGTGTCTCTTGGGAGCGAGAACCCTTTGGGGAAGGGCTCGTCGCGGATGCGGGGGCCGAAGCAAGGCAGGCCGACATCATCTTCTTCTTCTAGGGCCAGGGATCGCGCAAGGCGGTCGATCCGGTGGCGGGCATCATTCTCGCCGACTCCTTCGCGGCAACCCAGCCGGCGGCTGAGAGTTGGATGCGTGATAGGCGGCGGGGTAGGGTATCTCTCCCCACGAGGCGGAGGAGGAGGGGGGTTGCCCCGCCACTCCACGGCTCGAGGGCGGCCCTCTGCGTCACGCTCGATGGAGATTCGAGTCCGGCTGCGGCTGGCAGCCAGCTCCTTTTCTTTTCTTGCGCGGGTGTTGCCCGCGGGCGATGTTCGGGACGTCGCGGCGTGCTCTCGGCGCGGGGGAGGACTCTCGGCGCGGACGCCGGCTTCATGCCGCTCCGTGGCCGCATCGATAAGTTGCTGGATGCGCCTGGTCATGTAGGGGAGCTCATCAGGCCCCAGCCCATTCAATTCGTCTACGGCCGCCTGGGCGGCGCGCAGGTTGTCGAGAGGCGTGGCATAGACTGGGCGGTCTGCTCCCAGCTTGTCGGCGATAGCCGCGCCATGTTTCTTGATGATGTCGACGCGGCTCGGCCCGTCGGGAGGCGGCGTGCCGAAGGCGGCACGGTCGACCTCGCGCTGGTGAGCCTCGGTGAGGCGTCTCATGGTGGCTAGCTTCTGGCCCTCCGCAACGAGGGCGAGGCGGCGCGCCTCCAATGTCTTGGCGTTCGCATCGGCCGGGACGGGGGCGGACAAGTCATGCAACACTGTCTACAGGGCGTCGTGGGCGTTTTTGCCTGAGGCGGTGCCGTGGCTGATGACCAGTACCTCGGTGATGGCACTGCCGCTGCTGTCGGCTTGAGGAAGAGGGTCATTGATGATTACCATGTTGGTGGGGAAGGTGTCAAGGGATGCCGTGTCGGAGTCGACAAGCATCGGGTCAGTGGAGCCAACCGACTCCAAGTCCGCGGCAAGCTCGCCAGAGACGTGGAGTTGGTCGAGGAGGCTGACAAGGTGGCTCTCGGGGCAGTCTGTGCCCACATCGGATGCGGGCTCGTCGGAGATGTGAGCCTCGCCAAGAATATCGGCGAGGCAGCTCGCCGCGCAGGCGTCGGCGATGTCTTGCAGCGTGTCGCGGCAAGCGCCATCGGGCGAGCCAGGCTGGCTACGCACGTTGTGAAGGAAGAGGGTTCCCATCTAGAATAGGTCTCCGGACGACGGTGCACCTGGCCCCATGGTGGGCGCCAAGTGTCGGGTGGTTGGTGCGACATATGCCAATGGATGGCTTATCATTATGGGAGCCAATAAAACATCGCCGGTGCCTGGAAACGGGATAAGGCGAAGACATGCACGCCGACGAATTTTACCCAGCTTCAGGGCTCTCCATGGAGATAACACCCCTAATGCTGCTCTGCGGGGTCTCCGCATGATCACTATCTCGATGGGTAGCTACAGGATGCTCCTTGAGCTATTCGGTGAAATGATGAAAGAGGGCAAGGCCAGCCCGCTCATCTTCTCCTTGTGGTGTCTAAAAACTATCCAAAGAGAGATATCCCTGCATGGGAACCCTGGGGGTTTATATAGGCCTACCCCCAGGGGTACAATGGTAATCCGATTGGGCGTGGGCCCTAGCCGTCTATGTCTATGCCCACCGGCTTCTTCGCCGACTGGTGGGGCCCGCCGACTAGTGGGCCCCGCCGGCTGCCGGTCCTCTGGTCGATAGGCCGGCCCCACCGCTCGGGTGCTCTGTCTGGGGCTAGTTTCTGTGGCCCCGCCCTTAGTGGCGAGGGCTTCGTCTTGGCAAGCATGGCTACAGTGCCGCCGCCGGGCGGCTTATCACTGTAGCCTTACCTCGTCTTATCTCCTTAATGGGGTGCCTCCTTCGAGGGAGTGGACTGGCCGGCTACTGGGAATCGGCCGTACCCCAGGCCGACTGGGGGTGGCCCGGCCACCTTCGGGTGTCTCCATGACGGGTGGGACCCGCTGCCCACGGGTCGTACTGACGGCTCGCCGTGGGTGACATCATGGTCAATATGGCAACAGTGCCGCGCCGAACGGGTGAGTGCTGCCCGTATGGCGTACTGTGGCCAGGCATGCTCCGGGATTCGAGGGTGGCAGGTTTCGCTGTAGCCACGCCCCGTCTCATCGCCGTTATGTGGGTGCAGATTTTGAGGGCACGATCTGGGCCACCTGCTGAGGGAGGGGGCGGCTTCTTGGAGTCAGCCTTCTTGTGGCCGGCCCTCTCGGGGCTTTCTTCTTGGAGATTTTTAGGCCTAGGCCGCCTTCACACAGCCGGCCTGAGGGGCAGCCGGCTGGAGGAAGGCAGCCCCACGTCTTGGAAGCTTGAAGGCTCGATCGGCCTATGATTTTTCTGAAGTGCCAGGGGAGCCGGCTAGGCTACCCATGGTCATTTACTCCGTCAACCTTACAAATTCATACAATAGTAAGACTAAAGCCACCGTCTAGGTAACATCTATCGCTACTCCTATCTAGTTGATGTAGGGATGCTGATAGTCTGGCCCTAATACCAAATAGACCTCGCAGCCAAACCTAACATCTAAGACCTGAGGTCCCAACCAGGACGCCTGCTGGGTATGGGGCACTCACCAGTCTGGCGCATTCCTCAAGCAAGACGCCTGCTGGGTATGAGGCCGCCGCAGCCACCTGCCATCAATCCATCTTCAGTGATGTACTGCCGCATCTACCTTGCCCGATCTAGCTGCCATCGACGCCACCATGACGCCAGACAATGCCACCATCCTGCGCTCGTCCATCATCACACGCCCACCGGCGAGACCCCGCTGCTCCATGCCTCTGAGACCCGCCGTTGTCGACGTGACAGATGCCACACTGCTCCTCCGACACGAAACACCACCTGCTGCCACTGGTCCCATCCCCTCTGCTTGCAGTTCCTCAAACCGAGCACCCAATCTCCCCAGGCGGCGCCTCCAAGAAGGGCACGACACACGCAGTGCCATCGCCGCCCAACCTAAGAAGATTTATCAGTATATATAATCCATGACATGACATGACATGTTTGTCTTCATATTGGTTTCGGGCATGCATCCTCGGGTTTTCTTTTCACCTTATTTTCGGGTTGATGTTGCTCGACTGCTGAATTTTGCATTCTTAATAATAGATATATGGTTGTATGCATCATCCTAATGGAGAGGACGTGAGTTATCCTCCTATTTTGTGTCATGATCTATGCAACTTGGAGCACCACCAGCCCACATATGACTGCTCCAGCGTCATTGCCACACGTTGACCAACCCCATCTTCAACATCTTCTGTCACTATTAACCTTCGTGGCTCAAGCTTGGTGGTAGTTAGTAGGCAGTTAGCATTCCTCACATGTGAAGAGCTGCCCCCACACAACATAAGTAGAGGTTCCATCCAGGATTCCTGCTTCATGGTGTGTTAGCAGTAGAGAGAGAGATCAAAAATGGGGAGGAGAGAGAGCAGAAGTCTAGAGATAGAAGAGGGAAGGAAGAAGAGACAACCTGCAAATTCTTAAGAGAGAGAGAGAGAGAGCATGTGGAGACAACAGGTGGGACAGAGGTACTGCTGCTACAATATGCATGCACAGATTACTGTTCACATATTATGCAAATCGTGTTGGGGTAGCACAACATGGTTGAGATCTCAAGGATAGGGAATCCGCTATGAGAGGTATAGATAGGAGGTCCACTAGAGCTTGGCCTTGAAAAAATCATGCTCTTTCTATAGCTAGTGTTCTTTATCCTGTCGAGCACCCATTACTCTATTTTGTTTTCCCCCTACGCTGGCGGCTAGGGTTTTTTCTCCTCTGAGGCGATCTGATTGCCTCCAAGTCCAATTCCCTTGGTTCTTCCCCGGCCTTCCCATATAGTCCCCGATGATCGTCCCCATCTGTGGGCCGATGGCGTCCCCCCCAGACGCGAACTCTGCAACAAGCGGCGACGGCGCGGCGGCCGCAAAACCTGACCTGGAGAACTTTTTCGATCAACTAGATCTCAGTGACGAGGCGTTCCAGGATGTCGAGATCGATGAGGAGGATCCCGAGATCAATGAAAGTGTCCGGTGGCTAGCCCTAGCTAGGGTTCACACGGACAAAAACTTCAGCCCATCCGCTTTTTACAAACAAATGAGGGCGGCCTAGAATCCAGCGCAGGGCATGAGGTTTCATCCGATCGGCCCCAATAGATTTGTTGTCCAAGCTTCTTGTTTGGGTGATTGGGAACGCATCATGCATCAAGGTCATTGGCTATTCCGCAACTGGGTGGTGCGCTTGTGCAAATACGAGGGATTCAGCAAAGCCGAGGACGTTGTGTTCGTTCATATGCCTATTTGGCTTCAAATCCACAAGTTACCGGATCCATATTGCAAAAGGAACATTATGGAGAAACTACTGAAGGGTGCTGGAGAGATTTTGGAGATGAGGTTAAACAGCAATACTCGTGGTGACTATGTCAGGGTAAGAGTTAAATCATGTTATTCAGCGGCCTCTCACGAAATTTGTGAGTATAGTTCGTGCAAGGGAGCAGCAAGTTTCTTTGGTGCGGTATGAGAAGTTGGCTAGGTTCTGTAGAGTCTGCGGTCTTGTCGGCCACGAGCACAAATAATGTGGTCTGGGTATTCACGATGAGAAGAAGCTAAAGTTCGGAGATTGGCTGTACACAGATGCTCCTAACCAGCCATGGCAAGATGCTAACCCGGCCAAGGTAGCCGACCCTCGGCCATCAGGCGTTGCTGTCCTAGCCGCCCCGGTGGTTCCGGGACAGGAGAAGATCGGCCCTAAAACTCTGGATACGGCGTCTAGCCCGGTGAAGAATTCTGGGGCCGTGATGGAGGTGGACAAGGAGGTGAGGAAAAGGTTAAATATGGACCTAGTTGGGGCAGAACAAGCGATCACCTCTGGAACACCGAAACAATTACTTGCTATAACTGATGGCAACGGGGGCGACTTGGGGTAGGTCAATCGCCTTCGAGCAGCACCTCAAGCAGCAAACATTTGAAGCTCACAGCGGATGCAATAAAGAATGAGATATCAGCGGCCTCCCTCGAGGAGGACCGCCGGATGCAATGAATATTTTATCATGGAACTACCGGGGGGGCCGTTGGACAGCTCGTGAGGTGTTGGCCCTCTCAAAAGCCAATAACCCCAAGCTAGTATTCCTTTCCAAGAATACTAGACAAGATGCTAGGAAAGTTGAAAAACTGAAGTGGAGACTTGGTTTGAAAGGTTTTCATGGTATGAGTAGTGATGGCAGAAGCGGTGGATTGGCTTTGTTCTGGGATGAATCCTTATCTGTAACAGTACTTGAAGCTTGTCATTTCATTGATGTCAGAATTGTGGATGTGGGTTCAGCTACTACTTGGAGAGGGACCTTTGTGTATGGAGAGCCTAGAGTGGAAAATAGGCAGCGCATGTGGGATCACTTACGCCGCCTTCGTGCTATGTCGCAGGATCCGTGGTTTGTCTATGGTGACTATAGTGAGGCACTATGGCAGCATGAGCATGCTACATCTTGAGCACTGTGTTGGTTTTCCCCGAAGAGGAAGGGATGATGCGGAAAAGTAGCGTAAGTATTTTCCTCAGTTTTTGAGAACCAAGGTATCAATCCAGTAGGAGGCTACGCGCGAGTCCCTTGTACATGCACAAAACAAATAAATCCTCACAACCAACGTGTTAAGGGGTTGTCAATCCCTACACGGCCACTTACGAGAGGGAGATCTGATAGATATGATAAGATATTTTTTTGGTATTTTTATGATAAAGATGCAAAGTAAAATAAAAGCAAAGTAAAAGCAAAATGAAATAACTAAGTATTGGTAGATTAATATGATGAAGATAGACCCGGGGGCCATAGGTTTCACTAGTGGCTTCTCTCGAGAGCATAAGTATTCTACGGTGGGTGAACAAATTACTGTTGAGCAATTGACAAAATTGAGCATAGTTATGAGAATATCTAGGTATGATCATGTATATAGGCATCACGTCCGAGACAAGTAGACCGACTCCTGCCTGCATCTACTACTATTACTCCACTCATTGACCGCTATCCACATGCATCTAGAGTATTAAGTTAATGAAAACAGAGTAATGCCTTAAGCAAGATGACATGATGTAGAGGGATAAACTCATGCAATATGATGAAAACCCCATCTTGTTATCCTCGATGGCAACAATACAATATGTGCCTTGCTGCCCCTACTGTCACTGGGAAAGGACACCGCAAGATTGAACCCAAAGCTAAGCACTTCTCCCATTGCAAGAAAGATCAATCTAGTAGGCCAAACCAAACTGATAATTTGATGAGACTTGCAAAGATAACCAATCATACATAAAAGAATTCAGAGAAGATTCAAATATTGTTCATAGATAGACTTGACCATAAACCCACAATTCATCAATCTCAACAAACACACCGCAAAAAGAAGATTACATTGAATAGATGTCCACAAGAGAGGGGGAGAACATTGTATTGAGATCCAAAAAGAGAGAAGAAGCCATCTAGCTACTAACTATGGACCCGTAGGTCTGAGGTAAACTACTGACACTTCATTGGAGGGGCTATGGTGTTGATGTAGAAGCCCTCCGTGATCGATGCTCCCTCCGGCGGAGCTTCGGAACAGGCCCCAAGATGGGATCTCGTGGATACAGAAAGTTGCAGTGGTGAAATTAGGGTTTTGGCTCCGTATCTGATCGTTTGGGGCTACGTAGGTATATATAGGAGGAAGGAGTACGTCGGTGGAGCAACAGGGGGCCCACGAGGGTCGAGGGCGCGCATGGGGGGTAGGTGCGCCCCCTACCTCGTGGCCTCCTCTTTTGGAGTCTTGATGTAGGGTCCAAGTCTCATGGGTCTTGTTCGTTGAGAAAATCACGTTCCCGAAGGTTTCATTCTATTTGGACTCCGGTTGATATTCCTTTTCTTCAAAACCCTAAAAAACAGTCAAAAAACAGCAATTCTGGGCTGGCCCCCCGGTTAATAGGTTAGTCCCGAAAATAATATAGAAGTGGATAATAAAGCCCAATAATGTCCAAAACAGTAGATAATATAGCATGGAGCAATCAAAAATTATAGATATGTTGGAGACGTATCAAGCATCCCCAAGCTTAATTCCTGCTCGTCCTCGAGTAGGTAAATGATAAAAATAGATTTTTTGATGCGGAGTGCTACTTGGCATAATTTTAATGTAATTCTTCTTAATTGTGGCATGAATATTCAGATCCGAAAGATTCAAGACAAAAGTTCATATTGACATAAAAATAATAATACTTCAAGCATACTAACTAAGCAATTATGTCTTCTCAAAATAACATGGCCAAAGAAAGTTCATGCCTACAAAATCATATAGTTTAGTCATGTTTCATTTTCGTCACACAAGAATGTTCTCATCATGCACAACCCCGATGAGAAGACAAGCAATTGTTTCATACTTTAGTAATCTCAAACCTATAAACTTTCACACAATATATGAGCGCGAGCCATGGACATAGCACTATGGGTGGAATATAATATAATGAGGGGGGTTATGTGGAGAAGACAAAAAAGGAGATGGTCTCACATCAGCGAGGCTAATCAATGGGCTATGGAGATGCCCATCGATTGATGTTAATGCAAGGAGTAGGGATTGCCATGCAACGGATGCACTAGAGCTATAAATGCATGAAAGCTCAACAAAAGAAACTAAGTGGGTGTGCATCCAACTTGCTTGCTCACGAAGACCTAGGGCACTTGAGGAGGCCCATTGTTGGAATATACCAGCCAAGTTCTATAATGAAAAATTCCCACTAGTATATGAAAGTGAAAAAACAAGAGACTCTCTATCATGAAGATTAAGGTGCTACTTTGAAGCACAAGTGTGGCAAAGGATAGTAACATTGTCCGTTCTCTCTTTTTCTCTCATTTTTTTATTTGGCCTTTCTCTTATATATATATATATATATATATATATATATGGCCTTTCTCTCTCTTTTTTTTATAATTCCTCACTTGGGACAATGCTCTAGAAAATGATGATCATCACACTTCTATTTATTTACAACTCAATGATTACAACTCGATGCTAGAACAAAAGATGACTCTATATGAATGCCTCCGGCGGTGTACCGGGATATGCAATGGACCAAGAGTGACATGTATGAAAGAATTATGAACGGTGGGTTTGCCACAAATACTATGTCAACTACATGATCATGCTAAGCAATATGACAATGATGAATGTGTCATGATAAATGGAATGGTGGAAAGTTGCATGGCAATATATCTCGGAATGGCTATGGAAATGCCATAATAGGTAGGTATGGTGGCTGTTTTGAGGAAGATATAAGGAGGTTTATGTGTGAAAGAGCGTATCATATCACGGGGTTTGGATGCACCGGCGAAGTTTGCGCCAACTCTCAATGTGAGAAAGGGCAATGCACAGTACCGAAGAGGCTAGCAAGGTTGGAAGGGTGAGAGTGCGTATAATCCATGGACTCAACATTAGTCATAAAGAACTCACATACTTATTGCAAAAATCTACAAGTCATCAAAAACCTCGGCACTACGCGCATGCTCCTAGGGGGATAGATTGGTAGGAAAAGACAATCGCTCGTCCCTGACCGCCACTCATAGGGAAGACAATCAAATAACACCTCATGATTCAAATTTGTTACATAACGTTTACCATATGAGCAGGCTACGGGACCTGCAAACTTCAACACGAGTATTTCTCAATTTCACAACTACTCAACTAGCACGACTTTGATATTATTACCTCCATATCTCAAAACAATCATCAAGCATCCAACTTCTCTTAGTATTCAAAACACTCATAAGAAAATTTTGCTAATCTTGAATACCTAGTATATTAGGATTTTAAGCAAATTACCATGCTACTAAGACTCTCAAAATAATCTAAGTGAAGCATGAGAGATCAATAGTTTCTATAAAACAAATCCACCACCGTGCTCTAAAATATATAAGTGAAGTACTAGAGCAAAACTATATAACTCAAAAGATATAAGTGAAGCACATAGAGTATTCTAACAAATTCCAACTCATGTATGGCTCTCTCAAAAGGTGTGTACAACAAGTATGATTGTGGTAAACTAAAAAGCAAAGACTCAAATCATACAAGACGCTCCAAGCAAAACACATATCATGTGGTGAATAAAAATATAGCTCCAAGTAAAGTTACCGATAAAAGTAGACAAAAGAGGTTGTGACGCCCCCAAGCTTTGGCTTTTAGGTTGTTACGCCCCCGATTCAATCGTACACTAATCATACACGCAAACGTGTACGATCAAGATCAGGACTCACGGGAAGATATCACAACACAACTCTACAAATAAAATAATTCATACAAGCAACATATTACAAGCCAGGGGGCTCGAGGGCTCTAATACAAGAGCTCGATCATAGACGAGTCAGCGGAAGCAACAATATCTGAGTACAGACATAAGTTAAACAAGTTTGCCTTAAGAAGGCTAGCACAAACTGGGATACAGATCGAAAGAGACGCAGGCCTCCTGCCTGGGATCCTCCTAAACTACTCCTGGTCGTCGTCAGCGGGCTGCACGTAGTAGTAGGCACCTCCCGAGTAGTAGTAGTCATCGTCGACGGTGGCGTCTGGCTCCTGGGCTCCAACGTCTGGTCGTAGCAAGCGAGCATAGAAAGGGGGAAAAGAGGGAGCAAAGCAACCATGAGTACTCATCCAAAGTACTCGCAAGCAAGGAGCTACACTACATATGTATGCATTGGTATCAAATGGAATAAGGGTATCATATGTGGACTGAACTGCAGAAAGCCGGAATAAGAGGGGGATAACTAGTCCTGTCGAAGACTACGCTTCTGGTAACCTCCATCTTGCAGCAGGAGAAGAGAGTAGATGGTAAGTTCACCAAGTAACATCGCATAGCATAATCCTAACCGATGATCCTCCCCTCATCACACTGTGAGAGAGCGATCATCAATTGTATCTGGCACTTGGAAGGGTGTCTTTTATTAAGTATCCGGTTCTAGTTGTCATAAGGTCAAGGTACAACTCCAAGTCATCCTGTTACCGAAGATCACGGCTATTCGAATAGATTAACTTCCCTGCAGGGGTGCACCACATTTCCCAACACGCTCGATCCCCTTTGTCCGGACACACTTTTCTAGGTCATGCAAGGCCTCGGACGATCAACACGTCACAGCCCTACCTAGGCACAATAGAGAGGTCAGCACGCTAGTCTAAATCCTATGGCACAGGGGTCTGGGCCCATCGCCCATTGCACACCTGCATGTTGCATGGGCGACCGGAGAGCAGACCTAGCAACCTCCATTACAAAGGAAGTTGCATTACGCGGTCCAACCCGGCGCGCGCCGCTCAGTCGCTGACGTCACAAAGGCTTCGACTGATACCACGACGTCGAGTGCCCATAACTGTCCCGGCGTAGATGGTTAGTGCCTATAGGCCAGTAGCCAGACTCAGATCAAATACCAAGATCTCGTTAAGCGTGTTATTTTGAAACAACCACGGACGCCAACCAGGGCCAGGCCCACCTCTCTCCTAGGTGGTCTCAACCTGCCCTGTCGCTCCGCCACAAAGTAACAGTCGGGGGCCTTTGGGAACTCAGGCCCACCTCTACCGGGATGGAGCCACCTGCCCCTTCAGCCCCCAACATCGGAATCACTCGCGGTTACTCCTACGAGTCGACCCGACTTTAATCACCACAAGTATCATATATAATATATAAGTATATACCCGTGACCACCTACCAAGTGATCACGGCCTGATAGTATAGCATGGCAGACAGACAAGAATGTAGGGCCACTGATGATAATCTAGCATCCTATACTAAGCATTTAGGATTGCAGGTAAGGTATCAACAGTAGTAGCAAGGACAGGCTATGCATCAGGATAGGATTAACGGAAAGCAGTAACATGTTACACTACTCTAATGCAAGCAGTAGAGAGTAGAGTAGGCGATATCTGGTGATCAAGGGGGGGCTTGCCTGGTTGCTCTAGCAAGAGAGAGGGGTCATCAACACCGTAGTCGTACTGGGTAGCAGCGGCGTCGGTCTCGGTGTCTAGCGAGAGAAGAGGGGAAGAAACAATAAATATAATGCAAACAAATGCACGAGATGCATGACATGACAAAGCGTGATGCTAGGTGTGCCCTAACGTGGTAAGTATTGCGTCTAACACCAGAATAGAGCACTAGGAAGGTGGCCCGTGAATTAATTATGAAGCCAAGCGTGGGGAATAAACAATAGAGACAGGGTTGTACAGGAGAGTCAGGTTTCGATCCTGTGGAACTGTGGGTTATGGGCCCACCATGTGGGTTAAAAGTAGGAAGGGCGGAGACATCTTGCGTGATCAGGAAAGCAAGGTATGTCAAAGGGTGGCCTGTCGATTATGTGGGCAACAACGTCGGTACCAAGTGCGAGGGATGAAGAGAACCATTTTCCTGCTTGTTGAACAAGGCGGACCAATAGGCAAGGTTCTCATCCATCGGTGGCTACCAGAATGTCATCAACAATAGTAACAGGGTCTCGCCGACAGAATTGTACACCAGGGTGTTTACATAAGAAGGAGAATATTACTGCTTAGATCATATAGATCACAAGCAACGTTAAACCAATCAATGGAAAGTAAAATTTTATCATCAGATTAAACAGAACAAAGGAAAGGAAAGGAAATGTGTTTAGACACCTATTTCAAGGTATATCCTTCCCAAGGACAAGTAGAGCATGATATCCATGACAGGATATAATGTAGAAAACTCTTTAGGTAGGGGAGACAAATTTCATGACATTACCCATACATCGGTGTTTGGATAATTGAGCAGGAAACATTTAGCATTGGGCTTCAAATGTTCTTGTTGAAAATTGGAGTACCAACAACATGCTTCGAGATAGCATCGACATGGTCTTCGAGCAAAGGTCGGACTTTGGAAACACAAAGGATCCTTCAGGAATAACTTGTGGAATAAGTGTTACAATTTGCTCACGGAAGAATGGATAACCATGCTGAAAAAGGAATCTATAACAATAAGGCCTCCGGCCAGGTGTGTTGGGCATGCCATCACCTTACCGGGTCATAAAAGACCAGTGTTATAACTCTTGGAAAAATGTTCCCACCATCATATCTGACCGAGATACAGATCTGATCGGTGTTAGGATACCTTAGACTCAGGATGCCTGAGAAGAAAAGGTGCAACACAAATTGTCGAGATGACATTGTAAGATTCTCGGGAATTGAACTGTGGAAGCAAGTTCCAAACCATGAGTTCATTATTAAATCAAGGATAGAATGAGGAGGCGGCTGAGGAACTCAGCAACAATTCATCGAGATTTCCAAAAGATGGATTTCCACAATTATGTGAACAAGGAGATAGTTTTTGTCGGTTCAAATGATATAATGAGGTATGCTCGAAGAAACATACACGATTAAACATTGGTTGACGGTGCACCCGAATATGGACTTAGGTAGCACAAACAATGTTAGAATGGTGATTCGATAACCAATAGTCTAAGAATGAAATGTTGACCATTAACTTCAAAGCAATAAGGTTGCTAGAAGTTTTTTTAATTACTAGTCCATCTGTCGGTATTCCTGTTAGGAACCACACGGGGACCAAGAAAAGAATGGTGATGGTGAAGTATCACCTATCTCAAGAATTCTCAAGAGGTGGTGAAATGCTTACGACCTTCTTGATATATAAGATGGTAATACTAAAAGGTAGGACATAAGACAAGTAGGATTGCTAGGAACTCAAGGTATAACACAAAACAAGAACACGTTTTGTGTTGGAGGGAATGCAAGAATGTTTTCGATGTTAATACCAATCATCAAGAGGAAGGGATGGTATTTCCCATCAAGAATTTGATAGATATCTTAGAAGACCTCAGAATGTTGATGATGATCCCGACACATTTGTCGAGAGGTTTCGAGAAGATGTAACTGATCTACAATGACATCAAGTCAACGGAATGATGAAGCAAAAGTTATTGGAACCATGGGTACGACACAAACTTGAAATCAAGTTTGCTGTTCAAGGAGAAATGATATGACGAGAAAGATCGGCGTAAGACAAGCTCACCGTCGAATTTTGTGCTCTGAGAAGAAGAACCAGGCAGCACAGTTAAATTTAGCATGATGATGATGTAGCCGATCAGGCTAGGAATGACATAATGGGGTATTAAACTTCTCAACAACAAAGTACCAGGAGTACTGAATTGCAATGCAGATTCGATTCAACTCTCGGAGTCCTCGGTTGATGACAACCCAGAACCATTGGAGTGACTATGACAAGGAAAGGTACAACTTCATCAAAATTTCATAAGATGTAGTGCGATGGCATTATATCCTCGAGATACCAGGGGTAGTACTCGAAGGCAGATCAAAATAGAGGTGGTGGAGATGTATTGATTAGTAAAAGGCAAGTACTTTAACTTGTCCGAGAAATAGAATCAAAGGAGAACAATCATGTTCGAAACCACGTTTGCAAAGGACCAACATGGATACAAGATGAACTTATAACAAGGGGACCATTATTAAACAAGAAGCTTCCATGATAAGTTCCACATCGGGTCCATGGGCATGAACACAAAGTTCAAGGTCGACTCCCACTTCTCCAAAGCACAACCTTACATTCACTTCTAGTTGTCAATAATGACATTAGTGTTGAAAGTTTTATCTGTTGAAATACCAGATGAGTATGGCCCGTGAAATCTTTTGAGCACACATAGATTAGGTAAGGGATTGGTTCAACCCATCAGGGCCTCTTAGGAACATATACCACAAACTTCAGCAGTAAATAACACAAGCTCGGAAGCAGAGCATGCTCGACAAGGCAGAGGATACAATTTACCTAAAGCATCATGTATCAGGGAAAGAACTTCCCGAGGTTTTTGTATATGAAGGACACTGTCGGATACTAACCAAGCAATTGGTCTCGCGGACCACAAGGAATCTAATGTGAGTATCGGTACTCAATCAAAAGGAGAAAGAATGCAAAGGCATCAGGTCATAGAAACAACCGACTAATTCAGAGCTCAAATGCAAAAGAATTATGATTTCCAATCCAAGGGATCATAAGCAAATGCTCTGATTAAGGATGGATAAGTTGGGTAAGCTTAGGGGTACAATCCACGACAATTTAATTGGTCGAGATCCAACTCATGTCTAAAATGACGTCTGAGCCGGAAGGATGGATCCTAGGATCTGATTGAGGATTGTGAGCATTCGCAACATATTGAATCAATGGACGCAAAATGATAGTGACAAAAGATGCCAATAAGATTACCAGACTTATGGCATTAACTAGAATGCAAGCAAGCAAGAATTTCAAGAGCAACAAGCTACTCAGGGTTTTCGGAAGGTCGAATGGCACTTCGAAGACTTTTGTGAAACACCTGAACAACTGGGGATGAGCGGATACTCGATAAGTGCGAGGAATTATCCGCAGGGGGTATTCATTAGGCAAGAACTTTAGGGCAGTAAGCTCAAAGGATTCTCGGAACAACGGAGAGCAGTGCAGGGCATCTTGTAATAACAAGATCAATGGGATTGAATGTAGGCAAGTGAGTTCAGTTATCCATAAAGATAATAGTGGTAGGGATTTGCAAAAGCGGTCGGCACAAGCGTCTTGGGAAAACAACGAATAGCATCTTCGAAACCTTCGGGTGCAGCAGGTGATCATTGTAATCAGGGGCTCTCCGGGAGGAAGTAGTTATGAGAACCTAGAGTCAGATTCAGTAAAATCATTTAACCCGAATAGAAGAGAGATCAGAGTCCCAGAGCATAGGTCGAGGAATAAAAGATCCTAATACCACCCAGATGGTGACGTGGGCCCGTAAGGCACACAACCATGTTAGTAAAAGTTTTTGCAATGTCTAGACTCAATTTCGGCCAAGGAGTGTGGAAGGGGGATTCCTACAGGCAGTCGGCTCTGATACCAACTTGTGATGCCCCCGATTCAATCGTACACTAATCATACACGCAAACGTGTACGATCAAGATCAGGGACTCACGGGAAGATATCACACACAACTCTACAAATAAAATAAGTCATACAAGCAACATATTACAAGCCAGGGGCCTCGAGGGCTCGAATACAAGAGCTCGATCATAGACGAGTCAGCGGAAGCAACAATATCTGAGTACAGACATAAGTTAAACAAGTTTGCCTTAAGAAGGCTAGCATAAACTGGGATACAGATCGAAAGAGACGCAGGCCTCCTGCCTGGGATCCTCCTAAACTACTCCTGGTCGTCGTCAGCGGGCTGCACGTAGTAGTAGGCACCTCCCGAGTAGTAGTAGTCGTCGTCGACGGTGGCGTCTGGCTCCTGGGCTCCAACGTCTGGTCGTAGCAAGCGAGTATAGAAAGGGGGAAAAGAGGGAGCAAAGCAACCATGAGTACTCATCCAAAGTACTCGCAAGCAAGGAGCTACACTACATATGTATGCATTGGTATCAAATGGAATAAGGGTATCATATGTGGACTGAACTGCAGAAAGCCGGAATAAGAGGGGGATAACTAGTCCTGTCGAAGACTACGCTTCTGGTAACCTCCATCTTGCAGCAGGAGAAGAGAGTAGATGGTAAGTTCACCAAGTAACATCACATAGCATAATCCTAACCGATGATCCTACCCTCATCGCACTATGAGAGAGCGATCATCGATTGTATCTGGCACTTGGAAGGGTGTCTTTTATTAACTATCCAGTTCTAGTTGTCATAAGGTCAAGGTACAACTCCAAGTCGTCCTGTTACCGAAGATCACGGCTATTCGAATAGATTAACTTCCCTGCAGGGGTGCACCACATTTCCCAACACGCTCGATCCCCTTTGTCCGGACACACTTTTCTAGGTCATGCAAGGCCTCGGAAGATCAACACGTCGCAGCCTACCTAGGCACAATAGAGAGGTCAGCTCGCTGGTCTAAATCCTATGGCGCAGGGGTCTGGGCCCATCGCCCATTGCACACCTGCACGTTGCGTGGGCGACCGGAGAGCAGACCTAGCAACCTCCATTACAAAGGAAGTTGCGTTACGCGGTCCAATCCAGCGCGCGCCGCTCAGTCGCTGATGTCACGAAGGCTTCGGCTGATACCACGATGTCGAGTGCCCATAACTGTCCCCGCGTAGATGGTTAGTGCCTATAGGCTAGTAGCCAGACTCAGATCAAATACCAAGATCTCGTTAAGCGTGTTATTTTGAAACAACCACGGACGCCGACCAAGGCCAGGCCCACCTCTCTCCTAGGTGGTCTCAACCTGCCCTGTCACTCCGCCGCAAAGTAACAGTCGGGGGCCTTCGGGAACTCAGGCCCACCTCTACCGGGATGGAGCCACCTGCCCCTTTAGCCCCCAACATCGGAATCACTCGCGGGTACTCCTACGAGCCGACCCGACTTTAATCACCACACGTATCATATATAATATATAAGTATATACCCGTGACCACCTACCAAGTGATCACGGCCCGATAGTATAGCATGGCAGACAAACAAGAATGTAGGGCCACTGATGATAATCTAGCATCCTATACTAAGCATTTAGGATTGCATGTAAGGTATCAACAGTAGTAGCAAGGATAGGCTATGCATCAGGATAGGATTAACGGAAAGCAGTAACATGTTACACTACTCTAATGCAAGCAGTAGAGAGTAGAGTAGGCGATATCTGGTGATCAAGGGGGGCTTGCCTGGTTGCTCTGGCAAGAGAGAGGGGTCATCAACATCGTAGTCGTACTGGGTAGCAGCGGCGTTGGTCTCGGTGTCTAGCGAGAGAAGAGGGGAAGAAACAATAAATATAATGCAAACAAATGCACGACGATGCATGACATGACAAAGCATGATGCTAGGTGTGCCCTAACGTGGTACGAGGTGGTACCGGTGAAGGGGGAAACATCCAGGAAAGTATTCCCGGTGTTTCGCGTTTTCGGTCAGATGAAACAGAGGGGGAAAGTTGCATGTTCACTATGCTAGGGATGCATGGCGGATGAACGGGTTGCGTATCTGGATTCGTCTCGTTGTTCTGAGCAACTTTCATGTTGAAAATAATTTAATTCGATTTACAGATTAAAAGACCATGGGTGGGCGCGCAAGCAACGGCGGGAGGCAGTGCGGCAGGCGGCGGAGGCAGGACGACGGGCAGCCCAAAGGGGAACGGGCGCAGGGCGCCGGGCGAACGGCCGTGGCCTGGTACACGCGGGCGGCGAAGCACGGGGAAAGGGGAGCGAGGCGCGCGGTCTCGGACGGGGTCGGCGCGGTCCGACGCGCGGACGCGGCCGTGGGCGTCGCGGAGGAGCGCGACCAGTAGGGGGCGCGACACAGGCACGGGTGCGGCCGGCGTGGAGTAGGCGATGCGGGGCATGAGCTAATGCGAGGGTGAGCGCAGCAGGGCGTCGGCCGAGCAGCGGAGCCGCGCAGGGCGGCTCGGCAAGCGAGGCCGAGCGGGGCTGCGGTCGAGCGGGTTGTGGTGAGCGAATGGGGCTCGGGCGTGCATTGTGCGATAGCATGCGAAGCCGAGAAGCAGCAACGAGCGGGTTGTGGTGGACGAGCGTGAGGGCGCACGGGACACGGACGCGGCCGCGGAGAGCGCGTGCGGTGGCCGAGCGTGGGCGCGCGCGAGCGAGAAGCGTGCGGGGCGAGCGCGCGCATGAGCGGTGGTGACCGCGGGGAAAGGATGAAGGGGGGCCTCACCTGATGGTGTAGGGACGGGGTAGTGGGGGTCGGGGTGGTCGACGGGGACGATGCGGCGGAGTGGGAGGTAGTCCGGCGAAGGCGTCCGACGACGACGGGGCGGTCCTCGAGCGGCGTTAGGGGCGACGAGGCAAGCCCCGATCCAGATCGGGTCGGGGGGAGAGCGCAGTGGGGGGGGGGGGCGAGTGGGGCCGTTACGGGTTAGGGTTTCAGGGGTGGGGAGGGTTAGTAGGCGCGGCTGGGCCGGCCTGTTCGGCCCGATGGCCAGCTGGGCCAAGGCCTAGTGGGGGGTGTCCTCCCTTTTGTTTTGTTTTTACTTTTTATATATTTTACTTTTTCTATTATAGTTTTGTATCCTATTATTTTAGTTTTAGTAAAATATATACTTAGTATATAAATTAGTATTTCAATTTAGTCCATGCTCAAAAAGTCCAATCTTCAATAAATTAGTTTGACATTTTATTAATTACAAAAGGTATTTAACTAATTGTTTTTCCTGCTGTTTTATTCATCTCATATTATTTAAACATTTTATAAAGGTGTGGTTTCTTCACCATAATTATCTATGCAATATTTGGTTCACTCCAAACATTTTAATTTTAATATTTGAAAACTTTTATTGTTTGCTTGATTTTGGGTTTGAATTAGAATCGGTTTCGAACTAACGTGAGATTAGCAATAGTAATCGAAGTGACATGGCATCATTAGCAGAGAATTACTGTAGCTTAAATATCCGGGCGTCACATAGGTGTCCCTAGATTATCTTGGGGGTGCCACGGGCATCCCCAAGCTTAGGCTCTTGCCACTCCTTGTTCCACAATCCACCAAATCTTTACCCAACACTTGAAAAGTTCACAACACAAAACTCAAAGTAGAAAATCTCGTGAGCTCCGTTAGCGAAACAAAACAAAATACTACTTCAAGGTACTGTAATGAACTCATTTTTTATTTATATTGGTGTTAAACCTACTGTATTCGAACTTCTCTATGATTTATAAACTATTTTACTAGCCATAGATTCATCAAAATAAGCAAACAACACACGAAAAACAGAATCTGTCAAAAACAGAACAGTCTGTAGTAATCTGTAGCTAGCGCAAGATCTGGAACCCCGAAAATTCTAAAATAAATTTCTGGACGTGAGGAATTTATCTATTAATCATATGCAAAAAGAATTAACTAAATATCACTTTCCAAATAAAAATGACAGCTGTTCTTGTGAGCGCTAAAGTTTCTGTTTTTTACAGCAAGTTTAACAAGACTTTCCCCAATTCTTCCCAACGGTTCTACTCGGCACAAACACTAATTAAACACAAAAAACACAACCAAAACAGAGTCTAGATAAATTATTTGTAACTAAACAGGAGCAAAAAGCAAGGAATAAAAATAAAATTGGTTTGCCTCCCAACAAGCGCTATCGTTTAACGCCCCTAGCTAGGCATAACAAGCAAGGACAGATCTAGGTATTGCCATCTTTGGTAGGCAATCCATAAGTGGCTCTCATAATAGATTCATAAGGTAATTTAATTTTCTTTTTAGGAAAGTGTTCCATGCCTTTCCTTAACGCAAATTGGAATCTAATATTTCCTTCCTTCATATAAATAATTGCACCAACCGTTCTAAGAAAAGGTCTACCAAGAATAATAGGACATGAAGGATTGCAATCTATGTCAAGAACAATAAAATCTACAGGCACATAATTCCTATTTGCAACAATAATAACATCATTAATTCTTCCCATAGGTTTCTTAATAGTGGAATCCACAAGGTGCAAGTTTAGGGAGCAATCATCAAAACCACAGAAACCTAACAAATCACACAAAGTCTTTGGAATCGTGGAAACACTAGCACCCAAATCACATAAAGCATAGAACTCATGACCTTTAATTTTAATTTTAATAGTTGGTTCCCACTCATCATAAATTTTTCTTGGGATAGAAACTTCCAATTCAAGTTTTTCTTCATAAGATTGCATCAAGGCATCAACGATATGTTTAGTGAATGCTTTATTTTGACTATAAGCATGAGGAGAATTTAGCACGGATTGCAACAAGGAAATACAATCAATCAAAGAGAATTTTCATAATAAAATTCCTTAAAATCCAAAATGTTGGGTTTAGCAACATCTAGGGTTTTAATTTCTTCAATCCCACTTTTATCAATTTTAGCATCAAGATCTAAAAACTCCGAATTCTTGGAACACCTTCTAGGTAAAGGTGGATCATATTCAGTCCCATCATTATCAAGATTCATATTGCAAAAGAAAGATTTAATAGGGGACACGCTCTTATAAAGGCATCTTTCTTAGCACGCATCCTAGCGGTTATTTCTTGCACTCATCAATGGAAATTCTCATGGGTTTGAGAGACTCATTGATATCATGCTTAGGTGGAATAGATCTAAGTTTCAAAGAATCAACATCAAGATAAATTCTATCAATGTTCCTAGCCAAATCATCAATCTTAAGCAATTTTTCTTCAATCATAGCATTGAAATTCTTTTGCGAAGTAATAAATTCTTTAATATTAGATTCAAAATCAGAGGGAATCTTATTATAATTTCCATAAGAATTGTTGTAGGAATTATCATAATTATTAGAGAGATTACTAGGATAAGGCCTAGGATTGAAATTTCCTCTATACGCGTTGTTACCAAAATCGTTCCTACCAACAAAATTCACATCCATAGATTCATTATTATTATCAATCAAGGTAGACAAGGGCATATCATTAGGATCAGAAGAAACACTCTTACTAGCAAATAATTTCATAAGTTCATCCATCTTTCCACTCAAAACATTAATTTCTTCTATCGCATGCACCTTTTTATTAGTAGATCTTTCAATATGCCATTGAGAATAATTAGCCATAATATTATCTAGGAGTTTAGTAGCTTCCCCTAAAGTGATTTCCATAAAAGTGCCTCCCACGGCCGAATCTAAAAGATTTCTAGAAGCAAAATTCAATCCGGCATAAAATTTTTGTATAATCATCCACAAATTCAAACCATGAGTAGGGCAATTACGTATCATTAATTTCATTCTCTCCCAAGTTTGTGCAACATGTTCATGATCAAGTTGCTTAGAATTAATAATATCGTTTCTAAGAGAGATGATCTTAGTGGGAGGAAAATACTTAGAGATAAAAGCATCTTTGCACTTATTCCATGAATCAATACTATTTTTAGGCAAAGACGAAAACCAAGCTTTAGCATGATCTCTAAGCGAAAAAGGAAATAGCTTCAATTTAACAATATCATTATCCACATCTTTCTTATTTTGCATATCACACAAATCAACAAAGCTATTTAGATGGGTAGCGACATCTTCACTAGGAAGGCCGGAAAACGGATCTTTCATGACAAGATTCAGCAAAGCAGTATTAATTTCACAAGATTTAGCATCGGTAAGAGGAGCAATCGGAGTGCTAATAAAATCATTGTTGTTGGTATTGGTGAAGTCACAAAATTTAGTGTTATCTTGAGCCATCGTGACAAGCAAGCAAACTAACACACAAGCAAACAAAAAGCAAGCGGGCAAAAAGAGGCAAACGGGAAAGAAAAGGAGGATAGAGAGAGAGGGCGAATAAAACGGCAAGGGTGAAGTGGGGGAGAGGAAAATGAGAGGCAAATGGCAAATAATGCAATGCGGGAGATAAATGTATGTGATGGGTGTTGGGGGACGTTGCAGAAAACAAAACAAAATTCTACGTTTCACCAAGATCAATCTATGGAGTCAACTAGCAACGAGAGGAGAGTGCATCTACATACCCTTGTAGATCGCAAGCGGAAGCGTTCAAGAGAACGGGGATGATGGAATCGTACTCGCCATGATCCAAATCACCGATGACCAAGTGCCGAACGGACGACACCTCCGCGTTCAACACACGTATGGAGGGATGACGTATCCTCCTTATTGATCCAGCATGGGGGAAGGAGAGGTTGATGAAGATCCAGCAGCACGACGGCGTGGTGGTGGATGCAGCAGTGATCACAGCAGGGCTTCGCCGAGCTTCTGCGAGAGGGAGAGGTGTAGCAGGGGAGAGGGAGGCACCAAGGCTTGAGGTGTGGCTGCCCTCCCTCCCTCCCCTTTATATAGGCCCCCTAGGGGGTGCACCTGCCCTAGGAGATGGGATCTCCTAGGGGGGGGGCGGCCAAGGGGTGGAGTACCCTCCAAGGCAAGTGGAGGCGCCCCCTCCCCTAGGGTTCCCAACCCTAGGCGCATGGGGGGCCCAACGGGGGGGCGCACCAGCCCACTATGGGCTGGTTCCCCTCCCCACTTCAGCCCATGGGGCCCTCCGGGATGGGTGGCCCCACCCGGTGGACCCCCGGGACCCATCCGGTGGTCCCGATACAATACCGGTGACCCCGAAACTTTCCCGATGGCCGAAACTACACTTCCTATATATAATTCTTCACCTCCGGACAATTCTGGAACTCCTCGTGATGTCCAGGATCTCATCCGGGACTCCGAACAACTTTCGGATTACTGCATACTCATATCTATACAACCCTAGCGTCACCGAACCTTAAGTGTGTAGACCCTACGGGTTCGGGAGACAAGCAGACATGACCGAGACGACTCTCTGGTCGATAACCAACAGCGGGATCTGGATACCCATGTTGGCTCCCACATGCTCCTCTATGATCTCATCGGATGAACCATGATGTCGAGGACCTAATCAATCCCGTACTCAATTCCCTTTGTCAATTGGTACGTTACTTGCCGGAGACTCGATCGTCGGTATCCCAATACCTTGTTCAGTATCGTTACCGACAAGTCACTTTACTCGTACCGTAATGCATGATCCCGTGATCAACCACTTGATCACATTGAGCTCATTATGATGATGCATTACCGAGTGGGCCCAGAGATACCTCTCTGTCATACGGAGTGACAAATCCCAGTCTCGATTCGTGCCAACCCAACAGACACTTTTGGAGATACCTGTAATGTACCTTTATAGTCACCCAGTTATGTTGTGACGTTTGGCACACCCGAGGCACTCCTACGGTATCCGGGAGTTGCACAATCTCATGGTCTAAGGAAATGATACTTGACATCCAGAAAAGCTACAGCAAACGAACTACACGATCTTTGTGCTATGCTTAGGTTTGGGTCTTGTCCATCACATCATTCTCCTAGTGATGTGATCCTGTTATCAATGACATCCCCATGTCCATAGCCAGGAAACCATGACTATTTGTTGATCAACGAGCTAGTCAACTAGAGGCTCACTAGGGACACATTGTGGTCTATGTATTCACACATGTATTACGATTTCCGGATAATACAATTATAGCATGAATAATAGTCAATTATCATGAACAAGGAAATATAATAATCATTTTATTATTGCCTCTAGGGCATATTTCCAACAGTCTCCCACTTGCACTAGAGTCAATCATCTAGTTACATTGTGATGAATCGAACACCCATGGAATTCTGGTGTTGATCATGTTTTGCTCTAGGGAGAGGTTTAGTCAACGGATCTACTACATTCAGGTCCGTATGTACTTTACAAATCTCTATGTCTCCATTTTGAACACTTTCACGAATGGAGTTGAAGTGATGCTTGATATGCCTGGTCTTCCTGTGAAACCTGGGCTCCTTGGCAAGGGCAATAGCTCCAGTGTTGTCACAGAAGAGAGTCATCGGGCCCGACGCATTGGGTATGACTCCTAGGTCGGTAATGAACTCCTTCACCCAGACTGCTTCGTGTGCTGCCTCCGAGGCTGCCATGTACTCCGCTTCACATGTAGATCCCGCCACAGCGCTTTGCTTGCAACTGTACCAGCTTACTGCCCCACCATTCAAAATATACACGTATCCGGTTTGTGACTTAGAATCATCCAGATCTGTGTCGAAGCTAGCATCGACGTAACCCTTTACGACGAGCTCTTCTTCACCTCCATAAACGAGAAACATTTCCTTAGTCCTTCTCAGGTACTTCAGGATATTTTTGACCGCTGTCCAGTGTTCCATGCCGGGATTACTTTGGTACCTTCCTACCAAACTTACGGCAAGGTTTACATCAGGTCTGGTACACAGCATTGCATACATGATAGACCCTATGGCCGAGGCATAGGGGACGACACTCATCTTTTCTCTATCTTCTGCCGTGGTCGGGCATTGAGCCAAGCTCAATCTCGTACCTTGCAATACAGGCAAGAACCCCTTCTTTGACTGATCCATTTTGAACTTCTTTAAAATCTTGTCAAGGTACGTACTCTGTGAAAGACCAATGAGGCGTCTCGATCTATCTCTATAGATCTTGATGCCTAAAATATAAGCAGCTTCTCCAAGGTCCTTCATTGAAAAACACTTGTTCAAATAGGCCTTCTCCAAGAATTCTATATCATTTCCCATCAAAAGTATGTCATCCACATACAATATGAGAAATGCTGCAGAGCTCCCACTCACTTTCTTGTAAATGCAGGCTTCTCCATAAGTCTGCATAAACCCAAACGCTTTGATCATCTCATCAAAGCGAATGTTCCAACTCCGAGATGCTTGCACCAGCCCATAAATCGAGCGTTGGATCTTGCACACCTTGTCAGCATTCTTAGGATCGACAAAACCTTCTGGCTGCATCATATACAATTCTTCCTTAAGGAAACCATTAAGGAATGCCGTTTTGATGTCCATTTGCCATATCTCATAATCATAGAATGCGGCAATTGCTAACATGATTCGGACGGACTTCAGCTTCGCTACGGGTGAGAAAGTCTCATCGTAGTCAACCCCTTGAACTTGTCGATAACCCTTAGCGACAAGCCGAGCTTTATAGATGGTCACATTACCATCCACGTATGTCTTCTTCTTAAAGATCCATTTATTTTCTATGGCTCGCCGATCAACGGGCAAGTCAGTCAAAGTCCATAGTTCATTTTCATACATGGATCCTATCTCGGATTTCATGGCTTCCAGCGATTTGTCGGAATCCGGGCCCGCCATCGCTTCTTCATAGTTCGAAGGTTCACCGTTGTCTAACAACATTATTTCCAAGACAGGGTTGCCGTACCACTCTGGTGCGGAACGTGTCCTTGTGGACCTACGAAGTTCAGTAGCAACTTGATCTGAAGTTTCATGCTCATCATCATCAACTTCCTCTCTAGTCGGTGCAGGCACCTCAGGAACATTTTCTTGAGCTGCGCCACTTACCGGTTCAAGAGGTAATACTTCATCAAGTTCTACCTTCCTCCCACTTATTTCTTTCGAGAGAAACTCCTTCTCTAGAAAGGACCCATTCTTGGCAACAAAGATCTTGCTTTCGGATCTGAGGTAGAAGGTATACCCAACAGTTTCTTTAGGGTATCCTATGAAGACGCATTTTTCCGACTTGGGTTCGAGCTTTTCAGGTTGAAGTTTCTTGACATAAGCATCGCATCCCCAAACTTTTAGAAACGACAACTTAGGTTTCTTCCCAAACCATAATTCATACGGTGTCGTCTCAACGGATTTCGACGGAGCCCTATTTAAAGTGAATGCGGCAGTCTCTAAAGCATAGCCCCAAAATGATAGCGGTAAATCGGTAAGAGACATCATAGATCGCACCATATCTAATAGAGTGCGATTACGCTGTTTGGACACACCATTACGCTGAGGTGTTCCAGGCGGCGTGAGTTGTGAAACTATTCCACATTTTCTTAAGTGTGTGCCAAATTCGTGACTCAAGTATTCTCCCCCACGATCTGATCGCAAGAACTTGATTTTCCTATCACGTTGATTCTCAACCTCACTCTGAAATTCCTTGAACTTTTCAAAGGTCTCAGAGTTGTGTTTCATTAAGTAGACATACCCATATCTACTCAAGTCATCAGTGAGGGTGAGAACATAACGATAGCCACCGTGAGCCTCAACACTCATTGGACCGCACACATCAGTATGTATGATTTCCAATAAGTTGGTTGCTCGCTCCATTGTTCCTGAGAACGTAGTCTTGGTCATTTTACCCATGAGGCATGGTTCGCACGTGTCAAATGATTCGTAATCAAGAGACTCTAAAAGTCCATCTGCATGGAACTTCTTCATGCGTTTGACACCTATGTGATCAAGGCGGCAGTGCCACAAGTATGTGGGACTATCATTATCAACCTTACATCTTTTGGTATTCACACTATGAATATGTGTAGCATTACGCTCGAGATTCATTAAGAATAAACCATTCACCATCGGAGCATGACCATAAAACATATCTCTCATATAAATAGAACAACCATTATTCTCGGATTTAAATGAGTAGCCATCTCGTATTAAACGAGATCCTGATACAATGTTCATGCTCAAAGCTGGCACTAAATAACAATTATTGAGGTTTAAAACTAATCCCATAGGTAAATGGAGAGGTAGCGTGCCGACGGCGATCACATCGACCTTGGAACCATTCCCGACGCGCATCGTCACCTCGTCCTTCGCCAGTCTCTGCTTATTCCGCAGCTCCTGCTTTGAGTTACAAATGTGAGCAACCGCATCGTATCAAATAACCAGGAGCTACTACGAGTACTGGTAAGGTACACATCAATTACATGTATATCACATATACCTTTTGTGATGCCGGCCTTCTTGTCCGCTAAGTATTTGGGGCAGTTCCACTTCTAGTGACCACTTCCCTTGCAATAAAAGCACTCAGTCTCGGGCTTGGGTCCATTCTTTGGCTTCTTCCCGGCAGCTTGCTTACCGGGCGCGGCAACTCCCTTGCCGTCCTTCTTGAAGTTCTTCTAACCCTTGCCTTTCTTGAACTTAGTGGTTTTATTCACCATCAACACTTGATGTTCCTTTTTGACTTCTACCTCTGCTGATTTCAGCATTGCAAATACTTTAGGAATGGTCTTTTCCATCCCCTGCATATTGAAGTTCATCACAAAGCTCTTGTAGCTTGGTGGAAGCGACTGAAGGATTCTATCAATGACCGCGTCATCCGGGAGATTAACTCCCAACTGAGTCAAGCGGTTATGCAACCCAGACATTTTGAGTATGTGCTCACTGACAGAACTATTTTCCTCCATCTTACAGCTGAAGAACTTGTCGGAGACTTCATATCTCTCGACCTGGGCATGAGCTTGGAAAACCATTTTCAGCTCTTCGAACATCTCATATGCTCTGTGTCGCTCAAAACGCTTTTGGAGCCCCGGTTCTAAGCTGTAAAGCATGCCGCAATGAACGAGGGAGTAATCATCAGCACGTGTCTGCCAAGCATTCATAACGTCTTGGTTCTGTGGGACGGGTGCGTCACCTAGCGGTGCTTCTAGGACATAATCTTTCTTGGCAGCTATGAGGATGATCCTCAGGTTCCGGACCCAGTCCGTATAGTTGCTGCCATCATCTTTCAACTTGGTTTTCTCTAGGAACGCGTTGAAGTTGAGGACAACGTTGGCCATTTGATCTACAAGACATATTGTAAAGATTTTAGACTAAGTTCATGATAATTAAGTTCATCTAATCAAATTATTCAATGAACTCCCACTTAGATAGACATCCCTCCAGTCATCTAAGTATAACATGATCCGAGTTGACTAGGCCATGTCCGATCATCACGTGAGACGGACTAGTCAACATCGGTGAACATCTTCATGTTGATCGTATCTTCTATACGACTCATGCTCGACCTTTCGGTCTTCTGTGTTCCGAGGCCATGTCTGTACATGCTAGGCTCGTCAAGTCAACCTAAGTGTATTGCGTGTGTAAATCTGTCTTACACCCGTTGTATGTGAACGTTGGAATCTATCACACCCGATCATCATGTGGTGCTTCGAAACAACGAACTGTCGCAACGGCGCACACTTAGGGGGAACACTTTCTTGAAATTATTATGAGGGATCATCTTATTTACTACCGTCGTTCTATGTAAACAAGATGCAAAAACATGATAAACATCACATGCAATCAAATAATAGTGACATGATATGGCCAATATCATATAGCTCCTTTGATCTCCATCTTGGGGCTCCATGATCACCTTGTCACCGGCATGACACCATGATCTCCATCATCATGATCTCCATCATCGTGTCTTCTTGAAGTTGTCTCGTCATCTATTACTTCTACTACTATAGATAATGCTTTAGCAATAAAGTAAAGTAATTACATGACGTTTATGTTGACACGCAGGTCATAAATAAATAAAGACAACTCCTATGGCTCCTGCCGGTTGTCATACTCATCGACATGCAAGTCGTGATTCCTATTACAAGAACATGATCAATCTCATACATCACATATATAATTCATCATTCATCACAACCTTTGGCCATATCACATCACAAAACACTTGCTACAAAAACAAGTTAGACATCCTCTAATTGTTGTTGCAAGTTTTTACGTGGCTGCTATAGGTTTCTAGCAGGAACGTTTCTTACCTACGCCAAAACCACAACGTGAATTGCCAATTTCTATTTACCCTTCATAAGGACCCTGTTCATTGAATCCGATCCTACTAAAGTGGGAGAGACAGACACCTGCCAGCCACCTTATGCAACTAGTGCATGTCAGTCGGTGGAACCGGTCTCACGTAAGCGTACGTGTAAGGTTGGTCCGGGCCACTTCATCCCACGATGCCGCCGAATCAAGATAAGACTAGTAACGGCAAGCAAATTGACAATATCGACGCCCACAACTACCTTGTGTTCTACTCGTGCATAGTAACTACGCATAGACCTAGCTCATGATGCCACTGTTGGGGAACGTTGCAGAAAACAAAAAAAATTCTACGAGAAACGAGAGGAGAGTGCATCTACATACCCTTGTAGATCGCAACGAGAGGAGAGTGCATCTACATACCCTTGTAGATCGCAAGATCAATCTATGGAGTCAACTAGCAACGAGAGGAGAGTGCATCTACATACCCTTGTAGATCGCAAGCGGAAGCGTTCAAGAGAACGGGGATGATGGAATCGTACTCGCCGTGATCCAAATCACCGATGACCAAGTGCCGAACGGACGGCACCTCCGCGTTCAACACACGTACGGAGCAGATGACGTCTCCTCCTTCTTGATCTAGCAAGGGGGAAGGAGAGGTTGATGAAGATCCAGCAGCACGACGGCGTGGTGGTGGATGCACCAGTGATCGCAGCAGGGCTTTGCCGAGCTTCTGCGAGAGGGAGAGGTGTAGCAGGGGAGAGGGAGGCACCAAGGCTTGAGGTGTGGCTGCCCTCCCTCCCCTTTATATAGGCCCCCTAGGGGGTGCGCCGGCCCTAGGAGATGGGATCTCCTGGGGGGGCGGCCAAGGGGTGGAGTACCCTCCAAGGCAAGTGAAGGCGCCCCCTCCCCTAGGGTTCCCAACCCTAGGCGCATGGGGGCCCACGGGGGGGGGGGGGCGCACCAGCCCACTATGGGCTGGTTCCCCTCCCCACTTCAGCCCATGGGGCCCTCCGGGATGGGTGGCCCCACCCGGTGGACCCCCGGGACCCATCCGGTGGTCCCGGTACAATACCGGTGACCCCGAAACTTTCCCGATGGCCGAAACTACACTTCCTATATATAATTCTTCACCTCCGGAAAATTCCGGAACTCCTCGTGATGTCCAGGATCTCATCCGGGACTCCGAACAACTTTTGGATTACTGCATACTCATATCTATACAACCCTAGCGTCACTGAACCTTAAGTGTGTAGACCGTACGGGTTCGGGAGACAAGCAGACATGACTGAGATGACTCTCTGGTCAATAACCAATAGCGGGATCTGGATACCCATGTTGGCTCCCACATGCTCCTCGATGATCTCATCGAATGAACCACGATGTCGAGGACCTAATCAATCCCGTACTCAATTCCCTTTGTCAATCGGTACGTTACTTGCCCGCGACTCGATCGTCGGTATCCCAATACCTTGTTCAGTCTAATTACCGACAAGTCACTTTACTCGTACCGTAATGCATGATCCCGTGATCAACCACTTGATCACATTGAGCTCATTATGATGATGCATTACCGAGTGGGCCCAGAGATACCTCTCCGTCATACGGAGTGACAAATCCCAGTCTCGATTCATGCCAACCCAACAGACACTTTCGGAGATACCTGTAATGTACCTTTATAGTCACCCAGTTACGTTGTGACATTTGGCACACCCAAGGCACTCCTACGGTATCCGGGAGTTGCACAATCTCATGGTCTAACTAAATGATACTTGACATCCAGAAAAGCTACAGCAAACGAACTACACAATCTTTGTGCTATGCTTAGGTTTGGGTCTTGTCCATCACATCATTCTCCTAATGATGTGATCCCGTTATCAATGACATCCCCATGTCCATAGCCAGGAAACCATGACTATCTGTTGATCAACGAGCAAGTCAACTAGAGGCTCACTAGGGACACATTGTGGTCTATGTATTCACACATGTATTACGATTTCCGGATAATACAATTATAGCATGAATAATAGACAATTATCATGAACAAGGAAATATAATAATCATTTTATTATTGCCTCTAGGGCATATTTCCAACAATGGGTACTTGGTATATTGACTTTTGCGTAGACCTCCCCGGCAACGGCGCCAGAAATCCTTCTTGCTACCTCTTGAGCACTGCGTTGGTTTTCCCCGAAGAGGAAGGGATGATGCAGCAAAGTAGCATAAGTATTTCCCTCAGTTTTTGAGAACCAAGGTATCAATCCAGTAGGAGGCTACGCGCGAGTCCCTCGTACCTGCACAAAACAAATAAATCCTCGCAACCAACGCGTTAAGGGGTTGCCAATCCCTACATGGCCACTTACGAGAGTGAGATCTGATAGATATGATAAGATAATATTTTTGGTATTTTTATGATAAAGATGCAAAGTAAAATAAAAGCAAAGTAAAAGCAAAAGGAAATAACTAAGTATTGGTAGATTAATATGATGAAGATAGACCCGGGGGCCATAGGTTTCACTAGTGGCTTCTCTCGAGAGCATAAGTATTCTATGGTGGCTGAACAAATTACTGTTGAGCAATTGATAGAATTGAGCATAGTTATGAGAATATCTAGGTATGATCATGTATATAGGCATCACGTCCGAGACAAGTAGACCGACTCCTGCCTGCATCTACTACTATTACTCCACTCATCGACCGCTATCCAAAATGCATCTAGAGTATTAAGTTAATGAAAATAGAGTAACGCCTTAAGCAAGATGACATGATGTAGAGGGATGAACTCATGCAATATGATGAAAACCCCATCTTGTTATCCTCGATGGCAACAATACAATACGTGCCTTGCTGCCCCTACTATCACTGGGAAAGGACACCGCAAGATTGAACCCAAAGCTAAGCACTTCTCCCATTGCAAGAAAGATCAATCTAGTAGGCCAAACCAAACTGATAATTCAAAGAGACTTGCAAAGATAACCAATCATACATAAAAGAATTTGGAGAAGATTCAAATATTGTTCATAGATAGACTTGATCATAATCCCACAATTCATCAGTCTCAACAAACACACTGCAAAAAGAAGATTACATCGAATAGATCTCCACAAGAGAGGGGGAGAACATTGCATTGAGATCCAAAAAGAGAAGAAGCCATCTGCTACTAACTATGGACCCGTAGGTCTGAGGTAAACTAGTCACACTTCATCAGAGGGGCTATGGTGTTGATGTAGAAGCCCTCCGTGATTGATGCCCCCTCCGGCGGAGCTCCAAAACAGGCCCCAAGATGGGATCTCGTGGATACAGAAAGTTGCGATGGTGGAATTAGGGTTTTGGCTCCGTATCTGATCGTTTGGGGGTACGTAGGTATATATAGGAGGAAGGAGTACGTCAGTGGAGCAACAGGGGGCCCACGAGGGTGGAGGGCACACCTGGGGGGTAGGTGCGCCCCTACCTCGTGGCCTCCTCTTTTGTGTCTTGACGTAGGGTCCAAGTCTCCTGGGTCTTGTTCGTTGAGAAAATCACGTTCCCGAAGGTTTCATTCCGTTCGGACTCCGTTTGATATTCCTTTTCTTCGAAACCCTAAAACAGGCAAAAACAGCAATTCTGGGCTGGGCCTCCGGTTAATAGGTTAGTCCCAAAAATAATATAAAAGTGGATAATAAAGCCCAATAATGTCCAAAATAGTAGATAATATAGCATGGAGCAATCAAAAATTATAGATATGTTGGAGACGTATTAGAGCACCTATCTCTGAACTTGCGCTCTGAGAATCAGATGGTGGCCTTCCTCGACTGCGTTATTACATGTGAGCTTGAGGATCTCAGTTTTTGTGGGTTACCATAAACATACAATAATGGGCGGGAGGGTTCTCGCAACGTCCACGTCCATCTTGACTGGGCGTGAGCGGATGAGGCTTGGCGGGATATTTTCCCTACTGCGAAGGTGTTGCATCTAGCTACCTTGTGTTCGGATCACAGCCCTTTGTTAGTTTAACTAGAGGGAGTACAAGAGCAACAATGCAAGGCCTCGGTCTCACGTTATGAAATCATGTGGGAACGGGACCACGCGCTACCGAGTGTTATTGTTGCGGCTTGGGCTAAGCACAAACCTAATGGAAAGTTGGGCTCGGTTGCCACCTCCCTTGGTGAGGTGATGAAAGATCTCAAACAATGGAGCAATGCGAATTTTGGGAATGTATTGAAGGAAATCGAGGATTTGCGTAATCAGCTCGCTGACCTCCGGCTTGCAGGTTCGGATAGAGAACAAATTCGAAGTAAGATGCGTCAACTGGATGAGTTGCTGTACCCTGAAGAAATGTTATGGCTCCAACGCTCACGCATAACCTGGTTGAAGGAGGGGAGAGAAATACCAAATATATGCATCGGCGGGCTGTTTGGCGTGCACGTAGGAATCATATCCAATGACTCCTGAAGGAGGATGGCTCGTGGTGTAATGCCCTGAGCGATATGGAGAGGATGTCATCTTCATATTTTCAGGAAATCTTTACAGAGGATCCAACACTTAGCCCGGGTGAGGTCCTGGATTATATCGAGCCACGGGTTACAGCGGCCATGAATGAGGCTCTGTGCAAGGCGTATACTGAGGAGGAGATCTCTAATGCCCTCTTTCAGATCGGTCCCTTGAAGGCCCCGGGATGCGACGGTTTTCCGGCCTGATTTTAGCAGCGAAGTTGGTCGCTAGTCAGAGGAGACATCTGTGCGGCAGTTCAGGATTTCTTTGTCACGGGGATCATGCTGGATAATGTTAACGACATGGCAATTGTGCTTATCCCGAAAGTTCCACACCCAAAGGAGCTTAGGGATTTTTGGTCAATTAGTTTGTGCAACATTGTTTATAAAATTGTCTCCAAATGCATGGTGAACAGGCTAAGGCCTCTTCTTATAGATCTCATATCTGAGAATCAAAGCGCCTTCATTCTAGGAAGGCTCATTTCTGACAACTCGATCATTGCGTTCGAATGCATTAACAATCTTCAGTCAATCAAGAGTAATGCTCCGGACCTATGTGCCTACAAGTTGGACCTGTCAAAGGCCTATGATTGCATTGACTGGGATTTTTTAGAGAAGGCGCTTGCCAAGTGGGGTTTTTCGCCTCACTGGTTTCTCGAGTGATGGCATGTGTGACTTTGGTGAAGTATTCAGTAAAGTTTAATGGGAAATTGTTGGATCCCTTCATCCCATCTAGGGGGCTCCATCAAGGTGATCCGTTATCCCCCTTTCTTTTCCTCTTCATTGCGGATGCCCTATCTTCCTTGATCAATAAGGCAATGAGGGAGGAAGGACTCAAAGGGGTAAAAATTTGTAGATCTGCTCCAGAAATCTCTCACCTTTTGTTTGTAGATGACTCGGTCCTTTTCTTCCATGCGTCTGCACATCAAGCAGGGTTTGTTAGAGGTTTGTTGAACACTTATGCGACAGCGACTGGCCAATTGATTAACCTATCGAAGTGCTCCATCCTCTTCTCAAATAATTGCGTGCACAGTGTGGCTCAAGAGGTAAAGGGTATACTGGAGATTTCTCAGGAGGTTTTTGAACCCAAATATTTGGTCCTTCCAATTCCTGAAGGGCGAATGCATAAAGGTAATTTCCAAATAGTACACGGGCGGTTGAGGAAGAGACTTATTGATTGGTGTGAGCAATATTCTTCCTCATGGGTGAAGGAGATTCTAATCAAATCTGTGGCTCAGGCCATCCCAGCTTATGTCATGAGTGTGTTTAAACTCCTGATACGTCTCCGTGGTATCTACTTTTCCAAACACGTTTGCCCTTGTTTAGGACTCTAATTGGCATGATTTGAATGGAACTAACCCGGACTGACGATGTTTTCAGCAGAATTGCCATGGTGTTATCTTTGTGCAGAAATAAAAGTTCTTGGAATGACCTGAAAATCAACGGAGATTGTTTTTGGAATATATAAAAAATACTGGCAAAAGAATCAAGGCCAGGGGGCCCACACCCTATCCATGAGGGTGGGGGCGCGCCTACCCCCCTGGGTGTGCCCCCTTCCTCATGGGCCCTGTCGGTGTCAAAACCAGCGGATCTCGGGTAGGGGGTTCCGAACTGTGCGTCTAAGGCGGATGGTAACATGAGGCAGGGGACATGATGTTTTACCCAGGTTCGGGCCCTCTTGATGGAGGTAAAACCCTACGTCCTGCTTGATTTATTCTTGATGGTATGGGTATTACAAGAGTTGATCTACCACGAGATCGGAGAGGCTAAACCCTAGAAGCTAGCCTATGGTATGATTGTATGTTGTCCTACGGACTAAAACTCCGATTTATATAGACACCGAAGAGGGTTAGGGTTACACAAGGTCGGTTACAAAGGAGGAGATATTCGTATCCGTACTGCCTAGCTTGCCTTCTATGCCAAGTAGAGTCCCATCCGGACACGAGACAAAGTCTTCAATCTTGTATCTTCATAGTCCAACAGTCCGGCCAAAGGATATAGTCCGGCTGTCCGGAGACCCCCTAATCCAGGACTCTCTCAGTAGCCCCTGAACTAGGCTTCAATGACGATGAGTTCGGCGCGCAGTGTTGTCTTCGGCATTGCAAGGCGGGTTCCTCCTCCGAACACATCACAGAAGAGTTTGAATACCAGGATAGTGTCCGACCCTGCAAAATAAATTCCACATACCACCATCGAGAGAATAATATTTCCACAAATCTTAATCTGCTGACACGCTTTGGCAACATGACATCAGACCATGGCTCGGTGATTTATTCGAACCGTTTTTCTTCAACCAGATCCACACATAACGCGAGGCGGTTTCTTGACACGTCTTGCCAAAGCAGAGATCGTGTTCCCATAATTACGAGATTCTCATCAATACGGTCATGGGTAACCCAACCGTGCCTAGGACTCCAAGATTTTAGGCAAGTCCCAAATGGCCACTAGGAGGACGCTTGATATTCACCCTCTTTATAGAGGGACAAGGCTTTTACTTTTTTCCCTCCCATGCTCAATTGAAGCCTTCCCCCGCCTCGAGTTCTAACACCCAAAGCCCAGGTCAGGTGCTTCTGACCTTCAATCATGTCCGGATCTAGCCTTCAAGGCCGGTGGATGCCCTCCTCCGTTACGGAAGAGGATATCAAGAAGTTGAGGGAGGCCAGATACCTGACCATCGAGGTTTCGCATCGGCTGCCTGCCCGAGGGCAGGTCGTCCCTAGTCCCGGACCCAACGAGAACGTGGTGTTCGTCTCCCACTTCCTCTGAGGTATAGGCCTCACTCTGGATCCCTTCGTTAGGGGTTTGATGTTCTATTACGGGCTAGATTTCCACGATCTAGCCCCAGACTCCTTTCTCCACATCTCGGCATTTATTGTCGTATGTGAGGCCTTCCTCCGCATTACCCCTCACTTTGGCCTGTGGCTCAAGACCTTTGACGTGAAGCCGAGGATGGTCGAGGGGCAGCATGTAGCATGCGGAGGCGCATTAATAAGCAAGATCGCTGGAGCTCCATGGCCAAAGGGTTACTTTCCAGAGGTATCTGGATTATGGCAACGGGAGTGGTTTTACATCACAGCTCCCAGAAGTGCCAAGTGGGTGGCTGCCCCTTCTTTCTGCTCGGGCCCTCCACCACAACTGATGTCATCGATTAGCAGAGGGCTGAGATGGGGTCCAGCCAAGGACGTGCCTATACTGCAGAGCCGCATTCAAGATCTATTCGAAGGAGATTTCAGTCTGGTTATGGTGGTGCAAGTCATGCTGGTTCGTCGAGTCCAGCCTTGCAAACACCGGCCCCTCCGCATGTGGGAGTTCAACCCAGAAGGACCGCGCACTATTCAGAATTTCCTCGGCCTGGCGCAGGAGGAGATGTATAAATCATTCTTCGGACCCCAAATAGAGTGTCTGGATACTACCGAGGACGTAGGCCTGAGCAACAACCGCACCGCCGACCAAGTAAGTAATCCTCTGGCCGAACACACCGTCTTTCATTTATCATGACGTAATTCCGAGAAATCTCTCTTTGACCAGGACTGGCTAACAAAGGTGAAGATGATTTGGTGTTCGGCCCCGCTTCCTGAGGGTTTGGACAATCTGGTAATGGAAAAGATGCTCGAGCTAGCTCCTTGCCCGGCGCCCTCAAAGGAAGATAAAGGGGGGAATAATGAGGGCAAAAGCGGGCCCCACCGCTACCAATTCCAACTGAGGGAATAAGCGCCTCCATGAAGGAGGATAACCAAGGGGAAGAATCTGACATTCTCTCGCTCCAGGGAAGGAAGAGGACTGCCTCTGAAGAGCCGGAAACCAAGGCTTCCAAACGGGAGAAGAAGTCTCCACCAGAGGGTCCTGCCTCGGAGGGTGCTCTTGCCACACAAAGTCCGCGCGGGGATCGGCCCTCTAACGAGCCGTAAGTGATAAAAAGTGCTTAATAGTAAAGATATTATACCTTACTTCCGAGGAAAATAACCGAAGCGTTTATCTTGCAGTTCGGATCTTAGCCCTTCTCAACAGAGCTCGTCTTCACGGGATCTTCTTCCGGAGATGATGGAGAGCGAAACGCCTCCCCCGAACTCCCCCGCTCAAGAAGCGGGCGACCTTGAGGTGTCGTCGTGGAGGGCCTCCCCGGGTCCGGTGAGGCTAGAAGATAATCCTATGGTCACTCGAAGTCCCCAGTATCCGGCCCTTGAAGAGGGCAAACAAAAGAGTCTGGCGCCGTCTGGTATGCAGTCGAACGCACTGAGCGATCTGCTGAAGCGAGCGACCATCTCGGAAGAACACCGTATGTTGATGGGCACGGTGATGGAAAGGATTTCATCCGCCGAAAGCGGGTTGCATGACGCCTTTATGAGTCTACTAACGGGTTTTGAGGTACGTAAAATGATATACATTTGTGATAGTACCGCACATTTTTAGGTGTGCCCTGTGTAGGTAGTAGCCCCTGAGACTCTGGTTGTCGCCGAGAACAGCGGCAAACAGAGGATCGTAGTCCCAGGTAATAACCATACCGCTTTTATGTGCAGGTGGTGGAAGCTCCGGTGGCTAGCCGGACTAATGAGTTTGCCGAACTAAAGCGGCAACTGGATGCGGCAGATGCCGACATTTAGCTTGTTAACAAGCGGCTTGACGAGGCATAGCGTAAGTGATGTTTTCTGGTGAATGTGACATAGGAAGAGCAGCATGATGCCAGTATCTTTAATATGTTGTGACTGCAGATGGAGTTGCCAGCGTGGAGACCCTTCAGGCGGAACTTGCCCAAGCCAAAGAACAAGCAACGAGTAGTAATGCGGCTGCTTTGAAGGCGGCCGAAGAGTTGAGAGCCGAGAAGGCCGCGCATTGCAAGAGCAAAGAGATAATGGCCAAGATGGCTGTAAAGTTAAAAGACACTGCCGACCGTTGCCAGTTCCTTGAAGAAGAAAACCAAGCGAAGGCGACGGACCTTGAAAAGGCCATGATGGTGACCAAAGACACCCGCTCTGCTATGAGAGCGAGGAAGGAGGAGCTGCGTTGTGACGCCCGGGTAATTAAGCTACAGTGATCCTCTGCTAATGGTGCCACGTCACCTCGTTTATAGTTGCTAATCTCGAGTTAGTTCGAAACCGATTCAAATTCAAATTCAAAAATAGGCAAGCAATAAAAGTTTTCAAATATTAAAACTAAAATGTTCGGAGTGAACCAAATATTGCATAGATAATTATGGTGGAGAAACCACACTTTTATAAAATGTTTAAATACTGTTAAATGAATAAAAGAGTAGCAAAAACAATTATTTTAATGCTTTAAAACTAATAAACATTTTCAAAACTAAATTGTTATAAGTATTAAACTATTGTGGCAGTGGCATAATTTGTAAAATCCTATTTAGGTGCCACTTTGGTAATTTACTAAAACTAAAATAATAGGAAACTAAAAGAAAGCAAAGTATATAAAAAAAAAGAAAACAAAACTAACAAAAAAAAGGGAAATAGAAGAACCCCCCCCCCCACTAGGCCACGGCCCAGCTGGCCGCTGGACCCACTAGGCCGGTCCAGTCGGCCCAGCCGCCGCCCGACCTAACCCTAGACAACCGACGCCCCCACTCCCCTCGTTCTCCACTCCCCCCCCCCACTCTCCCCTCCCATGTTCCCCTCTCTCCCTCCTTTGGATCGAGATGGGGGGAGCCAGATCCCGCGTCATCGGCGTCGCCCGTCACCATCCTCCCCCTCGTCGGACGCCTCCTCGCCTCACCCCGAGTCGCCCTGGCGCCCCTCCACGCGCCACCCTCGATCTGGAGTTGGGACTCGATCCCGACGCCACAACCTCTTGGAGTACCCCTCGCCGGAACCACGTCGCCACGCCGCCCGACCCCGCCGTCGTCGCACCTCGCCGGGACGCTGCCGCCTCCACCTCATCGTTCTACCCCGCCGGACTGCCTCCTCTCCGACGCGCGTCACCATCCTCCTCCCCGCGCCCCATTGCCCCGATCCCTGCATCCCGCAGTGAGCCCCGACTCCTCCTCCCCTCCTCTGTCTCACGTGCTCACCGCGGCCGGGTCGCGCCCTGGCCGAGCGTGGCGCCCCGTCCGGCCACGCCACTTTGCGCTCGCCTCGCCCGAAGATGCCGCTCCTTCGTCCCCTGTCCCCACGTCCCCGTGTCGCCTCCCACCACGGTGATCGCCGCTCCGGCCGCTTGGCCGGCGCCGTGGCCTCCGGCCCCGCCTTGCGCCATCACCTCCCCTGCTCCGGCCACCTCGGCCATGGCCTCTCCCCTCTCCTAGCGTCGCCGCTGGCCATTGGCCGCGTGCGCCCCGCTGCCTGCTGCCGTTCCTGCCGGCCCCGCCGCTCGCCGGCGCTGGCCGCCCCTCTCCCCGACCCCATCGGCGCCCGCGTGCCCCACCGGGTGCGTCCTCGTGGCTGCGCCCATGCGCCCGAACTCCCTGTGCCCGTAGCCCACACCCGCTATGGCCCCCTGGGGCCACTGACATGGGGGCCCCAGCCCCAGAACATTTTGTTAAAAAAAAGAAGGAATTAAAAATAATAAATAAAATAAATAAATAGATAATAATAATTTAATTAATTAATTAATTAAGGAATTAATTAAGTTAATTAATCATAATTACATTAACCTAACTAACTAATTAGTTTAATTAAACAGTAGTTAGATTAGTTAAACACTAATTAGACTAAACAGTCAATGACTAGTGGGACCCACACGTCAGTTGACCAGTCAACACCTCTGTTGACTGCTGACGTCATGCTGATGTCATGATGACGTCAGCAAATACTGTTTTGGATAATGTTGAACTTAAATAAATAATTAAAATCAGAAAATGATTAAATCTTTAGAAAATCATATCTTTTAATCCGTAACTCGGATGAAAATACTTTCTACATGAAAGTTGATCAGAACAACGAGACGAACCCGGATACGTAGCCCGTTCGTCCACCACACACCCCTAACCTATCAAACCCGCAACTTTCCCCCTCCGGTTCATCTGTCAGAAAACACGAAACACCGGGAATACTTTTCCGGATGTTTTCCCCCCTTCACCGGTATCACCTACTACCACGTTAGGGCACACCGAACACCGTGTATTGCCTTGTTATATTTTGTGATGCTTTGTTTGCTCTATATTCATTATTTCTTCCCCCTCTCCTCTCCGGTAGACTACGAGACCGACGCTGCTGCTGACCAGTTCGACTACGGAGTTGACGACCCCTCTCTCTTGCCAGAGCAACCAGGCAAGCCCCCCCTTTGATCACCAGATATCGCCTACTCTTCTCTATACTGCTTGCATTAGAGTAGTGTAGCATGTTACTGCTTTCCGTTAATCTTATTCTGATGCATAGCCTGTCATTGCTGCTACAGTCATTGATACCTTACCCGCAATCCTAAATGCTTAGTATAGGATGCTAGTGTTCCATCAGTGGCCCTACACTCTTGTCCGTCTGCCATGCTATACTACTGGGCTATGATCACTTCGGGAGGTGATCACGGGCATATACTATATACTTTACACTGTTACATTACCTGTGATACTATTCGGAGTTGGGGGCTGAAGGGGCAGGTGGCTCCATCCCGGTAGAGGTGGGCCTGGGTTCCCGACGGCCCCTGACTTTTACTTGGTGGCGGAGCAACAGGGCAGGTTGGGACCACCTAGGAGACAGGTGGGCCTGGCCTTGTTCGGCATTTGCGGATACTTAACACGCTTAACGAGATCTTGGTATTTGATCTGAGTCTGGCTACTGGCCTATACGCACTAACCATCTACGCGGGAGTAGTTATGGGTATCCCGGCGTCGTGGTATCAGCCGAAGCACTTCAGACGTCAGCGACGGAGCGGCGCGCGCCGGATTGGAACGTAAGCCTGCTCTTGTATTAAGGGGGCTAGTTCTGCTTCCGGCCGCCCACGCAACGTGCAGGTGTGCTATGGGCGATGGGCCCAGACCCCTGTGCGCTTAGGTTTAGACCGGCGTGCTGGCCTCTCTGTTTTGCCTAGGTGGGGCTGCGACGTGTTGATCTTCCGCGGCCGGGCATGGCCCAGGAAAGTGTGTCCGGCCAAATGGGATCAAGCGTGTTGGGTTATGTGGTGCACCCCTGCAGGGAAGTTAATCTATTCGAATAGCCGTGATCTTCGGTAACAGGACAACTTGGAGTTGTACCTTGACCTTATGACAACTAGAACCGGATACTTAATAAAACACACCCTTCCAAGTGCCAGATACAACCGGTGGTCGCTCTACCTCAGGGATATGAGGAGGGGATCGCCGGGTAGGATTATGCTATGAGATGCTATTTGGAGATGCTACTTGGAGATGCTACTTGGAGGACTTCAATCTACTCTCTTCTACTTGATGCAAGACGGTGGCTGCGAGAAGCGTAGTCTTCGACAGGATTAGTTATCCCCTCTTATTCTGGCATTCTGTAGTTCAGTCCACTGATATGGCCTCCTTACACATATACCCATGCATATGTAGTGTAGTTCCTTGCTTGCGAGTACTTTGGATGAGTACTCACGGTTGCTTTCTCCCCCCTTTTTCCCCTTTCCTTTCTTTCTGGTTGTCGCAACCAGATGCTGGAGTCCAGGAGCCAGACGCCACCGTCGACGACGACCCCTACTACACTGGAGGTGCCTACTACTACGTGCTGCCCGCTGATGACGACCTGGAGTAGTTTAGGAGGATCCCAGGCAGGAGGCCTGCGCCTCTTTCGATCTGTATCCCAGTTTGTGCTAGCCTTCTTAAGGCAAACTTGTTTAACTTATGTCTGTACTCAGATATTGTTGCTTCCGCTGACTCGTCTATGATCGAGCACTTGTATTCGAGCCCTCGAGGCCCCTGGCTTGTATTATGATGCTTGTATGACTTATTTTATTTGTAGAGTTGTGTTGTGATATCTTCCCGAGAGTCCCTGATCTTGATCGTACACATTTGCGTGCATGATTAGTGTACGATTGAATCAGGGGCGTCACAAGTTGGTATCAGAGCCAACTGCCTGTAGGAATCCCCCTTCCAACTCCTTGGCCGAAGTCGAGTCTAGACATTGCAAAACTTTTACTAACATGACTGTGTGTCTTACGGGCACACGTCTCCATTGGGTGGTAGTAGGATCTTTTACTCCTCGACCTTTACTCTGGGATTCTGAACCCTCTTCTATTCGGGTTAAACGATTTTTACTAAAAACTAACTTTAGGTTCTCGAAAATACTTTCTCCCGGAGAGCCCCTTCAGTCCAGATGGTCACCGGCTGCACCAGAAGATTTCGGAGATACTCTTTGATATTCTCTCGAGACTTTGTGCCCATCACTTTTGCTATTCCCGACCACCGATAAATCCTTATGGATAACTACTTACACTTGCCATTCTTACGATCATTCCCCATTGTTCTTATTATTACAAGATACCCGAAGTTTTCTCTATTGTTCCGAGAATACTTCGTGCCTACTGCCTAGCAGTTCTTTGCCACATGAATACCCCTTCAAATAAATCCCCGCACTTGTCAAGTATCTGCTCATCCCCAGTTGTTCATGAGTTTCACAAAAGTCTTTAAAATACTATTCGATCTTCCAAAAATCATCTGGAGCCTTTGGCTCTTGAAATTCTTGCTTGCTCGCATTATGGTTAATCCCATAAGTCTCGTAGTCTTAATGACATTCCTTGTCATTATCATTTTGAGTCTGTTGACTCAATATGTTTGCGAATGCACGCAATCATCATTGATCCTTATAAATTACTTCTCCGGCTAAGCTGCCATTCCTTTAACTGGAATTGGTTCTCGACCAATCCAATTGTCATTGATTGTACCCTAAGGCTATTCAACTTATCCATCCCTACTCAGAGCATTGGTTCTGATCCCTTGATTTGGAAATCATAATTCCTTTGCATTTGACAATTGAGTTAGTCAGTTGTTTCTATAATCTGATCTCCTTGCAATCTTCTTCCTCTAGTTGAGTACCGATGCTCACGTCAGATCCCTTGTGGACCACCAGATCCTTTGTTGGATTTTATCTGACAACGCCCTTCATATTCAATAATCTTGTGAGCCTTTCCTCTGATACATAATGCCTTTGGTAAATTGTATCCTCTGCTTTCTTAACCATGCTCTACTTTCGAGCTTGTATTAATTACCCCGAAGTTTGTGGTATATGTTCGTAAGATGCCCGGATGGGTTGAACCTATGCCTTCCTTAATAGGTGTGAACTCGAAAGTTTTCACGAGTCGTACTCTTCTGATATTTTGCCAGACAAAATTTCAAAACTACAACTTCATTGAGCGCGAGAAGTGAATGAAAGGTTGTGCATTGGAGAAGTGGGAGTCGACCTTGAACTTTGCGTTCATGCCCATGGACACGATGTACATCTTCTCATCGAAGCTTCTTTTAAAATCAATTATTCCCTTGGTATAAGTTCATCTTATATCTGAGATCTGGCCTTTTTGCAATCGTGGTTCTGACCATGTTCTCCTTTAAATATCATGTCCTGTGCAAGTTTAAGCACTTGTCTTCTATAGAGCAATACCCCAGTTCAACTTCTAGTTTGATCTGTCGTCGAGTATTACCACCTGGTATCTCGAGATTATCTTGGAACTGCATAATTTCTTATGAGTTCTTCATCAAGTACTACATACTCACCGATTACAATTTTTCATGGGCTCGGAGTTATTGAACACTCAAAGACACCGATAACTGAACCGAGTCCGCTCTACGGTTCAACAACTCTTCAGTAAGATTCTATAAGTACGAGTTTGTACCCGATCACGCCATTCCTAGCCTGTTTGGCTATATCATTGTCGTGACGATTCTAACGGTGCTACCTGGTCCTTATTCTCGGAGCACCAATTTTCGACGATGAACTAACCTTACGTCGATTTTCCTCGTCATACCCCTTCACCTTAAACAACAAGCTTGAGTTTGAGTTTGTGTCGTAGCCATGGTTCCAATGACTTTTGGCTTCATCATTCCTTTGACTTGATGTCGTCGCTGATTGATTACTTCTTCATGAAATCTGTCGACAAATGTGTCGTGATCCTCATCAACCTTATGAGTTCTTCCAGGATATCAATTCAATTCATGATGAGAAATACCATCCTTGTCCCTCGATGATTTGAGTTATCATCGGCAACATTCTTGCCTCCCCCCCCCAACACAAACTTGTTCACAATTTGTGTTGTACCTTGGTTTCCTTGCTATCCAGCAAATTGTTCTTCTTTACCTTAGAGTATTACCGTCCTTTATGTCAAGAATGTTCTGAGATTTGTTCCCCCTCTTGAGAATTCTTGACATAAGAATACTTCTCACCATCACCATTCTTTCTTGGTCCCCGTGTTAATTCCAACAAGTGAACGGTGTTGTTTGTATTCTTTCCTTCTAGCAACCCTATTGCTTTGAAGTTAATGGTCGGTCGTTCATTCTTAGACTATTGATTATTGAATCATCATTCCGGCATTGGTCGTGCAACTCAGCCCATATTCCCGGTGCACCTCTCATCCAATGTTTAACTGTGTATGTTCTCCTCGAGCATACACCATTTTCTCATTTGATCCGACAAATGTTATCTCCTTGTTCACATAATTGTGGAAATCCATCTTTTGGAAATCTCGATGAATTGCCGTTGAGTTCACCAGACACCTCCTTGTCCTCTCCTTGGGTTAATGATGAACTCTTGTTAACGGAAATCCCTTCATAGTTCATTTCCCCGAGAATCTTACAATGTCGTCTCGTCAATTTGCGTTGCACCTTTTCTTCTCAGGAATCCTAAGTCTGAGGTATCCTGACACCAGTCGGATCTGAATCTCGGTCAGATATGATGGTTGGGACAACTTTCCAAGAGTTATGACGTTGATCCTTTGATGACCCGGTAACATGATGTCATGCCTAGCACCCCCCCCCCCGGCTGGAGGACCTATCATTATAGATTCCTTTTCAGCAAGGTTATCCATTCATCCATGAGGAAATTGTAAGACTTATTCTACAAGTTATTCTTGATGGATCCTTCGTGTTTCCAAAGTCTGATCTTCACCTGAAGACCATGTCACTGCTATCTCGAAGCATGTCAATGGTACTCCGATTTTCAACAGGCACGTTTGAAGCACGATGCTATATTTTAATTATCAATTATCCTAACACCGTTGTATGAGTAATATCATGAGATTCCTCCCCCCTTACCTAAATGGTTTTCTACTTTATATCCTGTCATGGATATCTTGCTCTGCTTGTCCTTGGGAAGGATATACCCTCGAAATATGTGTTTAAGCATATTTTCCTTTCCATTGTTCTGTTTAATCTGATGATCATATTTACCTTCCATTGGTTTGTTTAAACCTTTTCTATGATCTATCTGATATAAGCAGTAATAACCCAGTACTTGTGCAAACACCTCGATGTACAACTCTGTCAGTAAGACCTTGTTACTATTGTTGATGACATTCCGGTAACCACCGATGGACGGGAACCTTGCCTATTGGTCCGCCTCGTTTCAACGAGCAGGAAAATGGTTCTCTTCGTCCCTCGCCCTTGGTACCAACGTTGTTGCCGACATAGCTGACATGGTACTCCCTGACATGCCTTGCTATCATGACCGTGCAAGATGTCACTGCTCCTATTATAAAAAAAAGGAACCACATGGTGGGCCCATAACCCACAGTTTCACAGGATCGAAACCTGACTCTCCTATACACCCTGTTGCCAAAGTTATTCCTATAGCTTGACTTCGTATGTAATTTGCGAGCCACCTTCCTAGTGATCAATTCTGGTATCGGACACAATACTTATTCCCGTTGCTCTGAACCCCATTCACACTCTGTTTCAGGCAATGAACGATTGCCTATCCGCTTGAAACTTCTTATTGCACCGTCTTACTTTGCTCTCGATGTGTTTCATTTGTTCAACTCGAGAGATACTCATATGTTCATACTTGGGAAACCCCCAGAAGATTTTCCCTTGTAACATCCTATCGTTGTAGAGCTGCCCCTTACCTATTCGTAAGTACGATGGAGATCCCGAAGAAAGGATGACAAATTGATCATGGTGACTTGAAGCAGTGAAATGAAGACATCAACGAAAGGGATCAACCTCTTCGAAAGGGAAGCCAAGACCGAGAAGACTCGTTAGGTTTTTCGCTACCAACACCTTCGCCCCTTACTCCACCGCTTAAATCTCGGGATGAGATTTCTTGTAGTGGAGGAGAATTGTGACGCCCGGGTAATTAAGCTACAGTGATCCTCTGCTAATGGTGCCACGTCACCTCGTTTATAGTTGCTAATCTCGAGTTAGTTCGAAACCGATTCAAATTCAAATTCAAAAATAGGCAAGCAATAAAAGTTTTCAAATATTAAAACTAAAATGTTCGGAGTGAACCAAATATTGCATAGATAATTATGGTGGAGAAACCACACTTTTATAAAATGTTTAAATACTGTTAAATGAATAAAAGAGTAGCAAAAACAATTATTTTAATGCTTTAAAAATAATAAACATTTTCAAAACTAAATTGTTATAAGTATTAAACTATTGTGGCAGTGGCATAATTTGTAAAATCCTATTTAGGTGCCACTTTGGTAATTTACTAAAACTAAAATAATAGGAAACTAAAAGAAAGCAAAGTATATAAAAAACAGAAAACAAAACTAACAAAAAAAAGGGAAATAGAAGAACCCCCCCCCCACTGGGCCACGGCCCAGCTGGCCGCTGGACCCACTAGGCCGGTCCAGTCGGCCCAGCCGCCGCCCGACCTAACCCTAGACAACCGACGCCCCCACTCCCCTCGTTCTCCACTCCCCCCCCCCACTCTCTCCTCCCACGTTCCCCTCTCTCCCTCCTCTAGATCGAGACGGGGGGAGCCAGATCCCGCGTCACCGGCGTCGCCCATCACCATCCTCCCCCTCGCCGGACGGCTCCTCGCCTCACCCCGAGTCGCCCCGGCGCCCCTCCACGCGCCACCCTCGATCTGGAGTTGGGACTCGATCCCGACGCCACAACCGCTTGGAGTACCCCTCGCCGGAACCACGTCGCCACGCCGCCCGACCCCGCCGCCGTCGCACCTCGCCGGGACGCCGCCGCCTCCACCTCGTCGTTCTACCCCGCCGGACTGCCTCCTCTCCGACGCGCGTCACCATCCTCCTCCCCGCGCCCCATTGCCCCGATCCCTGCATCCCGCAGTGAGCCCCGACACCTCCTCCCCTCCTCTGTCTCACGCGCTCACCGCGGCCGGGTCGCGCCCTGGCCGAGCGTGGCGCCCCGTCCGGCCACGCCACTTTGCGCTCGCCTCGCCCGAAGATGCCGCTCCTTCGTCCCCTGTCCCCACGTCCCCGTGTCGCCTCCCACCGCGGTGATCGCCGCTCCGGCCGCTTGGCCGACACCGTGGCCTCCGGCCCCGCCTTGCGCCATCACCTCCCCTGCTCCGGCCACCTCGGCCATGGCCTCGCCCCTCTCCTAGCGTCGCCGCTGGCCATTGGCCGCGTGCGCCCCGCTGCCTGCTGCCGTTCCTGCCGGCCCCGCCGCTCGCCGGCGCTGGCCGCCCCTCTCCCCGACCCCATCGGCGCCCGCGCGCCCCACCGGGTGCGTCCTCGTGGCTGCGCCCATGCGCCCGAACTCCCTGTGCCCGTAGCCCACACCCGCTATGGCCCCCTGGGGCCACTGACATGGGGGCCCCAGCCCCAGAACGTTTTGTTAAAAAAAAGAAGGAATTAAAAATAATAAATAAAATAAATAAATAGATAATAATAACTTAATTAATTAATTAATTAATTAAGGAATTAATTAAGTTAATTAATCATAATTACATTAACCTAACTAACTAATTAGTTTAATTAAACAGTAGTTAGATTAGTTAAACACTAATTAGACTAAACAGTCAATGACTAGTGGGACCCACACGTCAGTTGACCAGTCAACACCTCTGTTGACTGCTGACGTCATGCTGACGTCAGCAAATACTGTTTTGGATAATGTTGAACTTAAATAAATAATTAAAATCAGAAAATGATTAAATCTTTAGAAAATCATATCTTTTAATCCGTAACTCGGATGAAAATACTTTCTACATGAAAGTTGATCAGAACAACGAGACGAACCCGGATACGTAGCCCGTTCGTCCACCACACACCCCTAACCTATCAAACCTGCAACTTTCCCCCTCCGGTTCATCTGTCAGAAAACACGAAACACCGGGAATACTTTTCCGGATGTTTTCCCCCCTTCACCGGTATCACCTACTACCACGTTAGGGCACACCGAACACCGCGTATTGCCTTGTTATATTTTGTGATGCTTTGTTTGCTCTGTATTCATTATTTCTTCCCCCTCTCCTCTCCGGTAGACTACGAGACCGACGCTGCTGCTGACCAGTTCGACTACGGAGTTGACGACCCCTCTCTCTTGCCAGAGCAACCAGGCAAGCCCCCCCTTTGATCACCAGATATCGCCTACTCTTCTCTATACTGCTTGCATTAGAGTAGTGTAGCATGTTACTGCTTTCCGTTAATCCTATTCTGATGCATAGCCTGTCATTGCTGCTACAGTCATTGATACCTTACCCGCAATCCTAAATGCTTAGTATAGGATGCTAGTGTTCCATCAGTGGCCCTACACTCTTGTCCGTCTGCCATGCTATACTACTGGGCTGTGATCACTTCGGGAGGTGATCACGGGCATATACTATATACTTTACACTGTTACATTACCTGTGATACTATTCGGAGTTGGGGGCTGAAGGGGCAGGTGGCTCCATCCCGGTAGAGGTGGGCCTGGGTTCCCGACGGCCCCTGACTGTTACTTGGTGGCGGAGCAACAGGGCAGGTTGAGACCACCTAGGAGACAGGTGGGCCCGGCCTTGTTCGGCATTCGCGGATACTTAACACGCTTAACGAGATCTTGGTATTTGATCTGAGTCTGGCTACTGGCCTATACGCACTAACCATCTACGGGGGAGTAGTTATGGGTATCCCAGCGTCGTGGTATCAGCCGAAGCACTTCAGACGTCAGCGACGGAGCGGCGCGCGCCGGATTGGAACGTAAGCCTGCTCTTGTATTAAGGGGGCTAGTTCTGCTTCCGGCCGCCCACGCAACGTGCAGGTGTGCTATGGGCGATGGGCCCAGACCCCTGTGCGCTTAGGTTTAGACCGGCGTGCTGGCCTCTCTGTTTTGCCTAGGTGGGGCTGCGACGTGTTGATCTTCCGCGGCCGGGCATGGCCCAGGAAAGTGTGTCCGGCCAAATGGGATCAAGCGTGTTGGGTTATGTGGTGCACCCCTGCAGGGAAGTTAATCTATTCGAATAGCCGTGATCTTCGGTAACAGGACGACTTGGAGTTGTACCTTGACCTTATGACAACTAGAACCGGATACTTAATAAAACACACCCTTCCAAGTGCCAGATACAACCGGTGGTCGCTCTACCTCAGGGATATGAGGAGGGGATCGCCGGGTAGGATTATGCTATGAGATGCTATTTGGAGATGCTACTTGGAGATGCTACTTGGAGGACTTCAATCTACTCTCTTCTACTTGATGCAAGGCGGTGGCTGCGAGAAGCGTAGTCTTCGACAGGATTAGTTATCCCCCTCTTATTCTGGCATTCTGCAGTTCAGTCCACTGATATGGCCTCCTTACACATATACCCATGCATATGTAGTGTAGTTCCTTGCTTGCGAGTACTTTGGATGAGTACTCACGGTTGCTTTCTCCCCCCTTTTTCCCCTTTCCTTTCTTTCTGGTTGTCGCAACCAGATGCTGGAGTCCAGGAGCCAGACGCCACCGTCGACGACGACCCCTACTACACTGGAGGTGCCTACTACTACGTGCTGCCCGCTGATGACGACCTGGAGTAGTTTAGGAGGATCCCAGGCAGGAGGCATGCGCCTCTTTCGATCTGTATCCCAGTTTGTGCTAGCCTTCTTAAGGCAAACTTGTTTAACTTATGTCTGTACTCAGATATTGTTGCTTCCGCTGACTCGTCTATGATCGAGCACTTGTATTCGAGCCCTCGAGGCCCCTGGCTTGTATTATGATGCTTGTATGACTTATTTTATTTGTAGAGTTGTGTTGTGATATCTTCCCGTGAGTCCCTGGTCTTGATCGTACACATTTGCGTGCATGATTAGTGTACGATTGAATCGGGGGCGTCACATGCGTGAAGCCGGGGATATTGTGGCTGGGAAGCCCTTTATGCTGCGGAGGAAGTTCAGAGATCCGCGGTATGCCCCTCTAGATCGGCTGTGGAGTTCGGTAGATGCATATCTGGACTTGGCGGCGAGTGCGGTCGATGTGGCTGAATACTTCCGAGATCAAACAAATTGTGAAGTGGACAAGCTATTCTGGTCGCAATTTAACGTTCCAGAGCGTCCGCTTCCATTGACTGATCAGCTAGCCGAATGGGCCAAACTCAATAGGTTGTCCAGACTCTCCATGAGGTCTGTCGTGGATCAGCTGTGGCCGGAAAGGCCAAAGCCGAACAGCTATTTTAGCCTAGTGCAGCAGTTCCTTGGTGCGGTGCCGCGCATCAATGCGATGAAGAGGTCGGCGTGCATAGAAGGCTCGCGGATGGCCCTTGCCCGTGTCAAAGCATACTGGGCGGAGATGGATGCTACCACTATTGCGGTGCAGGGTTCGGCCATAGGCCGAGTGGCTGCCGAGCATTATTTTGAAGAAGTTCTTGAGGGTGCTCGTTTGATAGAGGCCCAGTGCTCGAATAATATTATGTTTGAGTGACATGTATTCCCATTGTAAAAACAATGTTTTAGTAAATTTATCAAGGCTGTATTTATACTTTTGCCCAAAAGTAATATGATGCCTCCTGTGTGGCCATTTACGTATGTATATCCTGAAAGATTGCAGTCGTCGGCTTCAGCCCGCGCGCATATAATGCGGGGGTGTTCGCAGAAGATGCATGTTCACACTTAATCCAATGTCTTGGTCCTATTAAGGAGGTGATAGCGCGGCGTACTAGGCAACCGGACTATAATGCTTTAACACTTTCACTTAGCAAGAGGAGTTTGACAGTGGGGCTACTATATAGCCCCTGGTGGCTCCGCACTCACCCGAATTCGGGGTGCGTACATGCCTGGCCGGGAAACGGCCCTTCGTTAAGGCGGAGGAATTCTAAGATTCCGATAGGTCATCGAGTGGTTGACCAGTCTCACTCTATATCATGACAGTCAGTTTTCGGCTTTCTCTACTGAGTTTCTCATCCGGATGAACCAGGGCACAATCATAGTAGTTCTCCTGGTGCCGCCTTAGCCGATAGAGCGGAATGTAAGGCAGCAAAATACAGGAGCCGGGCAAACCCAACATTTGACCAAAGACATGATTCGGAGCTGATGCATATAAGGCCAAACTCGCGACACCGAACACTCCCTAAGGTATTCGGTCTTTATGGCGTAAACCGGGGCTAAACAGTGCCCTTTGTAAGAAGCCCCTGGTGTCCAGGTACTTGCATTATTCTAATGTGGCCACATGCCAAGACGTCAGCATCCTTCTCAATTGTACTGAGAATTCGAGGGATGTGTATCAACAAGAGACAGTAAAAAAGGTTGACACAGGGTCTTAATCTAGAAAGAATCCTTGGAACGGGTCCCTGCTGCACGTCTGCGCCTGTGTCTCTGTTGTGCCGTATCCTGGACGGGTGTAGCATGATCGTCATTTATAAAAGAGAGGAACTTAGGTGAAAAATTTTCGTGCAAAAAGGTTGGTTTAAAGAACCATGTACAATTCAAAATGAGTAAAAATTGCCACTTGTCTGCGCGCGTTGAGCCCCTTGTATTTGTAATAGGGGTGTGGGCATCAAACCTGTATGAATTACATATAGCTGCGTCGGACTCGTCTAACCGTGTCCGTAGTCTTGACGACCTATCGAATGCTTTAGTTGGTGAGGCCGTTTTAGTGTGCGGCTGCCAAGGCAGCCGCACTCTCTTCGGCACGCAGGGATCGCTCAATATTTCCATTTACTGTAATGATGCCACGTGTAACGGGCATCTTAAGCGTGAGGGAAGCGTAATGCGGTATTGCATTAAAGCGAGAGAAAGCTTCGCGTCCAACTAGTGCTTGATAGCCACTTTGGAACGGAGCAATGTGGAAGGTTAAATTTTCACTACGAAAGTTATTGGGGAAGCCGAATATAACCTCTAGTAGCAGGGAGCCCGTGCAATGAGCCACCGGGCCTGGCGTTACTCCTTTAAAGGTAGTATTGTTGTGGCAAGTTTTCGTTGGGCCATCCCCATTTTGCGGATTGTGTCCCGATATATCAGGTTTAGACTACTGCCACCGTCCATCAGGACTCGTGTGAAGTGGTATCCGTCAATTATTGGATCTAATACCAAGGCAGCCCATCCTGCGCGCCGGATACTTGCCGAGTAATCCTGATGGTCGAAGGTGATCGGTTGAGACGGCCAGTGGAAGAACTCCATGGTGATAGGCCCTTGGGCATATTTATCTGGGAGTGCCGCTTTGTTTCTCCCCTTTATCACGTGTAACGCATTTACTGTTTGACTTCTGGTGGAAATTTCTTCTGTTCCCCAGTGCTTTGCTTGCGAGGCTCATCCTCGTCTTCGCTTGGTGTATCCTGCCCCTTATGTTTGGCGTTGAGCTTGCCGGACTGCTTGAAGACCCAACATTCTCTGTGGGTATGATTTGCAGGTTTATCGGGGGTGCTATGGATCTGACATATTTGGTCCAGAATTTTGTTTAGGATGGACAATTCATCTCTGGCACCTTTAGAGGGTGGCTTTTGCTGACCTGGCCAAGAGCTTCTGAATCCGGCGTTTACCGCCGTGCTCTTCGGGTTGTATTCTTTATTCCGGCGCTTATTATTTTTGCTGCATCGTGATTTCCCATTTCCTTCTCTAACTTCGGATGTACTTGGGTCGCTGGTGCTGCATCGGGCTAGCCAGCTGTCCTCGCCCGCGCAAAAGCGGGTCATGAGGCTTGTTAATGCTGCCATTGTTCTCGGCTTTTCTTGGCCGAGGTGTCTGGCAAGCCATTCGTCTCGGACGCTGTGTTTAAAAGCTGCCAAGGCTTCGGCGTCCGGACAGTTGACTATTTGGTTCTTTTTAGTAAGAAACATGTTCCAAAGCTTTCGGGCTGACTCTCCGGGCTGTTGAGTTATATGACTTAAATCGTCCGCATCCGGAGGTCGTACATAAGTCCCTTGAAAATTTGCCAGAAAAGCGTCTTCGAGCTCTTCCCAGCTTCCCATGGAGCTTTCGGGGAGGCTTTTATTCCAGTGCCGAGCTGGCCCTTTGAGTTTGAGGGGTAAATACTTAATGGCGTGGAGATCATCTCCTCAAGCCATATGGATATGGAGGATATAGTCCTCAATCCAGACCCCAGGGTCTGTTGTTCCGTCGTATGCCTCTATGTTTACGGGTTTGAATCCCTCTGGAAATTCATGGTCCAGCACCTCGTCGGTGAAACATAGGGGGTGTGCGGCACCCCTATATCTAGGTGTACCGCGTTGTTCGGATGTTTGTTGTGTTGCATCATATGCTGGAGCGTGCTTGCGTGGTCCATAGATGGATCTGGTTGCACCGTCCTTTTGATGTGAGCCCTCGCGTGGATCGCGTATTGGCTTATGTGTGGCGTTGTGTGCCGCTCTATGTTGGTCGTGAGGTCGTCTATCCGGTTCTAAGGCCTCCTCATCGAATTCAGGTAGCAACTTCCGCTTCGGGTAGCTCTTGGTGGGGCGATTACCGCCATACTTCGCTGCTGTGTTGAGTACATTACTCCATCTGATTCTGAGTGTGTCTTGCGCAGCCTTGAGCCTTTGCTTCTGCTTTTTTAGACTCCTCGCGGTGGCAACAAGCCTTTGACGGGCATTCTGTTGCTCCGGATGTCTGTCCGGTGTGATGTCGTCCGGACTATTATCTTTGACAGAGTCGGGTTGTTCGGTTTGATTCTCCGTGTTGCCGTGGTCCGGCGATGGTTCACCCTGCTCTAACGCTGGGTCTATATGATCATTGTTTCTGCCGAGGTGGGATTTGGAGCGGTACTTACGCCACCGCTTTGACTCCTTCTCGAGGGGATAACCCTTCGTTGCATCCTTCCGTTCCTCATCGTCGTTTTCTTTTGGTGTGTCCACCATGTATACATCATGTGATGAAGTGGGCGTCCAGTGCCCTGGGGGCAGTGGTTCCTGTTCGTCTCCTGCATCGTCGTCCATACCGTCGATGTCTTCGGAGTCGAAGTCGAGCATGTCGGTTAAGTCATCGACAGTGGCTACTAAGTGGGTGGTGGGTCGGCGGCGAATTTCTTCGTCATCCGCATCCTAATCCTGCCGGACATAGTTTGGCCAGGACTCTCCTAACAAGGAGAGAGATTTTAATGAATTCAGTATTTCGCCGAAGGGCAAGTGCTGAAAGATATCCGCGGAGGTGAACTCCATGATTGGCGCCCAGTCGGGTTTGATTGGCACGGGTGCAGGCGGTTCAGAGTCCATGGCCGGGGAAGGATCCGGCAGTTTGGCAACACGGCTCTCGTGAAGGGTAAGGTCGATATTCGGCTCGATCGCCGCTGAGGATACTGCCTCCATGACGGGGTCTATCCACCCGTCCATGGATGGCGCAACCGGTTCCAAATTGAGGCTCGGAGCGGCTGCCGGTGCTATCTCCTGAATATGTTCTGATGGTAGAGCTAAATCATACTCATCGTGACCGCGTGGCGCACAAGGCAGGGGCTCGAATCCGTCGAAGATCAAGTCTCCACGGATATTGGCCTTGTAATTTAAGCTTCCAAACCTGACCTGATGGCCAGGGGCGTAGCTTTCGATTTGCTCTAGATGGCCAAGCGAGTTGGCTCGCAGTGTGAAGCAGCCGAACACAAAGATCTGTACGGGGAGAAAAGTCTCACCTTGGACTGCATTGCTATCGATGATAGAAGGAGCCATCAAGCCTAACAGCGATGACACAGAGGAACTCTCAATGAAAGCACCAATGTCGGTGTCAAAACCGGCGGATCTCGGGTAGGGGATCCCGAACTGTGCGTCTAAGGTAGATGGTAACAGGAGGCAGGGGACATGATGTTTTACCCAGGTTCAGGCCCTCTTGATGGAGGTAAAACCCTACGTCCTGCTTGATTTATTCTTGATGGTATGGGTATTACAAGAGTTGATCTACCACGATATCGGAGAGGCTAAACCCTAGAAGCTAGCCTATGGTATGATTGTATGTTGTCCTACGGACTAAAACCCTCCGGTTTATATAGACACCGGAGAGGGTTAGGGTTACACAAGGTCGGTTACAAAGGAGGAGATATCCGTATCCGTACTGCCTAGCTTGCCTTCTACGCCAAGTAGAGTCCCATCCGGACACGAGACGAAGTCTTCAATCTTGTATCTTCATAGTCCAACAGTCCGGCCAAAGGATATAGTCTGGCTGTCCAGAGACCCCCTAATCCAGGACTTCCTCAGGCCCCCTGGTACTCCTCCGGCCTCAACTCCAACTCTATATATTCTGTCCGGGGAGAAAAAATTCAGAGAGAAGGATTCATCGCGTTTTATGATACGGAGCCGCCGCCAAGCCCTAAACTCTCTCGGGAGGGCTGATCTAGAGTCCGTTCAGGGCTTCGGAGAGGGGAATCCGTCGCCATCATCATCATCAACCTTCCTCCATCACCAATTTCATGATGCTCACCTCCGTGCGTGAGTAATTCCATCGTAAGCTTGCTGGACGGTGATGGGTTGGATGAGATTTATCATGTAATCGAGTTAGTTTTGTTAGGGTTTGATCCCTAGTATCCACTATGTTCTGAGATTGATGTTGCTATGACTTTGCTATGCTTAATGCTTTTCACTAGGGCCCGAGTGCCATGATTTCAGATCTGAACCTATTATGTTTTCATGAATATATGTGAGTTCTTGATCCTATCTTGCAAGTCTATAGCCACCTATTATGTGTTATGATCCGTTAACCCCGAAGTGACAATAATCGGGATACTTACCAGTGATGACCGTAGTTTGAGGAGTTCATGTATTCACTATGTGTTAATGCTTTGGTCCAGTACTCTATTAAAAGGAGGCCTTAATATCCCTTAGTTTCCAATAGGACCCCGCTGCCACGGGAGGGTAGGACAAAAGATGTCATGCACTACAAAAAAAATACACTTCCGTGATGATACGTGTTTGTCACAGTAGGTCGCTTTTTTGTCATGCATGTACATCCATGACAAATTTATGACAGAATCAAGATAGTCATACATGTGCTTTCGTAGAAGTGTTCCTTGACATTACCAAAATTATCATCACGGAAGTGTCCACTTCCATGACAATAAATCGCGCATCACAGAAGTGCTTTCGTCAAGGGTGACCGACACGTGGCATCCACCGTAACGGGACGCCGTTAAGCTATCAGGTCGGGTTTTGGATTCGATAACCCGTTAATAGCCCCGACCAATGGGGATTTTCCACATGTAAATCATCATTGGCTAGACGAAACACGTGTCGGCTCATCGTTGGGACAGATGTCATCCACTCACTGGACAGAAGGCGCCTATGATAGGTCGACACGTGGCACAGCCCAATAGTGGCCCATTCCTGTGAAAAGGCTGGCCCATTTGACTTGGTCAAAAGCTGGCGGGCCGGCCCATGGAAAGCCTATTAACGGCCTGTTCGCATATAGCCCATTTACAGCCCGCTAACCCAAGGCCCGTTACGCCCTATCCGAATTAGGCCCAGTAGCGTCATCTGGGCCGTCCAATATGATTCCAGCCCGTTTTCACTTCTGGCCCATGTATAGCCCATGACGTCTTTCGGCCCATATGAGGCCCTTTGTAACTCTTGGCCCATTAGCGGCCCGTGCTGAAACTGGCCCGTAATGAACAGTGTATTACTTTACACCCATTAACGGCCCGTGGTGAAACTGGCCCGTAATGAACAGTGTATCACTTTATACCCATTAACGGCCCGTTATTCCGTTGGGCCGTTTCCAGCCCAAGTTAACTTTCGGCCTTCTGAGGGCCCATTTATTCTTGGGCTCATTTGCAGCATTCGGTTACTTACGGCCCGTTACTGTCATTTTCTGTTTGTGGGCCAAATTCAGCCCGTCGTTACAGTCGGCCCGTTTGTGGACCGTTAGTCTGTTGGGCCATTTTCATAGCATCACCAAATACGGCCTATTAACGACCCGTTATGGTCAGCCCATAAAACGTACGATTTCCATTAAAGGCCCGTCTACGGCCCATTAAAGGCCCGTACAAGACCCATAAATGAGCCGGCGGCCCATGGATCCTACGAGACGTACAAGGCCCATGGATCCTACGAGACGTAGAAGGCCCATGGATCCTACGAGACGTAGAAGGCCCATGGATCCTACGAGACGTAGAAGGCCCATGGATCTGACGGCCCGTGAAGGGCCATGGTCGGGCGAATTGGCCCCCGTTTGAACGATATAGCATATTCAAAGAATTATCCTACTCAATACTATCACCTCTAAAAAGCCTACACTATTACAACAAAGAGATCAAGGCATAGAAAGGTAGAATAATCCTACACTATACAATAAAGAAATTACAGCCGATTATACCCACTGGGCATTATGGTTCGGCACAGGTGATAATAAAGCATACACAAACAGCAAATTACATACACTGGGCAAATATAGCTCATACATCATGGACGCGCATCAACTTAACTCCATTTGAACTATAATCTCTTTAGAAAATAGGATTGGCCGGATTCAGATAGCACAGATTTCAGTCTGCAAAATCTCCAATTCCTTCATGGTTACCTCAGTGTCTTGTTTCATTTTTTGACTCCTGCATCTAATACCTGCATGTCCAGTCTCAACTTGTTGATTATACGTTGACAATCATGTACACATTGTCTTGCCACCTCTAGTTGATGCTCGAGAACATCAGCACATTCCAATTCCAATCCATAATCATTCAGTAATGGCCATGCTGCACTACTCGCATATCTTTGTGTTGATGTCACTTCATCCTAAAATGTTTCTGTAAGTACACATGACTAGGCCAAAAATATAGTTACAACAGTGAAGCGAACAAGACACTATTTTGTACTACATGGAAAAATAGGACTAACAATGATGTTATACGTCACTTAAAAAATGTTACACGTCATGAAGCATAAGCAGGTGATATTTTAAAAATTATAAAAAAGATAGTCTGTGCAGCCTGCATACAGAAATCCCTCTTAGCTCACCAGAGGAGCATGATGTTGGGGCCCAATCGAAAACACAGACAAGTTACAAATTTAGACATCAAGTTGCGTATAAGTAAGCAAGCAATTGGCCATTCTGTGCCTCAATTAAAGTCTTGGGGAGCATAATGAACAACAGAGGGTTTCATACAAACATACTACAGTAGGCAAAAACTATTCACTCATTAGCGTAGTATAAACTAGATAGTGAGCCTCATGCAATAATAGTTGGTTAATAGACTTCAAAGCTTCAGGCACACTTCGGCAGAGTTTAAATGGTAAGGCCTTTACTTATGTCAACTAATAGTGATACAAGTACCAAACATCGGGCATTATTATTTGGGCATCTCATTAACTGAGGACAAATAAAGCAATTGAAAAGAGAAAATTAACTATGCCTACAGTGACTTACCTTAGCAGGTTGAAGAGGCTCAGCGCAGCTCCTACTTCTCTTGCAAGGCTCCTTCCTAACAGCTTGTACTTGGAAATCCTCAATCTTATCTTCATTGCACCCCCTCTACAAGGTGACACAAACTAGTTACTCGTCTCCTTGGAAGATAAATATGCATACTTTCCAGTCTGTGAACACAAAAGGATGAGATTATAACAAAACAACACCACATAATTATGTCAACTAGTTACTCGTCTCCTTGGAAGATAAATATGCATACTTTCCTAACATACTTGCCTACTGTAGTGTACAGCCAAACCTTTATGTCACCTATGAGTTAGAAAAGGCCCCACTATAGCAGCCCTTAGTGTTTAAATCGTTGACAAGCTCTGTTAGAGTGTTAGGTCAAGAACAGCTAGTAATCAAAGCAAACAGTCCTAGTATGGCTGGCTGATGCAAACAAGCAATTGAACAGATGTGTGAGCAAATCTTACATATCAAGAAAAGAAGCAAAGAAGGAGGCTTAAAGACCATCACTTGACTGACCAGATTTAAGGGGCATTTAAACATCATGTGCAACGTATGAACTAACATAAACATTGCATATTCCAGATTCTACAATGGAATGCACATGTATTTGGTTATGCCATGTATGATGATGCCTAAATGTACAGATAGCAGGCAGGAGTGATTCATCATTGCACGCACAATTGAATTGCAGGTTAAGGGCCAGTTCGATTCCGCCTTTTCAGGGCATATTGTCAAAATAAGCCATAAAAGATGTAAAGAAGTCATTTTTGAGTTATGGGCTTGGGCTTAACTAATTTCGCTTTGGAGGGGGGTGTTTCGGGTAGAACCTCACTAAAAATTGAAGGGAAGGGGAATAGTGAAATGACTCTGTTGTCTGCCTATATTACACTCAAAATGCAACTGCTGACGCCCGTGTCACACCTGACCCTCAAGTAAAAACAAACACGCAAGCATTCATTGCCCTGCCCGCTTGCATCTCCTCTCCCCTTTCCCTCTACCTCGATCCCCTGCCTGCAGCACTAGGGTTCCTCCAGCGAGCCGTCGCCACTGGTCCCATCTGGCCTTGTCCTCGACGATGCTATGTACAGCTAGGCTACATGGCCGGCGGGTAGGGGAAAATCTCCCTGGCTTCTCCTCCCTTTGGCGCCGCCCCTCATTCTCATGGTCTCCAGCAGCTGCTCCACTGTGGTTCGTCCAACACACTACTCCGGCGGGCGCTGCGCAACTACGGCTGATGCCACACTGCGGCAGAAGGCACCTTATTCCCCCTCCCCTCCTCCCAGGCCATGGCCTTGAGGTGCTGTTGAAGGATGAGCTCATCCAACAAGGTGAGGATCTCCTCTGATTTTTTGCCAAATTTTCATTCTGATCCACTATACGATGAATTGCTATGAGCTGCTTCTGCTGCTGCTATATGATGCATTGCTATGAGCTGCTCCTGCTGCTGCTATATGATGAATTGCTATGAGCTGTTGTTGTATGATGAGTTGCTATGAGCTGTTGCTGCTGCTATATGATGAATTGCTATGAGCTGCTGCTGCTATATGATGAGTTGCTACAAGATGCTCCTCCTACTGCTATATGATGAGTTGCTACAAGCTGCTCCTGCTGCTGCTATATGATGAATTGCTATGAGTTGCTCCTGCTGCTGCTATATGATGAATTGCTATGAGCTGCTCCTGCCACTGCTATATGATGAATTGATATGAGCTGCTGCTGGTATATGATGAATTGCAGACTGCTGCTGTTGTATGATGAGTTGCTATGAGCTGCTGCTGCTATATGATGCTTTCAGGTGGTGCTTCTATACGATAATAACCAGCCACTTGGACCATCGAATTTCAATAAATAATTGTTCTTCATTTAAATGTGGGTCATGCGTTCTTCATTTAAATTAGGCAATGGGATCTCTATGGAAAACATTGACCAAAGTAGATTGTGCCAAGTAGATGGTATCTTTGTATTTGCATTTTGAGCAAATAGTGATGGTCTGTTTTCCTATCATATTAATTACTGCACTGGGTTCAATTTGTGATGTTTGCAAGTCAAATTAATTTCCATATGGGCAGCAAAATGAAAAAAATATAATGCAATCTAGACTTTCCACTGATCATACCAAAGATAAGCTGAAAACGCAATGAAAAGAACTGGTTGGCTTATTACATGGAGCTTATATTCACAGGTGCTTATTTTCTTAGGATAACTCGTAATAACTGTCCCTAAGAAACTTGGCTAATAGAACTGGCATACAAATAACATGTCACGATGATTGCAATGGAGGAGTGACGTACCATGGCACACTGTATAGGCTCACCGCTGCCTCTCCTTTTTTGCGATGTTCCATGAAATTGCCACATACATCTTGTACTTTTTCATTGTGTAACCCTATCTGCAAGTTGACACGGCTAATTTCAGACATCTCTACATGATACTACATTGCATATCCCTTGCGCATATTTAAACCACCAATTAACGATTGTGTGCGTACCATAAACTAGCCATGACTCTGTATGCTGGACTAGCAGGCACTCTAAGGGAGCCTAATGTAGTGCACTGGAATTCCTACATGCCACCTACGATTTTGTGTAATGTACTGCCCCTGTTCCTAAATATATGTCTTTGTAGAGATTCCAGTATGGACCACATACAGATGTATATAGATGCATTTTCGAGTGTAGATTCACTCATTTTGCTCCGTATGTAGCCTATAGTGGAATCTCTAGAAAGACTTATATTTAGGAACGGAGGTACGAGGTAGTATCATGTATGACATCTACATATCTAATTTAGCAGCCAGTAGTAGAAATCATTGTCTGCACAAAGGGATTACTGGTCGAAAATCCTAGTAAAGAACGCTGGCAGGCACAGAACAATACAAAAGAGAGAGACACGCTTACAAGATCATAGCAATGCCTTAGTCCAGGATCTTGGTTGGCCAAGCTGTTAGATCCAGAAGAAACATCGTCCTTGTAGTTTTTGCCAGCTGCATAACAGGTAACAGCGACCGGTTAGTATATTTGAAGTACATCGGGCAGGTGATGTTGGACGGGTTTAAAGGTGACAAGTACCTAGGCCGTGGCGGGTGCTTGGCATCTCTCCAGACTGTGGGAATCAGGTTAGAAACGTTGAGGGTGATGACGCTGCGCTGGCTGTCAGGGTCCGGTAAGGAGATCTAGAACCGTCGAGTAGGGTGTTTATGGAGCGGCTCCGGTAGGGTGGACTACGGTGTGGGCGAAGCGGATCTATGGCCGTGGACGAGGGCATATGTGAAGTTGCTCCGATGGTTGGGTTAAGGATGGTGTCGACGATGCGGATCTGCGGCCGTGGACAGGGCGTCAGAAGCTGCTCCGGTGGTTGGGTTAAGGGTGGTGTCGATGATGCGGGTCTGCCGCCGTGGATGGGGCGTCAGAAGCTGCTCCACTAGGTTGGATGAGGGTGCGAGGAAGCGGATCTGAGGCCATGGACTTGTGAGTTGGTAAAGTGGCCCCGATAGGGTTGAGGAAGGTGTCGGCAAAGCGGCTCCGGTAGGGTTGAGGAAGGTGTCGGCGAAGAGGATTAGAGGCCGTCGATGGGGCGTCGGTGGGGCGGCTCCCGAGGGTGTGGACGAAGCGTCTCCGGTGGGGAGTACGAATGAGCCGCTGCAGATGCGCGGCGGTTGACGAGAGTACCGGCGAAGCAGATCCGGCGCCGTGGACAAGGCCAGCACTGAATGGGCTGTGGTACAGTGGTGGATGAGCAGTCTACTTGTTTCTAGGGAAGGTGGGAGGGGTAGATGCGGCCGCAGAAGCAGATCCGGCGAGGTGGATGCCGCTGGCAGTGAATGGGCTATGGTACGCCGGTGGATGAGCAGTCTAGGGTTTCGAGAGGGGAGGGGAGAAAGGGCGATGAAGTACGGATGGCGTGATGTAAGATGCTCTGGTGCTGTGGAGTTAGTCGTTTTTGCGGGAGGGGGAGAGGAAATGGGGATTCCGTGTAGTGGGGGAACCGGAAGTTACCAAAGCAGCCCCGACCTATCATGTAGATGAGGGCGGTATTGTAACTGTTGGTCTCCGTGCACCAAGGACAAAAGGGGGATTTCGCATGCTAAAGACTAAGGTGGCCGAAATTTTAGAAGGAGGCGGGAGATTTTGCCGCCCGCGGGATCATTCGTATCCAGTTTCAACTAATTTTGGACCGTGCTAGCGGGAAGGTCATGCTAGACTATGTACACGGGGCACGCGTCAGCAGTTAATAACTGGTGTGAAGTCCGCCCCAGAAAAAAGACAATAACTCGGGATGATGCGCCGATAACTTGGACGTTCACACGGGCGCGGCCAATCATACGGGTGTAGTGGCGCGTTCACAAAAAAAGGGATCAAACGCACAGCCTATGTATTTCTCGTGTAAATAGATAATTTAGTGCCATTGGTTATTTACTTTAAACATAATGCATTGACGTGTTAGTGTAGAGGCGAACAAAAAGAAATGGATATTGTAGTCAGCTACTTAAAAGTGTTACCTCATATGATTACATAGCCTCCATTTCATAAATTGCGTACCCGTTGAATTCACATATGAATATTACATATATTACTTCAAAATAGAAACTTAAATCATCCAAGACTAATGAATTTGAATGCAAGAGTAACAATGGTACATGTTCATGATAGCTACATTGGTTGTTTGAAGAAACATCACTGTAACTTTGGCATGCACAACTAAAAAGGCTTATTTAAATAGAAAATAATATGATATGTGAGTGTCCAATCTTTATAGCGTTGAATCGATATTGTACCTTTGGCCACGATACGAAGTAGATATTGACTTATGTTCAAGCGATGCACGTCCACGATCGCTAGATAGTGATACGTGAATGAATTGTGCAATCTCTCTCACACGCATACATATCCCATTTCCCTGTGGGCATCGGAATCACACACGCGCACTTTGTATATTTCTCTCCCTCCGTCAGGGTTAAATTCGTCTTTCTACCCCGTCCTACAAGTCTTGCACGGAGAAACACACACGCTCTCTATGTCTAACACGCCCACCCCTTTAATTCCGCCCACCCACAGCCACTAATGTCTCTCACACATATGCTATCTACCTATCCCTTAATATAGCTAGATATGTGTCACGCAAACTCCTTCTCCCTACTAGCAAGATGCCCATGCGTTGCACGGAACATCAAGATGCATTTGTATGAGAAGTTTATCTTGTGGGAGAAAAGGATGAACGAGGGAATGCCTTATTTGCAAATGCGGAGAGGGGTGTGGGTATCTTTTTGCAAAATTGCCATAGTTTCCTTCCTGTCCGTCGGATATAAATTGGATGGCCTATATTGTAGGATGGCAGGAACACCATCATCACCAACTCTGTTTTTTTATAAGAGTAGAGATATGTGAGTGTCACTGCCCCCCCCACACACACCCACACTTCCCAACACCGAAGGAGTAGGGTGACACCTCGATTTTGATACTAATCTGTCGACTGGCTTCTCTCTCAAACATACACACACACACACACACTACCCGACACTGAAGGAGTAGGGTGGCACATCGATCTTGATAATAATATATCTACTCTTTCAAACACACACACACACACACACACACACACACACACACACACACACACGCTAGTTGTGCTTCTGTGCCTACCGTGCACACTCTCAATACGTCTTTCTCTCCCTCCCCCCCAACAATGACAGCAGAAGGGTGACAACTCGATCTGATCATAATCTGTCAATTGGTTTCTCTCTCAAACATTGTGTCTCGGTGCCTCGCTCGGTAGCCCCCTCGATATGTAGACTTCTCACGCGCGCACAGCTGTAGTGACGATGATGCTGAACCCAGTGTGCCTTGTTTTTACCGGCCTCATGTGATAGTTTTCACCCTATTTTCTATTAATTAACAAGGCAACCTTTTCTTTGTTACTATGAGTGAATCTGATATCATTCGAGGCAGACATAAAATATATCACTTCAACCCAATTATTGCAACAACTGTTTTAAAAGAAATTAGCTAGCTGCTACTACGTCTTGAGCTTGTGTTGGTTTTCCCTAAAGAGGAAGGGATGATGTAGCAGAGTAGCGTAAGTATTTCCCTCAGTTTTTGAGAACCAAGGTATCAATCCAGTAGGAGGCCATGCTCAAGTCCCTCGTACCTGCACAAAGCGATAGCTACTCGCAACCAATGCGATTAGGGGTTGTCAATCCCTTCACGGTCACTTACGAGAGTGAGATCTGATAGATATAATATTTTTGGTATTTTTGGTATAAAGATGCAAAGTAAAAAGTAAAAGCATAGTAAAAAAGCAAAGCAAGATTAAAGTGATAGAGATTGATATGATGAGAATAGACTCGGGGGGCCATAGGTTTCACTAGTGGCTTCTCTCAAGAGCATAAGTATTATATGGTGGGTGAACAAATTATTGTTGAGCAATTGACAGAATTTAGCATAGTTATGAGAATATCTAGGCATGATCATGTATATAGGCATCACGTCCATGACAAGTAGATCGAAACGATTCTGCATCTACTACTATTACTCCACTCATCGACCGCTATCCAGCATGCATCTAGAGTATTAAGTTAAAAACAGAGTAACTCCTTAAGCAAGATGACATGATGTAGAGAGATAAATTCATGCAATATGAAATAAACCCCATCTTGTTATCCTTGATGGAAATGATGCAATACGTGCCTTGCTGCCCCTTCTGTCACTAGGTAAGGACACCGCAAGATCAAACCCAAAGCTAAGCACTTCTCCCATGGCAAGAACTACCAATCTAGTTGGCCAAACCAAATGGATAATTCAAAGAGACTTGCAAAGATAACCAATCATACATAAAAGAATACAGAGAAGATTCAAATATTATTCATAGATAGACTTGATCATAAACCCACAATTCATCGGTCTCAACAAACACACCGCAAAAAGAAGATTACATCGAATAGATCTCCACAAGAGAGGGGGAGAACTTTGTATTGAGATTCAAAGAGAGAGAAGTAGCCATCTAGCTACTAACTATGGACCCGAAGGTCTAAGGTAAACTACTCACACTTCATCGGAGAGGCTATGATGATGTAGAAGCCCTCCGCGATGACGGCCCTCTTCCGGCGGAGCTCCAGAACAGGCCCCAAGATGGGATCTCGTGGATACAGAAAGTTGCGGCGGTGGAATTAGGTTTTTGTCTCCTGTTCTGATCGTTTGGGGGTACGTGTGTATATATAGGAGGAAGAAGTATGCCAGAGGAGCAATGAGGGGCCCACGAGGAAGGGGGCGCGCCCTAGGGGGGGGGGGCGCCCCCCACCCTCGTGACCGCCTCTTTTGTTCCTTGGAGCAGGGTCCAAGTCTCCTGGATCACATTCGGTGAGAAAATCACGTTCTCGAAGATTTTATTTCGTTTGGACTCCGTTTGATATTCCGTTTCTTCGAAACACTGAAATAGGCAAAAAACAGCAATTCTGGGTTGGGCCTCCAGTTAATAGGTTAGTCCCAAAAATAATATAAAAGTGGAAAATAAAGCCCAATATAGTCCAAAACAGTAGATAATATAGCATGGAGCAATCAAAAATTATAGATACGTTGGAGACGTATCAGGCATCCCCAAGCTTAATTTATGCTCGTCCTCGAGTAGGTAAATGATAAAAAGAGAATTTTTGATGCGGAGTGCTACTTGGCATAATTTCAATGCAAATCTTCTTAATTGTGGTATGAATATTCAGATTAGAAAGATTCAAGACAAAAGTTTATATTGGCATAAAAAATAATAATACTTCAAGCATACTAACAAAGCGATTATGTCTTCTGAAAATAACATGGCTAAAGAAAGTTATCCCTACAAAATCATATAGACTGGCTGTGCTCTATCTTCACCACACAAAATATTTAAATCATGCACAACCCCGATGACAAGCCAAGCAATTGTTTCATACTCTAACTTTTTCAAATCTTTTTCAATCTTCACGCAATACCTGAGCGTGAGCCATGGATATAGCACTATAGGTGGAATATAATGGTGGTTGTGGAGAAGACAAAAAGGAGAAGATAGTCTCACATCAACTAGGCGTATCAACGGGCTATGGAGATGCCCATCAATAGATATGAGTGAGTAGGGATTGCCATGCAACGGATGCACTAGAGCTATAAGTATATGAAAGCTCAAAAAGAAACTAAGTGGGTGTGCATCCAACTTGCTTGCTCATGAAGACCTAGGGCAATTTGAGGAAGCCCATCATTGGAATATACAAGCCAAGTTCTATAATGAAAAATTCCCGCTAGTATATGAAAGTGATAACATGAGAGACTCTCTACTATGAAGATCATGGTGCTACTTTGAAGCACAAGTGTGGTAAAAGGATAGTAACATTGTCCCTTCTCTCTTTTTCTCTCATTTTTTTATTTATATATTTTTTGTTTGTGTCTTTTCTCTTTTTTTATATGGCCTCTTTTTATTTGGGCTTCTTTGGCCTTTTATTTATTTATTTTTCGTCTGGAGTCTCATCCCGACTTATGGGGGAATCATAGTCTCCATCATTCTTTCCTCACAGGGACAATGCTCTAATAATGATGATCATCACACTTTTATTTTTCTTATAACTCAACAATTACAACTCGATACTTAGAACAAAATATGACTCTATGTGAATGCATCCGGCGGTGTACCGAGATATGCAATATGAAAATGATGGAGTGTGTCATGATAAACGGAACGGTGGAAAGTTGCATGGCAATATATCTCGGAATGGCTATGGAAATGCCATAATAGGTAGGTATGGTGGCTGTTTTGAGGAAGGTATATGGTAGGTGTATGATACCGGTGAAAAGTGCGCGGTATTAAAGAGGCTAGCAAAGGTGGAAGGGTGAGAGTGCGTATAATCCATGGACTCAATATTAGTCATAAAGAACTCATATACTTATTGCAAAAATCTAGAAGTTATCAAAGAAAAGTATTACGCGCATGCTCCTAGGGGGATATATTGGTAGGAAAATTCCATCGCTCGTCCCCGACCGCCACTCATAAGGAAGACAATCAATAAATAAATCATGCTCCAACTTCATCACATAACGGTTCACCATACGTGCATGCTACGGGAATCACAAACCTTAACACATATTCTTTAAATTCACAACTAATCAACTAGCATGACTTTAATATTATCACCTCCATATCTCAAAACAATTATCATGCTTCAATCTTTTCTTAGTATTCAACACACTCAAAAGAAAGTTTCACAAATCTTGATTACCAAGCATATTATTATTAAGCAAATTACCATGCTATTAAGAGACTCTCAAAATAATTTAAGTGAAGCATGAGAGATCAATAGTTTCTTTAAAAAAATCCATCACCGTTCTCTAAAATATCTAAGTGAAGCACATAGAGCAAAATTATAACACTCAAAAGATATAAGTGAAGCACATAGAGAAAAACTACTTAGCTCAAAAGATATAAGTGAAGCACATAGAGTATTCTATCAAATTTTAATTCATGCATGGCTCTCTCAAAAAGTGTGTACAGAAAGGATGATTGTGGCATACTAAGACACAAAGACACAAATAATACAAGACGCTCCAAGCAAAACGCATATCATGTTGGTGAATAAAAATATAACCCCAAGTAAATTACCGATGGAAGTGGACGAAAGAGGGGATGCCCGAAAGAGGGGATGCCTTCCGGGGCATCCCCAAGCTTTGACTTCTTGGTGTCCTTGGATTATCTTGGGGGTGCCATGGGCATCCCCAATCTTAGGCTATTGCCACTCCTTGTTCCATGATCCATCAAAAGAATTCACCCAAAACTTGAAAACTTCACAACACAAAACTCAAAATAGAAAACTCGTGAGCTCCGTTAGCGAAAGAAAACGAAAGACCACTTCAAGGTACTGTAATGAACTCATTCTTTATTTATATTGGTGTTAAACCTACTGTATTCCAACTTCTCTATGGATCATAAACTATTTTACTAGCCATAGATTCATCAAAATAAGCAAACAACACACGAAAAACAGAATCTGTCAAAAACAGAACAGTCTGTAGTAATCTGTAGCTAGCGCAAGATCTGGAACCCCAAAAATTCAAAAATAAATTGATGGACTTGAGTAATTTATCTATTAATCATCTCAAAAAATAATTAACTAAATATAACTCTTCAAATAAAAATGACAGGAGTTCTCGTGAGCGCTAAAGTTTCTGTTTTTTTACAGCAAGTTCAACAAGACTTTCCCCAAGTCTTCCCAACGGTTCTACTTGGCACAAACACTAATTAAACACAAAAAACACAACCAAAACAAAGGATAAATAATTTATTTATTACTAAGCAGGAGATAAAGCAAGGAATAAAAATGAAATTGGGTTGCCTCCCAACAAGCGCTATCGTTTAACGCCCCTAGCTAGGCATAAAAGCGAAGATAGATCTAGGTATTGCCATAATAGTAAGATAGGTTATTAAAACTCATTTCATATTCTCTATGTTCGGCAGCAAGTTTTCTTCGAGGAAAGCAAAAGTAATCAAAAGGACTCAATTTAACGGGACAAAAGTCCCCAAGATCAACCTTGGGAGGTATAGGTTCCTCCTTTGGTCCTTCATAATGCACAACCAATTCATCATTATAAGCATTCTTTTGACAGACTTTGTAAGCCTATATTCAAGAGAATATCCTATATCATTATTTCGAATAGCCAAATCATCATTAAGTTCAGAAATTCTATCAACTAAAACATTGGTAGGAACCCTTCTTCTAAGATTTTCATTGAAAGCAACATAATCTAGAGATTGAAAACGCATTATTTCTTCTTGACCAAAGAGGATAGCCTCTATGGGAGGACGGCAAGCGTCCACCCTATAATGCGCAAATATTTCTTTGGCTTCTCTTATTATGAATCTAAACTCATGAGCCAAAAAGATAGTAGCGACACGCTTAATAGAAGAATGCTCAATATTAGAAAATTCCAGAAAAATCCTTTGTATGGAAGGATGCATGTGCATGAATTATCTTTCAAGTTCAACTACAAGCATGGCAATAGCGTCCGCAAGACTACTAGTTCTGTGAAGGATAGAACTACCCATAGAAGGTACAGCACCAGCACAAGTAAAGAAATCTTGAATAACTCCTTTTCCAATAATATTACCACTACCAACACGGATTTTTTTTGTATGAAAGATGGTAGGTTCTTTAGCAGGAGCATCCGAATTTTCCATGATATTGTTATCGCCCATATTGGCGATAACTTCCCCAATTTCATACATAACGACAAGTAAGCAAACTAGCACACAATCAAACAAAAGGCAAACGGGCAAAATGGCAAATAGAGAGGGAGGATAGAGAGAGAGGGCGAATAAAACGGCAAGGGTGAATTGGGGGGAGAGGAAAACGAGAGGCAAATGGCAAATAATGTAATGCGAGAGATAGGGATTGTGATGGGTACTTGGTATGTTGACTTTTTGCATAGACTCCCCGGCAACGGCGCCAGAAATCCTTCTTGCTACGTCTTAAGTGAAGGAAATATGCCCTAGAGGCAATAATAAAGTTATTATTTATTTCCTTGTATCATGATAAATGTTTATTATTCATGCTAGAATTGTATTAACCGGAAACATAATACATGTGTGAATACATAGACAAACAGAGTGTCACTAGTATGCCTCTACTTGACTAGCTCGTTGATCAAAGATGGTTATGTTTCCTAACCATAGACATGAGTTGTAATTTGGTTAACGGGATCACATCATTAGAAGAATGATGTGATTGACTTGACCCATTCCATTAGCTTATCACTTGATCGTTTAGTTTGTTGCTATTCCTTTCTTCATAACTTATATATGTTCCTATGACTATGAGATTATGCAACTCCCGTTTACCGGAGGAACACTTTGTGTGCTACCAAACGTCACAATGTAACTGGGTGATTATAAAGGTGCTCTACAGGTGTCTCTGAAGGTATTTGTTGGGTTGGCGTATTTCGAGATTAGGATTTGTCACTCCGATTGTCGGAGAGGTATCTCTGGGCCCTCTCGGTAATGCACATCACTCAAGCCTTGCAAGCATTGCAACTAATGAGTTAGTTGCGTGATGATGTATTACAGAACGAGTAAAGAGACTTGCCGGTAACGAGATTGAACTAGGTATTGAGATACCGATGATCGAATCTCGGGCAAGTAACATACCGATGACAAAGGGAACAACGTATATTGTTATGCGGTCTGACCGATAAAGATCTTCGTAGAATATGTAGGAGCCAATATGAGCATCTAGGTTCCGCTATTGGTTATTGACCAGAGACGTGTCTCGGTCATGTCTACATAGTTCTCGAACCCATAGGGTCCGCATGCTTAAAGTTCGGTGACGGTCGTAATTAGGGTTTTTGTGTTTTGATGTACCGAAGGTTGTTCGGTGTCCCGGATGTGATCACGGACATGACGAGGAGTCTCGAAATGGTCGAGACATAAGGATTGATATATTGGAAGCCTATATTTGGATATCGGAAACGTTCCGGCTGAAATCGGGATTTTACCGGAGTACCGAGGGGTTACCGGAACCCCCCCCCCCCCGAGGGGGTTATTGGGCCTACATGGGCCCTAAGGGAGAATAGGAGGGCAGGCCAGGGCAGGCCGCGCGCCCCCTCCCCCCCCCCTAGTCCGAATAGGACAAGGAAGGGGGGCGGCGCCCCCTTTTCCTCTTTCTCCCTTCCCCCTTCCTTTTCCAAGAAGGCAAGAGGGGGGAGTCCTACTCCTGGTGGGAGTAGGACTCCTCCAGGCGCACCCCTTGGTCCGGCCGCACCTCCCCCTCTCCCTCCTTTATATATGGAGGCAAGGGGGCACCCCATGACACACAAGTTGATCTTCGTGATCGTTCCTTAGCCATGTGCGGTGCCCCCTTCCACCATATTCCACCTCGGTCATATCATAGCGGTGCTTAGGCGAAGCCCTACGTCGGTAGAACATCATCACCGTCATCACGCCGTCATGCTGACAAAACTCTCCCTCAACACTTTTCTGGATCGGAGCTCGAGGGACGTCACCGAGTTGAACGTGTGCAGAACTCGGAGGTGCCGTATGTTCGGTACTTGGATCGGTCGGATCGGGAAGACGTACGACTACTTCCTCTACGTTGTGTCAACGCTTCCGTTGCCGGTCTACGAGGGTACGTAGACAACACTCTCCTCTCTCGTTGCTATGCATCACCATGATCTTGTGTGTGCGTAGGAATTTTTTTGAAATTACTATGTTCCCCAACAGTGCCATCCGAGCCTAGGTTTTATGCGTTGATGTTGTGCACGAGTAGAACACAAGTGAGTTGTGGGCGATATAAGTCATACTTCTTACCAGCATGTCATACTTTGGTTTGGCGGTATTGTTGGATGAAACGGCCCAGACCGACATTACGCGTACGCTTATGCGAGACTGGTTTTTTCGACGTGCTTTGCACACAGGTGGCTAGCGGGTGTCGGTTTCTCCAACTTTAGTTGAACCAAGTGTGGCTATGCCTGGTCCTTGCGAAGGTTAAAACAGCACCAACTTGACAAACTATCATTGTGGTTTTGATGCGTAGGTAAGAATGGTTCTTGCTAAGCCCGTAGCAGCCATGTAAAACTTGCAACAACAAAGTAGAGGATGTCTAACTTTTTTTTGCAGGGCATGTTGTCATGTGATATGGTCAAGAGATGATGCTAAATTTTATTGTATGAGATGATCATGTTTTGTAACCGAGTTATCGGCAACTAGCAGGAGCCATATGGTTGTCGCATTATTGTATGCAATACAATCGCGCTGTAATGCTTTACTTTATCACTAAGCAGTAGCGATAGTCATGGAAGCATAAGATTGGCGAGACGACAACGATGCTATGATGGAGATCAAGGTGTCGCGCCGGTGAGGATGGTGATCATGACGATACTTCGGAGATGGAGATCACAAGTACAAGATGATGATGGCCATATAATATCACTTATATTGATTGCATGTGATGTTTATCATTTATGCATCTTATCTTGCTTTGATTGACGGTAGCATTATAAGATGATCCCTCACTAAATTATCAAAGTATAAGTGTTCTCCCTGAGTATGCACCGTTGTGAAAGTTCTTCGTGCTGAGACACCACGTGATGATCGGGTGTGATAGGCTCTACGTTCAAATACAACGGGTGCAAAACAGTTACACACGCGGAATACTCAGGTTAAACTTGACGAGCCTAGCATATAACAGATATGGCCTCGGAACACGAAGACCGAAAGGTCGAGTGTGAATCATATAGTAGATATGATCAACATATTGATGTTCACCATTGATACTACTCCATCTCATGTGATGATCGGACATGGTTTAGTTGATTTGGATCACATGATCACTTAGAGGATTAGAGGGATATCTTTCTAAGTGGGAGTTCTTAAGTAATATGATTAATTGAACTTAAATTTATCATGAACTTAGTACCTGATAGTATCTTGCTTGTCTATGTTTGATTGTAGATAGATGGCTCGTGTTGTTGTTCCGTTGAATTTTAATGCGTTCCTTGAGAAAGCAAAGTTGAAAGATGATGGTAGCAATTACACGGACTGGGTCCGTAACTTGAGGATTATCCTCATTGCTGCGCAGAAGAATTACGTCCTGGAAGCACCGCTAAGTGCCAAGCCTGCTGCAGAGCAACACCAGATGTTATGAACGTCTGGCAGAGAAAGCTGATGACTACTGGATAGTTCAGTGTGCCATGCTTTACGGCTTAGAACCGGGTCTTCAACGACGTTTTGAATGTCATGGAGCATATGAGATGTTCCAGGAGTTGAAGTTAATATTTCAAGCAAATGCCCGGATTGAGAGATATGAAGTCTCCAATAAGTTCTATAGCTGCAAGATGGAGGAGAATAGTTCTGTCAGTGAACATATACTCAAAATGTCTGGGTATCATAATCACTTGACTCAACTGGGGGTTAATATTCCTGTTGATAGTGTCATTGACAGAGTTCTTCAATCACTGCCACCAAGCTACAAAAGCTTCGTGATGAACTATAATATGCAAGGGATGAATAAGACTATTCCTGAGCTCTTCGCGATGCTAAAAGCCGCGGAGGTAGAAATCAAGAAGGAGCATCAAGTGTTGATGGTCAATAAGACCACCAGTTTCAAGAAAAAGGGAAAAGGGAAGAAGAAAGGGAACTTCAAGAAGAACAGCAAACAAGTTGCTTCTCAGGAGAAGAAACCCAAGTCTGGACCTAAGCCTGAGACCGAGTGCTTCTACTGCAAGCAGACTGGTCACTGGAAGCGGAACTGCCCCAAGTATTTGGCGGATAAGAAGGATGGCAAAGTGAACAAAGGTATATGTGATATACATGTTATTGATGTGTACCTTACTAATGCTCGCAGTAGCACCTGGGTATTTGATACTGGTTCTGTTGCTAACATTTGCAACTTGAAACAGGGGCTACGGATTAAGAAAAGATTGGCTAAGGATGAGGTGACGATGCGCGTGGGAAATGGTTCCAAAGTCGATGTGATCGCGGTCGGCACGCTACCTCTACATCTACCTTCGGGATTAGTATTAGACCTAAATAATTGTTATTTGGTGCCAGTGTTGAGCATGAACATTATATCTGGATCTTGTTTGATGCGATACGGTTATTCATTTAAATCAGAGAATAATGGTTGTTCTATTTATATGAGTAATATCTTTTATGGTCATGCACCCTTGAAGAGTGGTCTATTTTTTATGAATCTCAATAGTAGTGATACACATATTCATAATGTAGAAATCAAGAGATGCAGAGTTGATAATGATAGTGCAACTTATTTGTGGCACTGCCGTTTAGGTCATATCGGTGTAAAGCGCATAAAGAAACTCCATACTGATGGACTTTTGGAACCACTTGATTATGAATCACTTGGTACTTGCGAACCGTGCCTCATGGGTAAGATGACTAAAACGTCGTTCTCCGGTACTATGGAGAGAGAAATGGATTTGTTGGAAATCATACATACAGATGTATGTGGTCCAATGAATGTTGAGGCTCGTGGCGGATATCGTTATTTTCTCACCTTCACAGATGATTTAAGCAGATATGGGTATATCTACTTAATGAAACATAAGTCTGAAACATTTGAAAAGTTCAAAGAATTTCAGAGTGAAGTTGAAAATCATCGTAACAAAAAAATAAAGTTTCTACGATCTGATCGTGGAGGAGAATATTTGAGTTACGAGTTTGGTCTACATTTGAAATAATGCGGAATAGTTTCGCAACTCACGCCACCCGGAACACCACAGCGTAATGGTGTGTTCAAACGTCGTAATCGTACTTTATTAGATATGGTGCGATCTATGATGTCTCGTACTGATTTACCGCTATCGTTTTGGGGTTATGCTTTAGAGACGGCTGCATTCATGTTAAATAGGACACCATCGAAATCCGTTGAGACGACGCCTTATGAACTGTGGTTTGGCAAGAAACCAAAGTTGTCGTTTCTGAAAGTTTGGGGCTGCGATGCTTATGTGAAAAAGCTTCAACCTGATAAGCTCGAACCCAAATCGGAGAAATGTGTCTTCATAGGATACCCAAAGGAGACTGTTGGGTACACCTTCTATCACAGATCCGAAGGCAAGACTTTTGTTGCTAAATTCTGAGTTTTTCTAGAGAAGGAGTTTCTCTCGAAAGAAGTGAGTGGGAAAAAGTAGAACTTGATGAGGTAACTGCACCTGCTCCCTTATTGGAAAGTAGTACATCACAGAAACCGGTTTTTGTGACACCTACACCAATTAGTGAGGAAGCTAATGATAATGATCATGAAACTTCAGATCAAGTTACTACTGAACCTCGTAGATCAACCAGAGTAAGATCCGCACCAGAGTGGTACGGTAATCCTATTCTGGAAGTCATGCTACTAGATCATGATGAACCTACGAACTATGAAGAAGCGATGGTGAGCCCATATTCCGCAAAATGGCTAGAAGCCATGAAATCTTAGATGGGATCCATGTATGAGAACAAAGTGTGGACTTTGGTTGACTTTCCCGTTGATCGGCAAGCAATTGAGAATAAATGGATCTTCAAGAAGAAGACTGACGCTGACGGTAATGTTACTGTCTACAAAGCTCGACTTGTTGCGAAAGGTTTTCGACAAGTTCAAGGGATTGACTACGATGAGACCTTCTCACCTGTAGCGATGCTTAAGTCTGTATGAATCATGTTAGCAATTGCCGCATTTTATGATTATGAAATTTGGCAAATGGATGTCAAAACTGCATTCTTGAATGGATTTCTCGAAGAAGAGTTGTATATGATGCAACCAGAAGGTTTTGTCGATCCAAAGGGAGCTAACAAAGTGTGCAAGCTCCAGCGATCCATTTATAGACGGGTGCAAGCCTCTCGGAGTTGGAATAAACGCTTTGATAGTGTGATCAAAGCATTTGGTTTTATACAGACTTTTGGAGAAGCCTGTATTTACAAGAAAGTGAGTGGGAGCTCTGTAGCATTTGTGATATTATATGTGGATGACATATTATTGATTGGAAATAATATAGAATTTTTGGATAGCATAAAGGGATACTTGAATAAGAGTTTTTCAATGAAAGACCTCGGTGAAGCTGCTTACATATTGGGCATTAAGATCTATAGAGATAGATCAAGACGCTTAATTGGACTTTCACAAAGCACATACCTTGACAAAGTTTTGAAGAAGTTCAAAATGGATCAAGCAAAGAAAGGGTTCTTGCCTGTGTTACAAGGTGTGAAGTTGAGTAAGACTCAATGTCCGACCACTGCAGAAGATAGAGAGAAAATGAAAGATGTTCCTTATACTTCAGCCATAGGCTCTATCATGTATGCAATGTGTTGACACCTGATTTTGGCAAGATACAGATTGCAATGAAGATGGTCTCAAGTGAACGGGTTTTCAACATGAAAAGATTCACATCGCCGAGTGGAACCACTTTGATGTTTCGGTTATATTCATTCGACTTTATCTTACGGACCGAAACTATACTCCGAGTGGCATAATTCAATGTTCCGAGTGGTTTTTGGCCAATCACTTCTTCACGATGACCTCGGATGAAGGATCACTCTTAAGGAATTGTCTTCGTCTCGTGGAGGCAATCGATTTTGATATATAAATCATCTCAATCCGAGTTCATATGCAAAAGTTAGAGGCAATACACTACAGACCGAATCTCAACGGAAATATGGCGCGAGGTGCCAGACACTTGTCTGATAGGTTGCGCGAGTAATTCGGCCATCAAGACGGCCTTGAATCGAAAACCTTCAACACGAAAAAGTTTTGTCTCGTCGAGCCAATCGTTTTTCATATAAAATTTGTCTCAATCCGAGGTCGTATGCAACCTGGAGAGGCAAATCAAGATCAGGTTGTGTTTTCAGTCGGAAATCTGAGTGAAAACCTACCGATCGAGTAAAAGGTCGAGTGAAAAACTTATCGATCGAGTAAAAGATTGGCTTCCGAGTGAAAATATAGTAATCCAAGTGAAATTATCATCCGAATGAAGTTATTCTGAGTGAAAAGATTACCATCGGAATGAAAACTTGACGTTCGAGTAAGATATTGCCTTCCAAGCGAAATATAGTCATCCGAGTGAAAGATTGTCTTCCGAGTGAAATTATAGTCATCCGAAAGATTGTCTTCCGAGTGAAAGACTCTAACATCCGAGTGAAAAGGTCCAGTCGGACGAAAAACTCTAATATCCGAGTGGATGAGCTCGGATCCGAGTGAAACTGAAGATGTGCCCGAAAGGTAATCCAGATGACCTCGGATGGAAAAGTGATCAACACGGGAGTTGTGTGCATCGTAAAAACGGTGAACTTTGGTTTTGGAGTCATTATCATATGAGATAGTATACGGCCTATAAGTTCACTACGAGACTCGGACAATACAGTCCGTTACATGACCGAGTCCGGCTGGATATTAAAGATGGCTTCGTAGAATATTCAAGATGGTCTTATTTGGAAAAGTGTTCAACATAAGGATTGTTCGTCTCGTCGAGGCGCACAAGTTTCATATTTGGGCCGTCTTGATCGGAGGTCATATGCAAGCTCGGTGTCCCACGCAAGGAGGAAGACAGAAGTTGGGCCAGATTCAGACTGAATCCGAGTTGGAATAGAACTAGGACTCTAGGACGTGAATTGATGTAATTTTTTGTAAGGAAAGCCTAGATGAATACTTTGCTTGTATGGGAAGTCCAGCCGCCTCTTATATATGTTGGGGGTGATGGCCGATTGAACAACACATAATCGAACAAATCAATATACTACTTTTTCATCTACGTTTTATCTCTCCATCGTTTTTCTATCTCGTTCTTCGCTGTTCTTCGTGTTTGAGAGCTGCGAATCCCGAGGCTCTAGGGGCGAGCGAATCGACCTAGGGCATCCCATAGCCGCCGCACTCCCTGACGGGGTCCCTCCCGGGGGTGTGGGGTTTTTGGGTCTGCAAAAGCGCCTGTCGACTGTCTTGCGTATCGCGCTGTCGGTCGGGTCGCCTTCGACGTGAGCTGCAGTGCATCACCCCCGGTGTCGAGGGTACAAGTGACGTGTTCGTGTGTGAACACACTTTTTTGGCGACTCCGCTGGGGAACGAAGATCAATCATCATCATCCACCATGTCCGATCTTCCCAAGCCATCTGAGGTAGATGTCGATAACATCATTAAGCCCAGTCTTGATGAGATATCGGCCGATCATCGCCAAGTCTATGAGGAGTACAAGAAGGTGCACGAGGAGAAGGACCTGCAGGAGTTCCTTGCAAAATTCAAGAAAGATCGCCAAGGCAACATCACTCCGATTGAAGAAATCAAGTTCCCTCCTCTTCAAACTGAACAGGTTAAACCCTCTGTAAGTACTGCCTTTTCTCCTGAGCGGTGGGCTGAGATTGAAAGTCGTATTGCTGATGGTAACAATCTAGTCTATCAAACTTTTATAGAAAATACTAATTCTCAGAAGAATATATCTCAATCGTCTAGTGGTAATAATGGTGTAGCTGGTAGTGTGCAAAACCCTAGTCTGGCTTTACCTATTGCATTGGCGCCTTCCGTGCCGATGACTTATTATCCTACCCAAACAAATTAGATTGTGGTTACACCCATTAATCCTATTATGAGCATGACAGGTTCGGTGGCAACGCCGAACCAAACTCTACCTGCAGCTACAACCACTCGACCACTACCAAATTATGGGTCGACATACATGCCACAATTCCTACCTACAGCTAGTAACCATACTCTTCCTATGTCACTGTGTAACGCCCCGAGACCGATGTGCCAGGTGTCGTCCAGTTATTCGTTGTTGTTGCCTTGTCATTGCTTGCGTGTCATGCATTGCATATCATGTCATCATGTGCATTTCATATGCATACATGTTCGTCTCGTGCATCTGAGCTTTTTCCCCGTTGTCCGTTTTGCATTCCGGCGTTCCTATCCCCTCCGATGGTACTTTCTACCTTCCTTTAATGTGTGGGTGTTAAACATTTCTGGATTGGACCGAGACTTGCCAAGCGGCCTTGGTTTACTACCGGTAGACCGCCTGTCAAGTTTCGTACCATTTGGACTTCGTTTGATGCTCCAACGGTTAACCGAGGGACCGAAAAGGCCTCATGTGTGTTGCATCCCAACACCCCTCCATTTTGGCCCAAAACCCACCAAAACCCTCTCCATCTTCTAGAGCGTTCGATCATGATCGCGTGGCTGAAAACCGCACCTCATTTGGACTCTCCTAGCTCCCTCTACCTATATATATGTGCTCCCCTCCCGAAAATCACGGACAAAACCCTAAAAATTCCTTCCCTCGCGCCGCTGGACGCGTCCTCACCGCGCCGGACAATGTCCAGCCGCCGCTGCCACCTCGCTCCAGCCAATCCGGCCTCGCCACGTCAGCCGGCCGCCGCCCTCCACCAACCGGAAGCCGCCACCTGTCGCCGCCTTCTCTCTCCTCCCGCCGCCGAGCCCGCCAGCCCAGATCCGGCCCGCGTGGAGCCGAACCAGGCCGGGATCCGCCGCCGCCTGTCATCCGCGCCCGAGGCGCCTCGCCGCCGCCCATCCGTCGGCGCTGCGCGCCGCTGCCTCGTTCGCCACTGCACCGGCGCCGCCAGCCACCGTGGCCTGCCTCCTCCCGCGCCGGCGACGAGATCCGCCGCCACCGCGCTCGTCTCCGCCGCCAGTTGCTCCGGCCACCGCGGCTTGCCTCGCCGGCGACCGCGCCAGGCCGCCGCCTCCACTCCTCTCCGGCCGCCGCCCCGAGCCGGCGACGAGCTCCACCTCGAGCCGGCCACCGCCTCCCCTATCTCCGGCGCCAACTCCGGCGAAGGTCCGGCTCCGCCTCGATCTGCGTGCACCCGGGTCCAAACCCTAGATCTGTTTTCAGAGTGGTAATTTCTACTAAGTCCCCGAAATTCCTAGTTTCATATGCCCATGTTCATCATGCCACAACTCATCACCCATAACTCCAATTTGCGCGTATAGCATATCGAAATGTTCGTCTCAAAGAGTAAATCGTTTCATCTCATTGCATCATTTTCATTTGAGTTCATCTTGATGCCCGAAATGCTATTGGAAGAATGCTATTTGAGTTAATTGCCAGATCTGCTGCTCTAAATAGTTATTTGTCATTTTTGCCATGATTATTGTGTGCATGATATGCCCCTGAGCTCTACATGTGTTTTGTTATATGCCATGCCATCTCTCCAGAGGTGCTATCCTTATATTTTTGTGATATGTGTGGTGACTAGCACAAGCTTGCAAAGTGGTGCATTCGTTAATGCTAATTTCAGGGACTTAGCAATTCCACTAAGTTATTGATCTGTTTTTATCAATATTCCATATGTTCATGTTGTTTCCTAGTGATCCGTGCCTCTTTTGAGGATGATCAGTAAGGATGTTTTGTCAATCTTGTAGTGCTCTATCCGTCCATGTCTTTTTTTGCATTTATGGAGCACCCTAGCTTGAGTCAATCCAGCTCTACTTTTGCTATTCCGTGAATCTGGGCAGATTGTCTACTTGTTAGCGATTTTGCCGAAGATGTTGTAGTTGATCCGTGCATGCTATGTTGTTGTTCTTGCCATGTCTAGCTTATACAATGTGTATTCTTGATGGGTGTATGCTTAGATTGCCATGCCTTGCTCTATAGTGATTGCATCGAGGTCGTAAACATGCCTACTTGATATCTGATTTGCATGCTCCAGTTTTTTCACTAAGTCTGAGATCTGATTATGTTTTTGCCATGTTCACATGCTTGCAATTGTATTTTCTGATCCCTTTTGGCTGAAGGTCACTAAGGGACTTTTGTTAAGATCTTTGAGTAGCTCCATGCCATGCTTTACTCTGCCATGTTAAGTTCCTGTAGCATCTAGTTTTCATGCTCCAAAGTGTGCTACCTGATCTGAAATTCCAGGCTTGTGTTAATTTCACTAAGTCTGAAACCTGTTTACCATTTGCTCTTTTGCCATGCTTGTTTGAACCTGTTAAGGGATGAATTGGCCGTAGCTCAGTGTTCATCTTTTGTTAAGAATCATGAGTGGATCTTTGCCATTTATTTTGTTGCCATGTTTGAGTGTTGTAGCATATTTATCTTGTTGCATTTAGATGGCTACTTGCTGTTTATCACAGACCAGTGCCATATTTGTTTTGCTTGCCATTTCCAAACCGTGCATCCGATTCCGGTGTTCTTTATATCGATTTCAACCGAAATCACCTCACCTTTCCAGTGGCACTCTTGGATTTCCAAGTTGAGGACAGGTTCAATCATTCCTTGTCAAATCATGCATATGCATCACATACCGCATCCCGCATATCATACCATGTTCATGTGTGGTTTGTTTACTATGTTGTGTGCTTCTTTCCGGTGTTTGCTTCTTCAGGTTGGTTCTGATAACATCGTGTTTGTGAGGAACCGTTCGTCTACGTTCGTTTGTCTTCTTCATGGACTCGTTCTTCTTCCTTGCGGGATTTCAGGCAAGAGGACCATACCCTCGAAATCATTTCTATCTTTGCTTGCTAGTTGCTCGCTCTTTTGCTATGCCTATGTTGTGATACCTACCACTTGCTTATCATGCCTCCTATATTGTTAAACCAAGCCTCTAACCCACCTGGTCCTAGCCAACCATTGAATGGCTATGTTACCGCTTTGCTCAGCCCCTCTTATAGCGTTGTTAGTTGTAGGTGAAGATTGGTAGTTTGTTCCTTGTTGGAACGTGGAGATGTTGTTCCTTGTTAGAACATGTTTACTTGTTGGGATATCACAATATATCTTATTTAATTAATGCATCTATATACTTGGTAAAGGGTGGAAGGCTCGGCCTTATGCCTGGTGTTTTGTTCCACTCTTGCCGCCCTAGTTTCCGTCATATCGGTGTTATGTTCCCGGATTTTGCGTTCCTTACGCGGTTGGGTAATAATGGGAACCCCTTGACAGTTCGCCTTGAATAAAACTCTTCCAGCAATGCCCAACATTGGTTTTACCATTCGCCTCCTAGCCTTTTCTTTTCCCTTCGGGGTCGCGCGCCCAAGGGTCATCTTTATTTTAACCCCCCCGGGCCAGTGCTCCTCTGAGTGTTGGTCCAAACTGTCAGCCGCCGGTGGCCACCAGGGGCAACTCTGGGCTGGCCTACCGGAAGTTTAGACAATCTGAGTGTGCCCTGGGAACGAGATATGTGCAGCTCCTATCGGGATTTGTAGGCACATTCGGGCGGTGTTGCTGGACTTGTTTTACCATTGTCGAAATGTCTTGTAATCGGGATTCCGAGTCTGATCGGGTCTTCCCGCTAGAAGGAATATCCTTTGTTGACCGTGAGAGCTTGTGATGGGATAAGTTGGGACACCCCTGCAGGGATTTGAACTTTCGAAAGCCGTGCCTGCGGTTATGGGAAGATGGGAATTTGTTAATGTCCGGTTGTAGAAAACCTGAAGTTGACCTTAATTAAAATGCATCAACCGCGTGTGTAACCGTGATGGTCTCTTCTTGGCGGAGTCCAGGAAGTGAACACGGTGTTGGAGTTATGCTTGACGTAGGTTGCTCTAGGATCACTTCTTGATCATAGTTTCTCGATCATGCTTTGCCTTCTCTTCTCGCTCTTTTTTGCGTATATGTTAGCCACCAAATATGCTAGTCGCTTGCTGCAGCTCCACCTCATACCTTTACCTTACCCATAAGCTTAAATAGTCTTGATCGCGAGGGTGCGAGATTGCTGAGTCCCCGTGGCTCACAGATTACTTCAAAAACCAGGTTGCAGGTGCCGATGAGTCCGTGCAGATGACGCAACCAAGCTCAGGAAGAGCTCAATGAAGATCTTGTCCTTTGTGTTGTTTCGTTCTAGTTGATCAGTAGTGGAGCCCAGTTGGGGTCGATCGGGGACCGTGTCGCATTTGGGGTTCTTCTTTTATTTTGGTTCCGTAGTCGGACCTTGATTGTATTTGGATGTTGTAATGCTTTATTCATGTATTGTGTGAAGTGGCGATTGTAAGCCATCTATGTATCTCTTTCCCTTATGTATTACATGGGTTGTGTGAAGATTACCTCACTTGCGACATTGCTTTCAATGCAGTTATGCCTCTAAGTCGTGCTTCGACACGTGGGAGATATAGCCGCATCGAGGGCGTTACACACTGCCACAAGCTTCATCGTCCACTACGGATGATGGTCTAGCTAATCTTAGAGAGGAGATGGCTAAGATGCTTAGAGAGAATTTTGGAGTTGAGTTACCTCGGAATCGGATTTACCAAAAGTCGTACCCCGAGTACTTTGATGCCATCCAGTGCCCTCCGGGATATAAGATTCCAGATTTTGTTAAGTTCAATGGAGAGGGCACAAAAACCACATGGGAGCATGTTAGTCAATACTTAGCACAACTAGGTGAAGCAGGCTCACTAAATGAGTTGAAAGTGTGTTTGTTTCCTTTATCTTTAACTGGTACTGCATTTTCATGGTTTTCTTCTTTACCACGTGGTTCCATTTGGGTTTGGTCGCAGCTAGAGCAGAAATTTCATGATCACTTTTATAGCGGCGACAATGAACTCAAGTTATCACATCTAACATCAGTTAAACAGAAGCATGATGAATCGGTCTCCGATTACGTCAAGAGATTCAGAGAAACAAAAAAATGGTGTTTTAGTTTGGTGATAACCGAGAGAGACTTGGCAGACCTAGTGCTGAGTGGTTTGAAACTCCCATTAGAGAAAAGCTAGAAGGTTATGAGTTCTTAAATATCAACCAAGTCTTACAAAGGGCTTTGGCTCGGGAAAGCCGAAGCAAAGATCTCAAAGAAGTGCATAGATACAAAGCCGATCGTCCAAAGATGAATATGGTGGAATATGATAGTGATCACTCGGACGATGAGGGTGATGTTTTTGCTACTGAATTTGTTTGGCCATCTAAGGCCAAACCCTTTACTTGCAATGATCTGAAACAGATTCGTAAGAATCGTGATGAAGAGATGAAGTTTACTTTTAACATTGCTAAGTGTGATAGAATATTTGATGCTTTGCTGCAGGCTAAGATTATTAGAATATCTCATACTTTACCGCCGTTTGAAGAGCTAAAACGGCGTGCTTATTGCAAGTATCATAATTCTTTTTCTCATGCTACTAACGATTGCAATTTTTTTCGATGACAGATACAATCGGCCATTAATGACGGACGATTGAACTTTTCTGAGATGCAAGTTGATAAACAACCTTTTCCAATGAATACCATGGATTTGGAGGGGAAGAAGCTACTCATTCGGCCTGAGGTAGCCGGATCTGCTAATAAAGCTAATATCATTATTGGTGAGCCCAGGAAAGACAAGGAAGGCAGCACGGTCTTGGGGAGACATGTTGTGCTTAATAAGCAGCCCGATGGTAAGGAAGTAATCAAAATCACCATCTAGAATCCTACACTCGGGGGGCAACCGCAAGTACAAGAAAATACTCGAGTTAAATTTGTCAAACCCAAGAGTCCAGAAGTTGGCAAGTGGAAGAGGAATGAAGCTAAAGTGCAACGCAAGCGGATCAAGCCAACTTTTGATATGTTGCTATCCAAATATGCTAATCAGTCGGCTGGTCCCAGCTCTAACCGGCCATCATACTTGAAGCGACCAAGGTCACCATCAGATGATATGTTCAGTTAGTATATGAAACCGAGTGGACCAAAGGCGTTGTTTCCAGAAGAGCAAAGGCAAACTGTTTGGGGTCAACTTGAATACTCATATAATGGCCGACTGAACATCGGTAACTATCGGTCGGCTGGTCAAAACATGCGGCCAGATGGAAATTATCCGAGTGTAAGAATGCACCCAGGTGGAGGCTATCCGAGTGAAAAAATGTGGCCGAGTAGATTCCATCCGACTGAATTCCATCCGAGTGATATCCATCCGAGTGGATTCTATCAGAGTAAAAAGGTGCGCCCGAGTGGAAATTTCATGCATCTGGAAAGTCAAAAAGAATGGTGTGTTAAATCACCAAGTGTTGTAGCAGTTGAGTCAGGAAAAGGCAAGGAGAAAATGGATGTCGACTCACTTATCTTGGGCACCGAAACATTCACCATACAGCAGCCAATTGTGCATAGCAATCCAACTGAGCCGATACTTGCTATCGCGCCAAAGCACTCGGCTAATGACCATGAGGCAAGCACCAGCCAGGTAAAAACGAGAGATCCTAAATATACTCAGCCAAAGTGGTGTCCTCCAGGGCTAACAAAGACACAAAAGAGGAAACTACAGAGGTTAATGAGTCAAGAGATGGCAGAACAGGAGGCCGAGAAACAAAGGGATAAGTTGTTCAATGACACTCGACCCATGGTTCCACCGAAACAAGTGTGGAGGCCTAAACAAATACAAGATACAGCAACTTCTACATCTATCACAGCAATACCTACATCACCAAAGGAGGACGATGCAACAGATATGACATCGTCTGCGACACTTCTTACTTCTCCTTCACTCGGACAAATTTCAGAATCGGTGGATGCACTCGAGGAGGAAGCTAATATGTTGGACTATGAGTCTACGCCGGTTCATGAAGGTATGGATATCAATATGGTGTATTACTTACCTGCTGAGTTTCGTGTTGTAGATGAAGAAGGGGAGGTGGCTCAGCTGGATTTTGGCCCTAAAATGCAATATTCGAGAAGCCAAAAGAACCAGTAACGCATCTTAAACCATTATATCTCAGAGGTCATATCAATGGGTCGCCGCTCACTCGGATGCTTGTTGATGGTGGTGCTGTAATAAATCTTATGCCCTATTCGGTCTTCAAGAAATTGGGTTTGCCTGATGAAGAATTGATCAAGACCAATATGGTGCTCAACGGATTTGAAGGCAAAGAGAAAACTGAAGCCAAAGGTGTGATGTATGTGGAGCTTACAGTCGGAAGCAAAACTTTGGCTACTGCATTCTTTGTCGCTGAGGTGCAAGGTAATTACAACGTCATACTAGGCCGCGATTGGGTTCATGCAAACCAGTGCGTGCCATCCACTATGCACCAGTTTTTGATTCAGTGGGTTGATGATGAAGTGGAAGTTATTCATGCGGATAACTCGGCATGTGTTGCTTTGGCCGATGCATCGATGGATTGGCAACATCCCAATGCTACTTGCTTGACGGGACGTGACTTATCAGAATTTGATTTTCTCAGCGCAACCAAGAATGGTTTTGTGCCCGTCTCTTTAAAGCCGAGTGAATGCAATCGGCTCCAAGGTATGATATGTTTAAATGGATCCTAATTCTGAGTGGTTACAAAAACGTCTTGTAAAGTATCGGTCCAATGAGAACGATATGTATGAGTCTATAGAGGAGTTGGATGACATGGATAAACTTGGACAAGGTTTTACATCAGCCGATCCGTTAGAAGAGGTAGATATTGGAGATGGTTCAGTCACTCGACCGACATTTATAAACAAAAATTTGAAAGCCGATTGTAAGGCTAAGTTAATCGAGCTATTGAAAGAATATGTTTGTTGCTTTGCATGGGAATATCATGAGATGCCAGGGTTAAGCCGAGAGCTAGTGGAACATCGGTTGCCTATAAAGGCCGGTTTTAGACCTTATAAACAGCTGGCCAGAAAATTTAATCCGAAAACATATGACCGGATCAAGGAAGAGATCGGTCGACTGCTTGAAGCCAATTTCATTCGACCTTGCAGGTATGCCGAGTGGATTTCTAACATTGTCCCAGTAGAGAAGAAAGGATCTGGCAAGTTGAGGGTGTGCATTGATTTCAGAGATTTGAATAGGGCTACACCCAAAGATGAGTATCCTATGCCAATAGCCGATATGCTTGTTAATGATGCTTCTGGACATAAGGTTATTAGCTTTCTAGATGTTAATGCCGGATACAGTCAAATTTTTATGGCCGAAGAGGACATGTACAAAACGGCTTTCCGATGTCCTGGTTTCCTTGGTTCATTCGAGTGGAAAGTGATGACATTCGGATTAAAAAATGCTAGAGCCACGTATCAAAGGGCTATGAATTTAATTTTTCATGATTTACTCGGTGTCATACTTGAAGTTTATATTGATGATATTGTTGTCAAATCGGATGCTTTTGAATCTCACTTGGCCGATTTGCGTTTAGCTTTCGAAAGAATGAAAAAGTATGGACTGAAGATGAATCCTTTAAAGTGTGCATTCGGTGTATCAGCTGGCAAGTTTTTGGGTTTTATTATTCATGAAGATGGCATAGAGATTGATCCCAAAAAGATAGAGGCCATACATAAAGTGGAGGCTCCAACATGCAAGAGAGATATGCAAAAGTTTCTTGGCAAGGTCAATTATTTGAGAAGGTTCATAGCTAATCTATCAGGGAAAGTTGATGCATTTACTCCTATCCTTCGGTTAAAGAATGATGTTGATTTCACTTGGGGGCAAAACAGCAAGAAGCATTTGATATGATCAAGAATTATTTGTGCACTCCTCCGGTGATGAAAGCACCCAAGCATAGGGAACCCTTCAGACTTTACATTGCAGCAGAGGAAGGAGTTATTGGTGCTGTTCTAACTCAAGAGACCGAAGGAAAGGAGCATGCCATCACTTATTTGAGCCGCCGCCTATTGGACGCAGAGACAAGGTATACATTTATTGAAAATTTATGTCTATGTTTATATTATGCTTGCACAAAATTGAGACATTATTTAGTATCGAGTGCTTGCATAGTAGCTTGTCAGACCGATGTCATTAAATACATGTTGCATAGACCAATTCTTAGTGGTAGAATTGGCAAGTGGGCTTATGCTTTGATTGAATATGATTTGGCCTATGAATCTCTAAAATCCAGGAAAGGCCAAATCGTTGCTAATTTTATTGTTGAACATCGGATTGATGACAAGCATGATGTTGATATAAACCTTGTCTCAATAGTACCATGGAGATTATATTTTGATGGTTCAGTTTGTACCAATGGCCAAGGTGTTGGTATTGTTTACATATCTTCTCATGGTGTTGTTTTTGAAGCCTCATGCCGCTTAGAATATTTTTGTACAAACAATCAAGCCGAATATGAAGCATTATTATTTGGCCTAGAGATGTTACTTGCTATATGTGTTACAGATATTGAGGCTTATGGTGATTCGTTACTAGTGGTGCAGCAAATATCCAAAGTCTTTCAGTGTTTGGACGAATCACTTAATGTTTATCTTGATAAATGTCTAGATATAATTTCTACTTTGGATTGCTTTAGCATTGCTCATATATCTAGACATGACAATTGGAAAGCAAATAAATTGGCACAACAAGCATCCGGATATCATGTTGATCATGGCATGTTTCGTATCTCTCAAAGACCGATGTCTTGTCTTGCCAATATGGGAGAGGCCGAACCTGAACCCACTGATTCGGCCATTAACAAAAAGTCTAGTACAGGTGACAATACCAACTAGAGGAAGCCCATTGTTGATTACTTGTGCAATCCGAGTGAAAGGGTGGACAGGGCTATTCGGTGTATGGCTTTCAAGTATACAATGAGAGATGATGGTCTTTATCGCCGAACAGTCGATGATGTTCTTCTAAAGTGTTTGGATGAGGACCAGGGAAGAGTTGCTATGGGAGAGGTACATGAAGGCATTTGTGGCACTCACCAGTCGGCTCACAAGATGAAATGGTTATTGCGACGTGCTGGGTTTTATTGGCCGACTATGATTAATGATTGCTTCAGATATTATAAAGGGTGCGAAGCTTGTCAAAATTTTGGTGATATTCAATTGGCTCCTGCTGCTATGTTGCATCCTATTATCAAGCCGTGGCCTTTCAGAGGATGGGGTTTAGACTTTATTGGGCAAATTCATCCATCTTCCTCAAAGGGGCATCGGTTCGTATTGGTGGCAACTGATTATTTCACTAAATGGTCTGAAGCAGTACCTCTCAAGAACATGACACATACAGAGGTAATTCAATTCATAACCGAGCACATTATTCATAGATTCGGTATTCCTCAAACGTTAACAACAGATCAAGGTTCATCTTTCATGTCACACCAAGTCAGAGAGTTTGACGAATCTTATAACATAAAGTTGCTCAATTCCTCTCCATATTATCCCCAAGCTAATGGACAAGCTGAGTCTAGCAATAAAATTTTAATCAAACTCATCAAGAAAAAGATTGAAGATAATCCAAGGAGATGGCATGAGTTGTTGTCTGAAGCTTTGTGGGCACATAGAATTTCAAGGCATGGTGCTACGAAGGTGACCCCATATGAGCTAGTATATGATCAAGAGACCGTTTTACCAGTGGAAGTAAATTTGAATGCTTTGAGAATAGCCAAACAAAATGATTTATCGATAGTAGACTTTTATAACCTGATGATGGACAATATTGATGAGGTTGCCGATAAACGTTTGGTTGCTTTGAAGTCCATAGAGAGAGAAAAGTTGAGGGTTGCAAGAGCTTATAATAAGAAAGTTAAGTTGAAGAATTTTCAAGTTGGTGATCTCGTCTGGAAAGTGATTCTGCCGATTGGCTCAAGAGATAGAAAATTCGGGAAGTGTTCTCCAAGTTGGGAAGGTCCTTTTAGAATTACAAGAGTTGTTCCTGGAAATTCATATTTGGTGGAATCAATACAAGGGGTATTGTTACCTCGAGCTCTCAATGGCAAATATTTGAAGAAGTACCACCCGAGTGTGTGGCAGGAAGCCTAAGTAGGCAATGGCCGATATACGATTATCGCCCTTAGCACAAACATGGCTGATACATAATTGTCGCCCTGAGAACAATAAATGGCCGATGGAGTGTTGATATCGTCCATAGAACAAACACTATGCATATTATTTTTCGGTGTGCAAGCTTTGCCGAAAAACAGGGGGGCATGTGTTGACACCTGATTTTGGCAAGATACAGATTGCAATGAAGATGGTCTCGAGTGAACGGGTTTTCAACATGAAAATATTAACATCACCGAGTGGAACCACATTGATGTTTCGGTTATATTCATTCGACTTTATCTTACGGACCGAAACTATACTCCGAGTGGCATAATTCAATGTTCCGAGTGGTTTTTGGCCAATCACTTCTTCAAGATGACCTCGGATGAAGGATCACTCTTAAGGAATTGTCTTCGTCTCGTGGAGGCAATCGATTTTGATATATAAATCATCTCAATCCGAGTTCATATGCAAAAGTTAGAGGCAATACACTACAGACCGAATCTCAACGGAAATATGGCGCGAGGTGCCAGACACTTGTCTGATAGGTTGCGTGAGTAATTCAGCCATCAAGACGGCCTTGAATCGAAAACCTTCAACACGAAAAAGTTTTGTCTCGTCGAGCCGATCGTTTTTCATATAAAATTTGTCTCAATCCGAGGTGGTATGCAACCTGGAGAGGCAAATCAAGATCAGGTTGTGTTTTCAGTCGGGAAATCCGAGTGAAAAGTTTACCATCCGAGTGAAAACCTACCGATTGAGTAAAAGGTCGAGTGAAAAACTTATCGATCGAGTAAAAGATTGGCTTCCGAGTGAAAATATAGTAATCCGAGTGAAATTATCATCCGAGTGAAGTTATTCCGAGTGAAAAGATTACCATCGGAATGAAAACTTGACGTTCGAGTAAGATATTGCCTTTCGAGCGAAATATAGTCATCCGAGTGAAAGATTGTCTTCCGAGTGAAAGATTGTCTTCCGAGTGAAAGACTCTAACATCCGAGTGAAAAGGTCCAGTCAGACGAAAAACTCTAATATCCGAGTGGATGAGCTCGGATCCGAGTGAAACTGAAGATGTGCCCGAAAGGTAATTCAGATGACCTCGGATGGAAAAGTGATCAACACGGAAGTTGTGCGCATCTTCAAAACGGTGAACTTTGGTTTTGGAGTCATTATCATATGAGATAGTATACAGCATGTAAGTTCACTACGAGACTCGGACAATATAGTCCGTTACATGACCGAGTCCGACTGGATATTAAAGATGGCTTCGTAGAATATTCAAGATGGTCTTATTTGGAAAAGTGTTCAACATAAGGATTGTTCGTCTCGTCGAGGCGCACAAGTTTCATATGTGGGCCGTCTTGATCGGAGGTCATATGCAAGCTCAGCGGCCCACGCAAGGAGGAAGATAGAAGTTGCGCCAGATTCAGACTGAATCCGAGTTGGAATAGAACTAGGACTCTACGACGTGAATTGATGTAATTTTTTGTAAGGAAAGCCTAGATGAATACTTTTCTTGTACGGGAAGTCCAGCCACCTCTTATATATGTTGGGGGTGATGGCCGATTGAACAACACACAATCGAACAAATCAATATACTACTTTTTCATCTACGTTTTATCTCTCCACCGTTTTTCTATCTCGTTCTTCGTTGTTCTTCGTGTTTGAGAGCTGCGAATCCCGAGGCTCTAGGGGCGAGCGAATCGACCTAGGGCATCCCATAGAGGCCGCACTCCCTGACGGGGTCCCTCCCGGGGGTGTGGGCTTTTCGGGTCTGCAAAAGTGCCTGCCGACTGTCTTGCGTATCGCGCTGTCGGTCGGGTCTCCTTCGACGTGAGCTGCGGTGCATCACCCCCGGCGTCGAGGGTACCCGTGACGTGTTCGTGTGTCAACACAATGCTGTGTACCAGACCTGATGTGTGCCTAGCTATAAGTCTAGCAGGGAGGTACCAAAAGTAATCCAGGAGTGGATCACTGGACAACGGTCAAGAACATCCTGAAGTACCTGAAAAGAACTAAGGATATGTTTCTCGTATATGGAGCTGACAAAGAGCTCATTGTAAATGGTTACGTTGATGCAAGCTTTGACATGATCCGAACGATTCTAAATCACAAACCGGATACGTGTTTACATTAAACGGTGGAGCTGTCAGTTGGTGCAGTTCTAAACAAAGCGTCGTGGCGGGATCTACATGTGAAGCGAAGTAGATAGCCGCTTCGGAAGCAGCAAATGAAGGAGTCTGGATGAAGGAGTTCATATCCGATCTAGGTGTCATACCTTGTGCATCGGGTCCAATGAAAATCTTTTATGACAATACTGGTGCAATTGCCTTGGCAAAGGAATCCAGATTTCACAAGAGAACCAAGCACATCAAGAAACGCTTCAATTCCATTCGGGATTTAGTCCAAGTGGGATACATAGAAATTTTCAAGATACATACGGATCTGAATGTTGCAGACCCGCTGACTAAGCCTCTTCCACGAGCAAAACATGATCAGCACCAAGGCTCCATGGGTGTTAGAATCATTAATGTGTAATCTAGATTATTGACTCTAGTGCAAGTGGGAGACTGAAGGAAATATGCCCTAGAGGCAATAATAAAGTTATTATTTATTTCCTTGTATCATGATAAATGTTTATTATTCATGCTAGAATTGTATTAACCGGAAACATAATACATGTGTGAATACATAGACAAACAGAGTGTCACTAGTATGCCTCTACTTGACTAGCTCGTTGATCAAAGATGGTTATGTTTCCTAACCATAGACATGAGTTGTTATTTGGTTAACGGGATCACATCATTAGAAGAATGATGTGATTAACTTGACCCATTTCATTAGCTTAGCACTTGATCGTTTAGTTTGTTGCTATTGCTTTCTTCATAACTTATATATGTTCCTATGACTATGAGATTATGCAACTCTCGTTTACTGGAGGAACACTTTGTGTGCTACCAAACGTCACAACGTAACTGGATGATTATAAAGGTGCTCTACAGGTGTCTCCGAAGGTATTTGTTGGGTTGGCGTATTTCGAGATTAGGATTTGTCACTCCGATTGTCGGAGAGGTATCTCTGGGCTCTCTCGGTAATGCACATCACTCAAGCCTTGCAAGCATTGCAACTAATAAGTTAGTTGCGGGATGATGTATTACGGGACGAGTAAAGAGACTTGCTGGTAACGAGATTGAACTAGGTATTGAGATACCGACGATCGAATCTCGGGCAAGTAACATACCGATGACAAAGGGAACAACGTATATTGTTATGCGGTCTGACCGATAAAGATCTTCGTAGAATATGTAGGAGCCAATATGAGCATCCAAGTTCCGCTATTGGTTATTGACCGGAGACGTGTCTCGGTCAAGTCTACATAGTTCTCGAACCCGTAGGGTCCGCACACTTAAAGTTCAGTGATGATCGTAATTAGGGTTTTTGTGTTTTGATGTACCGAAGGTTGTTCGGTGTCCCAGATGTGATCACGGATATAACGAGGAGTGTCGAAATGGTCGAGACATAAAGATTGATATATTGGAAGCCTATATTTGGATATCGGAAACGTTCCGGGTGAAATCGGGATTTTACCGGAGTACCGGGGGGTTACCCGACCCCCCCCCCGGGGGGGGGGGGTTATTGGGCCTACATGGGTCCTAAGAGAGAAGATGAGGGCCGGCCAGAGCAGGCCGCGCGCCCCCTCCCCCCTAGTCCGAATAGGACAATGAAGGGGGGCGGCGCCCCCTTTCCTCTTTCTCCCTTCGCCTTCCTTTTCCAACAAGGCAAGAGGGGGGAGTCCTACTCCCGGTGGGAGTAGGACTCCTCCAGGCACACCCCTTGGGCCGGCCGCACCTCCCCCTCTCCCTCCTTTATATACGGGAGCAAGGGGGCACCCCATGACACACAAGTTGATCTTCATGATCGTTCCTTAGCCGTGTGCGATGCCCCCTTCCACCATATTCCACCTCGGTCATATCGTAGCGGTGCTTAGGCGAAGCCCTGCATCGGTAGAACATCATCACCGTCATCACACCGTCGTGCTGACGAAACTCTCCCTCAACACTTTGCTGGATCGGAGCTCGAGGGACGTCACCGAGTTGAACGTGTGCAGAACTCGGAGGTGTCGTACGTTCGGTACTTGGATCGGTCGGATCGAGAAGACGTATGACTACTTCCTCTACGTTGTGTCAACGCTTCCGTTGCCGGTCTATGAGGGTATGTAGACAACACTCTCCTCTCTCGTTGCTATGCATCACCATGATCTTGCGTGTGCATAGGAATTTTTTAGAAATTACTATGTTCCCCAACATTGAGCTTGTGTTGGTTTTCCCCGAAGAGGAAGGGATGATGCAGCAGAGTAGCGTAAGTATTTCCCTCAGTTTTTGAGAACCAAGGTATCAATCCAGTAGGAGGCCATGCTCAAGTCCATCGTACCTGCACAGAGCGATAGCTACTCACAACCAACACGATTAGGGGTTGTCAATCCCTTCACGGTCACTTATGAGAGTGAGATCTGATAGATATAATATTTTTGGTATTTTTGATATAAAGATGCAAAGTAAAAAGTAAAAGCAAAGTAAAAAAGCAAAGCAAGATTAAAGTGATGGAGATTGATAAGATGAGAACAGACCCGGGGGCCATAGGTTTCACTAGTGGCTTCTCTCAAGAGCATAAGTATTCTACGGTGGGTGAACAAATTACTGTTGAGCAATTGACAGAATTGAGCATAGTTATGAGAATATCTAGGCATGATCATGTATATAGGCATCACGTCCATGACAAGTAGATCGAAACAATTCTACATCTACTACTATTACTCCACTCATCGACCGCTATCCAGCATGCATCTAGAGTATTAAGTTAAAAACAGAGTAACGCCTTAAGCAAGATGACATGATGTAGAGAAATAAATTCATGCAATATGAAATAAACCCCATCTTGTTATCCTCGATGGAAACGATGCAATACGTGCCTTGATGCCCCTTCTGTCACTGGGTAAGGACACCGCAAGATCGAACCCAAAGCTAAGCACTTCTCCCATGGCAAGAACTACCAATCTAGTTGGCCAAACCAAACGGATAATTCGAAGAGACTTGCAGAGATAACCAATCATACATAAAAGAATTCAGAGAAGATTCAAATATTATTCATAGATAGACTTGCTCATAAACCCACAATTCATCGGCCTCAACAAAAACACCGCAAAAAGAAAATTACATCGAATAGATCTCCACAAGAGAGGGGGAGAAATTTGTATTGAGATTCGAAGAGAGAGAAGAAGCCATCTAGCTACTAACTATGGACCCGAAGGTCTGAGGTAAACTACTCACACTTCATCGGAGAGGCTATGATGATGTAGAAGACCTTCGTGATGACGGCCCTCTTCCGGCGGAGCTCCGAAACAGTCCCCGAGATGGGATCTCGTGGATACAGAAAGTTGCGGCGGTGGGATTAGGTTTTTGGCTCCTGTTCTGATCGTTTGGGGGTACATGTGTATATATAGGAGGAAGAAGTACGCCGGAGGAGCAACAAGGGGCCCACGAGGCAGGGGTGCACCCTAGGGGGGCGCGCCCCCCACCCTCGTGACCACCTCTTTTGTTCCTTGGAGCAGGGTCCAAGTCTCTTGGATCACGTTCGGTGAGAAAATCACGTTCCCGAAGATTTTATTCCGTTTGGACTCCGTTTGATATTCCGTTTCTTCGAAACACTGAAATAGGCAAAAAACATCAATTCTGGGTTGGGCCTCCGGTTAATAGGTTAGTCCCAAAAATAATATAAAAGTGGAAAATAAAGCCCAATATAGTCCAAAACAGTAGATAATATAGCATGGAGCAATCAAAAATTATAGATACGTTGGAGACGTATCAGCTGCCCGTGCGTTGCACGGAACATCAAGATGCATTTGTATGAGTAGTTTATCTTGTGAGAGAGAAGGTTGAACGAGGGAAGGCCTTATTTGCGAACATGGAGAGACGTGTGGGTATATTTTTGCAAAATTGCCATAGTTTCTTTCCTATCCGTTAGATATAAATCCGATGGCCTATATTGTAGGATGGCACGCACACCATCATCACCAACTCTTTTTCTACTCCCTCCGTCCGAAAATACTAGTCATCAAAATGGATAAAAAGAGATGTATCTAAAACTAAAATACGTCTAGATAAATTTCCTTTTATCCATTTTGATGACAAGTATTTCCGGACGGAGGGAGTATTTGTCTTTTTAGATATTTCAACAAGTGACTATGACCGGACCTTACCAACATACTCAAAAAATTAGTCCATAATTTTGATGTTACCCTCTTTTCTTGGCGGTGCAGTGCCATCTGGATACCACATAAATAAAAGACATATGGAGCAAAATGAGTGAATCTACACTCTAAAATATGTCTACATACACATCCGTATGTGGTAGTCCATTTGAAATCTGAAGAAGACAAATATTTAGGAACGAATGGAGTATATATAAGAGTAGACATGGAGATATATCTCCAGCATGGTCTACAGCAAAAATGTGCTGGGCTGGTTAACGCCGGATGCTCGCAACACGATGACATGAGTTCGAATTCTGTCTTTTAACTTTATATTTTCATATTATATATTACTCTACTTATTTAATATATACTTCTTTCACTACTGTACTGACAGTGGAACCCACAGAGTACTTAGAATACAAGATTAAGGATGGACTTGTTTCTTTTTAACTTTCTGTACGAAGCTGTAGCCACCCTGCAAGTCACGTGTACACTGTACATGCAATTAACTTTTTATAGAGGGACAATCATACAGGCAATTAACTCAAATGGATTGGATATCACCAACATAAATAGCATCTCCAATGGCAGCCGGCAAATTTCCTCCCACTTCCTTAAGCGGAGGACGACATCAAACGCCAGCGGCATACATTTTTACAACTCTAATCAACCAGATGAAATTTGTGCAAACACAGACTGATTTCATATAAGCATGAAGGATTTCGTATAAAAAGCCGGATCTTCATATAAACATGATGGATTTCATTACATTTACATGAACTAAGAGGTGCCAATCCGACTCTCTTGTATAATTAATACTCCCTCCGTCCGGAAATACTTGTTATAGAAATGGATGTATCTAGACTTATTTTAGTTCTAAATGGCCGCCCGCGGATCCCTTTGTCTTCCTCATGTCTGTCAGACACTTGCGGGGTCGAGAAGGTCCTCGGAAGAGACGAAGCAGCAAAGAAACCACCTGAATCCGCGATCGTCACCTCGGCGGTGGCCTTCATGGGTCCCAAGTGGAGGCGGCCTCCCGTGTTCTACTTCTCCTCGATGATGGCGGCGGACACGGAGAAGCTGGCCACCTTCTCATCGCTCTCCACGCACCTGGCTTCTGTCTCTGCCTGCACGGCGCTGCCGCAGGCACGGGAGGCGCACCCACAGACACGGGAGGCGTGGCCACCGCAGACACTGGTGGTGCGGTACGATGCGGCAGCGATGGCGCCCGTACCGGCGTGCTCGCCGCCGTGCCGGTGTGGAGCAACTCGCCACTCCTCATCGAGCTAAACTGGAGCGGCGAGTTGCTGAACCACACGCCTGCTTGGGGCGTCAACTGGCTCCGTTGGGCCAAGCGAGGTTGGTGAAGCACCGAGCGGCCTCGCCCGTATCCGGAGGGCTCGGCGGGCCACCCAGCCGGGTAATATGCCGGTGAACGGCTCATCGGAAGCCATCGGAAGAGTGGAGAAAATGGTGAAGGAGGAGATGGGGAAGCAGCGGAGGGGTGCAATTCTTTCCCGCTGTCTGTCTGGCCTCGTGTAAACAGAGGGCGGACGGTAGGAGCTTGGTCGGTGTCTGACCTCGTTTAAACTGAGGGCGGACGGGAGGAGCTCGGCCAGTGTTGCGTTTAATTCCGGCCCGCTCATGAACGGACGTGTGGCCGGAGTAGGATTCTCGGTTTGCATGCGGGTTTAACGGAGGGGTTAAATGGAGGCTCCAGGCGTGCAGCGGGCAGCGCAGTACTATTCGATTTGACAGCAGTAATGAGCCGGCAAATCACAAAGGCCCTCGCCTCTCGTGAAACCGACCGAGCTAGACTGCCCCGCCCTCTAGCCTTTTAAAAAATGTATATACTCCACTTTTGTACAGTAGTACTATTAAAAAGGCTTGTCACAATAATGGTGTCCAGCATAACTGCACAACCCACCCCTCAAATAAAACTAAGCACCATGGAATTCTTTGACCAAACTAAGCACCCTAAAATTCTTTGACAACTAAACTGCTGGCTATATGATGTTGTCCATATATATTGTACGTATATAATGTGAAGAAACGAGTGGTTTTTGTAAGATGACTTAATACTCACCTAGACGGAGGGAGTATTCGATTTGACAGCGGGCGGCGCAGTTCCCGATACGGCTTTAATGCAGATGAGGGAGGGAGTAGCGGTTCCCGATATGTTGAACGGCCAATGCATCCTCCTTTAATTAATGCATGAGGGAAGTAATGGGAGGAGGTCCGGGAAAAGAGGCCGCACGATGTGAATGCAACGCAGTTTGCCCTCATTGCCCTTATATAAAGGCGCCCCTCCATTCCAATGCATCTACCACATCGTACGCACCTAAGCATTTGCCTAAGCACCTACACTAAGCGCAAAAGATCTCACTCCAGACCCATGGCGGCGATGCGCGTGAGCGGCCAGCGGCTGCGCCAGATGGTCCACGACGCCGGCCTGCGGCATGGCGCCGAGGATCGTCTCCAGACGGTGTTGGAGACCGGCTGGTGGATGGACGCCGTCGACGCCAACTATGACTCTCAGTTGGACCAGATGATCGTTGACACCAGCAACAAGTTCACCGTCATCAAGAAGCTCGCGGACGACATCACCGTACTCCTCCAGCCCGCGCGCCCAGGCTCCTCATTGCCTGCCACCCTAATCGGCCTCCATGGCCGGAACCTCTTTCAAGCACTGGTGGCCCTGCGACTGCCCGCCGACACCATGAAGGATGTCCACCCGGAGGTCGCGCTCACCGAGAGGCGCCTCGCCTTGCAAGAATTCGTCGACCTACACATTCACGTGTACGAGCAAATCGTGTACATAGGTATCTACAAGGCCAGTGAGGACGCTACGACGTTGGCCTTCCTCAACCGGCTGGAAGCCTTGGATGCCTTTGCTGAGAAGCACCTCGACCTCGCCACAAAAGCCGCCGCTCCTTAGCCGCCGGGCGGTGGCCCGGCGCACTAGGTTGAGGAGGAGGAGGTCGTACGTTCGTGGATCCATCTTTCTTCTTGCCTTCTTAAACCACCACTACGATCGCATCATCGTGGCCTTAATTCTTATTGTGTTGTTGCATTCTCGTTCCAGTCAATACCGACATGTGCGATCCCTTTGTTTAATTATATGCATCACAGTAACTAATACTCCATCCATCAATTTATAAGTTGTGCTTACCTTTTCCATCAACTTCGTGCAACGCACGGGCATCTTGCTAGAAACACTACTCCCTCCGTCTAGGTGAATAAGTCATCTTAGATTGTGTGTATGTCATGTGGGGCCTTAGTGTAGCTTGCCTAAGGTGTGGCTTGAACCAAACACTCACCTAAGTTAATCAAACTTGCCTAACCTTACATTCCATGAGATTTTGCCACATGTTAGAATCCAGAAAGCTCCACATGTAGAAGCATAATGCACAAACCACCAGAATCTCATGCGTGCAATGCACGTGTACCTTACTAGTACTAGTTGGTAGGAGTAGTAGTAAGAAACAAATTCCAGTTTTGGCACAAGCTCGTACTGCGGGAGCACCACAAGGCTTGTCGTAGGAGTTACATTTCCCTCTCAGGGCCCACGGGACCAAACTTCAGTGGCTTAGTGCCCGGCCTATGAGTCAATGACATGCGGACCTTAAATGCGGTTGGCCCACATGTCATTCTCATGGTGGTGGCATGGTTCGCGACTCACTCGTTCGAGATGAACCGGCCGGTGGTGGCGTGGCCGTGGCGAGGGTGCCACAGCTGGGCGTCGGGGCGTTACGAGGCGTAGATGGCCACACCGGCGGGTACTACCTGTAGTACATAAGTACTCCAGCTGAGGATTGATGCCCGGGACAAAATGTGTCATAGCCGCTGGATGAAAATTCGATGGTGCAGGAGTACGGATCGAAGCACAAAAGCGGAGCAGGCAAACCGCGTCCAATCGGGTGTGTCTGTGGTAGAAAGTTGATGGTCGCCGCAGTTCAGCTGGCCCGCATGTCATGCACACAAAGGCAGAGGAGCGGTGGGGCCGAGAGGGATGAGGGGCATTGTTGGTGTCAAAACTGGCGGATCTCGGGTAGGGGGTCCCGAACTGTGCGTCTAAGGCGGATGGTAACAGGAAGCAGGGGACACGATGTTTTACCCAAGTTCGGGCCCTCTTGACGGAGGTAAAACCCTACGTCCTGCTTGATATATTCTTGATGATATGAGTATTACAAGAGTTGATCTACCACGAGATCGGAGAGGCTAAACCCTAGAAGCTAGCCTATGGTATGATTGTATGTTGTCCTACGGACTAAAACCCTCCGGTTTATATAGACATCAGAGGGGCCTAGGGTTACACAAGGTCGGTTACAAAGGAGGAGATATACATATCCATATTGCCTAGCTTGCCTTCCACGCCAAGTAGAGTCCCATCCGGACACGAGACGAAGTCTTCAATCTTGTATCTTCATAGTCCAACAGTCCGGCCAAAGGATATAGTCCGGCTGTCCAAAGACCCCCTAATCCAGGACTCCCTCAGTAGCCCCTGAACCAGGCTTCAATGACGATGAGTCTGGCGCGCATTGTTGTCTTCGGCATTGCAAGGCGGGTTCCTCCTCCGAATACACCACAGAAGAGTTTGAATACAAGGATAGTGTCCGACCCTGCAATTCCTCCTCCGAATACACCACAGAAGAGTTTGAATACAAGGATAGTGTCTGACCCTGCAAAATAAGTTCCACATACCACCGTAGAGAGAATAATATTTCCACAAATCCAATCTGCTGACACGTTTTGGCAACATGACATCATGCCATGGTCCGGTAATTATTCGAACCGTTTTTCCTTAACCAGCCCCGTACATAACGCGAGGCGGTTTCTTGACACGTCTTGTCAAAGTAGAAATCGTGTTCCCCTTATTACGGGATCCTCATTAATATGGACGTGCGTAACCCAATCGTGCCTAGGACTCCTAGATTTTAGGCAAGTCCCAAAACGGCCACGAGGAGGACGCTTGATATTCACCCTCTTTATAAAGGGACAAGGCTTTTACTTCTTCCCTCCTGTGCTCAATCGAACCCTTCCCCCACCTTGAGTTCTAACACCTAAAGCCCAGGTCAGGTGCTTCGGACCTTCAATCATGTCCTGATCCAGCCTTCAAGGCCGGTGGATGCCTTCCTCCATCATGGAGGAGGATATCAAGAAGTTAAGGGAGGCCAGATACCTGACCGCCGAAATTTCTCATAGGCTGCCCGCTAGAGGGCAGGTCATCCCTACTCCCGAACCCAACGAGAGCGTTGTGTTCGTCTCCCACTTCCTCTGAGGACTAGGCCTCGCTCTGGATCCTTTTGTTAGGGGTCTTACGTTTTATTACGGGCTGGATTTTCACGACCTAGCCCCGGATTCCCTGCTTCACATCTCGTCATTTATTGTCGTGTGTGAGGCCTTCCTCCGCATTACCCCTCACTTCGGCCTGTAGCTCAAGACCTTTGATGTGAAGCCGAAGATGGTCAAGGGGTAGTACGCAGCGTGCGGAGGTGCTCTAATAAGCAAAATTGCTGGCGCTCCATGGCCGAAGGGCTCCTTTCTAGAGGTGTCCGGATTGTGGCAACGGGAGTGGTTTTACGTCATAGCTCCTCGTAGTGTCAAGTGGGTAGCCGCCCCTACCTTCCGCTCGGGCCCTCCACCCCAACTGATGTCATGGATCAGCAGGGGGCTGAGTTGGGGCCCGACCAAGGACGTGCCCATACTGCACAGTCGCATCCAAGATCTCTTCAAGGGAGATTTCAGTCTGGTTATGGTAATGCAAGTCATGCTGGTTCGTCAAGTCCAGCCTTGCAAACGCCGGCCCCTCCTCATGTGGGAATTCAACCCGGAAGGACCGCACACTATTCAGAATTTCCTCGGCCTGACGCACAAGGAGATGTATAAATCGTTCTTCGGCCCCCAAATAGAGTGTCCGGACACTACCGAGGATGTGGGCCTGAGTAGCAACCGTACCGCGGCCCAAGTAAGTGATCCCATGGCCAAACACACTATCCTTTTTTATCATGACATTATTCTGAAGAATCTCACTTTGACCAGGACTGGATAACAAAGGCGAAGATGATCCGGTGTTCGGCCCCCCTTCTTGAAGGCTTGGACAATCCGGTGCTAGAAAAGATGCTCGAGCCAACACCTTGCCTGGTGCCCTCAAAGAAAGATGAAGGGGGGAATAAAGAGGGCGAAAGCAGGCCTCCACCACTACCTATTCCAACCGAGGGAATGAGCGTCTCCGTGAGGGAGGACAACCCAGGGGAAGAATCTGACATTCTCTCGCCCTGGGAAGGAAGAGGACTGAAAGAGTCCTAGATTAGGGGGTCTCCGGACATCCGGACTATCTCCATTGGCCGGATCGTTAGACTATGAAGATACAAGATTGAAGACTTTGTCTCGTGTCCGGGTGGGACTCTACTTGGCGTGGAAAGCAAGCTAGGCAATACGTATATGGATATCTCCTCCTTTGTAACCGACCTTGTGTAACCCTAACCCTCTTCGGTGTCTATATGAACCGAAGGGTTTTAGTCCGTAGGACAACAGTCACAACATACAATCATACCACAGGCTAGCTTCTTGGGTTTAGCCTCTCTGATCTCGTGGTAGATCTACTCTTGTAACACCCATATCATCAATATTAATCAAGCAGGACGTAGGGTTTTACCTCCATCAAGAGGGCCCGAACCTGGGTAAAACATCGTGTCCCCTGCCTCCTGTTACCATCCGGCCTAGACGCATAGTTCGGGACCCCCTACCCGAGATCCTCCGGTTTTGACACCGACATTGGTGCTTTCATTAAGAGTTCCGTTGTGCCATCGCCACCAGGAAGGATGTCTCATCCCGTCTTTAAAGACGGCACTGTTGCTGAGGGAGCTTTGGCTATCGGCCAAACTCTCCGGCTAGGTGGTTTTCTTATGACCGCCTGTTCGGCCGCTGCGCCGACGATGACTTCTCGGGTCATCGAAAGCAATCTTCACGTCAACTCGGAACTCGCCGAGCAGTTAGATCCAATGGAGCTCTCTTCCCTGAACGAGCTCTTGGATCGCATCGCCGCCCTGGGAGTCGCTACAGACTATGATCAGATTGGGCCTAAACCCGATCTGAGAGAGATCAACTCTCCCCAGGTCACCCATCACGTTGCAGTGGTGGAGGAACAATGCGGCAACCCTTCATCTATCTTAAGGACTAGCTATGTCCGGATTCCCGATCCCTCCAAGCCAGATACCCGCGGAGGGGAGGACGTCACTCAAGGCCTGAACCTAGAATCAGGCAGCGGGCTAGATTTATCGGAAAACATCCAAGAATCCAAACTTCCGAGTTCGGAAACTCCTTGGCCCCTGAGTCTCAGATTGGGTGAGGATTCGGATTCAATTCCACCCACCCACCCAAACATACGCGATCTATCCCAAATTAGGCAAGAGCCCGAAGAAACAGTACACCATTACTGGGCCAGATTCCTCCTGGTCATGAACAGGATAAAGGACTGCCGCGAGGAAGACGCAATTTCATTCTTCTGCAATAATTGCACGGACAAGGGAATCCTCAACGCCATAAGTCATCGCTAAATTACACGCTTTGCCGACTTGGTGTCCATAGTACGAAAGTACTGTGCGATGGAAAGCGCCTGGAAAACCGAAATAAAATTTTGGGATAATCCGGCCCTGAATACAAACCCAGTCCGAAATAAAAGGGTGCATTATCACAATACACCTGGGTTAACTACCAAAAAGCAAAAGCCCTCTACGGGGCAAGGAACCGTACTGGAGGGATGGCTCAACGGACCCTGCAAAATTCATAGTACAGCGGATGCAATACCAACGCACAGCCTTAGAGCATGTTGGATACTCCGGCAGGTGGCCAAAAGTGGTGAGGATCTACTCCTCCCAAATACCACAGAGCACCATCCCGTGGACAACAATACGGTGTTAACGGTCTTTGAGACCTTCGCGTCAAATAATAGACGCAAGCGAACACTCCGCAGCATGGCCGAAATCTGCCACATAGCAGAAATAAATCCTTGGAGTGACACGGCTATTACCTTCAATGCCAGTGACGAACCTAAATTCCGAACAGCCCGAGCACCAGCCGCACTGGTCCTCAGTCCAATCGTGGACGGCTTTCGACTCACCAAGGTACTCATGGACGGCGGCAGCGGATTAAACCTCATCTATGAGGAAACTCTTCAAAAGATGGAAATAGACTGGAGCCGCATTGAGCAAAGTAGCACAACCTTTAGAGGAATCATCCCCAGTCGGGAAGCACGCTGTGCTGGGAAAATCACACTAGACATGGTATTCGGCACGCCGGATAATTACAGGTCCGAAGAAATTACATTCCAAGTGGCCCCGTTCAGCAGCGGATACCACGCTCTATTAGGGCGGGAGGCGTTTACAATCTTCCAAGCCATACCCCATTACGGGTACATGAAGCTCAAAATGCCCGGGCCCAACGGAATCATCACTCTTGCTAGTGATCCGGACATAGCACTCCGCGCCGAAAATAAGACAGCTGCACTGGCCCTCGAGGCACTATCCAAAGCCCTAGCGGCCGAGGAACTAACTGCGCTGCGCTCCATGGTGAACAGGGACGACGTGATACTCAATAAAAGATCTAAGTCCACCTCCTTTAAACCGGCGGACGGAATAGTCAAATTCCAAGTCCATCCAACGGACCCTACAAAAACAGCTTCCATCGGGGCATAATTAAACCCTAATGTCGACGCCGCACTGCGAGAGTTCCTATGCGAGAACTGGGACATTTTTGCCTGGCACCCTTCAGACATGCCAGGAATCCCACGCAGGCTGGCTGAGCACAGCCTAAATATCCTAAAAGGATTCAAGCCAGTCAAGCAGGCTCTTCGACGTTTCTCCGAACCTAAGAGACAAGCCATGGGAGAGGAAGTAGCCAAGCTATTGGAGGCCGGATTCATCGGAGACATAAAACATCCGGACTGGCTAGCAAACCTGGTGATGGTACCAAAGAAGGACAAATCCTGGCGCTTGTGCGTCGATTTTAAGGACCTTAACAAGGCCTGCCCAAAGGATCCCTTCCCCCTCCCCCGCATCGATCAAATCATCGATGCTACCGCAGGACACGATTCATTGTGTTTCCTCGACGCATACTCCGGCTACCATCAAATTAAAATGGCAGAGCCAGACCAAGCCGCAACGGCATTCATCACACCATACGGCCCATTCTGCTTCAACACAATGCCCTTCGGGCTCAAAAAGCCGGCGCAACATATCAGCGCATGATTCAGACATGTCTGGCAAACCAGATCGGCAAAACAGTGGAGGCATACGATGACGTGGTCGTTAAAACCAAGCATGTCGAAACTCTAGTAGACGACTTGAGGCTCACATTCGACAACCTCCGAACATATGACATCAAGCTCAATCCGGAAAAATGCGTTTTCGGCGTACCAGCCGGAAAGCTCCTGGGATTCATTGTCTCCAGTAGAGGTATTGAAGCTAATCCGGCCAAAATCCGAGCGTTGTCACAGTTGGCTACCCCAACAGACCTCAAACAAATACAAAAATTGACTGGATGCGTGGCGGCTCTAAGCCGCTTTATCTCCCGCTTGGGAGAAAAGGCATTACCCCTTTATCGCCTCCTCCGGCGCACCGAACACTTCGAGTGGACGGATGCCGCCACGGCCGGACTCAACGAAATAAAAGCCATATTGGCAACAAACCCAGTCCTGGCCGCGCCAAACATTGGCGAACCAATGCTATTATACATTGCGGCAACTCATCAAGTAGTAAGCGCAGTGCTCGTCGTCGAGCGAGAAGTGGACGGACACAAATTCCCCCTTCAAAAGCCGGTTTACTATGTGTCCACTGTCCTTACTCCATGCAAATCACGGTACCCGCATTATCAAAAGATAGCGTACGCGGTATTTATGGCATCCCGGAAGCTGCGACACTACTTTCAAGAGTGTTCGATAATGGTAGCCTCGGAAGTACCACTTAACGATATTATAAACAACCGCGACGCGACGGGCCGGATTGCCAAATGGGCCATTGAGCTCCTCCCGTTCGACATAACTTACAAGCCACGGCGAGCTATTAAGTCGCAAGTTTTGGCTGACTTCGTCGCTGAGTGGATGGAAGCCGAACTCCCTAAAGAGTACGGCACATATTCAAACTGGATCATGCACTTCGACGGCTCCAAAATGTTGGCTGGTCTGGGGGCTGGCGTCGTTTTGACGTCCCCAACAGGAGATACCGTTCAATACGTACTACAGATAATGTATACGGACTCCAACAACGCAGCCGAATATGAGGCCCTTCTACATGGTCTCCGGATGGCAGTATCCATGGGCATTCAACGCCTAGAGGTGCGCGGGGATTCGAACCTCGCGATATCCCAAATAAATGGAGACTTCGATGCCAAGGATCCGAAAATGGCAGCTTATCGCAATGCCGTCCTAAAAATGTCAGCTCGGTTCGAGGGGCTCGAATTTCACCATGTGGCTCGGGAAAACAATCAGGCGGCGGATATCCTCGCCCGCATCGGCGCAAAACGCGACGCGGTCCCTCCCAACATATTTCTGGAAAGGCTCTTCAAGCCATCCGTAGCATGGGAAGGGGACACCGGTAACAACAGTCCGGACCCGGCCAAAAATACCCGATACCGAACTCTCTGACACAATCGGAGGCTCCGCCACCGAAATAACACATTCAGCCCACGAAATAATGGCCATTATTGCCCCGTGGACAGAACCATTCCTGGCCTACCTAACTAGACAGGAACTTCCGGAGGACCAAAATGAGGCACGCTGCATAGTGCGGCGATCCAAGGCCTACAGGGTCCATGAGGGAGAATTGTACAAAAAAGCGCTACCGGAGTCCTTCAAAGGTGCATCTCCGAAGAGGAAGGGCGGAACCTTTTGGCAGAAATTCACGCCAGACTCGGTAGTCATCACGCCGCAGCTCGGGCTCTTGTAAGCAAGGCCTTCCGTACATGATTCTATTGGCCAACAACCCGGGCAGATGCACAGGACTTGGTCCAATGTTGCACCGGTTGCCAGCTCTTTGCAAATCAAAGCCACATGCCACCCACCGCCCTCCAAACAATCCCCATTACATGGCCCTTAGCGGTCTGGGGGCTTGACATGGTTGGACCCCTTAAAGGGGGAACCCACAAGAAAAAATACTTATTGGTCATGCTGGATAAATTCACCAAATGGATAGAGGCTAAACCAGTTAAAACAGCTGAATCTGGACCGATGATAGATTTCATATCCGGGGTTGTACACCGTTACGGCATCCCCCACAGCATCATCACTGATAACGGCACGAACTTCACGGCCGACAAGGTAAAACTCTGGTGCAGCAAAATGGGCTTCAAGTTCGATTATGCTTCAGTCTATCACCCACAAACCAACGGTCAAGTCGAACGAGCAAATGGTCTTATAATGAGCGGCATTAAACCCAGATTAGTGCGCTCCTTAACGGAGTCTGACACGCACTGGGTAGAGGAGCTCGAATCCGTACTCTGGGGGCTGAGGACCGTGCCGAATTGTAGTACTGGATATACACCGTTTTTTATGGTGTACGGTGCAGAGGCAGTCCTGCCCTGTGACATAATTCATGACTCACCTCGAGTGCGCATGTACGAAGAAAGAGAAGCCGAGCTCGATCGGCAGGACAGTCTGGACACCTTGGAGGAAGAGCGCGATGTAGCCAAAGCCCGTTCCGCATTTTACCAGCAACAGGCTCGCAGATACCAAAGCAGAGAAGTACGGGCCAAAACTTATAACATTGGCGAACTAGTTCTACGGCTGTCGGATAAGAAAAAGAACAAGCTCGAGCCCAAATGGGAAGCTCCTTCATTATCGACCAAGTTCTGACCGATGGAGCGTACCAACTGTGGGATGCATCGACTAGTCGACTCGAGCCGAACCCATGGAACGCAGCCAGGCTTCGAAGATTCTACGCCTAGCACCGGACTTTATGTTAGTCCCCTCCCTTTGTCCATTTTCTGCATATGCATCATCTGTCTTGTTTCCCTTTCTTTCTTTTATTTCTCTAGGCCCTCAAGGGTCACCTTGTGCCTTACTCATACATTACAGATGCGCTAGCCGCACTCTTCATACCTGGGGGCTTCTTTCACAGAAGCTTAAATTATTTACCTGGGCCTCACGCCTAACACATGTGTTATACTTCTGCATGTACCTTTTTCACCATTATATGCATCGATATGACTTAAGTTTTGGCCAAGCTGGGTTGCCTAGCTCTTGTATTTATGCCTTCCCGTTAATTCGGCTAGGGCATAAGGTGAGCACCTCTGCGATTGTTACCGCCGGGTCAGCCGGACGTGTACCTCAGACTGGGTGAAGCCGAAAGCTAGCGTTCTTAAGGGAATATTCGGTCGGTGAACAAAAGATGACTTTTATTTATTATCCATATCTGCCCCCAGATGCTTTTTCTGCGCTTCTTGTCGCAGTCCGGACATGCACTTTAGGGCATGCTTACCCAGGGAAAGGAACCCTTAACGGAACTATTCTCCCTGGAAGATGTTTCTTACTACCCATGTAATATAACATAACTAATTGGGCACTTGTCTGATAAAGCACTAATGACCCCTACGCCTGGTCTCCACGCATGCCCCGGTTCTTACATAACCGAGAGGGTATTCGGATACACTCCGGACCGTCGGGTCCCGAGGTCGAAGCGAAAAGGTCCGCCACGACAAATGATCTACAATCCGGCTAGAAGGCATTATACATGTCACTTTAAAATTACATAGTCAATTTGACTGGTTGAATTCCTCTTCAATACCATCCAATAGGCTGTCTAGTCTATAGTCCTGTTGGGAATACTTTGCGGCCAATTCTACTTGGCCGTACACTAAGCTCACAGGGATCTCCTTCCCATCGGGCCCCACAGGTCCAACTTCGGCCATATGGTTTGGGTCAGCCTTCGTGTACCCTGTCTTCACCATTGCCCAGGCTTCCCTGGCGCCCTGACGGCAGGCCGATATCTTCCATAATCGGAAGCGCCGCTGCGCTCCCTTTAGCTTTTCTGCAAGCTCTCCAAGGCCTTCGGGTATGGAGACGGATGGCCACAAGGCCTAGGCGACGCCTTGCATCACCTGCCGAACTCGTTCGTGCAGCTGTGAGAGCTCGGGAAGAAGGTCACCCGTTGAACCGGGCATTTCCTCAGCAGGACGACCTATTAGCATACCTACAGACATAACTCTGTCAGCCAGCTTCCTCGCCGAACTCCTTTTCAAAGTTCGTTCAAGCACTTACTAAATATGTCGCGTCGAAGCCACCGATTTTCCTTAACAGAGTCCGACCATTGGGCAAGAACATCTTGTAGTTCCACGCCCAGCTTGGTGTTGGCATCCAGGAGATAATTTTTCTCCTGCCTCACCCTCGTAAGCATGCTCTCACCGGCCTTTAGCTGGCGTAGGAGCTGTTGCTTATCCTGATTTACTCCAGCGTCATCTGCAATTTTATCATCAGATCTGCATATACGCCACATTCTATATGATACTTATCATTCGAAGGATATGTTACCAGAGGGGATCTCTTTGGGCTCCCCTGCTGCGGCCAGTGCGGCCTGAAGTTGGGCTTTGCACTCTTCCAGCTCCTGGAACAGTTGAGTATTCTTTTCTGTAAGAACCTGCATAACAAATGATCCTTAAATCAGTTATCCTAACTGTTTCAAGTCTCAAGGGCTACTGATACATATAATCACCAAATTTTCTCACCCGTATGTCTTTTACATACTGCTCCGTGGCTCTGGCTAGACCATTTTGAGCGGCGCGGAGGTGCGCGTCTCCCGAGTTGAAGGCATCCAATGCCTCTTGGGAGAAACAAGTGTCACGAAGAATAGTCCGGCGACGCCTGTGGTTCATGGCACTTTCCACCTCGGAATTGGTGGAGGACAGTTTATCCGCACGCCTCGTATTCATTCCCGCCTCCGAATCTGGCCTTGGAGCCTGGCTTGTGGAGGCGCGATTGGTAGCCTCTCCAGGTATAGTCCGGCGAGCGCTCTTTTTCCTAAAAAGACAGCATGGGCGTTAATATGCCTCTGAGAATAATGTCTTGCAATAAAGACGGTGCACCGTACCGCTGCACCGGTGTCTCAATCCGGACTGCGGGTCTTTTCAGCCTGCCTGGCTTCGTGGCCCCTTGTTGCCAGTCGCCGCAGGCTCGGCCTTCTGCCTCGAGGACCTCCCCTGCAAAACACGACTGTTATACGACAATCAAAAACACGCAAGGACGGATCCCTTTTTGAAGTGTTGGGACTTCGGTCTCAGTCACCTGTGAGGCTGGAAGTAGCCCAGGGTAATCGGCCATAATGGCCACCAAAGCATTATCATTGCTCAATTGGTAAAACACCCCATCGATCAGCTCCACAGATATGTCCGGATCCTCCTGGGAGGTCGGGTCGAGGGACCGTCCAGGGTCCTCGGGTTGTGGAGGGGGGTTGTTTATCTCCCTTACAGCCTAGCGCAGTTCCTGTGTAGAAATCGCTAGACTGAATACTTAACTACGGAAATATGAAACGGATGGGCGAGAAAAAGTCTCCGCTTACCCAGCTCGGAGGATTGTACATAGAAAATCCGCCCTGCGGGTTGACACCAAGAAATTCCTCCTCTTCTCCCTTGTACAAAGTGGATAAGATCTTTATTAGATTAGCAACCGATCCCGACCCTTTACGGCCGTAGCGGGTGGCATCATCCTCCCGGTTGAAATCCCACATGGGGTGGCCTCTATACTGAAGCAGCTGCACCCCCCGCATGATACATATGGCCATGACCTCGATCATGGTCAATCCGGATCGAGCTAAAAAACTTATCCAGCTCATCAGGTAAAGAACGTCCCTGTCATCTTCCTCCAGGGAGCTCCGTGGACGCCAGCTCCGGTGCTTCTTCAAAGGGGCGTTGTCAAACTCAAGAAGGCCGATCTGAATAGGATCCGAGAGGGGGATGTCTTCTATATAAAACCATTCTGAAGGCCAGTCTTTGGACGTCTCCTTTGGGGTTCCGGACAGGTATCCGGTCCCGGCAACACGCCACACTTCGGCTCCGCCCACTTGATATATTGACCCCTTCTGAGAATGGGGCACAAGGCAGAACAGCTTCTTCCACAGAGCAAAATGAGCCTCACAGCCCAAAAACAACTCGCAAAGGGCTACGAATCCCGCGATATGCAACATGGAGGCAGGCGTAAGGTTGTGCAACTGGAGGCCGTAGAACTCCAGGAGCCCCCGGAGAAACAGATGAATTGGGAATCCGAGCCCTCTTACCAAATAAGGGACAAGGCATACCCGCTCTCCCTTGGAGGGATTGGGAAGGCTCTCCGCTTGCTCTCCGCCATTATAGGTGGCGAGCCTGGCTCGAATCGGGACCATGTACGCTGGGGGAAGAAATCCCTTGGTTTGAAGCATCACTAATTTGCTGTGCGGGATGGAACATCTCTCCCAATCTCAAGGCTTGGAGCTAGGGGAGCAAGAGGAGGAGCTGCATCGACCGGCCATGATGGAATGGATCTCTGTCGGGTGCGCTCCGATGAAGGCTCGCCAAGGGAGGATGGTGTGATTTGGATCTGAATCCTCGTCCTTTTTAATAGGCGGCTCATTCACATAGCTAGGGGTAAATGTGAAAACACCCTGGCTCTTCACATTCGCTCGACACATGGAAAGTGGCCATCATTGGCCGTGGAAGCCAAGGAGTGCAACATTCACAAGAAACCGGACACTATTTCGACAGGTACACAGAATTTGGAGAGGAACCAGCCTTGGAATGCCAAAGACAATACTGCGCGCAGAACTCATCGTCATTGAAGCCTGGTTCGGGGGCTACTGAGGGAGTCCTGGATTAGGGGTTCTCCGGACAGCCGGACTATATCCTTTGGCCGGACTGTTGGACTATGAAGATACAAGATTGAAGACTTTGTCTCGTGTCCGGATGGGACTCTACTTGGCGTGGAAGGCAAGCTAGGCAATACGAATATGGATATCTCCTCCTTTATAACCGACCTTGTGTAACCCTAACCCTCTCCGGTGTCTATATAAACCGAAGGGTTTTAGTCCGTAGGACAACAATCACAACAGACAATCATACCATAGGCTAGCTTCTAGGGTTTAGCCTCTCTGATCTCGTGGTAGATCTACTCTTGTACTACCCATATCATCAATATTAATCAAGCAGGACATAGGGTTTTACCTCCATCAAGAGGGCCCGAACCTGGGTAAAACATCATGTCCCCTGCCTCCTGTTACCATCCGGCCTAGACACACAGTTCGGGACCCCCTACCCGAGATCCGCCGGTTTTGACACCGACAGGGGGAATAAAGAGGGACAAATCAGGCCTCCACCGCTACCTATTCTAATCGAGGGAACGAGCGCCTCCGTGAGGGAGGATAGCCAAGGGAAGGAATCTGACATTCACTCACCCTGGGGGAGGAACAGGACTACCTCTGATGATCCGGAAACCAAGGTTTCCAAGCGGGAGAAGAAAACTCCACCAGAGGGTCCCGTCTCGGAGGGTGCTCTTGCCACACAAAGTTCATGCGGGGATCAGCCCTCTAACGAGTCATAAGTGATCAAAATCTACTTAATAGTAGAGATATCCTACCTTACTTCCGAGGAAAATAACCAAAGCGTTTATCTTGCAGTTCGGATCTTAGCCCTTCTCAACAGAGCTCGTCTTCAGGGGACCTTCTTCCGGAGATGATGGAGAGCGAAACGCCTCCCCCGGACTCCCTCGCTCAAGAAGCGGGCGACCTTGAAGTGTCGTCATGGAGGGCCTCTCGAGATCCGGTGAGGCCAGAAGATAATCCTATAGTCACCCGAAGTCACCAGCATCCGGCTCTTGAAGAGGGCAGACAAAAGAGTCCAGTGCCATCTGGTATGCGGTCGGACATACTGAGGGATCTTCTGAAGCGAGAGACCATCTCGGAAGAACACCGTGCATTGATGGATACAGTTATGGAAAGGATTTCGTCCACCGAAAGCGGGTTGCATGATGCCTTTATGAGTCTACTAACGGGCTTTGAGGTACGTAAAATGATATACCTTTGTGATAGTACCGCACATTTTTAGGTGTGCCCTGTGTAGATAATAGCCCCTGAGACTCTGGTTGTCACCGAGAACGGCGGCAAATAAAGGATCATAGTCCCAGGTAATAACCATACCGCCTTTATGTGCAGGTAGTGGAGGCTCCGGTGGGCTAGCCGGACTCATGAGTTTGCCGAACTAAAGCGGCAACTAGATGCGGCGGATTCCGACATCGAGCTTGTTAACAAGCGGCATGACGAGGCACAGGGTAAGTGATATTTTCTGGTGAATGTCACATAGTAAGAGCAGTGTGATGCCAGTATCTTTAATATGTTGTGACTGCAGATGGAGCTGCCACCATGGAGACCCTTCGGGCGGAACTTGCCCGAGCCAAAGAACAAGCAAGGAGTAGTAATGTCGTTGCTTTGAAGGCGGCCAATGAGTTAAGAGTCGAGAAGGACGCGCATTGCGAGAGCAAAGAGAAAATGGCCAAGATGGCTGTAAAGTTAAAAGACACTGCCGACCGTTGCCAGTTCCTTGAGGAAGAAAACCGAGCGAAGGCAACGGACCTTGAAAAGGCCCGATGGTGACCAAAGACACCCGTTCTGCCATGAGAGCGAAGAAGGAGGAGCTACGTGAAGCCTGTGACATTGTGGCTGGGAAGCCCTTTTTGCTGCGGAGGAAGTTCGGAGATCCATGGTATGCCCCTCTGGATCGGCTGTGGAGTTCGGCACACGCATATCTGGACTTGGCGGCGAGCGCTGTCGATGCGGCCGAATACTTCCGAGATCAAACAGATCATGAAGTGGACAAGCTGTTCTGGGCGCAGTTTAACATTCCACAGTGTCCGCTTCCATTGACCGATCAGCTAGCCAAATGGGCCTAACTTAATAGGTTGTCCGGACTCTCCATGAGGTCTGTCGTGGATCAGCTGTAGCCGGAAAGGCCAAAGCCGAACAGATATTTTAGCCTAGTGCAGCAATTCCTTGGTGCGGTGTCGTGCATCAATGCGGTGAAGAGGTCGGCGTGCATAGAAGGCTCGCGGATGGCCCTTGCCCGTGTCAAAGCATACTGGGCTGAGATGGAAGCTACCACTATCGTGGCGCAGGGTTCGGCCATAGGCCGAGTGGCTGCCGAGCACTATTTTGAAGAAGTTCTTGAGGGTGCTCGTGTGATAGAGGCCTAGTGCTCGAAGAATATTATGTTTGAGTGACATATATTCCCATTGTAAAAACAATGCTTTATTAAATTTATCAAGGTTGTGTTTATACTTTTGCCCGAAAGTATTGTGATGCCTCTTGTGCGGCCGTTTATGTATATAACCTGAAAGATTGCGGTCGTCGGCTTCAGCCCCGACGCATACAATGCGGGGGTGTTCGCAGAAGACGTGTATTCACACTTAATCCAACGTCTTGGTCCTAGTAAGGAGGTGATAGCGCAGTGAACTAGGCAACCAGACTATAATGCTTTAACACTTTCACTTAGCCATAGAAGTTTGACAGTGGGGCTACTATATAGCCCCTGGTGGCTCCGCACTCGCCCGGATTCGAGGTGTGTACATGCCTGGCCGGGAAATGGCCCTTCGTTAATGCGGAGGAATCCCGAAGATTCCGATAGGTCATCGAGTGGTTGACCAGTCTCACGCTATATCATGACAGTCAGTTTTCGGCTTTCTCTACTGAGGTGCTCGTCCGGATGAACCAGGGCACAATCGCAGTAGTTCTCCTGGTGTCGCCTTAGCCGATATAGAGGAACGTAAGGCAGCAAAACACAGGAGCCGGGCAAACCCAACATTTGACCAAAGACATGATTCGGAGCTGATGCATATAAGGCCAAACTCGCGACGCCGAACACTGCCTAAGGTATTCGGTATTTATGGTGTAAACCGGGTCTAAACAGTACCATTTGTATTAAGCCCCTGGTGTCCAGGTACATGCATTATTCTGGCGTGGCCACATGCCAAGACGTCAGCATCCTTCTCGGTTGTACTGAGAATCCGAGGGATGTAAATCAACAAGAGACAGTAAAAAAGGTTTACGCAGGGTCTTAATCTACAAAGAATCCTTGAATCGGGTCCCTGCTGCACGTCTGCGCCTGTGTCTCTGTTGTGTTGTATTTTGGACGGGTGTAGCACGATGGTCATCTGAAAAAGAGAGGAACTTAATTGAAAAGTTGTCATGCAAAAGTTAAGTTATACTAAATAAACAATATACAGTTGAAAATGAGTGAAGGTGAGCCTTATTGTCACTTTGCACGCGCGTTGAGACCCTTGTATTGTAATAGGGGTATAGCCATCAAACCTGTATTAATTACATATAGCTGAGCCGGACTCGTCTAGCCTGTTCGTGGTCTTAACGACCTGTCAAATGCTTGAGTTGGTGAGGCCGTTTAGTGTGCGGTGGCCAAGGCGGCCGCACCATCTTCGGCGCGCAAGGAGCGCTCAATATTTCCATTTACTGTAATGATGCCACATGGACCGGGCATCTTGAGCTTGAGGGAAGCATAATGCGGTATTGCATTAAAGCGAGCAAAAGCCTCGCGTCCAAGTAGTGCTTGATAGCCACTTTGGAACGGAGCGACGTGGAAGGTTAAATTTTCGCTGCGGAAGTTGTTGGGGGAGCCGAATATAACCTCTAGTAGCAGGGAGCCCCTGCAGTGAGCCTCCGGGCATGCGTTACTCCTTTAAAGGTAGCATTGTACAGAAATTTTTTGTTGGATCTATCCCCATTTTGCGGACTGTGTCCTGATATATCAGATTTAAACTGCTGTCGCCATCCATCAGGACTCGGGTGAAGTGGTATTCGTCAATTATTGGATCTAATACCAAGGCAGCCCATCCTGCACGCCGGATACTTGCCAAGTAATCCCAATGGTCGAAGGTGATCGGTTGGGACGACCAGTGGGGGAGCTCCGCGGTGATAGGCCCTGGGGCGTGTTCCTCTAAGGGTGCCGCTTTGTTTCACCCTTTTATCATGTGTAACATGTTGACTATTTTGACTTCTGGTGGGAATTTCTTCTGTTCCCATGTGCTTTGATTGTGAGGCTCATCCTCGTCATCACTTGGTGTATCCTACCCCTTGTGTTCGGCGTTGAGCTTGTCGGACTGTTTGAAGACCCAACATTCTCTGTGGGTGTGATTTGCGGGTTTATCCGGGGTGCTATGGATCTGACATATTTGATCCAGAATTTTCTTTAGGCTGGACAGTTTGTCTTTGTTGCCTTTGGAGGGCGGCTTCTGCTGGCCTGGCCGAGAGCTTCTAAATCTGGCGTTTACCGTCGTGCTCTTTGGGCTGTCTTCCTTATTCCGGTGCTTGTTCTTGCTGTGTCGTGATTTCCCGTTTCCATCCCTGACTTTGGAGGTACTTGGGTCGCTGGTGCTGCATCTGGCTAACCAGCTGTCCTCGCCCGCGCAAAAACGGGTCATGAGGCTTGTTAATGCTGCCATTGTTCTCGGCTTTTCTTGACCGAGGTGTCTGGCAAGCCATTCGTCTCGGACGCTATGTTTAAAAGCTACTAAGGCTTCAGCGTCCGGACAGTCGACTATTTGGTTCTTTTTAGTGAGGAACATGTTCCAAAGCTTCCGGGCTGACTCACCGGGCTGTTGAGTTATATGACTTAAATCGTCTGCATCCGGTGGTCGGACATATGTCCCTTGAAAATTTGCCCGAAAGGCGTCTTCGAGATCTTCCCAGCTTCCGATGGAGTTTTCGGGGAGGCTTTTAAGCCAGTGCCAAGCTGGCCCTTTGAGCTTGAGGGGTAAGTATTTTATGGCGTGGAGATCATCTCCTCGAGCCATATGGATATGGAGGATGTAATCCTTAATCCAGACCCCAGGGTCTGTTGTTCCGCCGTACGCCTCTATGTTTACAGGTTTGAATCCCTCTGGAAATTCATGATCCAGCACCTCATCGGTGAAACATAGAGGGTGTGCGGCACCCCTATATTTGGGTGTACCATGGTATTCGGATGTTTGTTGTGTCGCATTGTATGTTGGAGCGCGCCTGCATGGTCCATAGATGGATCTTGTTGCGCCGTCCTTTTGATGCGAGCCCTTACGTGGATCGCGTACTAGTTTATGTGCGGTATTGATTGCCGCTTTATGTTGGCTATGAGGTCGTCTATCCGACCGGATGGCCGTTTTATTTTTTAATTGTGGAGGATCTAAGGCCTCCTCGTCGAATTCAGGTAGCAACTTTCACTTCGGATAGCTCATGGTGTGGCGATTACTGTCGTACTTCGCTGCTGTGTTGAGTACTTCACTCCATTTGATTTTGAGTGTGTCTTGTGCAGCCTTGAGCCTTTGCTTCTGTTTTTTCAGGCTCCTCGCCGTGGCAACAAGCCTTTGGTGGGCATTTATGTTGCTCCTGGCGCCTATCCGGTGTGATGTCGTCCGGACTATTATCTTCAACAGGGTTGGGTTGTTGACTTGATTTTCCGTGTTGCCATGGTCGGGAAATGGTTCACCCTGCTCTAACGCTAGGTCTATGTGATCGTTATTTCTGCCGAGGCGGGATTTGGAGTTGCGTTTACGCCGCCGCTTTGACTGCTGCTCGAGGGAACCACCCTTTGCTGCGTCCTTCCGTTCCTCGTCGTTATTTTCTTTGGGTGTGTCTACCATGTATATGTCATGTGATGAAATGGGCGTCCAGTGCCCTGTGGGCAGTGGTTCCTCTTTGCTTCCCGCATCGTCGTCTATACCATCGATGTCTTCGGAATCAAAGTCGAGCATGTCGGTTAAGTCATCGATAGTGGCTACTAAATGGGTGGTGGGTGGGCGGCGAATTTCTTCGTCATCCGCATCCCAATCCTGCCGGATGTAGTTCGGCCAGGATCCTCCTGACAAGGAAAGAGACCTTAATGAGTTCAGTATGTCGCTGAAGGGCGAGTGCTGAAAAATATCCGCGCAGGTAAACTCCATGATCGGCGCCCAATCGGATTCGATAGGAACGGGCGCAGGCGGTTCGGAGTCCGTGGCCGAAGAAGGATCTGGTAGTTTGGCAACACGGCTCTCGTGAAGGGTAAGGTCGATATTCGGCTCGATCGCCGTAGAGGGTACGGCCTCCGTGATGGGGTCTATCCACCCATCCACGGATGGCGAAACTGGCTCCGAATTGAGGGTCAGAGCGGCTACCGGTGCAATCTCATGAATATGGTCCGATGGTAGACATAAATCGTACTCATCGTGACCGCGTGGCGCACAAGGCAGGGGCTCGGATCTGTCGAAGATCAAATCTCCACGGATATCAGCCGTGTAGTTTAAGCTTCCAAACCTGACCTGGTGGCCAGGGGCATAACCTTCGATCTGCTCCAGATGGCCAAGCGAGTTGGCCCGCAGTGCGAAGCCGCCGAACACAAAGATCTGTCCGTGGAGAAAAGTCTCACCCTGGACCGCATCGCTATCGATGATCGTAGGATCCATCAATCATAACGGCGACGACACAGAGGAACTCTCAATGAAAGCACCAATGTCGGTGTCAAAACCGGCGGATCTCGGGTAGGGGGTCCCGAACTGTGCGTCTAAGGCGGATGGTAACAGGAAGCAGGGACAGGATGTTTTACCCAGGTTTGGGCCCTCTTGATGGAGGTAAAACCCTACGTCCTGCCTGATTTATTCTTGATGATATGAGTATTACAAGAGTTGATCTACCACGAGATCGGAGAGGCTAAACCCTAGAAGCTAGCCTATGGTATGATTGTATGTTCTCCTACGGACTAAAACCCTTCGGTTTATATAGACACCGGAGGGGGCTAGGGTTACACAAGGTCGGTTACAAAGGAGGAGATATACATATCTGTATTGCCTAGCTTGCCTTCCACGCCAAGTAGAGTCCCATCCGGACACGAGACGAAGTCTTCAATCTTGTATCTTCATAGTCCAATAGCCCGGCCAAAGGATATAGTCCGGCTGTCCGGAGACCCCCTAATCCAGGACTCCCTCAGGCACGTCGGGGGGATGAGGATCCCCTGACGCGAACAATCCTACCATTCTGTCACTGACATGTGGGACCCATAAGCGTGGGTCCCACCTGTCAGCGAAGGAAAGGTAGGGAAAGGTAGTGATGGCCACGTCAGAGGATCCATGTCCACGTCGGCGGACGTCGTGCCGTGGGTTGGAGCGGTGTCGTGGGAATCGCGTGTGGGTGTGGCAGTGGTAGAAACAAGAAACGTGATGGTCGCCATGGTTCAACTTCCATGGACAAGTTGTCATGTCTGCTGACACATGTATATCAAAACTAGAGTGTTTATATTTCAAGCAATTGAACAAGTATTATTCTACTACTTTGGATCCATTGCAACGCACGGGCCAGCACATTGGTAGTAGTAGTGTCCATCTCTATGTCTAGAGGCCTTACCTCGTTCATCCTTTTCTCTCACAAGATAAACTACTCATACAAATGCATCTTGATGTTCCGTGGAATGCACGAGGATGTTTCCTTGGGGGTCTCTCCAGCGCGGCGTGGCCGTAGTTGCAAGTTGACGCCCGTTGACATGCCGACGTTGAGGGGCACTCGGATTTCCTCCGATAAGCAGGTAAGATGAGTTTGATCACATAGTAAATGCATTCTAAAGACTACTTCCGTGTCCATTTCCTAATTCTCCCCCTGCCCATTGTTTCACAGGTTAGGCTCGGTGCGAGTGGAGATTGGCTTGCATATGTACGGGAGGGTACCAACATCAATTTGCACAACATTTACAATAGTGAAACCATTCCCGTAGAACCTTTGTCCAACATTGGGATCAGCCATGCAATGGGCCACCGCATGAATTGGTACGATGGAACCACGGTGAGATTGAATAAGATATCACGAACCTTGCACATGGTGGTCAAAGGCGGACCATGCTGTCTGCGGCCGATTTGTTGCTGTACGAGTAGGAAGACGTTGTGCTCCTTTCTAACCGCATCTTCGCGGTGACAAACCAGGGGACTTATTTTGTATGGGACACATCCTATGATATACTCCCTCTCTCCCGGTTTATTTGTTTTGAATCTTTTTGTTTTATAAGTTTCAAATTCAAATTTAGAGCTCCCCATCACATGTTGAGATTACAATGTCCATTAAATCGTTGCGTGCATGTATAGTAAAGAAAAAAATCTCGAGTTTGGCACGAGTTCGTGCTGCGGGATCACCACAAGCCCTGGCGCAGGAGTTACATTTCCCTCTCAGGGCCGTCGGGACTGAGCTTCAGCGCCTTACTACACCTACCTTTGAGTCAATAACATGTGGACCCAATAGGTGACTGGTCCACATGTAATGCTCCCTTAGGCAGAGGGGTAGTGGGGCCAAGAGGGGTGAGCCACAGGTCGGGCGACGTGTGGTTTCATGGGTTCAAGCGGCGTCGTGTGATACATCTCCGTCGTATCTATAGTTTTTGATTGTTCCATGACAATATTATTCAACTTTCATATTCTTTTTGGCAACTTTTTATATTATTTTTGGGACTAACATATTGATCCAGTGCCCAGTGCCAGTTTCTGTCTGTTGCATGTTTTTGGTTTCGCAGAATATCCATATCAAACGGAGTCCAAACGGGATAAAAACAGATGGAGCTTATTTTTGGAAAATATGGAAAATTCGGAAGGAAAATCAACGCGAACCAGTGCCCGAGGTGGTCACGAGGCAGGGGCGCCCCCCCCCCTAGGGCGCGCCCCCTACCCTCGTGAGCCCATCGTAAGGCGGTTGACGCTCTTCTTTGGCCGCAAGAAAGCTAATATTCGGAAAAAAATCACGGCGAAGGTTTCAGGCCAATCGAAGTTACGGATCTCCATATATATACGAAACGGTGAAACAAAGCCAGAAGAGAACGCAGAACCAGAGAGAGACAGAGAGATAGATCCAATCTCAAAAGGGCTCTCGCCCCTCCCACGCCATGGGAGCCAAGGACCAAAGGGGAAACCCATCTCCCACTAGGGAGGAGGTCAAGGAAGAAGAAGAAGAAGGGGGGCCCTCTCCCCCTTGCTTCTGATGGCGCCGGAGTGCCACCGGGGGCCATCATCATCACCGCCATCTTCACCAACAACTTCACTGCCATCATCACCAACTCTTCCCCCCCCCCTCTATGCAGCGGTGTAACCTCTCTCTTACCCGCTGTAATCTCTACTTAAACATGGTGCTCAACGCTATATATTATTTCCCAATGATGTATGGCTATCCTATGATGTTTGAGTAGATCTGTTTTGTCCTAATGGCTATTTGATGATCATGATTGGTTTGAGTTGTATGTTTTTGGTGATGTCCTATGGTGCTCTCCATGTCGCGCAAGCGTGAGGGATTCCCGCTGTAGGGTTTGCAATATGCTTATGATTTGCTTATGGTGGGTGGCGTGAGTGACAGAAGCACAGACCCGAGTAAGTAGGTTGTTTGCGTATGGGATAAAGGGGACTTGATGCTTTAATGCTATGGTTGGGTTTTACCTTAATGAATCTTTAGTAGTTGCGGATGCTTGCTAGAGTTCCAATCATAAGTGCATATGATCCAAGTAGAGAAAGTATGTTAGCTTATGCCTCTCCCTCAAATAAAATTGCAATAATGATTACCGGTCTAGTTATCGATTGCCTAGGGACAAATAACTTTCTTGTTGACAAAAGCTCTCTACTAAAACTAATTTAGTTGTGTCTTTATCTAAACAGCCCCTAGCTTTTATTTTTTTGTTCTTTACTTTCTTGCAAGCTTACTCAAAAACACCTACAAAGTACTTCTAGTTTTATACTTGTTCTAGGTAAAGCGAACGTCAAGCGTGCGTAGAGTTGTATCGGTGGTCGACAGAACTTGAGGGAATATTTGTTCTACCTTTAGCTCCTCGTTGGGTTCGACACTCTTACTTATCGAAAGAGGCTACAATTGATCCCCTATACTTGTGGGTTATCAAGACCTTTTCTGGCACCGTTGCCGGGGAGCAATAGCGTGGGGTGAATATTCTCATGTGTGCTTGTTTGCTTTATCACTAAGTAATTTTTATTTGCTGTTCTTAGTTGTTTTCTATCTTTAGTCATGGGTAGGAAACGTAAAATACCAAAAGAATTAGTGGTACCTACTGAACCAATGGTTGAAGAACCACTCAAAATCTATCACACTGCTGAAGCTTATTACTTGGATCATCTTCGATCCCTATGTGCTCGTGCTGAAACCCCAACTAGCTTAGTTGAGGGCAAATATTTAGATGAGCATGCTTGTTATGTGCGACACCGTATATCTCAAAAAGGGAAACTTTTACAGCATCAAATTAATACTATGCAATGCTATGCTTGGAATTTATTCTATTATTATGATTTTACTTGTTGTTCTGAAAACCCTAAGAAACATCTTCCCTACCAATGTGAGTTTAGTGATAATGGAATCGTATCTTCGTATGCTAAAGGTGTTTATAGTTACTATGATGTTCAACAAATTGAAGAATTTGTTGCTTTTAAGGGTGCTTTTGAAATTGCTTCTTTGATTGAAAAGTATGATGCTACTCTTTACAAATCTGAAAATTTTGCCATACTTGAATATTGTTATGAGAATTATGCTTCTAATGCCTATGTTAAACAATATATTGAGGAGTACTCCGCTGCCCAAGAAGAAACTAATATTTTGCAGGAGTCTATGGAAGAAGAAATTGATGAAACTGTGAGCTGATTGGATGAAAAAGATGATGAGGAGAGCGAAGAACAAAAGGAGGAAGAGCGGATTAGCTACCCGTGCCCACCTTCTAATGAGAGTAACTCTTCAACTCATACATTGTTTAAATTCCCTTCGTGCTTACCGAAGGATGATTGCTATGATGACTATTATGATCCCGTTGATTCTTTTGAAATATCCCTTTTTGATGATGCTTGCTATGCTTGTGGCCAAGATGCCAATATGAATTATGCTTATGGAGATGAACTTGCTATAGTTCCTTATGTTAAACATGAAATTGTTGCTATTGCACCCACGCATGATAGTCCTATTATCTTTTTGAATTCTCCCAACTACACTATATCGGAGAAGTTTGCACTTATTAAGGATTATATTGATGGGTTACCTTTTACCGTTGCACATGATGATTTTGATAGATATAATATGCATGTGCTTGCTGCTCCTACTTGCAATTATTATGAGAGAGGAACTATATCTCCACCTCTCTATGTTTCCAATACGATAAAATTGCAAGAAATTGTTTATACTATGCATTGGCCTTTACTAGGTGTGCATGAATTGTTCTTTTATGATATGCCGATGCATAGAAAGAGAGTTAGACTTCGCCATTGCTTGATATATGTTGCTTTGTGCTCACTACTAAATGCCAAATCATTGCTAATTAAAATTGGCTTTGATATACCTTGGGATCCGGGTGGATTCACTACTTGAGCACTATATGCCTAGCTTAACGGCTTTAAAGAAAGCGCTGCCGGGGAGGCAACCCGGAAGTTTTAGAGAGTCATTTATTTCTGTTGTGTGCTTTTATAAGGTTTAAAAGTAAAAATAATGTGCCAAGGTTTGCCTTTAGGATGTTTACATTGCTTGATGGTTTGTACGGTGCAGGACAGAAACTTCGGCTGTAGTGCGCGATTTTACATTTTTAGCTAGAACATCAAATGGTTCTGATTCTTTTTTCACTGTCTTACTATACAAATTTTTTATTCTTCCTAATTTTGGTAGAACTTTTCAAGTATAAGAAGTATGGTGAATGTTCATATTATTACAGACTGTTCTGTTTTAGACAGATTCTGTTTTTGATGCATAGTTTGCTTGTTTTGATGAAACTATCAATTTATATCAGTGGATTAAGCCATGAAAAAGGTTATATTACAGTAGACACAATGAAAAAACAAAATATTAATTGGTTTGCAACAGTACTTAGAGTAGTGCATTTCTTTATTATACTAACGGATCTTACCGAGTTTTCTGTTGAAGTTTTGTGTGGATGAAGTGTTCGATGATTGAGAAGGTCTCGATGTGAGAAGAAGGAAGAGAGGCAAGAGCTCAAGCTTGGGGATGCCCGAGGCACCCCAAGTAAATATTAAAGGAGACTCAAGCGTCTAAGCTTGGGGATTCTGGGGAGGCATCCCCTCTTTCTTCAACAAATATCGGTATGTTTTTGGATTCGTTTCGTTCATGCGATATGTGCAAGTCTTGGAGCGTCTTTTGCATTTAGGTTTTTATTTTTATTTTTATGCACCATGCTGGTATGAGATAGTCCTTGGTTGATTTATAGAATGCTCATTGCACTTCACTTATATCTTTTGAGTATGGCTTGATAGAATGCTTCATGTGCTTCACTTATATCATTTGAAGTTTGGATTGCCTGTTTCTCTTCACTTAGACAACCGCCATTTGTAGAATGCTCTTTTGCTTCACTTATATTTGTTAGAGCACGGGAATATCTTTTGTAGAAAGAATTAAACTCTCGTGCTTCACTTATATCTATTTAGAGAGATGACAGGAACTGGTCATTCACATGGTTAGTCATAAAATCCTACATAAACTTGTAGATCGCTGAATATGATATGTTTGATTCCTTGCAATAGTTTTGCGATATAAAGATGGTGATATTAGAGTCATGCTAGTCGAGTAATTGTGAAATTGAGAAATACTTGTGTTGAGGTTTGCAAGTCTCGTAGCATGCACGTATGGTGAACCGTTATGTAACGAAGTCGGAGCATGAGGTGTTTATTGATTGTCTTCCTTATGAGTGGCGGTCGGGGACGAGCGATGGTCTTTTCCTACCAATCTATCCCCCTAGGAGCATGCGCGTAGTACTTTGTTTCGATGACTAATAGATTTTTGCAATAAGTATGTGAGTTCTTTATGACTAATGTTGAGTCCATGGATTGTACGCACTCTCACCCTTCCATCATTGCTAGCCTCTTCGGTAGCATGCATTGCCCTTTCTCACCTCGAGAGTTGGTGCAAACTTCACTGGTGCATCCAAACCCCGTGATATGATACGCTCTGTCACACATAAGCCTCATTATATCTTCCTCAAAACAGCCACCATACCTACCTATCATGGCATTTCCATAGCCATTCCGAGTATATAGCCATGCAACTTTCATCATCATCATATACATGACTTGAGCATTTATCGTCATATTGCTTTGCAAGATCGTAAGATAGCTAGCATGATGTTTTCATGGCTTGCCTGTTTTTTGATGCCATTGCTACGCTAGATCATTGCACATCCCGGTACACTACCGGAGGCATTCATATAGAGTCATATCTTTGTTCTAGATATCGAGTTGTAATATTGAGTTGTAAGTAAGTAAAAGTGTGATGATCATCATTATTAGGACATTGCCCCAGTGAGGAAAGGATGATGGAGACTATGATTCCCCCACAAGTCAGGATGAGACTCCGAACGAAAAAAAAGGCCAAAAAAAGAGAAGACCCAAAAAAATGAGAGAAAAAGAGAGAAGGGGCAATGTTACTATCCTTTTACCACACTTGTGCTTCAAAGTAGCACCATGTTCTTCATATAGAGAGTCTCTTGAGTTATCACTTTCATATACTAGTGGGAATTTTCATTATAGAACTTGGCTTGTATATTCCGATGATGGGCTTCCTCAAATGCCTGAGGTCTTCATGAGCAAGCAAGTTGGATGCACACCCACTTAGTTTCCAGTTTGAGCTTTCATAAACTTATAGCTCTTAGTGCATCCGTTGCATGGCAATCCCTACTCCTCACATTGATATCTATTAATGGGCATCTCCATAGCCCGTTAATACGCCTAGTTGATGTGATACTTTCTCCCTTTTTGTCTTCTCCACATAACCCCTATTATCATATTCTATTCCACCTATAGTGTTATGTCCATGGCTCATGCTCATGTATTGCGTGGAAGTTGAAAAGGTTTGAGAAACGTCAAAAGTATGAAACAATTGCTTGGCTTGTCATCGGGGTTGTGCATGATGTGAATGCTTTATGTGGTGAAGATGGAGCATAGCCAGACTATATGATTATGTAGGGATGAGATTTCTTTGGCTATGTTATTTCAATAAGACATAATTGCTTGGTTGGTATGCTTGAAGTATTATTGTCTTTATGTCAAAGGATAGATTATTGCTTTGAATCACTCGTGTCTTAATATTCATGCCATGATTAGACATATGATCAAGATTATGCTAGGTAGCATTCCACATCAAAAATTATCTTTGTTATCATTTACCTACTCGAGGACGAGCAGGAATTAAGCTTGTGGATGCTGATACGTCTCCGTCGTATCTATAATTTTTGATGGTTCCATGCCAATATTATTCAACTTTCATATTCTTTTTGGCAACTTTTTATATTATTTTTGGGACTAACATATTGATCTAGTGCCCAGTGCCAGTTTCTGTCCGTTGCATGTTTTTGGTTTCGCGGAATATCCATATCAAACGGAGTCCAAACAGGATAAAAACGGACGGAGCTTAGCTTGGAAAATATGGAAAATTCGGAAGGAAAATCAACGCGAACCAGTGCCCGAGGTGGTCACGAGGCAGGGGGCGCCCCCCCCTTAGGGATCACCCCCTACCCTCGTGAGCCCACCATAAGGCCGTTGACGCTCTTCGTTTGCCGCAAGAAAGCTAATATTCAGAAAAAAATCACGGCGAAGGTTTCAGGCCAATCGGAGTTACGGATCTTCATATATATACGAAACGGTGAAACAGAGCCAGAAGAGAACGCGGAACCAGAGAGAGACAAAGAGATAGATCCAATCTCGAAGGGGCTCTCGCCCCTCCCATGCCATGGGAGCCAAGGACCGGAGGAGGTCAAGGAAGAAGAAGAAGAAGAAGAAGAAGAAGAAGAAGAAGAAGAAGAAGAAGAAGAAGAAGAAGAAGAAGAAGAAGAAGAAGAAGAAGAAGAAGGAGGGGCCCTCTCCCCCTTGCTTCCGATGACGCCGGAGTGCCACCGGGGGCCATCATCATCACCGCCATCTTCACCAACAACTTCACCACCATCATCACCAACTCTTCCCCCCTCTATGCAGCGGTGTAACCTCTCTCTTACCCGCTGTAATCTCTACTTAAACATGGTGCTCAACGCTATATATTATTTCCCAATGATGTATGGCTATCCTATGATGTTTGAGTAGATCTGTTTTGTCCTAATGGCTATTTGATGATCATGATTGGTTTGAGTTGTATGTTTTTGGTGTTGTCCTATGGTGCTCTCTGTGCCGCGCAAGCGTGAGGGATTCCCGCTGTAGGGTTTGCAATATGCTTATGATTTGCTTGTGGTGGGTGGCGTGAGTGACAGAAGCACAGACCCGAGTAAGTAGGTTGTTTGCGTATGGGATAAAGGGGACTTGATGCTTTAATGCTATGGTTGGGTTTTACCTTAATGAATCTTTAGTAGTTGCGGATGCTTGCTAGAGTTCCAATCATAAGTGCATATGATCCAAGTAGAGAAAGTATGTTAGCTTATGCCTCTCCCTCAAATAAAATTGCAATAATGATTACCGGTCTAGTTATCGATTGCCTAGGGACAAATAACTTTCTTGTTGACAAAAGCTCTCTACTAAAACTAATTTAGTTGAGTCTTTATCTAAACAGCCCCTAACTTTTATTTTCATGTTCTTTACTTTCTTGCCAGCTTACTCAAAAACACCTACAAAGTACTTCTAGTTTCATACTTGTTCTTGGTAAAGCGAACGTCAAGCGTGCGTAGAGTTGTATCGGTGGTCGATAGAACTTGAGGGAATATTTGTTCTACCTTTAGCTCCTCGTTGGGTTCGACACTCTTACTTATTGAAAGAGGCTACAATTGATCCCCTATACTTGTGGGTTATCATCATGGGAATCACGGGTGGCTATGGTAGAAACTTGATGCTCGCCGCATTTTAGGTGGCCCACATGTCATGCACACAAAGGCAGAGGGGCGGTGTGGCCGATAGGGGTGAGGCGCACATCGGGGGTGATATGGCCGCGTGTAATTTAAGTGCGATGATCACTGTTGATACAACTACGTATTCATCTAGTACTGAATATGCTACAGACGTTTTTCAAGATGAAGATGGATTAGTAGGAATCATGTGTAACCATACCATGGATGTACAAGATATGAGTTTGCTTGAGTTTAGACCAATGTACGGTGCAATGTTTCCATGTCTACATGCATCAGGAAATCAAGTACTAGTTCGCATGCATGCAAGTGGGCCCGACAAGAAATTGATAGAAGAGAAGTTGTGTACGTGCATGATACAGATCGGGAGGAGTTTTCTCACAACGTGAAGCAGGCGCACAAATTAAACAAGAAGAGAATACAGATAGAATTTTTATTCATCTTCTTGCCTTGCAGGAAAACTAGCAATCCTATGATTTCCAACATGTTTAAGACGTTAAGTCTCAAGGATTCCGGCTGGGGGCCACCAGCGGGAGACACGTACGCCAGGAAATAAATAATAAAAGATTAGTATAGCCATAGAGGTTTAATAGAGTTACCACAAGGAATAAAACTGCCGAGATGTAACTTTTTGAGCGTGACGAGAGATAGAAGGTCAGCTTGCTTTCCAAGCCAAGTTAGATGGTCGGCTAATATATAAGCCAATATAGTCCTTTGTAATATTTTAGGTTATTTTTATTTGAAATAGACACGATGTGTTTTTCAGGGTAGATACCCGTATCAAGTTTTGGAGGGATCTTTAGAAAACCTCTGTGTTGCGATTTTCTCTTCGTGGAAATTGTGTCGCGCGTGAGTACCTTCGTCGAGATTGGTTTTCTCGTGCTGGGCCGCAAGGTTCAAACCCTCTACTTCGTGTACATCGCGTGCGCGGGCGAGAGGTTGCTACTGCTGGTGGTGGAGTGTCATGAAAGGTCGGCCGCAACAACGGATCGGATCTCGCCAACGAGGTCCGGGTTTTATCAGGTGGTATCAGAGCATCAGGTTGTTCACGACACTATGGAGAAGATGGCGAGCGCATCGTTATTCAGTAAGTTAAGCTACGGATTTCAGTTGGAGGAGGAAGGTCGATGGGATGGGCTTTTTCATACTCGTGTCGTGGTACAGGAGAGATCATGTGCCATGACAATTGACCACATGAGTTTGATCAATGCTGCAAGCATCGAGATGGTGGAGAAGCTAGATCGACCAATGACACCACGAGCAAAACCATACTTGTTTCGTTGGGGTCATGAAGAGCTCAGTGTCACACATCAAACAAAGGTACCCTTTTTGCTAGGAAAATATTTTTGCACGGTTTTGTGTGACGTGATTCCGGCACCGATGGTTTCATGTCACTTATTGTTGGGCAAGCCATGGTACAAAGAGCATGATGTTGTGTATGATTGTCAAATGCACATATATACCGTCAAGAAGGGTAAGAAGTACGACCTCGTGCCCATGGGTCAGGATCGTTTTATTGCCTGGAGGAAAGAACATCTTGAGAACATAAAAGAGCAGAAAGAAGAAGAAAAGAAGAAGGTCAAAGCTGCTGAATTTTTTTCTATCGTTGTTCAGCCTGCAAATACAAATATTATTGAAGACATCAACTCGAAACCGAGGACGGTTTCGTTTCAAGGAGGAGAGGATGATATGGCCGCGTGTAATTTAAGTGTGATGATCACTGTTGATACAACAACGTATTCATCTAGTACTGAATATGCTACAGACGTTTTTCAAGATGAAGATGGATTAGTAGGAATCATGTGTAACCATACCATGGATGTACAAGATATGAGTTTGCTTGAGTTTAGACCAATGTACGGTGCAATGTTTCCATGTCTACATGCATCAGGAAATCAAGTACTAGTTCGCATGCATGCAAGTGGGCCCGGCAAGAAATTGATAGAAGAGAAGTTGTGTACGTGCATGATACAGATCGGGAGGAGTTTTCTCACAACGTGAAGCAGGCGCACAAATTAAACAAGAAGAGAATACAGATAGAATTTTTATTCATCTTCTTGCCTTGCAGGAAAACTAGCAATCCTATGATTTCCAACATGTTTAAGACGTTAAGTCTCAAGGATTCTGGCTGGGGGCCACCAGCGGGAGACACGTACGCCAGGAAATAAATAATAAAAGATTAGTATAGCCATAGAGGTTTAATAGAGTTACCACAAGGAATAAAACTGCCGAGATGTAACTTTTTGAGCGTGACGAGAGATAGAAGGTCAGCTTGCTTTCCAAGCCAAGTTAGATGGTCGGCTAATATATAAGCCAATATAGTCCTTTGTAATATTTTAGGTTATTTTTATTTGAAATAGACACGATGTGTTTTTCAGGGTAGATACCCGTATCAAGTTTTGGAGGGATCTTTAGAAAACCTCTGTGTTGCGATTTTCTCTTCGTGGAAATTGTGTTGCGCGTGAGTACCTTCGTCGAGATTGGTTTTCTCATGTTGGGCCGCAAGGTTCAAACCCTCTACTTCGTGTACATCGCGTGCGCGAGTGAGAGGTTGCTACTGCTGGTGGTGGAGTGTCGTGAAAGGTCGGCCGCAACAACGGATCGGATCTCGCCAACGAGGTCCGGGTTTTATCAGGGGCATGGTGCCGTGGGTTGGAGAGGCGTCGTGGTAATCGCGAGATGAAACGTGATGGTCGCCATAGTTGAACTTCCATGGACAAGCTGTCATGTCTACGGACACATGCACTGCATACCGATCACTGGAAGGAGTAGCAGAGAAAGCTATATATGCGGATAAATAGTTCCTTATAGTCAAGCGGACCCACGCTACTACTCTATTCCAAAGACATGCACACCATCAAAATAGTCCATCTATATCAATATACACCGAGAGGGAATAATTTTTTTACAAGAGAGGAAATAGTTCACCCATCCATAATGCCCTCCTGCTGGTGCAGCCTTTTCTTCTTCTTCTTCTTCTTCTTCTTCTTCTTCTTCTTCTTCTTCTTCTTCTTCTTCTTCTTCTTCTTCTTCTTCTTCTTCTTGTTCTCATTCTCTGTGGGAGACGACTTTGCAACAAGCTCTTTGGACCTTGCAGCTATCTCGAAACTCACACGGGCATTGAGGGTAGCATATTTTATCCGCTCGTACGTCAAGGGATAATTCTCCCATCCAGACGACCTTAATGCCACCGTCTCGTCACCCTTCTGAATATTTGTACCGAGCGCAAAATTTTCTACGTCAAATAGGGATGGTGTCTGTTTATCACAAACTTCTACAGGAATTTTGATTCTGGTTTGTAGGTCAGCGGTGCTATTCAAATTAAGGTTGTACGGCTCCAGCTTCTGTTTGTCCCCTTTGATGGCTGCCCCACAGAAGTATACGTCCTCCCGAGACAAGAAATCGTGAAGCTCACCTGGTATGGAGGGCGAGTGTATGATGTGGTACACCAAAACTTCATCTTTGAGGCACAGCTGAAGGACGGCAGCGCGCTAGATCTTCCCAGGGGCACGCTCCGTGTACTCTGCGTCGAGACCGATGACCCTCGTCTCTACCTTTTCGAGGGAGTTGGATACATTGTGGATCCACTGCCAAACAACCCTTGGGTGGACGGTGACGGTGGCAACTATGTGCATCGAGCCTTCGAGGAGGACATGTTGGACGCTAAAAACCTGCATCTCGATCTCTATCGCCATTTGGACCGCTGGAACGGAGGGCTATGGTTTGGAGAATTAGGATTAGATGGCTAGTCTAACTGAAGTAGTAGATGATTATTTAAAGAGGTTAAAACAATGTGAATGCAGTGGGGTTTGGATGCAAATGAAGACGAAGGGGAGGTGAAGAAGCCGAGGAGAATCGGTTCCCGATGGAGAAGTAAATGGGAGAAGTGGCGTGCAGGCAGTTGATTAGACGGCTAGGTAGACTAAATGAAAAGGCTATGCGGGTAGACTGATGAGTCGTACATGTTCGTGTATGTGCCCATCCTTCCTGATAGGTGGGACCTATGCAAACAGATAAAAAATGTGTTGTAGTTTTTTTTTGAGCGCGTGAGTGGGAGACACAACATTCTCTGGTTAAGGAATACTCCCTCCGTTTAGGTGAGTATAAGTCACCTTATGAAAATCAGGTTTTCCCAAAACCTTTAGGCATGGAGCATTAACTTCCTGCTCGATCCCCTCCCAGTCTCGTTAGCCGGCGTTCTCTTCCTCTGTTGCCGCGTTCTACCTTTCCATTTTTCCTCTTCTCAAGTGTGGAACGATCTGCATGTTGTCCTTGATGCACCAGAACGACCACTGCATGCATCGCGGCAGAGCGTTGATTGGGCATGCACGAGAATTTGGTTCTGCTCGCAATATGGATGATACTTGAACGATGAAGTGAACAGGCATGCTAGCACGGGAGACCTATTTACGCTATACAATACTGGAGTACTCATGTATACCTACTACTACTACTACTACTACTACTACTACTACTACTACTACTACTACTACTACTACTAGTAGTAGTAGTAGTAGTAGTAGTAGTAGTAGTAGTAGTAGTAGTAGTAGTAGTAGTAGTAGTAGTACAACTATGGTACACTTGATGGTCAAAATACTATTCATCCGGTCCTCACAGTGAAGTGACAACACCCTGCGCCTGACACTAGTCCAGGCGGCGTGTTCGGGTTACCAAAGTCAGCCTCACCCTATGCATAGTGCAATCTGTCACTGCCGCTGTACAGCACATTGGCGCCTCGCCTCGTCTCCCTCTCTGCTCCCATAGCACCACTCCATCTCCATCTCCTTCTCCGTCTCCATCTCACTGTGCCCCTGTGTACTGTCGCCTCACTCGCCTCCCCCGGTACCACTATTCCCTTGCTAGCCGCTCTAGCACCAACATCCTTCTCCCCCGTAAATCTAGCCCCCTTCCAAACTCCACCATGGCCGAACGCGAACCGCGCAGTATCCATATGAGCCGCGATTGGAGCAATCTCCCCAGTGACATCCTCGACCTCTATTGTTCGTGTATGGATATGTTGAGCGCCCTGCGGCTGGCTGCATGCTCGAGGGACATGCACACGGCCATCGTCGAAGTGAGGCCTAAGCTTTTCAAGACACCATGCTTGCTGCTATCTGGTCTTGCGAGATTGGCTCACCATGATACGGAGGCGTGCATGATGCCCCTCTACTTCAATCTGATCTCCATTAGCCGAAACTTATTTGCAGGTATGTAGTGGGTCACCGTACATCATTTCCCTCGACATCGATCCAATCACCATCGTCCGAAACTTCTTGGCAGGTATGTACTGGGTCGGTATGAACTCCCATTGGATGGCTGCCTTCAGAGAAGACGGTAAAAAGTTGGTGCTCGTGAACTTCCAGACCTCCCATGAGATTATCCTTCCTCCTTTGGATTATATAGAGTATTACCATCGCGGTCCAAGTCATCTAGATTACTACGTCAGTTAGACGGACCTTGTTTTGCATAAGATTGTAATCTGCCAAGTGCCCACATGACATGCGAGTTACGCAGACTTCAAGCTAATTGCCTTGTTTGATCGCGGACTCGCCTATCTTTACGCCGGTGCCTTCTTTAGCTGGAGACAACTCGGCTCGCAGTGGATCATCGTCAAAGCTGATACACACTTCTGTGATGCTATTGAACACAATGGCATCATCTACGCGATCGAAAAAGCAGATGGCACCATGTATTGCTGGGACGGCGCGTGTAAGTTGTTTCCTCTCATGTTAATGATGACGCCATGACACTGTTTGAACTTTTTGTGATGATTGGCATATCTCTGTTTGAGTATAATTTGAGTAGAACTATGGCAATGTATTAGAGACGTCGTAAATCAGCTATATTTGGAATGAGTTAATTCATGCGATTGTGACCATGTCATTACAGCCAATTTGTACCCTGAATAATCAAATGGTTAGGAATATATGGATATTATCCTTATTTTACAGTAATCTATATACTACTACTAAATATGAGTGTGTATCAATGGACATGTTAGTTTCCTCATTTTCATGATGTAGAAACATGCACCACACTATTGGTTTCATCTAACCATACATTAGGGAAGTAAATGTGCATATGGAGAACTCTATATTTGGAAGTAGTGAAATCCTGCAATGCTTACCATGTGTACATACCTATATTCGCCCTTCAGCAATCAATGGCTAGAATGATATCCTCACAAAAAATTTGCCCACAGAACACGAGTATATAACAATGCATGGTCTGTTAGTTACCTTGAAGAATTTGTTTGTGAGGACAGAACATGATTACATAACATGCATGACATGGTAGTTTCCTGTGAAGAATCGATTGCGAGATAACATGAGTATAACCATGCATGGCACTTCTATATTTTCGAACCCAGTATACATTTCCCTGTATTTTCCTCCCAGTTCCAATAGGGACATATCAATGTTGTTTCTTGCATTATCCTACTCATACTCTGAACAATGCTGATCTTACATTAACAATGCATGTCCTTTTTGATATGATGCAGTGTCCCTACAGTTACTGCCCTTTGTAATCACACCACCTTTGCCAAAAACAGGGAAGCACAACTGGTTCCTCGCTCAATCAGACGACGGCAAAAGACTGATGATCATTCGGACACATGAGCCGGAAAAGTTATATTGCAAAAACCCCACTGTATACAAGCACCATTGAGGGAGTCCTGGATTAGGGGGTGTCCGGATGGCCGGACTATACCTTCAGCCGGACTCCTGGACTATGAAGATACAAGATTGAAGACTTCGTCCCGTGTCCGGAAGGGACTTTCCTTGGCATGGAGGGCAAGCTTGGCGATACGGATATGTAGATCTCCTACCATTGTAACCGACTTTGTGTAACCCTAACCCTCTCCGGTGTCTATATAAACCGAGGGGTTTTAGTCCATAGGACAACATACAGAACAACAATCATACCATAGGCTAGCTTCTAGGGTTTAGCCTCTCTGATCTTGTGGTAGATCTACTCTTGTACTACCCATATCATCAATATTAATCAAGCAGGACGTAGGGTTTTACCTCCATCAAGAGGGCCCAAACCTGGGTAAAACATCGTGTCCCCTGCCTCCTGTTACGATCCGCCTTAGACGCACAGTTCGGGACCCCCTACCAGAGATCCGCCGGTTTGCACCGACATTGGTGCTTTCCTTGAGAATTCCTCTGTGTCATCGCTGTTAGGCTTGATGGCTCCTATGATCATCGATAGAGATGCATTCCAGGGTGAGACTTTTCTTCCCGGAACAGATCTTTGTATTCGGCGGCTTCGCACTGCGGGCCAACTCGCTTGGCCATCTGGAGTAGATCGAAAGTTACGCCCCTGGCCACCAGGTCAGGTTTGGAAGCTTAAACTACACGACCGATATCCGCGGAGACCTGATCTTCAACGGATTTGAGCCCCTGCCTTGTGCATCACACGGTCACGATGAGTATGATTTAGCTCTACCATCAGACAATGTTCTGGAGATCGCACCGGCAGCCGCTCCAACCCTCAATTCGGAGCCAGTTGCACCGTCCATGGACGGGTGGATGGACCCCGCCACGGAGGCCTTATCCTCAGCGGCGATCGAGCCGAACATCAACCTTACCGTGCACGAGATCCGTGTTGTCAAACTACCGGATCCTTCTCCGGCCACGGACTCCGAACCGCCGGAGCCCGTTCCTAGCGAATCCGATTGGGCGCCGATCATGGAGTTTACCTCCACGGATATTTTCCAGCACTCGCCCTTTCGCGACATACTGAACTCATTAAGGTCTCTCTCCTTGTCAGGAGGATCCCTGGCCGAACTATGTCCGGCAGGATTGGGATGCAAACGACGAAGAAATTCACTGCCCACCCACCACCTACTTAGTAGCCACTGTCGACGACTTAACCGACATGCTCGACTTCGACTCCGAAGACATCGACGGTATGGACGACGATGCGGGAGACAAAGAGGAACCACTGCCCACAGGGCACTGGACAGCCACCTCATCATACGATATATACATGGTGGACACACCCAAAGAAGGCAATGGCGACGAGACAACCGAGGATGACCTGTCGGAGTAATGGGCCACGGGTAGGCCAACCCGGGTCCTAGAACCTTTCAAGACATCGGGGCAGGCTGCACCCCTCAAGACCCTAGGACGAAGAGCCGCCTCCTGAGGGGTCGACGGCAAGACGGCCGACTGCCCGCTCACGGCCGAGTCCCAGGGACGACTTCCAGAGAAGCCGGCTTTGGGGAGTCGGCCAGCGACTCTAACAAACCCCATGACCTCATCAAAGGGGACGAGGCAGGGGCGTGGCTACAGTGAAGCCCACCCCCGCCCCTCACCAAGGGCAGGCATGGCCACAACACGCCGTACCCCGGAAGATCTCCGTGCGGCGTGGCACTGTTGCCATGCCGGCCCTGACATCGGTACCGCAGGGCCGAATCCTGCACCCACGACGGCTTGTCTGTACAGCCTGGAGGCAGTAGGCCCCACCAGTCAGTGAGACCTCAGGAGACGGCAGGAGAACCACCAGTCGGACCCGTCGGGAGTCGGCCCGGGGGAGTCGGCCGAGCCCTCCCCCAGGGCCCACGTGCCATTAATCAAGATGTGATGGGGAGAGGCAACAATAATCGCCCGCCAGGCGGCGGGGCTGTTGCCACGACCTCATGATCAAGCCCGCGTCATCAGAAGCACGGCCACAGTAAGCAGCAGCCGGCAAGACCCGCCCGTGGCGGACGCGGACTGTCAGCTCCGTACCAGGCCAGTCGGCGGGGCCCGCCAGTCGACGGGCCGCAGCGGTCGGCAGAGAAGACGGAGGCCAGAGACATTGATGGCTGGGCCCGCGCCCATCTGGATTACCATTGTACCCCTGGGGGGTAGGCCTATATAAACCCCCCAGGGCACCCATGCAAAGGGTTGGAACCCATTAGCTCTAGACCAGATCATATAGAAGGGAGAGAGCTAGCCTTGCCCTCTCCTACCACCAGAAAATAGCTCAAGGAGCAACCGTGTAAACACTTTGGCCATAGTGATCATGCGGAGACCCCGCAGAGCAGCAGTAGGGGTATTATCTCCCCGGAAAGCCCCGAAGCTGGGTAAGATTCACCGGCGTGCATGTCTTCGCCTCATCCTGTTTCTAGGCACCGGCGACGTTCTACTCGCCCCCACCATGATAAGCCATCCGTTGGCATATGTCGCACCAAACCCCCGACATTTGGCGCCCACCATGGGGCCTGGTGCACCGCCGTCCAGAGATCTGTTCTAGACGGGAACTATTTTCCTCCCTGACGAGCGCAGCCAGCTAGGCACGCCAGATGGAGTTTGCGCCGACACGCTAAGCGGCGTCGAGATTGCCTGCGCGGTCAGCTCCTTGGCCGAACTTGTCGGCGAGGTCCGCCTCTCCGATGAACCTGCATCCAACGCAGGCACGGGCGGCCCTGAGAACCTCCTCGCGGGCCTCCTTGATCAACTCCACGTTTCCGGCGAGCCTGCCGTAGACTTGGAGTCCGTAGGCTCCACCGACCCAATGCTGGTCGACTCCGACACCGCGTTGCTCGACGCGTTCCCCACAAATGTGGTGGTCTACGACGAACCTCTCCCCCACGCAGAGAGCAACGGAAGCACCGTCACCAAGGTGCTAGTCATCAGTCATGACGAGCTCCCCGGTGGAGGAGCGCCTGACTCACTCGGCGCGGCGCTGCAAGACCTAACTGCGCCCATTTCGGAAGACGCCAACGCAGAGACGTTGGAGGCACGCCGCCTTCACCTCGTTGAAAGCGCGAAGAAGCTGGCCAGCATGAGGCGCTTGTCAAAAGCCTATCAGCGGGAGATGGATCGCGCCGTCGGCGGCTCGCCGGCCCCGGCGGGGCCCAGCCGCCTTGGCGCGGTCCGGCAGCGCGGCGTAGCCATCGCCAACCTGTTTGGGGCAAGCCGCCCTGTGTACGCTACACCAGCGGAGAACATCCGAGCCGCCCAGGCAGCGGCGGACGAGCTGGAAAATTTCGGGGGCGAAGAACGCCGCCTCATGATGGAGCGAGTTCAGCGACTCCTCGACGCGGCCGCCGCGCAGAACAAGGCCGGCTGCCGCATGGAGGCGCCGCAACGGCCAAACGACGACCTTCGCCGAGATCAAGGCGCGACGTCTCGGACGCCGACTGGCAGCGCCCGAGGAAGAAGAGACAAGGAGCCGGCTGTCAGCCACAGTCGGACTCGCATTACCATAGAGCGCGACCGAGATGGCCGCCCAAGAGCAGTGGAACGACGGACGACTGTCCGCCTCCCCCTCCCCGCAAGGAGAGGCGAGTCTCCCTGCCGCCTGTTGACCATCCGACTCTCGGTGACCGCCTTGGCCGCCGAGAGGGAGTTGGAGAGAACGACGCCTGCCACCGGATCGACCGACTCCACCGATCCTTAGCACTGGAAGAGGAAGACGAGCTGGGTCCGCCTTGTTTCGGGCCCCGCATTCGGGATGAGCCCTTTCCCAGAGGGTTCACACTCCCAAGAGACACGCCCAAGTATACCGGCTCCGTGAAGCCGAAAGACTGGCTAGTCGACTACTCCACGGCTGTCAGCATAGCAAACGGCAACAAGCGCGTCGCCGTAAAGTACGTTCCGCTCATGCTCCAAGGCACGGCCCGGACATGGCTGAACAGCCTAAAGCCCCGCAGCATCAACAGCTGGGTCGACTTCACCGAAGCGTTCGTCCGCAACTTCACCAGCACGTAAAGCGTCCTCCCAAGCCTCGTCAGCTCTCCTTGTGCGTGCAAGGCCCCGACGAGTCGACTCGCGATTACCTCACGCGTTGGGCCGAGCTTCAGAACTCCTGCGAGGGCGCGCACGAGGTGCAGGCCATCGAGTACTTCACGGCCGGGTGCAGAGAAGGCACCCTCCTCAAGCGCAAGCTCCTTTGCGACGAGCCAGAAACCCTCGACGAGCTGATGATCATAGAGGACAAGTACGCCACAGCCGACTCCTCCATGAAGGCAGAGATTCAAATCAGCACAACTGGCAAAGTGGCTCCTCAAGCTCCAAGAACTCCTACGGCAGATGCCGGCCGGCGACAACAACAGGGCCACAACAAGTGCAAGGCCCCGCAGCCGGCTTCCAGCAGCCGGCAGGTCGCGACCGTTGAAGCCCAGCAGCCAGATGAGCAGCCCCCGCCCAAGCGACAGAAAGGTGGCAAGCCAAACTGGTTGCCTGCCTTCTCCTATGAGCCGACCTTGGTGCAAGTTCCACAGCAGCGCAAAGCCGTCGAATCACACCACCCGGAAGTGCCACTGGCTCACCAGGATCGCCAAGGGAGACAGCCTCCTGCCTCCCCCGCCTGTTGGGCAGCCGCCTCCGCCATCGCCCTAGCAGCCGGCTGTCAGGCCCGTCGATGCGGTACAAGACGAATACCCTGAAGAACATGGAGCCTATGTGGTGTTCACTAGTGTGGCTGATGATCGACGCAGCAGGCGGCTACAGCGACAAGAGGTGAACGCAGTAGCGTCGGAGACGCCAGAGTTCATGCATTGGTCTGAGAAGCCCATCAGTTGGAGCAGGGCTGACCACCCAGAAGTGATGCCTTGTCCGGGCTCCTATGCTTTGGTCCTGAACGCCACCTTTGCTACGGATAGACGAGCCGCGTGTTTCTCGCGAGTTCTGATAGACGGGGGCAGCAGCATCAATATCCTGTACAAGGACACCATGGAGAAGTTAGGAATCAAGCAAAGACAGCTTCAGAACAGCCGAACTGTGTTCCGCGGCATTGTTCCTGGTCTTTCCTGCTCGCCAATCAGCAAGATCCTGATGGACGTCCTCTTTGGGGACAAAGATCACTTCCGTAGAGAGCCCGTTTGGTTTGAGGTGGTGGATCTTGAGAGCCCATACCATGCGCTGCTTGGCCGACCTGCCTTGGCCAAGTTCATGGCGGTCCCCCACTACGCCTACCTCAAGATGAAGATGCCCAGTTCCAAGGGAATTCTGACTGTGGCTGGCGACTACCGGAAGTCGTCTGCTTGCGCAGCAGAGAGCAGTCGGCTGGCCGAGTCCTTGGTAATCGCGGCTGAGAAGAGGCTCCTTGAGCGAGTTGTGGCGATGGCCAGCAAGCAGCCTGAGGTGTCGCCCAACCCAAAAGAGTCGGAGGCTGAGGGTTCGTTCAAGCCGGCCAAAGAGACAAAGAAGATACCCTTGGACCCGGAGCACCCAGAGAGGTACGCCGTCATAGGTGCAAACCTCGACAGCAAATAGGAAGGCGAGCTCATAGATTTCCTCCGTGAGAATTGAGACATCTTTGTATGGTCCCCCAAAGACATGCCAGGTGTACCGACGGAATTCGCCGAGCACAAATTACATGTCCGATCTGATGCAAAGCCGGTCAGACAGCCCCTGCGCCGCTTATCAGAAGAGAAGAGAAGAGTTGTCGGAGAAGAGATAGCCCGACTCCTAGCAACCGGCTTCATTATGGAAGTGTTCTTTCCAGAATGGATAGCAAATCCGGTCCTAGAACTAAAGAAGAACAAGCAGTGGCGAATGTGTATTGACTACACGAGCCTCAACAAGGCCTGCCCCAAGGACCCATTTGCTTTGCCAAGAATCGATCAGGTGATAGACTCCACAGCCGGATGCGAGCTGTTGAGTTTTTTGGATGCATATTCAGGATAACACCAGATCAAGCTAAACCCGGCTGACAGACTGAAAACCGCCTTCATCACGCCGTTTGGAGCCTTCTGCTACCTCACCATGACGTTCGGCTTAAGGAACGCTGGCGCCACCTTTCAGCGTTGCATGCAGAAGTGCCTCCTCAAGCAGCTCGGCAGGAACGCCCACGTTTACGTGGACGACGTGGTGGTGAAGACGGAAAAACGTGGGACGCTGCTGGAAGACCTCAAGAAGACTTTTGAGAACCTGCGCTAGTTCCAGATCAAGCTCAACCCCGAGAAGTGTGTCTTCGGAGTACCAGCCGGCCAGCTCCTTGGCTTCCTAGTCTCTGAACGCGGCATAGAATGCAACCCAGTAAATATCAAGGCCATTGAGAGAATGGAGGTACCCGGCCGACTGCTGGACATGCAGAAGTTCACCGGTTGCTTGGCGTCCATCAGCCGGTTCATCAGTCGGCTGGGCGAGAAAGCTCTCCCCTTGTACCAACTCATGAAGAAGACCACTTTTTTTGAGTGGAACCATAAGGCGGACGAAGCTTTTCACCAGTTGAAGAAGATGCTGACTACTCCACCCATCCTGGCGGCTCCGACTCCCAAGGAACCCATGCTCCTGTACATCACCGCCACCAGCCGAGTAGTCAGCACGGTCATTGTAGTGGAACGCAAGGAGGAAGGCAAGGCGCTTCCCGTTCAGAGACCGGTATATTACCTGAGCGAGGTACTGTCGACCTCCAAGCAGAACTACCCCCACTACCAGAAGATGTGCTATGGCGTACACTTTGCTGCCAAGAAATTGAAGCCTTACTTTCAAGAGCATCCAATCACGGTGGTCTGCACGGCCCCACTTGCCGAGATCATTGGTAGCCGAGATGCTTCTGGCCGAGTGGCCAAGTGGGCCATAGAGCTGGCTCCTTACACCATCCACTACCAGCCCCGCACCGCCATCAAGTCACAAGCACTGGCTGACTTCCTCGTCGACTGGGCCGAGACCCAGTACCTACCTCCAGCACCTGATTCCACCCATTGGCGGATGCATTTCGACAGCTCCAAGATGCGCACAGGCTTGGGAGTCGGTGTCATCCTCACCTCTCCCAAAGGCGACAAGCTCAAGTATGCGCTGCAAATCCACTTTGCCGCCTCCAATAACGTCGCCGAGTATGAGGCGCTCATTCACGGGCTCCGGCTTGCCAAAGAGCTTGGCATCCGCCGGATCTTGTGTTATGGTGACTCGGACTTAGTGGTCCAGCAATCATCTGGGGACTGGGACGCGAAAGATGCAAACATGGCGAGCTACCATTTCCTCATGCAGCAACTTAGCGGGTATTTCAAAGGGTGCGAGTTCCTCCATGTGCCAAGGAATGAGAATGACCAAGCAGATGCATTGGCACGAATCGGCTCTACCCGCCAAGCAATACCATCTGGTGTCGCCCTTCAACGCCTCCTCAAGCCGTCTGTGAAGCCTTCACCAGAATCAGACTCCATTTTTGTGCCGGCTCCTCCCGAAGACGTCGGATCCGGCTCCAGAGCTCCGGCAGTCGGAACGAGGATTTTGGCGGAAGACCCCAAAGCTGCCACAGCCAAACCCGGCTCGGGGACTACGGTGGCGGACTCGGAGACTCCACAACCCGGCCCAAGGACCGCGCCAGTCGGCCTGGGGACTTCATCAACCCAGCAAGCGGCTATTGACTCCAACCCGCCGCCTCCCATCCCAACCACCCTCGTCCAAGTCGCAGTTCTGGCAGTCAAAGAAATAGCAGCACCCTCATGGGCCCAGCCCATCCTCAAATTCCTGGTGAACAAAGAGCTGCCAACTGATGAAACTTCAGCTCAGCAAATACAACGTCGGGCGGCAGCCTACACCATAGTCAACAGAGAGCTGGTCAGGCGCAGCGTCACTGGTGTCTACCAGCGCTGCGTAGAGCCAGAGCAAGGCCAAGCGATTCTCAAAGACATGTTTCTTCTGGCCAACTGCCTTGGAAGAGGCCAAGGAGCTGGTCCAAAGATGCAAGGGGTGTCAGAAGTTCAGCTCCAAGCCGCACCAGCCAGCTTCTGCACTCAAGACCATCCCCATTGCCTGGCCTTTCGCAGTTTGGGGTCTAGACATGGTGGGACCATTCAAAATAGCACGAGGTGGTTTAACCCACTTACTTGTCGCAGTGGACAAGTTCACCAAGTGGATAGAAGCAAAGCCAATCAAGAAGCTGAATGGTCCGACTGCTGTAACTTTCATCTCCGATATCACAATTCGGTACGGCATACCACACAGCATCATCACCCACAACGGCACAAATTTCGCCAAAGGCGCCTTGGCCTATTTCTGCGCAACCCAGGGCATCCGACTGGACCTAGCGTCTGTCGCCCACCCGCAGTCAAACGGCCAAGTGGAGCGAGCAAACGGCCTCATCCTGTCCGGCATCAAGCCTCGGTTGATCGAGCCTCTGGAGCGCTCGGCTGGCTGCTAGCTCGATGAGCTGCCAGCCGTCCTCTGGAGTCTGCGCACGACTCCAAACAAGTCAACTGGCTTCACGCCCTTCTTCCTCGTCTACGGTGCCGAAGCCGTCATCCCAACGGACATAGAGTTCGACTCCCCACGAGTCACCATGTACACCGAGGAGGAAGCAGAAGAAGCACGACAAGACGGCGTCGATCTGCTGGAAGAGGGCCGGCTGTTGGCACTCAGCCGGTCCAGCATCTACCAGCAGAGCCTGCGCCGATACCACAACAGGAAGGTCAGGCCAAGATCTTTCCAAGAAGGCGACCTTGTGCTCCGGCTGATCCAGCGAACAGCCGGCCAGCACAAGCTGTCGGCGCCTTGGGAAGGCCCTTCCATCATCAGCAAAGTACTGGGCAATGATTCCTACTACCTGATCGACGCTCAGAAGCCCCGAGCACGCAAGAGGGACGACTCCGGCAAGGAGACAGAGCGGCCATGGAATGCAAATCTCCTCCGAAGATTTTACAATTGATGCAGTATGTACCATGCTACCTTTTGTATTAAAGTACCAAGACTTCGGGCCCCCCGAGGCGAGCTCGAGGACTGCCCTCTTTTGTTTGTATGATAAAAATTATGACTGCGAGTATATTACTCCTTTTTATGCTGTTTGGCACCGGGCTCGACAAGTCGGCCTGGCGACTTGCCGCCTTGCACTATGAAATGCTTCCTACAGTCGGACAAGTAGTGTGTAAATGCCCAAACCGTCTCCTATCAGAAGCCGCAGCTCGCAGAGCAACTATACGATGGGCAGCAGTAAGGTAGAATGGGCATTCGCATGAAAAAAGGCTAAGGACTCAAAGCATAAAACATAGCTCAAGACGGCTTCCAGCCTTTCTCACAAACCGACTCTCGGATAGTCAGATTGCTGTCTTCTATCTAACTTTCTCAAAAAATCTTGAAAATAGCTAAGTACTTGCTTTCCCAAAGTAGCCTAGCACTTGATCTAGCGACAGTCCGCAGAGCGGCTGTCCGATTGGCAAGGCAAGCAACTAAGAGAAAGCGGCAAAGGAAAAAAGCCAAAAGAGCATTGAGCAAGAAAAGATAGAACTCGGATAAATATATTTACATAACATAGGCCCTTGGCCGAATTTTCGAGCAGAGGTTCAAAATACACCCCGCGGGTGGAATTGTGCGAATGAACAAGTTCTTCAAAGACTATTAAAGCAGACAAAACAAAGATACAGCGGCAGCTCAGGAAGCAGCAGACGGATTCGGAGGGTCGGAGGAGGCGCCAGCGCCAGGCGTCGGGGCGGCCGGCTGGCTAGTCTCGGCTTGATCGCCTCCGGCGGCAGTCGGGTCGGTCGCACGCGGCTCGTTGCTGGAGGCACGGTCAAGCTGAGGCTGGCCGTCTGCTCCATCTTCTGGTGCCTCCGCCTCGCCTCCGTCCTCCGCCTCGCCCTCTTCCTCGATGCTAGAGCCAATCACCTCCGCCGAGTCCTCGCCGTAGTCTGGGTTCATCCCAAACCACTCCGGCGGTACCTCCTCGCCGTCTTCAGACCGCTCGGGGACGAAGATGCTGGTGTCGGTGTACTCAGCGATCGCCGCAGCACGCTTGACGAGGGCGTCTTCCGCGGCCGCCAGCTCCGGCTGGGCCTCCGACCGAAGCGTGGCCAGCCGGTCTAGGTCCAGCCCCGGATACCATGCCTTGACGAACTCCAAGGCCCGGCGCGCTCCAGCTCAGGCCGAAAAGCCCTTCCAGGCCTCAAGACGACCAGCCGCGACCTCCAGCCAGTCGGCCGTCAGGCTGGGGGTGCACGGAGCCTGCATATCCGGCCATAGGGCGGCAATTGCCTGGGCACCGACACGCTGAAGCCGGCGCAGCATCCGGTGAGCCGGTCGAAGCCGAGCCTCGATGCTCAGGATGTGCTCGTCAAGAGTTCGGGGGGCATCGGCGGCAATCTTTGCACCCTCCGCCCTCCGACCTTCACGGTCAGCCTCGATGGCTTGGATGGCGGCCTGCGACTGCCCAGGGAAGAAGTCTGCAAAGACACTAAGAAACGAAGAAGCAAGTCAAAAACCAAGAGTCGGCATGATTTAAGTCGGCAGCTCGAAGAAAGAAAATAACGAAACTCACCATCAACGATGTCTTCAATCTCGTGGAAGCCGGAGGACAGCAGCGCCTCCTTGTCAGACCAGGAGGAGCGCTCGCTCGCGAACTCGGCCAGGAGGGTGGTTTCCATCTCCTCCGCCTCCCTCTGCGTCTTCACAAGCAGCTCCTTCTGCTCTGCCAATTGAGTGGCCAGCAGATCGCGCTCCATGGCGAGCTTGCCGCACTCCTCCTCTTTGGCGCGCAAAGCGGAGTTGGCGTCGCTCAGCTGCTATTGAAGAGCAGCGTTGGCCCCTAAAAAGAAGAAAGAAAGAAGGCGTCAAGTCATTAGTAAAGAAGGTCGCCGGGGAGATCCGGCCCGACTGCTCAGCAGTCGGCCCGAATCTCGGGGACTACAGCCCGCGGGTGCGCCAGCGCGCCCCCGCAAAGAAGGAAAAGAACTTACTCCGGCTCTTCGACAGATTGGCGGTACGCTTGCCCAGCTCTTCAACATTATGGTTGAAGGCAATGACGCGGAGGTTGTGGTAATCCTGCGATGAACGTTTCAGACAAAAGTTAACACCCAAAGTTCATCAATTGCAGTTCCGAGCTGCTTGCTCGGCAGCCAGCCCGAAACTCGGGCCTACACCCAGTGGGTGCGCTGGCGTTCCCCCACAGAAAGGAACAAGAAAAACAAAGACCAAAGGGAAAAAACATACCCGGACGGCTGCCCGCGACGCCAGGGATGCCTTGGTGCAACTCTGGAGAGCGTCTCCCTCAGCGCGAAGCTTTGCTAGGACGTCCAGGAGCGCCTGGTTCAGCGGCCCTGTGCCGCCTCCTCGCACCCACCCAGTAGGCATGGCGCTTGTCGCCTCGGCGTCTGGGATCGCCGAGCTGGCGGTGCCGGCTTCCAGGGGGCGGGGTGCCAAAGTCGCCTTCTCCAGACGGCGGCGCGTTGGCGAGCCGACTTGAAGAAGTAGCCTCGCCACGGCCTCGTCTTCGGTCGGCGGCACCGGAGGGCCCGCCGGCTGCCCGCCTTGCGCATCTTCAGACGGCGGCAGAGGCGGAACATTCACATCCGGCGTAGAGGGGTCGCCGCCCTCCCCCTCCACAACGGGGTTCTCCCCGCCGGCTTCCCCAGTCTGCCTTGTGAACTCCGGAGGCGGCGGCGCAGAGTTCAATGGGGTAACAAGCACCGCCGACTGGCGGCGTGCGGCTTCCTCAGCCTGCTGCTTCACCGCAGCAGCGGTTTCGGCCTCCGCCAGTTTCTTCTTGGCAGAGGCCTCCACCCTGTCGGCCTCCGCTTTCTCTAGGCGGAGGGCCTCTTCTTCATTGCGCTTCCCCTACGCATTCCGCTCTGTCGCCTCCCGGAGGTCAGCAGCAGGGTCAATCCGCCGAGTGGTGGTGGACGTCTCCGCCGACCCCATGACGGAGGCGGCGGTGACCCTCTCAAGAGAGAGGGGAGCCTTGAAGCAAGAGGGGCAAGCAGAGACTTAGACAAAGTCACAAAGAAAGAATAAAACTTTGAAGACAGAGTACTTACGCGGAGACCAATGGCGGCTTCTTCACTTCCTTACGGAAGCGGATGGCCTTCGCGGCCGCCTAATCCCGCCGGGTCACCGTAGCCGAACCCTTGGGCTTCTTCGGCCGACTGCCGAACAAGGTCGGCACGGCCCTGTGCTTCTTTCCGCCGCCTGGAGCGCCCGGAGCGCCAGAAGAGCCCCCGCCAGGTTGGCTGGCTCCTGGCCGATGGCGAGGGGCGACTTCTCCCTCGGCGTCGTCGTCAGGCCAGTCGGCGAAAGTGGCCGAAGGCCTGAAGTCGCCTGCTGTTCCTCCTCCTCCCTCGGCGTCATCTTCCAGAGCCGCCGCCCCCAGATCGGGGTCGTCGACGTCGCTCTCCGCCCGGTCGGCGAGGAACTCGCGGGCCGGCCCCGAGGTGCCGGCTGGTGAGTGGAGGAGGGGATTCTAACCAAAGCCGGCTGGTCAAAACAAAACTCAGCAAGAAGAAGACAATCCAAAGAAAGAAAAGAAAGGCGACTCACCATGGGCGGGGGGTTGGCGCGGGAGTATGGCTCCTTGCCGAATCACCAGTCCTCCAGGAGCCTGCTGTCCGAGAGGTAGTTCACCATGAAGGCCACCTCTTCGTGAGGCATGTCCTTGGTGCACATCCGACTCGGGTCGTGGTGCCCGCTCATCTGGCATATCATATGAGGGCGGCCTTGGAGTGGGAGAACTCGGCGCGAAACGAAGGCGGCCAGCAGGTCCGGACCAGTCAGACCCTCCGACTATGTCTGCACCCGGAGTCGCGTGATGGCGCCGGCTCCCGCAGGCGTCAGCGACTTGGCCCGGTACGACTAGTTGGGCAGTCGCCCAGCCGGCGGGCCGGCTTCGAAAGCCGGCAAGTTGACCCAGTCCCCCCTCGCGGAGGCGTTCTTGACGTAGAAGTAGGATCTCTGCCACATCTTCACCGACTTGATCAGCGAGATGGAGGGGAAGGGATTGTCAACCCCCGACCTTCGCACGATGATGAAAGCGTCGCACTGAGCCGGCACGCCCGCGGCCTGGGTGCCGAGCTTGGAGAAGAAGAACTCCCCCCAGAGCTCGAGGGTGGGGAGGACTCCGAGGAAGCCTTCGCACAAGGCCACGAAGGCGGACAGTAGCACCACTACGTTGGGGTGAGGTGGTGCGGCTGGAGGCCGTAGAATTCGAGGAAGGACCGGAAGAAACTGCTCGCCGGCAGCCCCAACCCGCGCAGGCAGTGCGAGCGGAAGATAACCCGCTCGCCCTCCTGCGGCGCGGGGGAAATCTCCCCCTTCGGCGCAAGACGCACCTGCACGCGATCCTCGCCGGGGAGCCGACGAGTCCGGCGAAGGAACTCAATGTGGTCTTCATGAACTTCGGAGCCGTCCCAGGTGCCGGAGCGCACTGGGGGAGGCGCGGCGGCAGAGGAAGAACTCATCACGAGCTGTCGCCGAAGCGTTCGCCGAAGCTTGGGCGCGCGGCGGAGCGGAGAACAGAAGAGAAGAGGAAGGAGGAGAACGAGGAGTAGTGGGAAGGAGGGGCGCGCGTGCCCCCCTCTTCCCCCTACTTATAGCCTTGTAGGCTGCGAAGCCGAGGGGGCGGACGTGGGGATTTACTGCACCCACGACCCCACGACCCCCACGATCCATGATAAAGTTACTGCGCGCAGTAACTTCACGGGAATCCCAACCGTCCACCGGGGCCGCAGCGGATCCGCTCGGGCGCCGAGGCGCGGTAGTGGCGGGCCCCGCCTATGGGCATGTCCCGTCGCGCGCGTAGGCTGGCAGGACGGCCTAGCCACGTGCCCTCGCGTGACAGGCCTAGAACGGGCGGCGACCTGGAGGCTTAGCTAGCACGCCACTTAAATCCTGCCGCGATGTTCGAAATACTGAGCGAATCGAAATTGAGTGAGTCCAAGTTGAGAATGTCCGACTCCTTCTAGTCGGCCCGGCAGAAGTCAATCAAAGCCCATGTGTCGAGCACCCGAAAAGAGAAACTGCTGAGGCTTCTCGGCCGATCGTCCGCGGCGCCTCACCAGCTTCGGGGACTACTGTCGGAGTAATGGGCCAGGGGTAGGCCAACCCGGATCCCCGAACCTTTCAAGACATCGGGGCAGGCTGCGCCCCTCAAGACCCCAGGACGAAGAGCCGCCTCCTCAGGGGTCGGTGGCAAGACGGCCGACTGCCCGCTCACAGCCGAGTCCCAGGGATGACTTCCAGAGAAGCCGGCTTTGGGGAGTCGGCCAGCGACTCCAACAAACCCCATGACCTCATCAAAGGGGACGAGGCAGGGGCATGGCTACAGTGAAGCCCACCCCCGCCCCTCACCAAGGGCAGGCATGGCCACAACACGTCGGACCCCAGAAGATCTCTGTGCGGCGTGGCACTGTTGCCATGTCGGCCCTGACATCAGCACCGCAGGGCCGAATCCTGCACCCACGACGGCTTGTCTGTACGGCCCGGAGGCAGTAGGCCCCACCAGTCAGTGAGACCTCGGGAGACGGCAGGAGAACCACCAGTCAGACCCGTCGAGAGTCGGCTCGGGGGAGTCGGCCGAGCCCTCCCTCGGGGCCCACGCGCCATTAATCAAGATGTGATGGGGAAGGCAACAGTGATCGCCCGCCAGGCGGCGCGGCTGTTGAAACAACCTCATGATCAAGCCCGCGTCATCAGAAGCACGACCACAGTAAGCAGCAGCCGGCAAGACCCACCCGCGGTGGACGCGGGCTGTCGGCTCCGTACCAGGCTAGTCGATGGGGCCCGCCAGTCGGCGGGTCCCCAGTGGTCGGCAGAGAAGACGAAGACCAGAGACACTGACGGCTGGGCCCGCGCCCATCCGGATTACCATTGTACCCCTGGGGGTAGGACTATATAAACCCCCAGGGCACCCATGCAAAGGGTTGGAACCCATTAGCTCTAGACCAGATCATATAGAAGGGAGAGAGCTAGTCTTGCCCTCTCCTACCACCAGAAAACAGCTCAAGGAGCAACCGTGTAAACACTTTGGCCATAGTGATCATGCGGAGACCCCGCAGAGCAGCAGTAGGGGTATTATCTCCCCGGAGAGCCCCAAAGCTGGGTAAGATTCGCCGGCGTGCATGTCTTCGCCTCATCCCGTTTCCAGGCACTGGCGACGTTCTACTCACCCCCACCATGATAAGCCATCCGTTGGCATATGTCGCACCAAACCCCCGACATAAGGGCATCACCATTCTCCAGTGTTCAAAGTATATCTCCTTTTTTCAAGTTATATAATTTGAGCTCAGTGTCTTTTTGATGATGTACACTTGTTTGGGCCAGTGAGGTGTCGTTGAATATGGGCCGAGTAGTAATGCAATGCCAAACAGGTCAATTATGACTCTCAGGCCGGGCTCTCAAAAGATCCTGAAAAAAAAGGCCGGGCTCTCCAAAAAAGAATGAATAAGGACTCTTAGGCCGACATGTGGGCGCCGCCGGTGTTTTTGTGCGCTTGCGCGCCGAGAGCATATTGGCGCGTGCTCGAAATTCATGCTACCTTTTCATCCGCAGTCTCCCGCCCCTCCCCCACCTCTGGAATCTCGATTCCTACTCCAGTTCCCCCAAATCCCCCTCCTGTACTCCCTATACTCAAGCGCACTATCATGTGTCGATCAATGCGGATCTCCGAGCCCGAGATCCTGAGGTCCGTCCTACCTTCGGTCGCTGCATGCTGTCGCTCAACAGTGGCATGGCGGCGCTTGACGAACAGTTTGCTGGCAAAGTGCTGATGGTAACTGAGGGAGTCCTGGATTAGGGGGTGTTCGGATAGCCGAACTATACCTTCAAGCCGGACTCCTGGACTATGAAGATACAAGATTGAAGACTCCGTCCCGTGTCCGGAAGGGACTTTCCTTGGCGTGGAAGGCAAGCTTGGCGATACGGATGTTCAGATCTCCTACCATTGTAACCGACTCTATGTAACCCTAACCCTCTCCGGTGTCTATATAAACCAGAGAGTTTTAGTCCGTAGGACAACATACACATCAACAATCATACCATAGGCTAGCTTCTAGGGTTTAGCCTCTCTGATCTCGTGGTAGATCTACTCTTGTACTACCCATATCATCAATATTAATCAAGCAGGACGTAGGGTTTTACCTCCATCGAGAGGGCCCGAACCTGGGTAAAACTTCGTGTCCCTTGCCTCCTGTTACCATCCGGCCTAGACGCACAGTTCGGGACCCCCTACCCGAGATCCGCCGGTTTTGACTCCGACATTGGTGCTTTCATTGGGAGTTCCTCTGTGTCGTCGCCATCAAGAAGGATGCCTCGCCCCGTCTTTAAAGACGGCACCGTTGCTAAGGGAGCTTTGGTTGTCGGCCAAACCCTCCAGCTAGGTGGTTTTCTTATGACGACATGTTCGGCTTCTGCGCCGACGATGACCTCTCGAGCCATCGAAAACAATCTTCATGTCAACTCGGAACTTGCCGAGCAGTTAGATCCAATAGAGCTTTCCTCCATAAACGAGCTCTTGGATCGCTTCGCCGCCCTGGGAGTCGCTACGGATTACGACCAGATTGGGCCTAAAACCGATCTGAGAGAGATTAACTCTCCCCAAGCCACCCATCACGTTGCCGTGGTAGAGGGACAGTGCGGCGACCCTTCATCTATCTTAAGGACTCGCTACGTCCGGATTCCCGATCCCTCCAAGCCGGATGTCCGCAGAGGGGAGGATATCACTCAAGACCTAAACCTAGAATCAGGCGACGGACTGGATTCATTGGACGACATCAGGAATCCAAATTTTCGAGTTCGGAAATTCCTCGGCCTCTGAGCCTCAGAAGGGGTAAGGCTTCGGATTTAATTCCACCCACCCACCCGAACATTAGCGATCTATCCCAAATCAGGAAGAGCCCAAAGAAACAGTACATCATTACTGGGCCAGATTCCTCCTGGTTATGAACAGGATAAAGGGCTGCCGCGAGGAAGACGCAATTTCATTCTTCTGCAATAATTGCACGGACAAGGGAATACTCAACGCCATAAGTCGTTGTGATATTACACGCTTCGTTGACTTAGCGTCCATAGTACGAAAGTACTGTGCGATGGAAAGTGCCCGGAAAACCGAAACAAAATTTTGGGACAATCCGGCCCTTAAGGCAAGCCCAGTCCAAAATAAAAGGGTGCATCATCGCCAGACACCCGGGTCAAACACCAAAAGGCAAAAACCCTCTACAGGGCATGGAACCGTACTGGAAGGATGGCTTAATGGACCCTGTAAAATTCATAGTACAGAGGACGCCACACCAACTCACAGCCTTAGAGCATGTTGGATACTCCGGCAGGTGGCCAAAATTGGCGAAAACCTCCTAATTCCGGAGGCCACAGAAAGCCACCCCAGAGACACCAATACGGTATTAACAGTCTTCGAGACCTTCGCATCAAATAATATGCGAAAAAGGACACTCCGCAGCCTTGCCGAAGTCTACCAAGTAGCAACAATAAACCCATGGAGTGACACGGCCATCACCTTTAACGCCAGTGATGAACCTAAATTCCGAACAGCCCGAGCACCAGCTGCATTGGTCCTCAGTCCAATAGTGGACGGCTTTCGTCTTACCAAGGTACTCATGGACGGCGGCAGCGGATTGAACCTCATTTATGAGGAAACTCTTCAAAAAATGGATATAGACTGGAACCGCATCATGCGAAGCAGCACAACCTTTAGAGGAATAATCCCCAGTCGGGAAGCGCGCTGTACAGGAAAAATCACACTAGATGTGGTGTTCGGCACGCCGGACAATTACAGGTCCGAAGAGGTCACGTTCCATGTGGCCCCGTTCAGCAGCGGTTATCACGCTTTGCTAGGGCGGGAAGCATTCACAATCTTCCAAGCAATACCCCATTACGGGTACATGAAGCTCAAGATGCCCGGGCCTAACGGGATCATCACTCTCGCTAGTGATCCGGACATAGCACTCCGCGCCGAAAACAAGACAGCCGCACTGGCCCTCGAGGCACTATCCGAAGCCCTAGCGGCTGAGGAGCTGACTGCGCTGCGCTCTATGGTGAATAGGGATGATGTGGTACTCGACAAAAGATCCAAATCCACCTCCTTTAAACCAGCGGATGAAATAGTTAAATTCCAAGTCCATCCAACGGACCCAAATAAAACAGCTTCCATCGGGGCACAGTTAAACCCTGATGTCGACGCCGCATTGCGAGAGTTCCTACGAGAGAACTGGGACATTTTCGCCTGGCACCCTTCAGACATGCCAGGAATCCCACGCAGGCTGGCCGAGCATAGCTTAAATATCCAAACAGGATTCAAACCTGTCAAACAGGCTCTCCGGCATTTTTCCGAACCTAAGAGACAGGCTATGGGAGAGGAGCTAGCAAAGCTATTAGAGGCCGGATTCATCAGAGATATAAAACATCCGGACTGGCTAGCAAACCTGGTGATGGTACCAAAGAAGGACAAATCCTGGCGCCTGTGTGTTGATTTTAAAGACCTTAACAAGGCTTGCCCAAAGGATCCCTTCCCCCTCCCCCGCATCGATCAAATTATCGATGCGACCGCAGGACACGATTCGTTGTGTTTCCTCGACGCATATTCTGGCTACCATCAAATCAAGATGGCAGAACCAGACCAAGCCGCAACGGCATTTATCACACCATACGGGCCATTCTGCTTCAACACGATGCCCTTCGGGCTCAAAAACGCCGGCGCAACATATCAGCGCATGATTCAGACATGTTTGGCAAGCCAGATCGGTAAAACAGTGGAGGCATATGTAGATGATGTGGTCATCAAAACAAGACATGTTGAATCTCTAGTAGACGACTTGAGGCTCACATTTGATAATCTCTGAACATACGACATCAAGCTCAACCCGGAAAAATGCGTTTTCGGCGTTCCAGCCGGAAAGCTCTTGGGCTTCATTGTATCCAGCAGAGGAATTGAAGCAAATCCAGCCAAGATCCGAGCTCTGTCGCAACTGGATATCCCAAAGGACCTCAAACAAATACAAAAGTTAACTGGATGTGTGGCGGCTCTAAGCCGCTTTATCTCCCGCTTGGGAGAAAAGGCCCTTCCCCTTTACCGCCTCCTTCGACGCACCGAACACTTCAAATGGACGGACGCAGCCACGGCCGGACTCGACGAAATAAAAGCCATACTGGCAACAAACCCAGTCCTGGCCGCGCCAAACACCGGCGAACCAATGCTATTGTACATCGCAGGAACACATCAGGTTGTAAGCGCAGTGCTCGTCGTCGAACGAGAAGCGGACAGACACAAATTCCCCCTTCAAAGGCCGGTCTATTATGTGTCCACTGTCCTCACTCCCTACAAATCACGGTACCCGCATTATCAAAAGATTGTGTACGCGGTATTCATGGCATCTCGGAAGCTACGGCACTACATTCAAGAGTGTTCAATAACAGTAGCCTCGGAAGTACCACTTAACGACATTATAAACAACCGTGACGCAACGGGCCGGATTGCGAAATGGTCCATCGAGCTCCTCCCATTCGACATAACTTATAAGCCACGACGAGCCATCAAGTCACAAGTTTTGGCCGACTTCGTCGCAGAACGGACGGAGACCGAACTCCCTAGAGAGTACGGCACATATTCAAATTGGATCATGCATTTCGACGGCTCCAAAATGTTGGCTGGACTGGGGGCTGGCGTCGTTTTGACGTCCCCCACAGGAGACACAGTTCAATACGTACTACAGATTCTGTACACGGACTCCAACAATGCAGCCGAATATGAGGCCCTTCTACATGGTCTCCGGATGGCAGTATCCATGGGCATCCAACGCCTAGAGGTGCGCGGGGACTCGAACCTCGCAATCTCCCAAATAAATGGAGACTTCGATGCCAAGGATCCGAAAATGGCAGCTTACCGCAACGCCGTCCTAAAAATGTCAGCTCGGTTCGAGGGACTTGAATTTCACCATATAGCCCGGGAAAATAATCAGGCGGCAGATGTCCTGGCACGCATCGGCGCAAAACGCGATGTAGTCCCCCCCAACATCTTCTTGGAAAGGCTTTTCAAGCCATCCGTGGCATGGGAAGGGGAGCCGAACAATAACAGCCCGGACCCAACCGCACTGCCCGACACCGAACATTCTGACACAATCGGAGGCTCTGCCATTGAAATAACACCTTCAGCCCACGTAATAATGGCCGTCATCGCCCCGTGGACAGAACCATTCCTCGCCTACCTTACTAGGCAGGAACTCCCCGAGGACCAAAATGAGGCACGCTGCATAGTGCGGCGATCCAAAGCCTACAGAGTCCACGAGGGAGAGCTTTATAAGAAAAGCACTACCGGAGTCCTTCAAAGGTGCATCTCCGAAGAGGAGGGGCGGAATCTCCTGGCTGAAATCCATGCCGGACTCGGCGGTCATCACGCTGCAGCCCGGTCCCTGGTAAGCAAGGCCTTCCGTACAGGCTTTTATTGGCCGACGGCCCGGGCAGACGCTCAGGACTTAGTCCAACGATGCACCGGCTGCCAGCTCTTTGCAAACCAAAGCCATATGCCACCCACCGCCCTCCAAACTATCCCCATCACTTGGCCCTTTGCGGTCTGGGGGCTTGATATGGTTGGACCCCTTAAAGGCGGAACCCACAAGCACAAATACTTACTGGTCATGGTGGATAAGTTCACCAAATGGATAGAAGCCAAGCCTATTAAGACGGCCAAATCCGGACCTGTGATAGACTTCATATCCGGGGTTGTACACCGTTAAGGCGTCCCCCACAGCATCATCACTGATAATGGCACGAACTTTACGGCCGACGAGGTAAAACTCTGGTGCAAAAACATGGGCATAAAGCTCGATTATGCTTCTGTCTATCACCCACAAACTAACGGCCAGGTCGAACATGCAAATGGTCTTATCATGAGCGGCATCAAACCCAGACTAGTGCGGTCCCTCAAGGAATCTAACACGCACTGGGTAGAGGAGCTCGACTCTGTACTCTGGGGGCTGCGGACCACGCCGAATCGCACCACCGGATACACACCATTCTTCATGGTGTACGGTGCAGAGGCAGTTCTGCCTTGCGACATAATTCATGACTCACCTCGAGTGCGCATGTACGAGGAAAGAGAAGCCAAGCTCAATCGGCAGGACAGTTTGGACGCATTAGAGGAGGAGCGTGACATGGCGAAAGCCCGTTCCGTATTCTATCAATAGCAAGCTCGAAGATACCAAAGCAGAGAAGTACGGGCCAAAAATTACAATGTTGGCAAATTAGTTCTACGCCTGCCGGACAAGAAAAAGGATAAACTCAAGCCCAAGTGGGAAGGTCCCTTCATAATTGACCAAGTCCTAACTGGTGGAGCGTACCGCCTGCGAAACGCATCGAATAACTAACTCGAGCCGAACCCATGGAACGTAGCCCGTCTCCGAAGATTCTATGCCTAGCGCCGGATCCTGTGTTCGTCTCCTTACTCTGTCCATTTTTTATATATTGTCCGTCTTACATTTCTCTCCTTCTCCCTTTTTCTCTCTCTTAGAACCTTTAAAGGCTCACAAATTGACACGCTATCCGCACTCAGTAAACCTGGGGGCTTTTTTAAACAGAAGCTTATTTATACGGGCTTCATGCCTAACACATGTGTCAAACTTCTGCATGTACCTTTTATTCACCATTATATGCATTGATATGACTTAAGTTTTGGCCAAGCTGGGTTGCCTGGCTCCTGTGCTTACCCCTACGTTCCCGATTATTCGGCTAGGTGGTAAAGGGAGCACCTCTGCGATTGTTACCGCCGGATCAGCCGGACGTGTACCTCAAACTGGGTGAAGCCGAAAGCTAGCGTTCTTAAGAGAATATTTGGTCGGTGAACTAAAGATGATCTTTTTCTTTATCAATGTGCCCCCAGGCGTTTTTCCTGCGTTTCTTTTTGCAGCATGGACATGCACTTTAGGGCATGCCCCCCAGGGAAAGGAACCCCTAACGGAACTATTCTCCCTGGAAGATGTTTCTTACTAACCATGTAATATAACATAACTAGTCGGGCACTTGTCTGTTCACGCACTAATGACCCCTACGCCTGGTCTCCACGCATTCCACGGTTCCTATATAACCGCATGGGAATTCGGACACACTCCGGACCGTTAGGCCCCGAGGTTGAAGCCAAAAGGTCGGCCATGACAAATGATCTAAAATCCGGCTAGAAGGCATTATAAATGTCAATTCGATTACATAGTCATTTTGACTGATTGTATTCCTCTTCAATACCACCTAACAGGCTGTCTAATTTACGGTCCTGCTAGGAGTACTTTGCGGCCAACTCTACTTGGTTGTACACTAAGCTTACAGGGATCTCCTTCCCATCGGGCCCTATAGGACCGACCTCGGCCATGTGGTTGGGGTCAGCCTTTGAGTATTGCGTCTTCACCATGGCCCAGGCCTCCCTAGCGCCTTGACGGCAGGCTGATATCTTCCACAATTGGAAGCGCCGCCATGCTCCCTTTAGCTTCTCCGCAAGCTCTCAAATACCTTCGGGCATGGAGACTGTCGGGGATATACCCCGCGGCGTAAACCGGATGGAAGTATAACCCGGCTGACACTTGGCAGTTTACTTGAGATCCAGCTGACACTTGGCGGTTCACTGGCGACCTGCCCTGACCTAGCGGTTTACAAGCAACCCGCCTGGTCATGATGGCTCACTTGTGACCCGGCGGGCGGGTCAGATGGATGACGAGGACCAAGGTCCAGAAGGCCGGTTCATGTTTAAATGGTGGGCCGGTTTATGAGGAAAGCATAAGGAATATTCCCTTACAAAGGAAGCAAGACTAGGACTCCACTTGTAATAGAGTAATCCTAATCCTAATAGGACTAGTCATGTAAACCGCCCCTTCAACATATATAAGGAGGGGCAAGGCTCCCCAAAAGGGGACAAGATTGACAAGTTCCACAAGTTGGACAAGTTAGGTTTAGACAATAGCTCTCGAGATAGAGCACTCTTGTAACTATGATCATCATCATCAATATCAATGAAGCAGGATGTAGGCTTTTACCTCCACCATGAGGGGCCGAACCTAGGTAAAACATCGCGTCTCTCGTCCCGCTCAACCCCTCTCAAGCTACCACATAGATGCGTTGGCCTCGCGACTAAGTCCTGACAGTAAGGACATCTGCCGTGACAATTCCACGACAGTTGGCGCCCACCGTGGGGCCTGCGCACGGTGGTATTGAGTTCTTGAAGGGATCTCTTTCAGGGACCGAGAAGCTACGACCTGCCAGATCAGCAAGAGCCGGCATGAAAAAAAATCGCATCAACTACAAGTTCATCCATCAAGATCAAAAGAAGTTTTCAGCGGTGGCATATACAAAATTCAGATACAAAAGAAATTAGGGTTATGATTTGTTCATAGCCACGAGTTGGTAGTACAACTCGCCGAGATCGAGACGAAGCCAAACGTAATGCGGCAATCAACCGAATCTGTCAGCAATTTCCACTGTAGGTTTGGTGATTGAATCCAATGTTTACTAGTACATCCACAAGCAGCGATCCAATCGGCCCAGCTGTTTCCGTTCCACGAAGAGAAGTCCCAGGCTACAAGCCCCGATGGAATCAATTGTAGTAGCTCCTGTTGCTACTTTGGGCATGGAGGACAAGCCAAACAAAGAACGACTTGGATGAACTCGCTTCGAGCAGCTGCCTCTGCGCCATGCCTGGCTACCAGACCGCGACCGCATCCACCTCGCTTTGAGCCATCGCCGCTGCAGGCACACGTATTAATCAAACAAGTACTACTGGTCATATCAAGCAAAAGACTAGGATGGTTTACTATTTCTCAATGGCCAGAGCCACGATTCGTTGGGCTTGAAAGATTTAGATGGAAGAAAAGTCAAAGTAGGAAAAAGGGCCACCACCCTGAAGGGAACAAGGACGTGAGACAATGGATCCAGCCACGACCCGGAAGCAGACGTCTCTGTTGACTCGGGTTCCGCCATTGGCTCACCTATGCCTTTGCGGCAAGCTGCTGGCGGTAACAGCTACACCGAGCCAGCCTCGCCTTCACCTCCAAGCTGCTACGTCGACCTGCCGCGGCCACTGTGCCAAGATGGCCTCGCCTTGCTCCACCTCAAGCCGCCTCCACTCCACTGCCGTTGAGCCACCAAGTATCAAAGGATCATCTCCGCCCATGTTGGGGTTCGGCCTGTGCCGCCGTCATGGCCTTGGCCCGTCCGTGCGTTGAGCAGGCCTTGCCTCTGCTGCAAACTATCGCGCCTCACCTTGATCGCATCGCCAGCTCCGCCCGGCCATGAGTGCCCTTGCCGGCTCCGTCTACCCCAGCAGCCGACCCGGTCCGGTTCACCGCTGCACGAGGCTACGCCTGCGAACCTCCGCTCCAGTTCCGCTGCTGCCGCCGCAATCTGCTTCTACTGAACCGGCCTTGAGGCATCCATAACCGCGTCCCCTCGGCTTCGTGTTGAACTGCTGGATGCTACCAAAGTCCACAATCACACCCTTGGGTCACTGTCGTGACATCTGCTTTGAACCGGGCCAAGCTGGCCTCACCTTGAGCCGGTTGTCTCGCTTTAAACCGCAGCCCCGTCGGGACACCTCCAGCGTATTACACCTAACCCGAGTCGCTGCCGCGGCCCCGAGCTGCGTCTGACATCGCAGCTTTATCTCAAACCGTCGCCTCACAGTTGCGAAACTGCCACCGGGTCAAACCCCTGTTACAAGCACTCCCGCGTTGAACCGGCCAAGGCCTCGTCGCCATGTCTCGCCGAGGACCCATCTTGACTCGGCCTGTGTTGCCACTGAGCCACCTTGGTCGCCCCTGCAAGACCCCGCCGGGTTGTCTCCGGTTGCGTCCCACTACAAGCCGCCCCGCTCTGGGCCTGTGCCGGTCGACGGTGTCGTGCCCGCGCTACTCCCGCCGGTTTGGCTTCTAGTTCACCGCGTCAGTGTCGCCCCTGGTTTTTTGAGCCGCCTTGGGCTCGTCCTGCCATTGCCAGGCTCTCTGAAGCCTAAGCAGGAAAGCACATAGAATCAATCCAGCAAGTAGTAGCTGAAGGTAAAGGAGCAGGCCGTGGGAGTTGAACCGGCGACTTGAGGGTCAAATCCTGGTGCTAACAGTCACCAGGCCATGGCATGTGTTCTGGCCGGTTTACTGTGGAGCAGTCGGACAAGTGCTCACTATAAAAGTGATGCCCTACTATGGACGACCCGCGATAGCTGTTCTGCACCGGCATTTGTACATATCACACTGGTGAACCGGAACACAGACCGTCGCCCCCGCAGCCCGGACTACATCAGCAATGCCGCGGCCGACTCTTTTGTCTGTACTGGCGTATAACCCCGCGATGGATATCAACTGGACTGACATATCAGGTGAAATCCATCCAATATATTTTTATATTATATATTGCTTTCTTTGAAAGAGCAATTACTCCGGCTTGCAAAGTTATCTAAATGCAGGACCCTAAACCGTCATATTGGTGCAAATTTTAAAGGCCGTCAGAAAATTTCTGGCTGAAAATGAAGATTCCGGTTTAAAATCCGTTTCAAGGGAAATATGTCTCCCACAAAGCTTTGAAGCTCTCAATATCCGGTTTAGCATCCGGTTCAAGAAGGATTTATCTCTTGCAAAAAGTTAAAAGGTGCCAAAGAGGACCTGCTGCCATGATGCGCGGTTCAAACATGGGTATCATGCCTTATTGGCTTATCATGTTATTGATCACTTGGGGACTTGTAGTCACGTCTGAACCATAGTCACGCCTCTTGATCGGCCTAGTGCCACAACATCACTTGGGGGCTTGGTCATGTCTGAACCAATGCAACACCTTTTGGTAGGCGAAAGCCGCCAGATCACTTGGGGACTTGGTCACGTCTGAACCAGTCACGCCTCTTGATCGGCCTAAGGCCACAGAATCACTTGGGGGCTTTGGTCGAACCCGAACCATCGCTACGCCTCTTGATCGGCATAATGCCACTGCATCATTTGGGGACCTGGCTGACTTGAACCATAGCTACGCCTATTGGGGGCTTGGTCGTGTCCGACCATGGTAATGCCATTTGATGACCTCAATTGCTTCTTTTTTGCCAATTGTTTTATCATTGCCTTTGAAATTTTGTTTCATTTAGACGTATATTTCTTTTGTTGCGTTTTGAAAACCGACAAATTCTTAAACTGTTTCGACTGTTAATTACAAATTGACGGAACACGGTCAAAATCCGGAGACTATCTGCTCGGTTTGATTTTCTGTTACCATCCTATTATGGAGTAAACCGGTGTTTATCAACCCGGGTCGGCTTTCAACTACAAGTTGTCAGTACACGATCAAATTATAATCCGGAGACTATCAGCCCGGTCTGGTTTGACTATAAGTCGCCAGTATTATATATGATTAATCCGGTGTTTATCACAACTCGGTGCGGTTTTATCATAAACCGACACAATATGAAGGGAGTTATCATACTCAAGATTTGGGTTATCACCCTTACTAAAAAAAGTTGGTAAAGCAACGATGTGATTCAATGTCACAGGTATGATCTATTTCATATTTGATTATTCTTAAGTGCAGCCTTGGTTATAAACCCGGGTTATATGTTGGGCATTATGACCCGTCCGGCGGTAAATCGCCAGGACACTTTAAACTTGTTGTATGCAGAAACAGGTTTGTTAAAACCGGCCTGGATTTGGACTATAAGTCGCCAGTATATATATGTTTGGATTGCGCCATTGGAATCATGCGCTTATACATCATTGGGTTATATTATTCAAATAGCCAAACTTGGCTGAATTTTCATTATGATATTGAATGAATAAGGTTTTCACCGGATTATATTATCTTGAATAGCCAACATGGCTGGATTTTTATGGTTATTAATAACCGGTATTATTAAGTTTTCAAAGTCGCTTTAGCGCAATGTCTATTATTTTATCAAAGGATATGATTTATTCTACAATGGAAGGAATAGTCCCGAGTCGCTGCAGGATTACAACCCGGCACTTGGGGGCTACATTATTCAAATCGAGATTACATGCAAGTCTCATGTTGCTGGAAGCATGCATCATGACACTTGGGGGCTAATGCAAAGTCATTTTTACTAGTCTTATTGAAGACCCGACTCATCATATTATAATGAGCCGGCCCTTGGGGGCTACCAATTGCTCCTGGCAACAATTCAAGGTACACAAGTTTTCCTCCATAATATTGAAGGATCCATTGCTCAGTTGGTAAAGCACAAAGCTCTTAACCTTGTGGATGTGGGTTCAAGCCCTACGATGGAAGCTACATTATAAGATGTTATTTTCATTGAAGTATAGATCAAGTCCCGATTCAGTATTATCTTACTAAGCCGGCCCTTGGGGGCTACACATCACTGCTAAATTCTACATAATTATATTTAGAAAGTTCCTGCTCATTATTGCATAATGACTCGGCCCTTGGGGGTTACACTGATTGAAGTTTTTATAAGAAATTACAAGTCCCAGGTTGCTGCAAGCATGACAACCCGGCACTTGGGGGCTACATATATGGAGTACTCAGTTTATATGATTGAGATGAACAAACTGGATTTCTTCAAGGTTGAAACACTTATTGGAGCAAGTCTTAAGTTATCACTATGTTCTCCTCTTAAGACTTGGGGGCTACAGGTATTATCCATATAAAGGAGGAACATCTTCATTTTATCAGTTTTGAGCAAATCAGGAAGATCAATTACATGACCCGGTGTCGACAACAATTATGACCCGGTGCCATCAATATTTATAAACCGGCTATTTTGGTAATATTAAACCGGCAAGTTTTACATCTTCAAACCGGCTGAATATCGGATAAGTATTTCAAGACCCATATTTCTTAAACCGGCGCTTTGGAAGCCGACTCAAGTGGATTATTCTTCACAATATTTCTCTGTGAGAAACCAATGTCAACAAATTGAGTATGAAGCTGGCTTGTTAACCCGGATTTTCTAGAAGGAGGAAATGACAAGGACTTAAGGATCATCAGATGCCGGTTTACAAGAATTCTTAACCCGGAGCATAATCTGTCAAAATTGCTCTTGTGTTTGTTTTACAAGATCAGTTTAACATGGATAAATCCAAATTAAACTGGGGTCTAATGTCGGGGATATACCCCGCGGCGTAAACCGGCTGGAAGTATAACCCGGCTGACACTTGGCGGTTTACTTGAGATCCGGCTGACACTTGGCGGTTCACTGGTGACCTGCCCTGACCTGGCGGTTTACAAGCAACTCGCCTGGTCATGATGGCTCACTTGTGACCCGGCGGGCGGGTCAGATGGATGACGATGACCAAGGCCCAGAAGGTCGGTTCACGTTTAAATGGTGGGCCGGTTTATGAGGAAAGCATAAGGAATATTCCCTTACAAAGGAAGCAAGACTAGGACTCCACTTGTAATAGAGTAATCCTAATCCTAATAGGACTAGTCATGTAAACCGCCCCTTCAACATATATAAGGAGGGGCAAGGCTCCCCAAAAGGGGACAAGATTGACAAGTTCCACAAGTTGGACAAGTTAGGTTTAGACAATAGCTCTCGAGATAGAGCACCCTTGTAACCGTGATCATCATCATCAATATCAATGAAGCAGGATGTAGGCTTTTACCTCCACCTGAGGGGCCGAACATGGGTAAAACATCGCGTCTCTCATCCCGCTGAACCCCTCTCAAGCTACCACATAGATGTGTTGGCCTCGCGACTAAGTCCTAACACTAAGGACATCTGCCGTGACAATTCCACGACAGAGACGGATGGCCACAGGGCCTGGGCGACGCCTCGCATCGCCTGCCGAACTCGATCGAGCAGTTGCGAGAGCTCAGGAAGAAGGTCGCCCGTAGAACCGGGCATCTCCTCCGCCAGGCGACCTGTTAACACACCTACAGGCATCGCTCTGTCAGTCGACTTCCCAGCTGAACTTTCTTTCAAATGGTTCGTTCAAGCACTTACTAAATATGCCGCGCCGAAGCCGTTGATTCTCCTTCACGGAGTCTGATAGCTGGGCGCGAACATCTTTCAGCTCGACGCCCAGCCGGGTGTTGGCATCTTGGAGAACGTTCTTCTCCCCCATCATCTTTAATAGCACCCTCTCACCAGCCTTTAGCTGGCGTAGGAGATGTTGCTTTTCCGGATTCAATCCGGCGCCATCTGCAATTTTATTTGTCAGATTCACACCAAAGCGGTGCTTCGCAAAATACTTATCTTTTGAAATGTATATTACCAGAGGGGGCCTCCTTAGGCTCCCCTACCGCGCTTGTGCAGCCTCTAGTTGGGCTTTGCACTCTTCCAGCTCCTGGGACAGTACGGAATTCTTTTCTATAAGAACCTGCATATCAAATGATCCTTAAACCAGTTATTCTAACTGTTTCAAGTCTCGGGGGCTACTGCTACATATATATTTACCAAAATTTTCTTACCCGTATGTCTTTTACATATTGCTCTGTGGCTCTGGCTAGACCATTTCGAGCGGCACAGAGGTGCGCATCTCCCAAATTGAAGGCATCTAACACCTCTTGGGAGAAGCAAGCGTCGTGAAGAATTGTCTCGCGACGCCTGTGGTTCATGGCACTTTCCACCTCAGAGTTGGTGGCAGACAGCCCGTCCGCATCCTCCGTCGGAGGAACGTCTGGCACGCGCCTTGCGTTCGCCTTCACCCCCAGACCAGGCTTTGGAGCCTGGCTGGTGGAGGCGCGATTGGCAGCCTCTCCGGATATAGTCCGGCGAGGTCTCTTTGTCCTGAAGAGGGCGCGAGTGTCAAATGTGCCTCGAAGGTATAACAACTAGGATAGAGGGGCGCGCCATACCTTTGCGCTGATGCCTCGGTCCGGACTGCACCTCTTTTCTGCCCACGGGGCCCTGCGGCCCCTCATTGGCTTGTCGCCGCAGGTTCGGCCTTCCGCCTCAACAACCTCCCCTGCAAAGTTCGGTTACAATCAGGAAATTGAACACGCATGGATGGACCCCTATCCGGGGTACTGGGACTTCGATCTCAGGTACCTGGGGCGTCGGGATTAGCCCTGGGTAATCGGCCGTAATGGCCACCAAGGTGTTGCCTCGCTCAATTGATGGCACATTCCATCAATCAGCTCCACAGATATGTCCAGATCCTCTTGAGAGGCCGGGTCGAGAGACCGTCCTGGGTCCTCGGGTTGTGGAGGCGGGCTGCTTATTTCCTTAACAGCCCGGCGCAGTTCCTGCGTTGAGGTCATCAGACTAAGTATTTAGATGAGCAAGTAGATGCGACCACTTACCCAGCTTGGGGGATTGTGCATAGATAATCCACCCTGTGGGTTGACGCGGAGAAATTCCTCCTCTTCTCCCTTGTACAAAGTGGACAAGATCGTTAATAGAGCGGCAACTGAATCTGGCCCTTTACGGCCGTAGCGGGTGGCGTCGTCCTCCACGTTGAAATCCCACATGGGTTGGCTTCTATACTGAAGCGGTTGCACCCCTCGCATGATGCATTCGGCCATAACTCCGATCATGGTTAGTCCGGAATGGGCCAACAATCTTATTCGGCCCATCAGGTAAATTATGTTCCTGTCACTTTCCCTTTGAGGGCTCCGTGGATTCCAGCTTAGGCGCTTCTTTAAGGGAGCACTATCGAATTCTGGGAGGCCGATCCGGACAGGATCCGGCAGCGGGACGTCTTCTATATAGAACCATTCCGAGGGCCAATCTTCGGATGCCTTCTTTGGAGTTCCGGACAGATATTCGGTCCCGGCAATGCGCCATACTTCGGCTCCGCCCGCTTGATATATTGACCCTTTCTTGGAATGGGGCACGAGGCAAAACAGCTCCTTCCACAGTCTGAAATGAGCTTCAATACCCAATAACAGCTCGCAAAGGGCTACAAAGCCTGTGATATGCAATACTGAGGCAGGCGTGAGATGATGTAGCTGGAGGCCATAGAACTCCAGCAGCCCCCGGAGAAATGGGTGGATGGGAAATCCGAGCCCCCTTATTAAGTAAGGGACAAGGCACACCCGCTCTCCTTTGGATGGATTAGGGGCATTCTCTGCTTGCTCTCCGCCGTTGTAGACGGCAAGACCGGCTCGAACCGGGACCATATAGGCCGGGGGGAGAAATCCCTTGGTCTGGAGCGTCACTAGCTCGCTATGCGGAGTGGAACATCTCTCCCAATATCCAGGCTTAGGGCTGGAAGGGCGAGCGGAGGAGTTGTGGCGGCTGGCCATGGTGGAATGGACCTTTGTCGGATGCGCTCTGATGAACACTCATGGAGGGGAGAAGGTGTGGATTGGATCTAAATCCTCGTCCCCTTAAATAGGGCAGCTCATTTACACGGCTAGAGGTGTGAACAGAAAAACACTCAGACTTTTCATATTCGTCTGACACGTGGGAAACGGCCATTATTGGGCGTAGAAGCTAAGGAGCGCAACATCTACAAGAAACCAGACTTTATTCAAACAAGTACACGGAATTTGGAGGAGAACCCGCCTTGCAATGCCGAAGACAATCTGCGCGCCGGACTTATCGTCATTGAAGCCTGGTTCGGGGGCTACTGAGGGAGTCCTGGATTAGGGGGTGTTCGGATAGCCGAACTATACCTTCAAGTCGGACTCCTGGACTATGAAGATACAAGATTGAAGACTCCATCCCGTATCCGGAAGGGACTTTCCTTGGCGTGGAAGGCAAGCTTGGCGATACGGATGTTCAGATCTCCTACCATTGTAACCGACTCTATGTAACCCTAACCCTCTCCAGTGTCTATATAAACCGGAGGGTTTTAGTCCGTAGGACAACATACACATCAACAATCATACCATAGGCTAGCTTCTAGGGTTTAGCCTCTCTGATCTCGTGGTAGATCTACTCTTGTACTACCCATATCATCAATATTAATCAAGCAGGACGTAGGGTTTTACCTCCATCGAGAGGGCCCGAACCTGGGTAAAACTTCATGTCCCTTGCCTCCTGTTACCATCCGGCCTAGACGCACAGTTCGGGACCCCCTACCCGAGATCCGCTGGTTTTGACACCGACAGTAACCATCAACGGTGACCGGCCTCCCGTCTCGCCGGATGACCTTGTCAAAGCTCTTGGCATTGCGCACGGCATCCAAATAAGTGACTTGCTCGTCGAAGTTTGTCCGCCACCAGCTGATTTCTTTGTCAGGTTCCGGACAACTTTCGACTGCAGTCGTGTGTTCGAATCTTCCCGGTGTTTGTTCTGTGATGGCGCGCTAGTGAGCTTTGATCGGTGGCACCCAGGATGGGGCTCGGTGCCCTCTGAGCTTGAATTTTTAACAAAGCTTACCTTCCACGGCATGCCTCGATGTGCTTGGAACAGCGAGTCCATGAACGAGCTTATCAACGACCTTGGAGGTGAGCTCGTAAGTATGTTTGTTCCTCCAAACTGCTGGGCTTTGACGGTTATGGCATGGATGAAGAAGTCGTCCACCATACCGAAGGTGATTGGTGTTCAGATACCGGTGCAGGAACCGGGGTTGTACTATTCCTCGCCACCAAGGCCGCCGCGGACCACGTTAGGGATGTACCTGTATCGAGTGTTCGTGCATGTCGAAGAAGTGGTCAATCCATCAATCAAAGTCCTGCCGCCGCCGCTGGTGCCAGGGTCCATCGATGACGTCCATTACAGGAGTCAACGTCAGACTTTCCCCGTGTTGCTCGGAATGATGGATGGCACAGGGCATACTCCATCGCGCGGCGGAGGCCACTGCTTCTTTGGGAGAAGAGGCAGGGCTGGCTGCCTGGATGTGCTCTAATTTGAGGTAACAACTGAATCTTGTCAGATACTAGTTAAATCCGAGTTATGGGTGTGAAGCACTGATATGCTAGTACATTTGATTGTGACCTGTTCTAATTTTGTACCTGGACTTTTTTTAGAAAGGGATATACGTCAACTTAATGTGCTAGGAGAACTTATTGTGTTGTGTGTCTGTTTTCTTTGCACAACATTCAAGATATTTCCCCGTCATTGATAAAGACGATGAACCGTTATGTACGACTTCGTTGGTTTCAACATAGCCCTTTCCGTAGCGATCCACTACTTTCATCCTGATTGTGCCGCCTGCGTGAAATTTTTGTATGCAAGTTCAGTGTGCAATGATGTTCTATATGATTGTGTCAACCATATAAGTTTTTACTGAGCATCAGCAATGCATATGACTGAAAGATGTATTGACGAGCATCGGCCGATGGGTCTCTCTCTCTCTATCTCTCTCTCTCACACACACACACACACGCGCGCGCGCACACACACACACACGCACAAGTGGGACCCGTTGAATTATTTATTTGCTCGTGACAGCTTTTAATTAGGTTCCACTGTAATTTAACTTTTTTCTTAAGTTATTAATTGAGCTCAGTGACTTCAAAAAGTTGTACAGAAGCCTTGTTGGGCCCTTTCCGGCGTCGCTGAATGTGGGCTGAGTAACCATGTTAGGTTGTACTGTACTACACAGGCCTTTTTCGCTATTTTTTAATAATACATTTTTTTAATTAATTTTCATAAATATTCTGCTGGGTAAAAAAATTTCAAAAATAATACACCGTCGGCCCGTTGTAGGCCGACTGGGCCTAGTCGGCCCACAGCAGGCCGATTGGATTCCAGTCGGCTTACAGCTGGCCGACTGGCCCCTGTCGGCCCACTGTGGGCTGATTGGGTCCTGTCGGCCCACTGTGGGCCGACTGGAGCTAATTGGCTTGCTGTGGGTTAATTGTTTTTGCAAAAGTGTTAATCATGTATTTAAAAAAGATGTGTATTGTGACCTCCTCCACTCGCTGTGGCCCACTATTGACTAAAAAAATATGTTTTAAAATGTGTTAATCATGTATTTAAAAATTGTTAAATGTGTGTGTAAAAAATGTTCCTTATCTATACAAAAAAATTAAATGTGTGTATAAAAATAGCTTTTTTTCAACATCAGCAATGCAACTAGGCCGACAGTTGTACACAATATCTGGGTCAACTTGTTATTCTCCGCCCCGCTGGGCTGCAAACTTTCTTAGGAGGTATGCATTAGGCTTAAAAAATTGACTTTAAGAAATAATAAATGGGATGTAATTATAATAACTGGACAGTTACTATGCACCAAACACGTAATTAGTTTGAAAAATATATTATTTTTGGAATTTGAAAATTTTAATTTCATTACTTGTTGCGCGCGCAATATTTCGTTGGATTTTAACGTAATACAACTTTATTTTGAAATTATATTTAACCTGACTAGAAATTTCGGATAAAAATATTTCGGATCCCATCAAGATGTGGGATTTTTTTTTGAATTCTGTTTTGAGCGATTGTTTGAAATTATTAATCATTGTTCTAGCTAGAAGTTGGGCTGTACTTTTCACAAACTGTAAATGGGCTATAGTAAATTCCATTAGAATTAAAAAATGGGTTGTACATTCTTACAAATCGCAAATGGGCTATATGTTCTCTGCCAAAATCCGAGTCGTGGGCCTACTAAATTGACGCGTACCAAGGGCTTTGTCAACTTAGTCAATATAAACGATTCTAGTTGTAGTGATCGTACGATGTCCATCCGACGGCCGTAGTGCTTCTTCAACCTCTGGTCTTCTTGCTCCAGCCGCCTAAAGCAACGCCGGTCGTGCCGCGCGCTCCTGCCTCCCGTGGCCGGCTGTGTTGCCGCGGAGGCCTCACCGCCCGTACTACTCCCACCGCTGGCCAGGCCATCCCTCTACTCACCCACACCCCCTGTTATTCTGCGATGACGGCAGACTCACACCGCAGCCGAACCAGTGAACCCTCATACTCCTCTCCGCGTGGGCTTCCATTGCCGCGTCTTCCCCGGCTCCGCGTCGTCCCCTTCCTGGGCCTCGCCATCGTCTAGACCAACGCCCTGGTGCTCTCGGCGCAACGTGGTCAACGTGGTCAACGACCGACTTCCATCGGAAGAGTACTGTACGTGGAGAGGCTGACAGCTGGGTCCACGGCAGCCGCAAAGAAGTGCCTCCTTATTACGCGCAAAATAATTATTCCTCCACCTGACAGCGGGGACCCACCGGACGGGCCACCGTATTTCGCGAAAAAAATGATTCGCCCCCTGACTGCTGGGACCCATGAGCTACATCTTCGCACGCAAGAAAGTGCGTCCAAAAAAACGATTCACCCCCCTGACTGCTAGGACCCACCAGCTCCCCGACTGCTGGGACCCACCGGCTACACCTTCGCACGCAAGGAAGTGCGTCTGGGCAAAAAAAACGATTCGCCCCCTGACTGCTGGGACCCACCAGCTACATCTTCACAGGCAAGGAAGTGCCTGATAGTCGGGACCCACCTGGTCAAAGCGTACGTAGCGTTGTCATTCTGGTCGCGAACGTGTACGTACATACTGGTCGATGTAGAGGCATGCACGTGTCGTAGTAGAGGCGCGCACGTAGCATGTACACGTACGTACAGCGTCCAGGGTGCAAGAAAGAAAATACGGCCACGTATGTGTACATACGGGCGGGGTCTCGAACGCCTACTCGCGCATATGTACGGCCAGGGCTCGTGTACATGGCTGGGTCGGAACGGAGAAACAGCGTCATCATCGTGTTCATGGGGAGGCAAAGGAATGCATCGTGTTCATGGGGAGGCAACGGAATGCGTCGTGTTCATCGGGAGGGCTTGGACGGAATAGGCGATGGAAACGAGGCCTGACGTGCCGCAGAACGGAGGAAACGGCCTTGTGTTCGACCGGCCACGTTCGAAACGGGATCCTGTTCATCGGGAGGGGTATGGCGTACCGCAAAACGGAGGAAACAGACCTCCTACGGTCAAAACGGGGGTCATGTTAATCGGGAGGGGTGTGGCGTACCGCAAAACGGACGAAACTGACTTGTGTTGGAGTGCTACGGTCAAAATGGGGGTCCTGTTCATCGGGAGGGGTGTGGCGTGTCGCAAAACGGGACTCCACGGGATACTGTTCATCTCCACCATCGACCTCCTCCAGCCTCCATGGGCTCCTGTTCATCCAGCCTCCACGGGCTCCTGTTCATCCAGCCTCCACCGCGCGCTACTCCACCGGCTACTGTTCAACCACCCCTCCACCGTCTACTGTTCATCCAGCCCTCCACACCACGGGGTCCTGTTCAACCACCCCTCCACGGGCACCCCTCCACCGTCTACTGTTCATCCAGCCCTCCACCCCACAGGGTCTTGTTCAACCACCCATCCATCGTCTACTGTTCATCCAGCCCTCCACACCACGGGGTCCTATTCATCCACCCCTCCACGGACACCCCTCCATCGTCTACTGTTCATCCAGCCCTCCACCACACCACGGGGTCCTATTCATCCAGAGGCAACGCCACCGCTCACTGTTCATCCAACCCCCCCCCCCCCCGCAACGCTCACTGTTCCTCCCATCGATCGGCTTCAGTTAGCAGCAGTAGCGAAGGAATCGCTCGATCGGGTTCAGTTAACAGCCATCGATCGATCGCTCGGGTTCAGTAACGCGTAGCCTGCAGTGCAATCGCTCGGGTTCAGTTAGAGCCCAACGCCTCGCTCGGGTTCAGTTAGAGCCAACGCCTCGCACACACGCGCATACGTGTACGAGAGAAATGCGCATCGCTCGGCCCCGACCTCCCACCGTAACCGGGAACTCCCCGAAATTTTCCTCGCCCTCGCTTCTACCATGGTTTTTTCCATCATGGACGGCCCAAAGAATGTCATGCAGCTGCGTCTCCGGCCCGCTCAGGACGAAAAGCCCATTTTCTATCATGATTTTTTGTCATAGAAGTAGGAGCCCACCACATCTATGATGATACCGGGTTTTGTCACAATTATCTTCATAGAAGTGTCATATGTATGACAGAAAAAATTCGTTCGGCCCAAAATGTCACGGATGTGTCTTTTTTTTGTAGTGATGCAAGTTCTTTTCCATAAGCATGTATGACTATATTCGGAATACATGCCTACATTACATTGATGAACTGGAGCTAGTTCTGTGTCACCCTATGTTATAACTATTGCATGATTGATCGCATCCGACATAATTATCCATCACTGATCCATTGCCTATGAGCTTTTCATATATTGCTCTTCGCTTATTTACTTTTTTGTTGCTACTGTTACAATCACTATAAAACCAAAAATATTACTTTTGCCACCGTTACCACTACTATCATATTACTTTGCTACTAAATACTTTGCCGCAGATATCAAGTTTCCAGGTGTGGTTGAATTGACAACTCAGCTGCTAATACTTGAGAATATTCTTTGGATCCCCTTGTTTTGAATCAATAAATTTGGGTTGAATACTCTACCTTCGAAAACTATTGTGATCCCCTATACTTGTGGGTTATCAACTCCCCGCCTCAGTATGTGATGAGTTGACTCATATGATACGCCAATATTGGTGGGGAGTGGAGAATGGGAAGAAGAAAATGGCTTGGATGAGCTGGGACAAATTGAGACTCCCGAAGTCCATGGGGGGCATGGGTTTTCGAGACATGAGGGCTTTTAACCAGGCCTTGCTGGCCAAACAGGCCTGGAGATTACTTGAGACGCTGGACAACTTATGTGCTCGGTTATTGAAAGAAAAGTACTATCCATCTGGTCATGTTTTGGATACGGTCTTCCCCGCCAATGGTTCTGCTATTTGGAAGGTAATTTTACATGGACTGGAGCTGCTGAAGAAAGGTGTCATTTGGCGTGTGGGCAACGGTACTTCAATTCGTACATGGCGGGATCCTTGGATTCCAAGGCCCTATTCCTTCCAGCCAGTATCTCTGAAAGGATCACGTCGCTTTAAAAATGTATCCGATTTCTTGGACGCTAGTGGTGCGTGGCGAGTGGATCGCTTGAGAGGAGCTTTTTGGCCAATGGATGTTGTTCAAATCCTAAAGATCAGAACCTCACCTCGTCAATGTTCTGACTTTCTCTCTTGGTTTCAGGAGAAGAGTGGTCTGTTTATAGTGAGGAGCGCTTACAAGCTGGCAACTCAAGAGCATAATTGTACCTTCGTTGTTGGTGCGTCAAGCACGAACCCGGATGGTCGACGCACCTTGTGGAAGATTGTTTGGCAATCAACAGTGCCCCAAAAATGAAAATCATAGCTTGGAAAGTGGCGACTGGTACGTTGGCCACACAGCAATACAAGAGTTCAGGCACATTTTGACTCGCTCAACATGCCCACTTTGCAGTGTGGAAGAGGAAAGCACATTTCACGCATTGATCTCCTGCACACATGCATGAATTTTGTGGGTTACTATGCAACGGAGATGGCCTCTCCCAGGCGATGATTTTCTGACCGATAGTGGCAAGGAGTGGTTCTTACATTTGCTAAACAAGTGCCCCGAAGATATCCGAGACATGATCATCATGTTAACGTGGCGAATCTGGCAGTTGCGCAACGACTTGGCCCATGGTAAGGACATCTGATAGAGGCGAGGGTCCATATGTGGATTGTACAAATGTCTCATACACCTGCAATTAGACAAAACACAAAAGTGTGTGAAGTATTTTTGTTCTGGATAACATAAATAGATTATTGAATAGTTTGCACTAGAAATCACCTGACAAATATGCATATATGCAATATTTTTGGTCATATCCAAGGTAGTCATGTCCTCATCAACATCCCACCTATCCTAGCCTCGGTCAAGTTTTTGGACAGCTACTACAAGTCTGTCAAGCTCGCTGGTATGTACTCTGAAGAACAAATTGTGAAAGGAAAGATGCAACAATTTACTCATAGGATATAAGTGAAGCACAAGAGTAAATGACATAGAAAAGAGCTTCATTGACGGGATGTGAATGCCGCTTAATTACTTAGCCTCTCTGGCAACTATTTAAGGACTCTAATTTATTTAAAAAACTTTCATATCTAAGTACTTAAATAAAACAGCAAGCAAAACAAAATGAAATGGCAATCCAAGGATAGCACACATCATGTGAAGAAGCAAAAACGTAGGCTCAACCGATACTAACCGATAATTGTTGAAGAAGAAAGGTGGGATGCCTACCGGTGCATCTCCAAGCTTAGATGCTTGAGACTTATTGAAATATTATTTTGGGGTTCCTTGGACATCCCAATCTTGAGCTTTTGTGTCTCCTTAATTCCTCTCATATTAGGATTTTCCTAAATCTCAAAAACTTCATCCACACAAAACTCGACAAGAACTCATGAGATAAGTTAGTATAAACCAATGCAAAAACCTTATCATTCTCTACTATAGAAAATCACTAAAATTATTATTCAAAATTGCATACTAAATGCATCTGCATATTTAATACTCCTATCCTCAAATAGAATCATTAAACAAGCAACCATATGCAAACAATGCAAACATAACAGCAATCTGCTAAACTAGTACAGTCTGTAAAGAATGCAAGAGTATCAATACTTATTAAACTCCAAAAATTATGGAAATTTACCACACTGTATAAAATTTATCAGAGATCATTTTTCAAAAAGTTTCAACATTTTATCACATTCTGACTTTTCTAGGGAATTTTTGCAACAACGGTAAACTTTCTGTTTTCAAACAGCAACATGTATACTTGCAAAATAGGCATGGCAAAGGCTATCATTTCCACTTTTATTGAAATAAAAGATGAAAAACATTATTATAAATAGAAGCAAGCAAATCCTAACAAAATAAATTGACGCTCCAAGAAAAACACATATCATGTGACGAATGAAAACATAGCTCCAAGTGAGGTTACAGATAATGTTGGAGAAGAAAGAGGGGATGCCTTCCGGGGCATCCCCAAGCTTAGTTGCTTGGATCTTCCTTGAATATTACCTTGGGGTGCCTTGGGCATCCCCAAGCTTAGGGTATTGTCACTCCTCATTCTCCTCATATTAACATCTCACCCAAAACTTGAAAATTTCAATCACACAAAACTTAACGGAACTTTGTGAGATAGGTTAGTATGATAAAGAGCAAACCATTCCACTTTTGGTACTGTCAAAGACAAGATTAATAATTGTTTACACACAATTCCTACTATATCATATCATTTCCACAATTTATATTGAGCAATATAAGCCATGGAAACTAGAAAACAAGTAAACTATGCATAGAAAACAGAATCTGTCAAAAACAGAACAGTCTGTAGTAATGTGTACTCAAACCATACTTCTGCTACTCCAAAAATTCTGAAAAATTAGGATAACCTAAGAAATTTGTCTATTGATCTTCTGCAAAAAGAACCAGCATTTTATCGCGCTTCTGTAAAAAACTAGAATTGTTTTTATGAGCGCAAAAGTTTCTGTTTTTCAGCAAGATCAAATCAACTATCACCGTAGACCATCCCAAAGGTCTTACTTGGCACTTTATTGAAACAAAAGCTATAAAACATGATTACTACAGTAGCCTAATCATGTGAAGACACAAAAACAGTAAGTAAATGTGTGGGTTGTCTCCCAACAAGCGCTTTTCTTTTATGCCTTTTAAGCTAGGCATGATGATTTCAATGATGCTCGCGTAAAAGATAAGAATTGAAACATGAAGAGAGCATCATGAAGCATATGACTAGCACATTTAGGTCTAACCCACTTCCTATGCATAGGGATTTTGTGAGCAAACAACTTATGGGAACAAGTATCAACTAGCATAGGAAGGCAAAACAAGTGCAAATTCAAAACAATCAACACATAGAGAAGAAATTTGAGATTATTGAGATTTGTAAGAGCATAAGTTCCGTCCTCATAATAATTTTCAGAAACATCATGAATGGATTCAACAATATAACTATCACATACAACACCCTTTTCATGATGCACAAGCATAGAAGATTTATCACTCTTTATGGCATAGATGTCATCATAATAATCATCATAGATAGCAACTTTATTGTCATAGTCAATTGAAACCTCTTCCAAAATAGTGGATGTATCACTAAATAAAGTCATGGCCTCTCCAAATCCACTTTCATCAATATTGTAATAAGATTAAACACCCTTCAAAATAGTGGGATCACTACTACCTAAAGTTGACACTCTTCCAAACCCACTTTAATCAATGTAATCATCATAAATAGGAGGCATGCTATCATCATAATAAATTTTCTTATCGAAAGTAGAAGGAATCAAAGGATCATATTCATTAAGCAAAGCATCCCCAAGCTTAGGACAAGCATTATTTCCAGCAAATAAATCTTCAAAAACATATCATACTCATCAAACATAGCATCCCCAAGCTTGTGGTTTTGCATATCATCACAATCATTCTTATCAATAGCATGAATGGCATCAATAGTATAGCAAACATTATTATCATATTCTTCCAAGCAAGTGCCAAAAAGATTTCCAAGATTATAAGAAGTATCATTATCTTCCCAACCATAATCATCACAACAAGCAATAGGCATAACAAAATCATCATGAAGTTCATCATCTTCCACAATAATTTTTGATTCATTTTCATGGGGCACAACAATAATAGGAGCAACATTATTTGGAAGAGATACCTTTTTACCTCTATTCTTTCTTCTTTTCTTCTTCTTCACCACATCATGTGTGGATTCAATTAATTTTTTTGAGCTCCTTGTTGAAGAGATTGATTGGATAGGAAGTTCCTCCTCATTACCTGATTCATCATAATAAACACTAGGAGGGTATTGGGAAATATTTTCACTTTAATTAGTACTCTCTTCATATTCCATTTGTTTTCTTGTCTTTAGGTAGTTGGAAATATAAGGATTCTCAATGCAATTTACTGCACAAAACATATAAATTTCCTCTAGATCAAATTCAAGAAATCTCTTGGGATTTGGAAAATCCTTAGTTATATGTTTCATTTCTTCATACATGAAAAGAAGAATAGGCTCTTTATGATGCTCAATGGTAATTAAGTTATCACAATTTTCGGACACGATTTGATCATGAAAGAATTTGCATTGAAGATTTAAATGACCACCTTCATTGCAAAGTTCACAAGGATGACAAAAAAATTACATCTTTCAGCACAATCATCTAGCCTCTCTTGCAACCTTTTTGTTTCTAAATATTTATGCTTCTTACAAAATCTATCTTCCCTTTCTGGTGTGCAAAGGCACTCCCAATTCACTTCGCAAAAAGTGACATGCTTATAAGAAACATTTTTGTCATGACTTGTGCAATCATCATTAGCATTTTGGATACTCAAAGAATTTATACTAACAACATTGCAATCATTCTCATTATTCAAATATTTTGTGCCAAACAATTTATTGACTTCTTCTTCTAGCAATTGAGCATAATTTTCGGATCCATCATTTTCAAGAAAGATATTATAAAGATGATCAATAACATGATGCAACCTAAATTCCATTTTTTGTAGTTTTATTTTATAAACCAAACTAGTGATAAAACAAGAAACTAAAATATTCAATTGCAAGATCTAAAGATATACCTTCAAGCACTCACCTCCCCGGCAACGGTGCCAGAAAAGAGCTTGATTTCGACTACGTAACTTTATTCTTGTAGACACGTGTTGGGCCTCCAAGCGCAGAGTTTTGTAGGACAGTAGCAATTTCCCCTAAAGTGGATGACCTAAGGTTTATCAATCCGTAAGAGGTGTAGGATGAAGGTGGTCTCTCTCAAACGACCCTACAACCAAATATAAGCAATCTCTTGTGTCCCTAACACACCCAATACAATGGTAAATTGTATAGGTGCACTAGTTCGGCGAAGAGATGGTGATAAAAGTGTAATATGGATAGTAGATATTGGTTTTTGTAATCTGAAATTATAAAAACAGCAAGGTAACTAATAGTAAACGGGCACAAAAACGGTGTTGCAATGCTTAAAAATGAGGCCTAGGGTTCGTACTTTCGCTAGTGCAATCTCTCAACAATGCTAACATAGTTGGATCATATGATTATCCCTCAAAGTACATCAAAGAATCACTCCCGACTTCCTATTAGCGGAGAACAAAAGGTAGGAATTGTTTGTAGGTGCGAAGCCACCTCAAAGCTATTCTTTTCGATCGATCTATTTAAGAGTTCGTACTAAAATAACACAAAGATATTGTTTCCGTTTGATCTATCCTAGAGTTCGTACTAGAATAACACCAAAGCATATTCATATTCATAATACTCAATCCACACAAAGAACTATAAAGAGACCCTGAAGTTTCCATCGGAGAAAAATGTGCATCAACCCCTATGCGTAGATTACCCCAATATCACCATGGGAATCCATAACATATATCAAGTGAATCAATAAGATACCCCAATTGTCACCTCAAGTATTCATAAGACATATATCATGTGTTCTCATCTCTGAATATTCAATCCGACATGACAAAACTTCAAAGGGTGAAGATTCAATTCATCACCAACGAGAGTATAGAGGGGAGAAACATCATATGATCCGACTATATTAACAAAGCCCATGATATAGATCACGAGAGAGAGGGAGAGAGAGAGCGATTAATCACATAGCTACTGGTACAAACCCTCAGTCCTGAGGGTGGACTACTCCCTCCTCATCGTGGTAGCCGCCGGGATGATGAAGATGGCCACCGGAGATGATTCCCCCCTCCGGCAGGGTGCCGGAACGGGTCTAGATTGGTTTTCGATGGCTATGGAGCCCTGCGGCGGTTCTGATCTAGGTTGACCCCGAAGAGTTTCGGAATATTTGGGAATTTATAGTGCAAAGAAGGGGTACGTGAAGCCACCGAGGTGGGCACAACCCATCTAGACACACCAGGGGGGCCTGGCGCGCCCTGGTGGGTTGTGCCCCCCTCGAGGCACCCCCCAGGTGCAGCTCTGGCACAATGGGTTCCTTTTGGTCCAAAAAAATCTCCACAAAGTTTTGTTGCATTTGGACTCCATCTGATATTGATTTCCTGCGATGTAAAAAACAAGCAAAAAACAGTAACTCGCACTTGGCACTGGGTCAATAGGTTAGTCCCAAAAAATTATATAAAGTTGCTATAAAATGATTGTAAAACATCCAAGAATGATAATATATTGGCATGAATACTTCACAAATTATAGATACGTTGTGGACGTATCACTGTGTGGCTTGGCTCGGTTCCACCTTGTATCGAGGACTTGTGGCCTCTTGACTGTAACTCTATGAAATTGCAATAAAACTCCGTTTACCCTCGCAAAAAAGCACCCATTACTCTAGCCGCCGCCCGTCTGGTGTGGTCCACCCTAGTTGCTTGCCAAACATGACGCCAATGTGCTCCTCTATGCCAGGCCCAATCCCCCTGCTCGGCGCACACCATCCTGGGAGCTAACAACAACATTTGTTGGGGCCTAGCTCATTGCCCCCTTGTTACTCACCACATTCGGCCATGGACACGCTCATCAACCTTAAAAACAACCATGTTTGTCAGAAACTCCCTTTGCCTAGAGGGCCCCATGCCTATCGGATACAGTCATGTTCGTCAGAGGCCCAGCTCGCGGCACAACTGACGGTGTCCTGGACTAGGGGGTACTTACCACGTCGTCTCCCAATCAGTTGGATTGGGCCGAGGACCCCCATGTCCGTATGCTCATGGGCCAGTTCGGACAACCGATGTATACACGGGGAAGATTCCACAAGACTTGGTGATCAAGACAAGGACTCCTCTCCACCGGCGTATTCGACTAGGACTCTTGTTATCTTAGGCCTCTGGTACATTATATAAGCCGAGGCCAGGCTAGTCGGTAGATTATGATGACATTACTCATCATACCTGTAGGGTTTTGTAACACCCTCGATGCGACTATAGCTCCCACGTGTCGAGGCATGACTTAGAGACATAATCGCATTGAAGGCATATGTCGCAAGTCAGGCAACCATCACAAACATCCCATGTAATATAGATAATAAAAGAGATAACATAGCTGGCTTACACTTGCCACGTCAATCAAGTACATAAATAACATTACATCATCCAAACACTCATGGCCCGACTACGGCGCCAAAATAAAAGATAATCCAGCATGCGACATGGTCCCGATCACCCCCAACTGTGCACCACTACTGATCATCAGGAAAAGAAACATAATAACATTGAGAGTCCTCGTCGAACTCCCACTTGAGCTCGAGCGCGTCACCTGGAGCGGAATCATCAGGCCCTGCATCTGGTGTAATAGTAATCTATGAGCCACAGGGACTCAGCAATCTCGCACCCTCGCGATCAAGACTATTTAAGCTTATAGGTAAGGCAAGGTAAAAATATATGTGGAGCTGCAGCAAGCGACTAGCATATATGGTGGCTAACTTATTCGCAAAAGAGCGCGAGAAGAGGAGGCAAAGCGTGAGCGAGAAACTAGAGGACAACCTGCGCAAACATTACTCCAACACCGTGTCCACTTCCCGGACTCCGCCGAGAAGAGGCCATCACGGTAACACACTCAGTTGATTCATTTTAATTAAATTAAGGTTCAAGTTATCTACAACCGGACATTAACAAATTCCCATCTGCCCATAACCGTGGGCACGGCTTTCGAAAGTTCAAATCCCTGCAGGGGAGTCCCAACTTATCCCATGACAAGCTCTCACGGTCAACAAAGGAATAGACCTCCTCCCAAGACGTTCCGATCAGACTCGGTATCTCGGTTATTCAAGACACTTCGACAGGTTAAAACAAGACCAGCAACACCGCCCGAATGTGCCGACAAATCCCGATAGGAGCTGCACATATCTCTTTCTCAGGGCACACTCAGATTGTCCAAACTTCCGGTAGGCCAGCCCAGAGTTGCCCCTAGTAGCCACCAGCAGCTAACAGTTTGGACCAACACTCAGAGGAGCACTGGCCCAGGGGGGGTTAAAATAATGATGACCCTTGAGTCTGCAGAACCCAAGGGAAAGAAAAGGCTAGGTTGCAAATGGTAAAATCAAGGTTGGGCATTGCTGGAAAAGCTTTAATCAAGGCGAACTATCAAGGGGTTCCCATTATAACCCAACCGCGTAAGGAACGCAAAATCCGGGAACATAACACCGATATGGCGGAAACTAGGGCGGCAAGAGTGGAACAAAACACTAGGAGAGAGGCCAAGCCTTCCACCCTTTACCAAGTGTATAGATGCATTAAGATAACAAGATAATATAATGATATCCCAACAAGTAAATAAATGTTCCAACAAGGAACAGCCTCCAATCTTCACCTGGAACTAGCAACGCTATAAGAGGGGCTGAGCAAAGCGGTAACATAGCCAATCAACGGTTTGCTAGGACAAGGTGGGTTAGAGGTTTGACATGGCAATTGGGAGGCTGGAAAGCAAATGGTAGGCATCGTAGCAATGGCATAGCAAAAGAGCGAGCAAACTAGCATAGCAAAGATAGTAGTGATTTCGAGGGTATGATCATCTTGCCTGTACAGTTGTCAGAGTTGACTGGATCCTCGAAAGCAAACTCAACGGGCTCCTTGTTAGCAAACTCATCTCCCGGCTCTACCCAAACAAGACAAACAAGCAACAAGGATACAATCAACCACGTGCAAGACTCAAACAATATGATGCAAAGATGATATGCTATGCGAGATGCGATGCGGGATGCATATGCAAGATGTGACAGGGAATGCACGAACCTGGCCTCAACTTGGAAATCCAAGTGTGCCACTCGAAAGATGAGATGAAGTCGCTTGAAAATGATATAAAGAACGCCGGAATCGGAGTTACGGTTTGGAAATGGCAAGCGATTCAAGAATGACACCGGTCTGCGATTTACAGCAAGTAGCCATCTAAATGCAATGAGATGAACATGCTACAGCACTCAAACATGACAACAAAATACATGGCAGGGATGCATTCAAGATGATTAACAAAAGTCTAGCACTGAGCTACGGCGAGTTCATCCATTAACAGGTTCAAACAAGCATGGAAAAAATGCATATGGCAAACAGATCTCAGACTTAGTGAAATCAACACTTGTCTGGAATTTCAGATCAGGTAGCACTCTTCGAAGCAACAAAACTACATGATACAGGACCTGAACATGGCAAAGTAAAGCATGGCATGGAGCTAATCAAAGAGCTTAACAAAAGTCCCTTAGTGACCTTGAGCCAAAAGGGATCAGAAAATACAATTGCAAGCATGTGAACATAGCAAATGCATAATCAGTTTTTAGACTTTGTGAAAACTGGAACATGCTGAAACATAACTCAAGTAGGCATGTTTACGAGCTCGATGCACTCACTACGGAGCAAGTCATGACAAAATAAGCATACATCCATCAAGAAGGCACAAAATGCAAGCTAGACATGGCAAGAACAATAGCATAGCATGCACAGATCAACTACAACATCATCGGCAAAATTGCAAACAAGTGAAAAATCTGCCCAGATTCACAAAGTAGCAAAAGTAGAGCTCGGTTGACTTAAGCTAGGGTGCTCCGTAAATGCAAACAAAGAGATGGATGGATAGATCACTACAAGATTAATAAAACATCCTTACTGACCATCCTCAAAAGAGGCACGGATCACTAGGAAACAACATGAACATATGGCATCATGAGATAAACAGCTCAAGGACTTAGTGGAAATGCTAAGTCCCTGAAAACAGAATTACTAAGTGCACCACTTTGCAAGCTCGTGCTAGTCACCACACACATCACAAAAATACATGGGTTGCACCTCTGGAAAGATGATAAAACCCTTAACAAAACATATGTATAACTCAGGGACATATCATGCACACATTAATCATGGCAAAAATGACAAAAAGCTAAATGGAGTAGCAGATCTGACAATTATCTCAAGTAGCCCTCTTCTAACAGCATTTCGGGCATCAAGATGAACTCAAATGAAAATGATGCAATGTAATGAAATGATGTACTCTTTGAGATGAACATTTTGATATTCTATATGCATGAATCGGAGCTACGGATGCAAAGTTACGATGGCATGAATAGGAGCACTTGGATCTGAGATTTCGGGACTTATAAGAAAAAACACATCGCGGATCTAGGGTTTACTGTTCACGGCACGCGAACCGAGGCGGAATCCGGCGAGGTGGCGGCTGCTCCGGCGAGGGGAGTCGATGGGGAGGTGAGGGAGAGGCGAGGCCGGCCCCCTCTCGTCCCGATCCGGCGAGGGCGGCGGCTCTGGCCGGCTATGGCGACGAGGGGCGCGCGGCGGCGCTGGCGCCGGCGAGCTACGCGGTGGCCGGGGCGAGATCTGGCCGGCGAGGGGCGCGGTTGTGGCGGACGGCGTCGGAGGAGAAGGAGGCGCGGGGCGGCGCGGTCGATGGGCCCGGGAGGGCCTCCCGCGGGCTCGGGCGGGCCTCGGGCGGCGGCGGCAAAGTGGGGCTCGTCCGGGCCACGTGGCGGTCGGTGGCTGGCTGCGGCGATTTTTGTCCGGCCCGGACGTACGTGTCCGGCCGGCGCGGAGGCGATATTTAGGGTTTCGGGGGGAGAAGGAGATCCGAATTTCGGGGGGGTCTATTTATAGGCATAGAGGGAGCTAGGAGAGTCCAAATGAGGTGCGGTTTTCGTCCACGTGATCGTGATCGAACGATCTAGATGATGGAGAAGGCTTAGGTGGGTTTTGGGCCAAATTGGAGGGGTGTTGGGCTGCAACACACACGAGGCCTTTTTGGTCCCTCGGTTAACCGTTGGAGTATCAAACGAAGTCCAAATGATACGAAACTTGACAGGCGGTCTACCGGTAGTAAACCAAGGCCGCTTGGCAAGTCTCGGTCCAATCCGGAAATGTTTAATCCCCACACACGAAAGAAAGCTAGAACTGACCACCGGAGGAGAACGAAGCGCCGGAATACAAAACGGACAATGGGGAAAATGCTCGAATGCATGAGACGAACACGTATGCAAATGCAATGCACATGATAACATGATATGAGATGCATGACAATGATAACAACACACGGAGACAAAAACCCGAACCTGAGAAAATAAAATAACTTAATGCCGGAAACGGCAAGAGTTGGAGTACAAATTGGGAAAGTTACATCCGGGGTGTTACAACACTCCACCACTACGAAAGGATCTCGTCCCGAGATCTAGGACTGAAAGAACGTCGGGTACTCAGAACAGAGGTGATCCTCGTGTTCCCAGGTAGCTTGACGGTCGGAATGGTGTGACCACTTGACTTTGAGGAATTTGATTGACTTATTGCGAGTCTTGCGTTCAGTCTCTTCAAGAATAGCAACTGGGTGCTCACGATAGGAAAGATCTTCTTGGAGCTCAATGTCCTCGAAGTTGACGGTGCGGTCAGGAGTCTTGAAGCACTTACGAATTGAGAGACATGGAACACGTCATGAACATTTGCAAAGTTTGAAGGAAGCTCGAGTTGATAGGCGAGATTGCCTCTCTTGCTGACAATCTTGAAAGGTCCCACGTATCTAGGGGCAAGCTTCCCTTTGATACCGAAGCGACGAGTACCTTTCATAGGAGAGACGCGGAGGTAAACATGATCTCCGATCTCGAAAGCCAAATCACAGTGCTTACTATCATAGTAGCTCTTCTCGCGGGATTGGGCTGCTTTGAGGTTATCTCAAATGACTTTGCACATTTCCTCTGCCTCTGTGATTAAGTCATTACCCAAAAGCTGACGTTCACCGGTTTCAGACCAGTTGAGAGGGGTACGACACTTCCTGCCATACAGAATTTCAAATGGGGCCTTGCCCGAACTTGCTTGAAAACTGTTGTTGTAGGAGAATTCAGCATAAGGAAGACAATCCTCCCACTTCATGCCGAAGGAGATCACACAAGCCCTGAGCATATCTTCAAGAATCTGGTTGACACGCTCGACTTGACCGCTAGTTTGAGGATGGAAAGCTATGCTGAAGCGGATGTTGGTGCCCATGGCCTTCTGAAAAGAATCCCAAAACTTCAAGGTAAAGATGCTACCATGGTCTGAAGAGATCACTTGTGGAATACCGTGCAGAGAGACAATTCAAGAGGTATAGAGTTCCGCCAATTGAGCTGCAGTGATTGACTCTTTGATAGGCAGAAAGTGAGCCACTTTGGTGAGTTTATCGATGACAACGAATATAGCATCATTGCCACGCTTGGACATTGGAAACCCAGTCACGAAGTCCATTTCAATGTGGTTAAACTTCCATTCTGTAATGGCAAGAGGTTGGAGGAGACCAGCTGGCCTTTGGTGTTTTGCCTTCACTCTTCTGCAGACATCACATTCATTCACGAACTGAGCAATCTCGCGCTTCATTCGAGTCCACCAATAAGCCTGCTTGAGGTCCTGATACATCTCGTGCTCCCAGGGTGGATGGAGAGGAGAGAATTGTGAGCCTCGTTCATGGTCACTTTATGGAGGTCACCTTTGGGTACAACAATACGATCCTCGAAGAAGAGAGTGTCCTTGTCATCAAGGCGGTAGCACTTGTACTTGGGTTGACTCTTGGCAATCCCAATCTTCACCTTTTTCACCATAGCATCAAGAAGCTGAGCTTGGCGAATCTGGTCTTCTAAGGTAGGAGAGACTTGAAGGTTGGCGAGGAAACCTTGAGGAACAACTTGCAGATTAAGTTTGCGGAAAGCTTCACAAAGCTCGGGTTGATAAGGCTTGAGAATCAGACTGTTGCAATAAGCCTTCCTGCTCAATGTGTCAGCAATCACATTGGCCTTGCTTGGAGTATACTCGATACTCGGATTATACTCTTGAATCATTTCGACCCATCGAGTTTGTATGAGGTTGAGATTAGGCTGAGTGAAAATGTACTTGAGACTCTTGTGATCAGTGAAGATGACCACTTTTCTTCCCAATAGAAGATGTCTCCAAGACAAAAGATCATGCACAACTGCCGCCAACTTGAGATCATGAGTGGGGTAGTTCTTCTCATTAGGTTTCAACTGGCAAGAGGTATAAGCGACAACTTTCTTCTCTTGCATCAATACTGCGCCAAGACCTTGGAGAGAGGCATCACAAAAGACCTCGTACGGTTTGGATTCATCAGGCGGAGTCAGAACTGGAGCAGTGATCAATTTCTCTTTCAAAGTGTTGAAAGCAATGTCACACTCCGGAGACCAAACGTACTTGACGTGCTTCTGGAGAAGATTTGAGAGAGGCTTCGCGATCTTAGAAAAGTTTTCAATGAATCTTCGACAATAGCTTGCGAGACCAAGGAAGCTACGGAGTTGCTTCACGTTCTGAGGAGGTTCCCAATTCACAATTGCAGACACCTTCTCAGGATTCACCGCAATGCCCTTGGCAGAGATGATATGACCAAGATAAAGAACCTCATCGAGCCAAAATTCGCACTTGGAGAACTTGGCATAGAACTGATGTTCTCTGAGCTTATCGAGTACCAAACGCAAGTGTTTGGCATGATCTTCCTTGTTCTTCGAGAAAACCAGAATGTCGTCGAGATAGACCAAAACGAAGTCATTGGTGTAGGCGTTGAAGATGAAGTTCATCATGCGAGAGAACGTCGGAGGAGCGTTGACGAGGCCAAAAGACATGACAGTGTATTCATATGAACCATAGCTTGTCCTGAAAGCTGTCTTGGGAATATCTTGCTCACGGATTCGAATCTGATGATAACCCATACGGAGATCAAGCTTGGAGAATACTTGGGCACCTTTGAGTTGTTCGAACAGCTCGTTGATGTTGGGAAGTGGGTATTTGTTCTTTATAGTCTTCTTGTTCAATGGACGGTAATCAACACAAAGTCGGTCCGTTCCATCCTTCTTCTTCACAAAAAGAACACCACAACCCCACGGAGAAGAACTAGGCCGAATGAGACCCATTCTCTCTTGAATATCGAGTTGCTTCTTCAGCTCCTTCAACTCTTCAGGTCTGAGCTTGTAAGGACGCTTGCACACAGGTTCTGTGTCGGGCTCAAGATCAATGACGAATTCAACTGGCCGGTGCGGAGGCATTCCTGGAAGCTCTTCTGGAAAGACGTCTTGATATTCGCAAACGACTGGAATTTGCGAGATAGCATCCAGTTCACCCTTCTCATTGAGAGAAAACAGACGGATGGTATTATCCCGAGCGGCAAAGACAATTACATCCTCAGACGAATGAGTCAATTGAATCTGCCTGGCTGCACAATCAAGCTGAGCCTTGTGCTTAGAAAGCCAATCCATCCCGAGAATAAGATCAATATCCGAGTTACCAAGAACCATTGGAGAAGCCAGAAACTTGAAATCACCCATCATGATAGAAATATCCGGAATCTCGTGGTTAGTGAGCAAACATTTACCCGGAGATACAACTGCTAACGGTTTATGCATAACTTGGGAAGTCAACTCATGCTTAGATGCAAAAGGCTTCGAGATGAAACAATGCGATGCACCAATATCAAAAAGAACTTTTGCAGGAACATCGTTAACAGGAAGGTTACCCATGATCACATCTGACGAGTCCTCTGCCTGAGCTGCATTCATCAAATTGACCTTAGCGTGCTTGGGGTTATGCTTGACCACAGCTGTACTTGCCGATCTGACAGGAGGAGGAGAAGGAAGATGCCTCTGGTTGAAACACTTGTTGGCATAGTGACCCTTCTGTTGGCACTTGTTGCACGTGACCTCTGAAAGCGGACGGTGGTACGGAGCACTTGATCTTGGAGGTTGAGACGAAGTCTTGTTCTGAAAGCCAGGGTTGGGTGGGTGGGAAGATCCACTGCCACCTTTGCTCTTCTGCTGATACGGCTGACGAAACGGAGGAGGAGGAAGCCAATACTTCTGCTTCTTGGCCACTTGAGTAGAGGAAGAATGAGTAACATCTCTGACTCGCTTCTTGGAAGCATCACACCTCAACTGAGCAGCCTCTTGCTTCAGTGCCATGTTGTAGAACTCATCGTACCTCAAGGGCTCGAAGAGAACAAGATCTAGCTAAATTTCTTCTCTGAGACCACCTCTGAACTGGTATATCATGCTCTTCTCATCAGGGACATCCTGCTTGGCAAAGCGGGCGAGCTTCTGAAACAACTTGTTGTAGTCATAGACAGACAAAGAGCCTTGCTTCAGGTTGCAGAATTCCTCACACTTGCTTTCCACCACGCTCTGGGGAATATGATGAGCTCGGAAATCTCGACGGAAATCCTCCCAAGTGATAACACGTCCACCTCTAGAGTCCTTGTACTGCTGGAACCATTCTGCAGCTTGATCTTTGAGTTGGAAGGAAGCGAACTTGACAAAGTCCTCAGGCCTGACGTTACTGCACTCGAAATGCTTGCACATATCCACAAGCCAATCGTCAGCATCGGTTGCCTCAACACAATTGTTGAAAGTCTTTGGCCCATTAGCAAGGAACTGGTTGAGTGAAGCAAAGTGATTCTGATTGTTGCCTTGATTCCCTTGGTTGCGCTCTTGAAGAATTTGCATGATCAACTATGTGTTTGCATTGGTTGCGGCCATCACAGCTTGCCATGCCTCCGGAGGAGGTGGAGGTGGTGGCGGATCAGGATTCGGAGTCGTGCGCGTTGGAGGAGCCATCCTGAAGAGGTTGACCACCATTAGCACATTGATAGACAAAATGAAGCTGAATCCAACAGAATGAAAATTGCAACATATAGTCTTCACATCCGAACAAAATGAACGAATGAGTTCCTCTTGAAATGGTCACATATCCATAAATTGAGAAGCCACTTAGAATTTAGGTAGAGAAATAAATCAACAAGGTACGGATCAAGAACGAATAATCGGTAAGAAATCCCAATCTCAAACCAATATCCGTGGAAGAAGAACTAGAGCTACAAGAATTCCCACCTATGAAACTCCCGAACCTTTCCGGTTATGCAATCAGGTGTTGGGGATACAGGGGAAGCATAATATCTCACCCAATTCTAGCAAATCCTACGTCCAGCTGTATCCATCCTTCAACACAAAACCGAGAAAAACTTCGGAAACCATCTACCTCAACCTTCGAAAAGCACCCGTTATACAAGTTATGGCGATACTCCCGAACTCCCGCCCCAGTACTGGGTGGCGTCGAGGTTATCTCACCAACGAACTGCATAAAAGAGATTTTCGATGTCGGCGTACTAAACTCAGGTATTCCAGAACTGCAACGATAAAATTATGACGACAACACCTCAGAGCTCAACTCCCCGGGACACTTCCACAAAACCCCTGACAGGAGGCACCAAGACAATGTTCTCATCATAAAACCATTGGAACGATTCCAAGATACCCGCGTGATCCTAAATTTTTTTTAGTGAAATTTGAGAAGAGAAGAGTCAAAACTCTACGTCAGGATGCCTTACCAGAGCGATGAGGAGACTGGGAAGTAAAAAGAATTCCTAACTCTCCGATATATAATTCCTAGATGACTCAAAACATTTTTCTAGACACAACTCGGCCGCTAAAAATGATCAAGCAATGGGGCTCCTAAGGTCGGGGAAGGCTCTGATTACCAACTTGTAACACCCTTGATGCGACTATAGCTCCCACGTGTCGAGGCACGACTTAGAGACATAATCGCATTGAAGGCATATGTCGCAAGTCAGGCAATCATCACAAACATCCCATGTAATATAGATAATAAAAGAGATAACATAGCTGGCTTACACTCGCCATGTCAATCAAGTACATAAATAACATTACATCATCCAAACACTCATGGCCCGACTATGGCGCCAAAATAAAAGATAACCCAGCATGCGACATGGTCCCGATCACCCCCAACTGGGCACCACTACTGATCATCAGGAAAAGAAACATAATAACATTGAGAGTCCTCGTCGAACTCCCACTTGAGCTCGAGCGCGTCACCTGGAGCGGAATCATCAGGCCCTGCATCTGGTGTAATAGTAATCTATGAGCCACAGGGACTCAGCAATCTCGCACCCTCGCAATCAAGACTATTTAAGCTTATAGGTAAGGCAAGGTAAAAATATATGTGGAGCTGCAGCAAGCGACTAGCATATATGGTGGCTAACTTATTCGCAAAAGAGAGTGAGAAGAGGAGGCAAAGCGCGAGCGAGAAACTAGAGGACAACCTGCGCAAACATTACTCCAACACCGTGTCCACTTCCCGGACTCCGCCGAGAAGAGGCCATCACGGTAACACACTCAGTTGATTCATTTTAATTAAATTAAGGTTCAAGTTATCTACAACCGGACATTAACAAATTCCCATCTGCCCATAACCGCGGGCACGACTTTCGAAAGTTCAAATCCCTGCAGGGGAGTCCCAACTTAGCCCATGACAAGCTCTCACGGTCAACGAAGGAATGGACCTCCTCCCAAGACGTTCCGATCAGACTCGGTATCTCGGTTACTCAAGACACTTCGACATGTTAAAACAAGACCAGCAACACCGCCCGAATGTGCCGATAAATCCCGATAGGAGCTGCACATATCTCTTTCTCAGGGAACACTCAGATTGTCCAAACTTCCGGTAGGCCAGCCCAGAGTTGCCCCTAGTAGCCACCGGCGGCTGACAATTTGGACCAACACTCAGAGGAGCACTGGCCCGGGGGGTTAAAATAATGATGACCCTTGAGTCTGCAGAACCAAAGGGAAAGAAAAGGCTAGGTGGCAAATGGTAAAATCAAGGTTGGGCATTGCTGGAAAAGCTTTAATCAAGGCGAACTATCAAGGGGTTCCCATTATAACCCAACCGCGTAAGGAACGCAAAATCCGGGAACATAACACCGATATGACGGAAACTAGGGTGGCAAGAGTGGAACAAAACACTAGGCGAGAGGCCAAGCCTTCCACCCTTTACCAAGTGTATAGATGCATTAAGATAACAAGATAATATAATGATATCCCAACAAGTAAATAAATGTTCCAACAAGGAACAGCCTCCAATCTTCACCTGCATCTAGCAACGCTATAAGAGGGGCTGAGCAAAGCCGTAACATAGCCAATCAACGGTTTGCTAGGACAAGGTGGGTTAGAGGTTTGACATGGCAATTAGGAGGCTGGAAAGCAAATGGTAGGCATCGTAGCAATGGCATAGCAAAAGAGCGAGCAAACTAGCATAGCAAAGATAGTAGTGATTTCGAGGGTATGATCATCTTGCCTGCACAGTTGTCAGAGTTGACTGGATCCTCGAAAGCAAACTCAACGGGCTCCTCGTTAGCGAACTCGTCTCCCGACTCTACCCAAACAAGACAAACAAGCAACAAGGATACAATCAACCACGTGCAAGACTCAAACAATATGATGCAAAGATGATATGCTATGCGGGATGCGATGCGGGATGCATATGCAAGATGTGACAGGGAATGCATGAACCTGGCCTCAACATGGAAATCCAAGTGTGCCACTCGAAAGATGAGATGAAATCGCTTGAAAACGATATAAATAACGCCGGAATCGGAGTTACGGTTTGGAAATGGCAAGCGATTCAAGAATGACACCGGTCTGCGATTTACAGCAAGTAGCCATCTAAATGCAATGAGATGAACATGCTACAGCACTCAAATATGACAACAAAATACATGGCAGGGATGCATTCAAGATGCTTAACAAAAGTCTAGCACTAAGCTACGGCGAATTCATCCATTAACAGGTTCAAACAAGCATGGCAAAAATGCATATGGCAAAAAGATCTCAGACTTAGTGAAATCAACACTTGTCTGGAATTTCAGATCAGGTAGCACTCTTCGGAGCAACAAAACTACATGCTACAGGACCTAAACATGGAAAAGTAAAGCATGGCATGGAGCTACTCAAAGAGCTTAACAAAAATCCTTTAGTGACCTTGAGCCAAAAGGGATCACAAAATACAATTGCAAGCATGTGAACATAGCAAATGCATAATCAATTTTCAGACTTAGTGAAAACTGGAACATGCTGAAACATAACTCAAGTAGGCATGTTTACGAGATCGATGCACTCACTACGGAGCAAATCATGACAAGATAAGCATGCATCCATCAAGAAGGCACAAAATACAAGCTATACATGGCAAGAACAATAGCATAGCATGCACGGATCAACTACAACATCATCGGCAAAATTGCAAACAAGTTGACAATATGCCCAGATTCACAAAGTAGCAAAAGTAGAGCTCGATTGACTCAAGCTAGGGTGCTCCATAAATGCAAACAAAGACATGGATGGATAGAGCACTACAAGATTAACAAAACATCCTTAATGACTATCCTCAAAAGAGGCACGAATCACTAGGAAACAACATGAACATATGGCATCATGAGATAAACAGCTCAAGGACTTTGTGGAAATGCTAAGTCCCTGAAAACAGAATTACTAAGTGCACCACTTTGCAAGCTCGTGCTAGTCACCACACACATCACAAAAATACATGGGTTGCACCTCTGGAAAGATGACAAAACCCTTAACAAAACATATGTATAACTCATGGACATATCATGCACACATTAATCATGGCAAAAATGACAAAAAGCTAAATGGAGCAGCAGATCTGACAATTATCTCAAGTAGCCCTCTTCTAACAGTATTTTGGGCATCAAGATGAACTCAAATGAAAATGATGCAACGGAATTAAATGATGTACTCTCTGAGATGAACATTTTGATATGCTATATGCATGAATCGGAGCTACGGATACAAAGTTACGAGGGCATGAACAGGAGCACTTGGATCTGAGATTTTGGGACTTAGAAGAAAAAACACATCGCGGATCTAGGGTTTACTGTTCATGGCACGCGAACCGAGGCAGAATCCGGCGAGGTGGCGTCTGCTCCAGCGAGGGGGTCGAGGGGGAGGTGAGGGAGAGGCGAGGCCGGCCCCCTCTCGTCCCGATCCGGCGAGGGCGGCGGCTCCGGCCGGCTATGGCAGCGAGGGGCGCGCGGCGGCGCTGGCGCCGGTGAGCTACGCGGCGGCCGGGGCAAGATCCGGCCGGCGAGGGGCGCGGTTGCGGCGGACGGCGTCGGAGGAGAAGGAGGCGCGGGGCGGCGCGGTCGATGGGCCCGGGAGGGCCTCCTGCGGGCTCGGGCGGCGGCGGCGAAGTGGGGCTCGCCCGGGCCACATGGCGGTTGGTGGCTGGCTGCGGCGATTTTTGTCCGGCTCGGACGGACGTGTCCGGGCGGCGCGGAGGCGATATTTAGGGTTTCGGGGGGAGAAGGAGATCCGAATTTCGGGGGAGGGTCTATTTATAGGCATAGAGGGAGCTAGGAGAGTCCAAATGAGGTGCGGTTTTCGTCCACGCGATCGTGATCGAACGATCTAGATGATGGAGAAGGCTTAGGTGGGTTTTGGGCCAAATTGGAGGGGTGTTGGGCTGCAACACACACGAGGCATTTTCGGTCCCTCGGTTAACCGTTGGAGTATCAAACGAAGTCCAAATGATACGAAACTTGACAGGCGGTCTACCGGTAGTAAACCAAGGCCGCTTGGCAAGTCTCGGTCCAATCCGGAAATGTTTAATCCCCACACACGAAAGAAAGCTAGAACTGACCACCGGAGGAGAACGAAGCGCCGGAATGCAAAACGGACAACAGGGAAAATGCTCGAATGCATCAGACGAACACGTATGCAAATGCAATGCACATGATAACATGATATGAGATGCATGACAATGATAACAACACACGGAGACAAAAACCCGAACCCGAGAAAATAAAATAACTTAATGCCGGAAACGGCAAGAGTTGGAGTACAAATTGGGAAAGTTACATCCGGGGTGTTACAGGTTTAGACCACAACATATGATCTCAAGGTAGATCAACTCTTGTAACCCCTATACTCATCAAAGTCAATCAAGCAGGAAGTAGGGTATTACCTCCATCAAGAGGGCCCGAACGTGGTAAACATCGTGTCCCTTGTCTCCTATTACCATCGATCCTTAGACGCACAATTCGGGACCCCTACCCGAGATCTGCCGGTTTTGACACCGATAATGGTGCTTTCATTGAGAGTTCCGATGTGTGATCAGCAAAAGATCAATGGCTCGCCCCCAGATCAACTGCGATGGCCGACATCCTCATTGCCGGCTCGAATGGTCACCTTGGCTCGACGAGGACCGTGCTCCATCACTGATTGTCATGTTCCGACGGGGGCCTTCATCAACATCACTCCAATCTCTATCAAGATCATGGAGGAATAATCCATGGAGCTCAGGGGCTCAACGTTAACATTGACCTCGGGGCGACCGTGCTGTTTTTCTGGACAGCGACCTTGTATCCACCACCACCGCATTATCGCGTGTCGTTTAATGATTGCTTTAGTGTAATTGTGCGGAATTCAGTCTACAACAACCATGAAAAATTTCGTCGAGTTCCGATGGAGGAATCTCCGTCAATCTACGATATACCGAGCCGTGTCAAAATCTGGACGGAATCTTGGCGAGTTTAGGGCCTGGTCTCCAGCAAGCTAGCTCGAACGTCCTTTGAAAGATCCAACCGTTGATCGACTTGCGGAATTCCTATGTCTAATACCCCTCAAAATTCAGCTCGATCTGACCGTCCAAACTCCGGGAACCTTCCAATTAGTGCATCACTTTTCGGTTCTGTTTTCTGCGTGAATACGGATCTGACCAGAATTCATGTTTCTTTATGAACGTGATATTGGACAACCTTTTAAGTGAATTTTCTTCTATGGTATTGTGCATTGTTTTTAACACGCGCCCATAAAATTTTAAGCCTTTTTGAGGCACTCTTCACCATCGCGCTGGTGTCAAACCAGTTCGGTAACATTGCTCCACGTCTGCCGACCTGTGCTAGATAGATCGTCGCTTCATCAAGCCGAGCCTAACCTTATCGGATCATCAGCTCAGCAAGCCGAACAAGAGTTTGGCATCGCGAAGGATAAATCATCACCAACACCATCGCCCCACGGATTGCACGGGTCAGGCGCGTCGACATCGCCGCTCAGTCACTTCATCAATCCGGCATTGACCACGTCACAAGTTATGACCAGCATCGGCATGGCCGCACTGTTGCTTTTTCAAGCCGATGTCCATCACGCCGAACTGCTTCAACACCTCGGCTGACATGGTAGCTGCAACGTCTCCTTACTGACCCGCTCTGTCATCTCGGCTAGACCGGGGACTTTGCTATTTCTTCATCAACATACTCCGGTGACTTCGGCGTCACCAGCCGACCAACTTTGTCACGTTAGCTGGACCGGGAGCTTTGCCTCGGCGAGCCCACCTTTGCCAGCATCGCCATGCCATCGCTTTATCGCCCATCAGGTAATGGGTGTGCGGATCAAGTCCCAATTTTGGGAGTAACCTTTTTTCAGATTGCTATAACAGATAAATCAGGTGCTATTAATCCTAGTGTTTTTTGCTTGGGTATATTTTTCCCAAGGAATTATTACTCTGGTTTGTTTCATCATCTGTACACAGGTCTATAAAATGGTGGCCGCATTAACAACAGTCGCGTGGTGGTTCGGTCAGTTTCCATATACAATTCGGCGAATGCCGCATCCGGAACTCAGACCGGCCTGCGAATTCAGGCTTGGCCACGCCTTCACTGCGTCACGCCGACGCCCTGCATCGACATGACTTCGGTGCCAGGCCACATCTCCTTCAATAAATTATTTTTGCGAAAAGCAATTATCCTTTTTGGACCGCACTATTTTATGTGTGTAGGTGATCGACTTCGACTGCGTCACATGGTCACTTTGGCAAGCCGACGTCGTTGTCCCAATCGGCTCGCGTGATCACCTTGTTGGTCGAATCGCCATACCGACATGTTCGGTTGCCTCGGGGACTTCGGCATCGCTAAGAGAGCTCTACCTCATCAAGTGTTCGGCACACGGGCCATATTTCTTTTATTACTCACTTTGCATAAATTATTCATTATGCAACAATTTTATTATTATTCCTATTATCTCCGGCTTGCACTATTTTCTGTGCATAGGTAAAGGATCCGGGTCGGGCAGCGCTGTCACCTCGGCGTACCGACATACTACATCACCTCGGCTGGACCGAGGGCTACGTCATTACTTCATTAAGCCACACCGGTGACTTCGGCGTCACACTGCCGGCCTGCATTGGCCGTGCTATGTCGCCACTTCGGAGTGCCGAGCTTTTCACTCTGCCACCTCGGGACCGGCTTGGGGGCTGGGACCTTGTCCCACCGTAAGCTCGGGTCATGCATCGACACCGAGCACGTTAACTAGCTAAGTCGTTTCCATGCTTAAAAACCTTTAGTTTTAAATTCTGTTTGGTTCGACCAAGCATTATGCTTTTTTGACAAAAAGTCATTTGCGAAATACTTTCTTTGTCAAAACCTTGTTTGTTGCAAGCAAATTCAAATACCCTGTTTACTTGGGGGCTTCCTTTATGAAGCATTTCCTCTTGCATATGATTATATTTGTACGGCTTCGTTCCTTGTTCGTGTATTACGCCACAATATGCACCATGTTGACTTAAGTGTTTTGCAAGCTAGGTTGCCCGGCTCCTGTGCTTACCCCTATGTTCCCGATTGTTCGGCTAGGCGGTAAAGGTAGCACCTCTACGATTGTTACTACCGAGTCATCCGAGTTAGTACCTCAGACTGGGTGAAGTCGAAAGCTAGCGCTCTTATTGTTTCCAATAATGGTCGGCACACAATGGAACTCATGAGTACAAAAAATCTAGTGCACAAGTCTTATAGTAACAATGAGCAACCGAAGAAAGGTATCGATGGAGGTACTATTTTCTTCGAAGATGCTTCTTACACTTCGTCAGTAATATAACATAAGTTCCTTGAGCGCGCTTTGTCTGTTATAGCCTTATGGCCTGATTGCCTGGTTTTCGGAAACACCATCGATGCTTTCGACAGGTGGAGTACATGACACTTTTCGGTCCTTGACCGAAGAGGGAGAAGCCGACGGTTAGTTAAGACGTGTTTAAAGTTCAAGTGAACACATATATGATATGAGTACATCGGTACATACAATCATTATACATAAAATTCTTTTACCCAAGTCACTTGGGGCTCTTAAAATTTATATGAGTTGTTTTATAGTAAATGTGTTTTCTTCTTGGTCGTTGCAAAGTCTTTTTCTACCGCTCCTTTTCCGACTCGAGTGTATGGTCAATAGCCGGATAGCCTGTCTTCTCTCTAAAAAGCCGCTCGAATTTAGTTCACTAAACTGGCCTCAAAGAAGTACTCTGCCTTTGGGATAAGGAGCTTGAAGCCGTAGGCTGGCCCGCTTGAAGTGTTGAGATCAGATGTGTCATGTTAAAGCATGGCAAAAGCACAAAATTTTCCTTTTTCCAATTTTCGGATTGGCGCTGAATACTTGATCTTGTTCGGACGTCAAGTTTTTACTGACGTTTTTTGGTTTTCCAAGATTATGGCACTTTTAAACTATTTGTGTGTTTCTAGCATAAGTATCGCAGTGCAACACCAAACACCTTTAGAGATTCGGCAAAAACATTCTCGGATATTGCTATATATGCATCGGTTTCAAATTGTGTCTTCGGTCAAATAGTTTGGTTGCCCGACTCCTGTGCTTGCCTCCTACGTTCCGCGTTGTTCGGCCAGGTGTGCAAAGGGATAACCACTAAGATTGTGCTTCCAGCTCGCATGGTTAAGCACCTCAGTGGAGAAAGCCGAAAACCGATTGTCACAATAAGCGTAAATTGGTCGGCGATCCGATGACTATGTTAAATGACGGGCCGATCATAACATTGGCCGAAGTGTTTACGGCTTGACCTCGGCTGTCGCCGAACACTAACCGGGGGCTCGTAGCTAGCTTCCCCAGTTTAAAAGTTCCTATGACTAAGTGAAAGTTAGAAAGCTCGCATATCTAATTGCCTCGTTTCTGCTCATACAACCGCCTTCGGGCACCGAGACGTCGGCTAAGGGTTGTCTTGTTATTGCGGAGACACCCTGTGTAGTATCTACAAAGGGGTAGAAGCCGATGATGGGCCACGTTTAAGTGATAAACGGTCGCAACAGAGTCAAAATAAATATATCATCGGCGTTTGTATTTAATATACAAGGACTGTCTTCCATAATCATCGTTATAAAGCCATAAATATGCATCAATTTGACTTAAGATTTTTGCCAAGCTGGGTTGCCTGGCTCCTGTGCTTACCCCTACGTTCCTGATTGTTCGGCTAGGCGGTAAAGGGAGCACCTCTGTGATTGTTACTACCAGGTCATACGAGTTAGTACCTCAGACTGGATGAAGGCGAAAGCTAGCGATCTTAAAGGATCACATTGGTCGGCAATGACGGAAGTAAAAATTTTGGTTCATTAATACCACAGAGTTCGGGAACTTTCCCCGAACTAAATCCTCAATATTTTCCTCCGACATTGATCGGAGGTGAGGTTTCATGATCATGATAAGCATGACGACCCAAAGAAAGGAACCGATAGCGGGACTATTTTCCTTGGAAGATGTTTCTTACATTAAGTAATATAACATATCTCTCCGCATACCTTTGTTTATAAAACCGTATGGCCGGATTGCCTTGTTTTCCATAAATCTTTGCCCCTATAACGGCTTTATAAAGTAGGACAAACACTCCCCGGCTTCTGGCCGAGGAGGTTGAAGCCGATGGTCTGCCAACAAAGTTTTGTACAGTGCGGATCCGAGCATTAATGATGTAAAGTACTTGGATACGTAGAATCATTACACATAATTTGTGGTTTTACTCTGGATATCGATCCTTAATTCGGTCACCATGCCCACATTAAGGCCCGGGGGCTACTGGGCTTCGGGCTTATCATTCACTAATATTGAAAGGGGAGTATCGATCCCCTGATCTGGTTTGCCACCCGACCAGTGTCTCGGGGGCTACTGCATTGATAATCCAATGCAGAATATTTAAAGTGCAATATAGCTTTCGAGGAGATTATGATCCTCAGGTTGGTCGGCCACACCCAACCTGAGCCTCGAGGAATTTGCACACCGCTTTTTGTGTCCAGAAGTATTCTATCGAGCTAGGAGTTGATCCTCAGGCCGATTTTGTGAATCAACCTGAGTCTCAGGGGCTACTGGGATCAGCGGTCTTATGTCATCCTTCAGGTGCATCTCAGGTTTTAGACCGATACACACCTGAGGGCTACTGACTATATATCTCGGCAGAGAATAAATTGCACCAATCAAAAATATTGACAAAAAATCGGCCCGCAATCGGGGTGGTGCACCACCTCGGAAGCAGTCTGGCATAAAGCTCAGCGCTAGTGGCTAGCTCCATAGGGGGCATTTCCGGCATTAAGCTCGGCTAAACTCCTTCAACTTTTTTGAACCAGGGTAATTTATGACACCTCGGATATAGTCCAGCGTTGGAGCTCAGATACAGTCCGGTGTTGGAGCTTGGACATAGTCCGGCGTTGGAGCTCGGATACATTCCGGCGTTGGAGCTTGAAAGCGATCCGGCGTTGGTGCTCGACTGCAAAATATACCTCGAATGCAGTCCAGCGTTGGAGCTCGGACGCAGGAGGACGTTGCCGCCCGGGAACAACTTCAAACCCGAGGTGTGGCATAAAAATAACAAGGCATTGATAAAGGTCGAGAACTTAAAGGGGCTCCTCGGATACCCGACGTGTAAACTCTTCGGATTTACTTCGGCGATCCTCAAGACCGAAGATGGGAAGATTTGTTGAACCAGTTTTCAAGACCGATGACCGAAGATGAAGAACAGTTCGGAAGAATCGAGGAGCGTCCCCAACTTGAAGATCGGTTCAGGGGGTACTGACAGTGTCCTAGACTAGGGGGTACTCACCATGTCGTCCTCCCAATCAGTTGGATTGGGCCGAGGACCCCCATGGCCGTAAGCTCATGGGCCAGTTCGGACAGCCGATGTATACACGAGGAAGATTCCACAAGACTTAGTGATCAAGACAAGGACTCCTCTCCACTAGCGTATTCAACTAGGACCCTTGTTATCCTAGGCCTCTGGTACATTATATAAGCCGAGGCCAGGCTAGTCGGTAGATTATGATGACATTACTCATCATACTTGTAGGGTTTAGACCACAACATATGATCTCGAGGTAGATCAACTCTTGTAACCCCTATACTCATCAAAGTCAATCAAGCAGGAAGTAGGGTATTACCTCCATCAAGAGGGCTTGAACCTGGGTAAACATCGTGTCCCCTGTCTCCTGTTACCATCGGTCCTTAGACGCACAGTTCGGGACCCCCTACCCGAGATCTGCCGGTTTTGACACCGACAACAACCCAAGCTGCTTGCCCTCGTCGTGTTAGCATGTCTACACCTAGCTCAGGAGATGGTATCAACGAAGACAAGGTGTAAGTGCATCTAGTGCCACCCCTAGTTGGTTTTGGAGTATTGACGACAAACCTAGTTGAGGGACTAATGTGTTTGTGAGAATTGCAGGATAACACAGGTAGAAGTCCCTCATTGATTCGGTTTTCCTACCAGAGATGACCCCTAAAAATGTATGAAGACATTGAATTCAGAGGTGGTATGTGAAGACATTCACATTGAAGACTATGATAAGAGAGGACATCGCGTGAAGACTATGGAGCGCGAAGACTTAACAGTTTCTTCGTTCTGTGTTTTTCTTTGATGAGTCATAGGAACCACCGTACTGTTAAGTGGGGTCCAAGAGAACCAGTCAGAATGACTGAAGTGATGCTTAACCAAAAATCCTATGTCTTCGAGTGAAGACTATGAGAGCAAATCTTGTCCAGAGTTGGATAAGTCAGCTTTGCTTGTATCCCAAGTAAAGTTGCCATGTGTGTTTGAAATCTGACCGTTGGAACATGTGTCAGTTCCTTAGTGACCCAGGGTCATTTCGGACAAATCAAGTCGGGTTGCCTAGTGGCTATAAATAGCCCACCCCCTACAACCATAAACGGTTGGCTGCTCAGAGTTAGAGTATGGCTTTTGTCGTTTGAGAGCAACCCACCTCGAAGCCTTTGAGAGAGAATTCCTTGCGAGGATAAAGCCCTAAACACCCAGAGCCAAAGAGTGTTAGGCATCACTTAAGTCTTCCTGTCTGTGTGATCTGAAGACTTTTTACACTTGAGGACTATGAATCCTCCAGCCGGTTAGGCGTCGCGTTCTGAGCATCCAAGAGTCATTGTGGATCGCCGGTGAACGAAGTCTATGAAGGTTTGGAAGTCTACCTTGAAGACTTACCAGAGTGATTGGGCGAGGACTGGGTGTCCTTAGCTCAAGGGCAATAAGGTGAAGACGAGGTCTTCTGAGTTGAATCTCAGCCTCCCTAACCAGACGTACAGTTGTCACAACAACTGGAACTGGTCCAACAAATCATTGTCTTCAACGAGTCACTGGTTTCATCCTTCCCTTCCCTTTACTTACCGTTGGTCCTTGTGAAGTCATTGTATGATTGCATTATCTTTTGTCTTCACTGAGTGACTGCTTGTTCTGATTGGCTTCACAATATCTTCCTACCTGATCTTTACTGCCTAGCTGCTATTAGTCATTGTGCTTTCACTTCATTGAATACTTGACTATGGTTTTCCTAGTGTAGTCTACCTTCCGCTACATGGTAATAGGTTTATTTCTATCGTTTGTCTTCGAAACTTCCATGTTTTGAAGACTTTCATAAAAATCGCCTATTCACCCCCCCTCTAGTCGATCACTAGCACTTTCAATTGGTATCAGAGCAAGGTACTCCCTTGTTCTGTGTGATTCGGTTTAACCACCTGGAGTTTTAGCTATGTCGAATGTAGGGATAATTAAAGTCTCCGCTGCATGCCCCGTCTTCGATGGAACTGAATATCCCTACTAGAAGAATAAGATGCGCATGCATCTTGAAGCCATTGATGTCGACCTATGGTATGTCGTCAAGAATGGCGTTCCCAAGGCTGGTGAAGGTGTCACCGCTGCTGATGTCAAGAAGTTCGTTCAACTGGACTCCACTGCCAAGAACATCATCTGTGGTCATCTGACCAAAGGACAGTATGGCCGCGTGAGTGCTTTGGAAACATCTAAGCTAGTCTGGGACTGGCTCTCCAAGGTCAATGAAGGCGTCTCAACCCAGAGAGATCAGAGAATCAGTGTCCTTCGCAACCTCTTCAACCGCTTCAAGAGAAATGACAATGAGAATGTCCAGCTCATGTTTGATCGACTCACTGACATCACAAATGAGCTTCAAGCTCTCGGCGCCACTGAGATCACAAAGCATGAAGTCGTCAAGACACTCCTGAGATCACTTGACAGCTCGTTTGACACTCTAGCCCTGATGATTCAAGAACGTCCTGACTTTTCAAGACACTCGATCCGGCTGACATACTTGAGAGGCTCAACACACACGAGTTTCAGCTTTCTGAGAAAAGAGACATCTATATTCCCAACTATGGGCGAACTCGTGCCTTGAAGGCAAAAGCTGTCTCCTCATCTGAAGAAGAATCTGACAGCAGTTCTGATGATCCTGAAGACATTGGAAAGGAGCTTGCTATGCTTGTGAATAAGTTCCAAAAATTCACCAAGAAGAAAGGCTTCAGAAAGTCTTCACGATCAAGCTCAAGGAATGATGAAGCTTCTGCTCATGAATACAAGAAGAGAACATGCCACAAGTGCAAGAAATCTGGCCACTACATCTCTGAGTGTCCGCAGTGGGACAATGAGAACAAGAAGAAGAAGAAGAGCAAGGAGTATGACTTTGACGACAAGAAGAAGAAGAAATACTCAAAGTCTTCTTCCAAGTCTTCCTCAAAGTCTTCATCACACAAGAAGAGCTCATCTGGCAAGGCACGTGCGTTTGTTGGCAAGGAAATGGATTCAGAGGAGGAGTCCGCTTCTAAGGAGGCGGAGGTGGAGTCTGAGGAGGAGTCCGATTCTGGCGTTGCGAGTCTGGCTACAGCATACGTTGCCAAGTCCATCTTCAACACTGAAGACAATGACTTCATCACCGACACCGATGCAAATGACAAGGACTACTCCGCTCCTACCTACTGCTTCATGGCACGCGGTGCCAAGGTAAACACACGCACTACTCACTATCAAACATCTAGTGAAGATGACTCTGATTGTGGTTCCAAACCCAGCTACAAAACACTTGCTAAAATTGCAACTGAACAACAGAAAGCTATGGAACATATTCAAAAACTGTTAGACAAAAGCGATGATCTGTTAGACGCTGAAATGACTCGATCTTAGTCCTTAATTGAAGACATAAAAAATCTTCACGTTAAGTATGAGGAACTTGAAAGTCGTCATGAAACGCTCTCAACAACTCATGAAAAGCTTTCCTATGATTATCTTCAAAGGAAGCAAGATCTTGAGAAATTTAGAGCGGCTCATGAAGATCTTCAAAAGGAAAACGAGTCACTTTGCGCTGAACAGATCAGTTCAGCTCAGGAAGGATTTGAACCTCCATGTCTTAAATGCCTTGAGCGTGATAATGCTACTTCTGTTGCTGAATGTTCTACTGCTGCTACTGTTGCAATATCTTCAACTGTTGATGTGGTAACTAACCCCTCTGCTGAGGATACCACTGCTATTGTTGATGAGAATGCTAGGTTGAAGACATTGCTTGAAACAGGGATGTACAAAAGTCTCAAAGAGCATCAGACATTATGTGATGTCCTCAAAAGGCAGATCCTAAACCGAAACCCTAGGAAAGAGGGTGTTGGGTTCGAAAGGAAAATGAATGCTGATGGCTCTTACTGGAAACCTGAGCAGTACCCCAAAACCACATGGGTTGCTGCAAAGGAACCTTCAGCGGATCCATCCACCCTATCTGGCTTCACTTGTGCTAATCCCATTGTTATTGATGAATCCTTTGATGCAAACTATAAACTGTTTAAGAATCAGAATGGTGAAGTGTTTGCCAGGTATATTGGTACTAACTACAGGAATGGGCCGCATATGAAGAAGGTCTGGGTGCCGAAAAGGTGTTTGGAGAATCTTCCTGTGAATGTCGTCATGACACCACAAGTAAAGAAGACAAATCCTAGACCACAGGCTTCATATGCCCAAAGGCTTCATATAGACAGAGGAATCACCTGAGTCACACTAATGCAAATGTTTTGCAGGGAAGCCATACTCAGGTCTATGAATATGAGCGATGTTCATCAAACCGCCATGTTCATAAGACCAAGAACTATTCTGCTTATTCTTATGAGTACTATTGTCCACCTGCAAGATTTTTTGCTAGGGCTCCAAAGCCAAAGTTCTCAGATGCTGCACTTAGACTCATTGCTTCGAAGCCACCCTTGAAGATGTGGGTGGCTAAGAAAGCTTAACTCTCTTTTGCAGGGAAAGGTCTCCAGCCGAAAACCAAAATCGTCTGAAGCTATTGCTGGGGACCTTAAACATCTTGTAGGGCGCAAGATCAAATGCCCAAATGGTCTTATTATGTATTTTGTTCCTGAGTCGCTTGCTACTTGCCCTATCAGTCCTAACCTTGATCTAAGCTTTCATAATCCACTTGCTCGTCAAATGTTTATGCTTCACAATTCTCTTCGTGAAGCCTATCCCCCTAACTGCACTGTAGGGTACGACACCAGCTGCTTCAGAATGGATTATTGATAGTGGGTGTACTAATCACATGACTGGCAAGCGAAGTCTTCTCATGGACTCAACCTTACGTCCATCTGACAAAAGTCACATCACATTTGCTGACACTGGTAAAAGCAAGGTATTGGGTCTAGGTAGAGTTGCAATCTCAAAGGATCAACACATGGATAAAGTCATGCTTGTTGAATCCCTTGGTTTCAACTTAATGTCTGTCTCAATGCTTTGTGATTTAAACATGATTGTGATGTTTGGAAAATATCGTTGCCTTGTTCTAATGGAATCTGACAAGTCTCTAGTGTTTGAAGGGTATCGGAAAGATGATTTGTACGTGGTAGATTTCTCAGCAGGACCACAACTTGCCGTATGTCTTCTAGCAAAAGCTTCTGAATGCTGGCTCTGGCATCGGAGGCTAGGGCATGCTGGCATGAGGAACTTCCACACCCTTGCAAGGAAGAAGCATGTCATAGGCATCAAGGGTGTCAAGTTCAAGAAGGATCACTTATGCGATGCCTGTGAAGCAGGAAAGATGACGAGGGCCAAGCATCCCTCGAAGACAATCATGACAACGACTCAACCCTTCGAACTGCTCCACATGGACCTTTTCGGTCCCACTCATTACTCAACTCTTACTACTACTGCTTGTCTCTATGGCTTTGTCATTGTTAATGATTATTCAAGATATACTTGGGTGCATATAATCCTCTACAAGACTGAAGTGCAGGATGTCTTCAGACGCTTCGCCAATCGAGCCATGAACAACTATGGCATCAAGATCAAGCACATCAGAAGTGACAATAGCACTGAATTCAAGAACACTGGTCTAGACACTTATCTTGATACTTTGGGCATTACACATGAATTCTTAGCTCCGTACACACCGCAGCAGAATGGTGTTGTGGAACGCAAGAACAGAACACTCATTGAGATGGCCCAGACAATGCTTGATGAATACAAGACTCCAAGAAAGTTCTGGCCTGAAGCCATTGACACTGCATGCCATATCATCAACCGTTTTTATCTTCATAAGCTTCTGAACCAGACATCCTATGAGCTCCTTACTGGCAAGAAGCCAAATGTCAGTTACTTCAGAGTATTTGGTGCCAGGTGCTGGATCAAGGATCCACATCACACTTCAAAATTTGCACCAAAAGCACATGAAGGTTTTATGCTTGGATATGGAAAGGATTCGCACTCCTACAGAGTCTTCAACCTTTTTCACTATAAAGTGGTTGAAACAGTGGATGTGTGGTTCGATGAGACTAACGGCTCACAAAGAGAGCACCTGCCAAATGTGCTAGATGAAGTTACATCCAGTGAATCAATCAAACTTATGGGAACTGGAGAAATCATACCATCTGAATCTCAGCCTGAAGAGGAACTTATCATCTCCGCACCTGAACAAACAGAAGACAATGCTCAGCCTGAAGACAATCCTTCTAACGATGACAATGATCAGCAAGAGCAAAATCTTTGTCCTATACATCCTCGTGTTGCAAATGAAGTACATATTGAGAGAATAATTGATAGCATCAATGCACCCAAGAAAGTTCTGTGGCAAGGGCAACACATCTAGCAAATTTCTGTGGGCACTTCGCATTCGTCTCAATATCTGAACCCAAGAAAGTTGAAGAAGCCTTCATGGATTCAAGCTATGCAAGAAGAGCTTCAACAGTTTGAGCTGAATAATGTATGGGAACTGGTTAAGCATCCTGATCCTCGCAAGCACAATATAATAGGCACCAAATGGATATATCACAACAAGCAAGATGAGCATGGTCAAGTTGTCAGAAACAAAGCTCGTCTTGTTGCTCAAGGGTACACTCAAGTTGAAGGGATTGACTTCGATGAAACATTTTTTCCTGTGGCTAGACTTGAAGCCATACGCATACTACTGGCCTATGCAAATCATCATAACATTATTCTGTATCAAATGGATGTGAAGAGCGCTTTTCTCAATGGCAAGATTGAAGAAGAAGTGTACGTTGCACAACCGCCTGGCTTTGAAGATCCAAAACATCATGACATGGTGTACAAACTCAACAAGGCACTGTATGGCCTCAAACAAGCCCCTCGGGCTTGGTATGACACACTCAAAGACTTCCTGAAGAGCAAAGGCTTCAAACCTGGTTCCCTCGACCCCACTCTCTTCACGAAGACATATGATGGTGAACTGTTTGTGTGCCAAATATATGTGGATGACATTATCTTCGGCTGCACCAATCAGAAATACACTGATGAGTTTGGATATATGATGCAAGAGCAATATCAGATGTCCATGATGGGTGAGCTGAAGTTCTTCCTTGGTCTTCAAATACGTCAGCAACGCAACAGCATCTTCATATCTCAAGAGAAGTACCTCAAAGATTGCCTGAAGAAATTTGGGATGCAAGACTGCAAAGGCTTCACGACGCCAATGCCAGCCAAACATCATCTGGGTCCCGACGACAATGGTAAAGAGTTCGATCAAAAGGTATACCGCTCCATGATTGGTTCTTTACTTTATCTATGTGCATCTAGGCCAGATATTATGCTTAGTGTTGCATGTGTGCTCGATTCCAAGCGGCACCAAAGGAATCACATCACTTAGCTGTGAAGCGAATTCTCAGATATTTGGCTCACACCCCAACACTAGGATTATGGTATCCAAAGGGCTCAGAGTTTGATCTGGTTGGATTCTCGGATGCTGATTATGCTGGTGACAAGGTGGATCGCAAGTCTACATCAGGCACATGTCATTTTCTGGGACGATCACTTGTATGTTGGTCTTCAAAGAAGCATAACTGTGTATCTCTCTCCACTGCTGAATCTGAATACATTGCTGCTGGATCTTGCTGCGTTCAGCTTCTATGGATGAAGCAAACACTCAAAGACTATGGCATTCATCTGAAGCAAGTGCCACTCTACTGCGACAACAAAAGCGCCATCAAGATTGCCAACAACCCAGTTCAGCACTCGAAGACAAAGCACATTGAAATTCGTCATCACTTTCTTAGAGATCATGTTGTGAAGGAAGATATTGATATCATACACGTCAACACTGAAGAGCAATTGGCAGATATCTTCACCAAGCCCTTGGGTGAGAAGAGGTTTTGCAAGTTACGGTGTGAGCTAAATATCTTGGAATCCTCAAATGTCCTGTGATCAGGCACACATCCTAACACTTATGCATATTGATGACTTAGATGTGCAACACACGAAGTAAAGTATATCTTCAATCAATGAAGACTTACATTCTAAGTGTGAATATATTAATGTGGAATTTGACTTCGGAGCGCCGCGATAATTGTGCGTCGTGTCTGGGTCTAATACTTCCTATACGGTGGGTAACGCCACCACCAAAATTTTCTGTTTGAAGTGTTTCACTCATGGCGTTACGTTTGGAATGTCTTCACATTTGGTTTGACTTCAATCTCAACTTGTCTGCATGCTTATCTTCACTATGTTGATTTGATTGTCTTTCTCATATATAGCATCTAGTGCCACCCCTAGTTGGTTTTGGAGTATTGACGACAAACCTAGTTGAGGGACTAATGTGTTTGTGAGAATTGCAGGATAACACAGGTAGAAGTCCCTCATTGATTCGGTTTTCCTACCAGAGATGACCCCTAAAAATGTATGAAGACATTGAAGTCAGAGGTGGTATGTGAAGACATTCACATTGAAGACTATGATAAGAGAAGACATCGCGTGAAGACTATGGAGCGCGAAGACTTAGCAATTTCGTCGTTCTGTGTTTTTCTTTGATGAGTTGTAGGAACCACCGTACTGTTAAGTGGGGTCCAAGAGAACCAGTCAGAATGACTGAAGTGATGCTTAACCAAAAATTCTATGTCTTCGAGTGAAGACTATGAGAGCAAATCTTGTCCAACGTTGGATAAGTCAGCTTTGCTTGTAGCCCAAGTAAAGTTGCGGTGTGTGTTTGAAATCTGACCGTTGGAACACGTGTCAGTTCCTTAGTGACCCAGGGTCATTTCGGACAAATCAGGTCGGGTTGCCTAGTGGCTATAAATAGCCCACCCCCTACAACCATAAACGATTGGCTGCTTAGAGTTAGAGTACGGCTTTTGTCGTTTGAGAGCAACCCACCTCGAAGCCTTTGCGAGAGAATTCCTTGCGAGGATAAAGCCCTAAACACCCAGAGCCAAAGAGTGTTAGGCATCACTTAAGTCTTCCTGTCTGTGTGATCTGAAGAATTTTTACACTTGAGGACTGTGAATCCTCCAGCCGTTTAGGCGTCGCGTTCTGAGCATCCAAGAGTCATTATGGACCGCCGGTGAACAAAGTCTGTGAAGGTTTGGAAGTCTACCTTGAAGACTTACCAGAGTGATTGGGCGAGGACTGGGTGTCCTTAGCTCAAGGGGAATAAGGTGAAGACGAGGTCTTCTGAGTTGAATCTCAGCCTCCCTAACCAAAAGTATAGTTGTCACAGCAACTGGAACTGGTCCAACAAATCATTGTCTTCAACGAGTCACTGGTTTCATCCTTCCCTTCCCTTTACTTACTGTTGGTCCTTGTGAAGTCATTGTATGATTGCATTATCTTTTGTCTTCACTAGTGACTGCTTGTTCTGATTGGCTTCACAATATCTTCCTACCTTATATTTACTGCCCAGCTGCTATTAGTCATTGTGCTTTCACTTCATTGAATACTTGACTATGGTTTGCCTAGTGTAGTCTACCTTCCGCTGCATGGTAATAGGTTTATTTCTATCGTTTGTCTTTGAAACTTCCATGTTTTGAAGACTTTCATAAAAATCGCCTATTCAACCCCCCTCTAGTCGATCACTAGCACTTTCACAAGGCCCAACCCAGGAGAGAACGAAAAGAGCCCAGTTGGCTTACAAGAGTTGAGTTCGTCGAACCTTGTAACCATAAGTAGTTCTCTCTGTCGATCATTGCAACTTGGAACGAAAGGAATAAGATAGGCTAGGAACATGATGCGTCAGTGATTCGCCATGAGGGTGTGGATGGGTGCAACAGGTCGGCTCCAACCACTGCTTTTTGTTTGAAATTCAAATCTCCACGATTTACTTCCCTTCCCCAGTTTGATTGCTAGATCCACTAGCGTGTTCCTCACAATTGTATTAGTTTCAATGCAAAACCTGGACCACGTGGCACATCACCACGGGACGAGGTTCCGCGGCCGGCGGCAAAAGCAAGTTATGGAGCAGCTCACGCCGGATAGTCGGGTCGCTTACGACCTTCTCAATACAGAGTTGCCACATATACACGGGAGAGGTCGCTCGGGGAGATGAGGATCTTGTAGTGCTTCACCGACTATAGCTGGACACCTCAACAAGGCGGTGCCAGATCAAGTCAAGTGAGGCGAGGGGGAGGGTTAGGCTGTTGGCGATTAGGAGGAGCGAATAAAGGAGAGGACCGAGGAGATGGGATTGAGTGAGACGAGGCATAGGGAACCATGAGAGGAAGGAACATTCGGGGCAGAGTTAACAAGGGTAATTTTTTCGTACGTTCTTTTTAGATAGGAAAAAATAGAAGAGATTACCGTCCATTATTGAAGTGAGTTAATTGTGTTATGCATTACCAGATAAGATGTTGATTGCCATACATGAATTGATTATATTGCAAAATATTGATTGGGTTTGTCTGGCTAGATGAAAATCGTTTTAAACAAAAACCCAGGAGCATATGAAAATCAATGGAAGGGTGGGAGGGACAGACGAAGGGATCAGACGATGTAAGATGGGAGACAGAAACCGAACATATTTTTTAGGTAGTAGAGATTAACCTCTACATTTCCATACTCTGGCTAAGTATTTAAATAATTACTCTATTTAATGGACAAACCTCTTGTTTTTTCGTTGAAATAGAATTTTGCTAAGGACGACTTGATGCATAAGCAAACGGATCAAGCTAGCTTTCTTTGGGATGTTCCATCCTATGAAATATTGTAAATTATAAAGTTTCCTCCACCAGCTTAAATTATTGCATCATTGAGAGGGTGGTGAAAGATGCTGATTTGTTTTGTTTCTTTGCAAGGAGAGGGCGATTAAGGCGATATGGTGATGACCGAGGAGGAAAGGAGTGGGAACTAGAATTAGTTTGTTGTTGTACGAATAGAAATAGAAAACCACACGCCGTCACATTTGACACATTTTTGAATTTTAACCTTTGTTTACTCACATTTTGTATTTCGTGGCAACGCAGGAGCATTCAACTTTTTTTTTTTTGAGAACGCAGGAGCATTCAGCTAGTCCATATAATAAAATCTTATAATCTTAGGTTGGTCCGTTGGGCCGGCGCGGGACCACGATGATGATGGATGATGGAAGCTGGGCCGGCCCGGCCCTTGGCATGGGGCTTTCTTCTTGCATCCACCCGACAGCGAGGAGCAAAGCGAAGCGAAGGAACACTCTTTCCCCTCCGTCCGTCCCCTCCTAAAACCCTAGCAGCCCAGGCGGCGGCCTCCTCCCTCCTCCACCGCGCCACCCCGAGCCCCGCGCCTCTCGCCGTCCGGAATGGGGCGCGCCGACGAAGAAGACAAGGCCGCCCTCTCCCCCGGCGGGGACGACGCCGCCGACCTCTCCCCCGACGACTCGCCGTGGAGCGACAGCGCCTGGTCCGAGGACGACGACGACGACGAGGTCCGCCCCCGCTCCCCCACTCACCCCATCGATTTTCTACTTAGCGCTGATGGGTTGTCCTTGCTGCCGCCGCAGGCATCGCTGTCGTTCGAGGACAGCGGCGAGGGCTCTGGCTCCGACGCCGACTCCGACGGCCTGGAGGAGGAGGATGATGCCGCGGCGGAAGAGAGCGACTCCTCCGAGGACGAGGTGATTCAGCTGCTCCACGGCCATTTTAGTTGCGTACCCGGGGACGGACGGACGGACTATTATCAATTGGCTTTGCTGTGCTGCAGGTTGCGCCGCGGAACACCGTCGGGGACGTGCCGCTTAAGTGGTACAAGGACGAGGAGCACATCGGGTACGACATCTCCGGGAGGAAGATCAAGAAGCGGGACAGGGAGGGCAAAATCGACAGCTTCCTCAGCAGCAAAGATAATGATGATGACTGGTACGAGGCTCCAACTCGATTGGCTGCTATATAGGGTCGTGTGCCCAACTTACTACGTGCTCGTGAGAACTTCAGGATGGGATTAGTTATCCGTCTGATGTAACTTCAGTTTTACTTACAGCTAAGGAAACAGGGGCTGAACAAATGTTGAGCGGTTTAGCTTCTGTATAAGTGCTTTTATCATCTCACTCCAGTCTGTCATACTCAAAGACTAGCTACTAGCCTATGCCCAGTTCTGATTTTAAACTCTGCATATACTCAGCTGATATAAGAAAGCCTTGCCAAGTATCCCTGCAGTCTTGCACGATATGGAGTCAAAATGTTTTTGAAAAATTTCATGGTTCAGTGCCCCAGATTTCACACGTCTTGCAAAATGTTTTTCCTCCCTTACATTCATTCACACATTGTCTGCTGCTAGGTTAGGTGGGTCTGGATTTCCTTACTGATTAAATGCCCCATCCTCACTTCCTGCTGTTGCCAAGTATAGGTTAAAGATTTGGGATGACTATAATGCCGAGGAGGTGAAGATTACCAAGGAAGAAGCTAAGATAATTAGTAGAATGATGAAGGGGAAGACTCCACATGCCAATGTTGATCCATATCCAGTAAGTGTACCTGCCAATATCATCGAACATTTATTTGAAGTGTTCATGTTGTAACTAAAAAAGACCTAGTTGGTCTGCATAGTGGTTATTATTTGCTATCGTCACTATGCTTGTGAATCTGTGTAGATGAACATTTAGAAGTGAATTCCATGCTGGCATTTACTAAGCGTCATGCATAATACTGATTTTTTACGGATGTAACTTGTACTTACCTGTACAAGTAATATTTAAGCTGTAGTTGACATGGCAGTGGAGATTATGTACATGCATGCAAATTGAAGCTATTCTTTTACAGTTCATGGTTTCCTTTCATTTTCTCTATAATGTTCAACACAGAGCGAGTAGACTTCTCTTAGTATTATGTTGACTGGTTTGAATATGGTGATCACTGAAGTTAATTCTTTTGCAATTTATGGTTTCCTTCCCCTTTCTATACATATAACTATTATGCTCAACATGGGCTGAGTAAACTTTTCTCGTAGGATTATGTTGACTGGTTTGAATATGCTGATAAAGGCCATCCACTTTCTAACGCTCCTGAGCCAAAGAGGCGGTTTGTGCCCTCAAAATGGGAGCAAAAGAAGGTATATCATCAGTTTCCTTATCTTCTATGTTATGTTAGAGCTTTTGATAAAATCTACATGCTCTTTAATTTCTAATAAGATATAACTAAGTGCATGGATGTCTTGTTAATCTGTCTGTTCGAGATCTGAAGTATCTTGCTTAAGAAAAGAAATACCCTATTAAAATGTGTTTCATACAGAATGTTTTAAGAAATTTGTGAGACAGTGAACTCATGATTATTGGCAGGTCACGGGTTCCTGCTTTAATAATTCAGTTCATGATTGTGAGGTGTTTCTAGTTTTCATATTTTGCTGGTTGCCTTGGAGTGTTTACTGTTTAGATTTCAGATTGCGCTCTACTAATTTATCGCATGTTGCAGCAAGGGATTACTAATGTTAGTTCAACTTTCACTTTTGTTCAGTTGCCTAGATTTTTGTGGGCAGTCATTGAATTATATCATGTGATATTAGTACTCCATAAACAGACTCAGTAGCCATATGACTAATTCTGTAGGTACTCTCTGAAACTGCTTTGGATTCGTATTGTATATGCTTTCTCGCTGAGCAAGAATATAGAGATTATATGCTGTTAGTACTTAGTACTGGTCAAATAGCCTTAATTTCCACAGGACTTATTTGTTAGTTTCTTTCTGAAACTGCTTTGGAATTGCATTTGTGCTATCACGTTTCTTGCCTGCCATTTATAACTAATAATTAGTTTGCATTGCTATTTACTATATCTTTTACCTCAATTGTTCTTTATGGCAGGTTGTTAAACTTGTTAGAGCCATTCGTAAAGGATGGATCAAGTTTGACAAGCCAAAGGATGAGCCAAACTATTATCTCTTGTGGGGAGATGACACTGATACAGCAGACAATAAGCGGCAAGGCTTGAGCTACATTCCTGCACCTAAACCAAATTTGCCAGGTACCATGCCATCATTTTGCAAGCCATGTCATGCTTACTCGAAAAGCTTCTCGGCAATCTATTTGACCTGATGACCTCCCATTCTGTTGAAATTATGTGAAACAGTTTTGCACTGGGCATTTCTGTTTCTTAGTTGATGTTCTATATTGTGTATGATGCCATTAATTTCTTCTATTCAGGTCATGAAGAGTCGTATAATCCTTCTGTTGAATATATTCCCACACAAGAGGAGATAGATAACTACCAGCTTATGTATGAGGAGGACAGGCCAAAATTCATCCCACGACGGTATTACTTCTACATTGTCATTACGATTTTTCTTATGCATGGTCTGATTCGTCTGAGGAAATTTAGTTACATCACCCCTTTATATTGTGCCATTGATTATGCAGATTTGAATCTCTTAGAAGTGTACCTGCCTACGAGAAGGCACTTAGGGAAGGATTTGATCGGTGCCTAGATCTTTATCTATGTCCTAGAACTCGCAAGAAGCGTGTAAGTGGAGGATCTATCTTCTTTTCATGACTATATATGGGCCTTTATTGCCTGGATTCCAGTTTATCATTTATTATCGTGATGTTCTTTTCAATGCATGATGATTATTTGGCAATTCCACAGATAAACATTGATCCTGAGTCGCTCAAGCCAAAGTTACCCAGTAAAAAGGATCTGAGGCCATATCCACGAACTTGTTACCTTGAGTTCAAGGGCCATGGTGGTCCAGTGACGTCACTGTCAGTTGAAGCAACAGGGCAGTGGATAGCATCAGGTATAGAGTGTAGATATTTATTTTCCCCAAATGATAACGCCCACACGTGTGGCACGAAGCAATTCCGCCCACACGTTTTTTGATGGCAACTTTAGTTACAAGAGGATGGCAACTTTAGTTGTGAAGCATGGCAACTTTCTGTTTGGATGGCAAGTTTCAGTTTTTTTCAGATTTATTTTTTTTCCGGATGGCAACTTTAGTGTAAAAAACGTGTGGGCGGTGTTACTACATGCCACACGTGTGGCAGTTATCGGCGTCCTTATTTTCTATGATAATGTTCTGATGGTTCAAATAGTAATGAACTCAATGTTATTAGTTAATTTACATTTTCAATGTGACCAACTTTATTAGTATGCATCGTATACAAAAGTAGTAAATGACAGTGCTGTGAAACATAACTGTAATGGCAAATATTATTGACCAATCTCAAGTTTCCAAAAAATGGAGGGTTATATTTGTAGAAGGATGAGGAATTGGGCCGTGAAAAGGCCCCTTTGCTGCATGAAATGATCTCATAAACTTGAGCATGGCACTGTCTTATATTACAGTTCTTCTTTGCTGAAGGTTCATCTGATGGAACAATTCGTGTTTGGGAGGTTGAAACTGGTCGCTGTCTTAAGGTTTTCAATGTTGGTGCTGATGTCCATCATATTTCGTGGAATCCTTCACCTGAGAGGCCCATTCTGGCTGCTATTGTGTATGCCTTCGCCATTCACAAGTATACTTCATTTTCTGGTGTTACACATTCTCACCATTCATCTTATGTTGTGCAGTGGCCGTGATCTTCTGCTTCTTAACGCTGAGGTGGGGGATGAGGAAACACAAGTGAGGACAAAGCAGCTCCTCCATGTCGAGGAACCGACCCCTGAAGATGATGGTAATAGTAGTTGTCAAGCAAACAATTCTTCCACCTATCTTATTCAGTGTGTTCTTAAATATTTAATTATGTTGCAGGTGATAAGAAACCAGCTGTGAGGTGGGTGAAGAATGACAAATTTGACGGAATCACATTGATTCATCATAGGGTATAGTACTTGAGGGTTACTTATCATTCTCCTAAATGCGTAGGCTTTTTGTTCGCATGCTTACATCTGTTTTATTGTTCAGGCTGCATCAACCGTGGAGTGGCATTCAAAGGGAGACTATTTCACGACAGTCGTGCCAACTGATATCCTGTTTGCTTTGTTTAATTTACAAGTGATGCATGAGCATAATAACAAATATGTTCTAAAATAATTTTCTCTAGTTTCAATCTTGGAGCTGCCATGCAACATTCTAACTATATCAAGATAATCATTTGCGACGTTTCTAAAGTGTGTGCCCCAGCAAAATTGGCTTTTCTTTCTTTGTTTTGGAGCTGTGTGCTTTTCTTTCTTTATTGGGTCTCACTCTTTCAATTCATAGTTACTGTAGATATGCATCCCCGCCAACATAGTGTGTAAACAGATTCTTCACATTTTGAATATCTTTTCTTTCGTTTGTATACCTTAATTCCTTTGTACGTGAATCAAGGGCTGTACTGTTGCATCAGCTCTCCAAGAAGCATTCTCACCATCCTTTCCGTAAATTGCCGGGACTCCCTGTTGCAGCAGTATTCCATCCAACTCAAAAGATGTTCTTTGTTGCCACTAAGAAGTTTGTTCAGGTTTATGATCTCCAAAAGGCAGAGGTAGTCAAGAAGCTGGAGTCAGGTCTTCGTGAGATTTCCTCTATCTCTATCCACCCTGGTGGTATGTATAAAATCAACTGATTACTAATTTACCAGTTGATAAATCTTGAGTTGGTTCATATTACCTTTGCTATTCTAAGCTGTAAACCATTGGTTAAATTAATGGTAGTGCTACATTGTTTGTTGGATCGCCTTTTTATTGGCATTGCAATTCTTTCATGCAGGCGATAATGTTATTGTGGGAAGTAAAGATGGTAAATTGTGCTGGTTTGACACTGATCTGTCTACAAGGCCGTACAAGATGTTAAAGTACTACCTCTCTTACATTTAGTTTCTTTCTTGTATTTTTGGTTTCAGTTTTTGTATAGAACTATAGATACGTTGCCAATGTTACTGTTTTAGGCAGTCGGTTGCTTATTATTTTAGCTTTTCTTTGTTCAATTTACTTCAGATAACTTAATGTTTTTTATGGAGCTTATTACAAAGTGTTTTTATGTACTAATTACTAAATGCTTTAATAACAATGTACAATACGGGCAACATGCTTTTCCATCTGATGTGGGCACCTATTTTAATCAAGCAACAGTACATGCCACATGCTTTGCTATCTGATGCAGCCACAGATGACTCCATTACGCTAGCCTTCAAAGTCATGCCGACCTATTCTTTCTCGACATCACCACTATGCGCAAAAGTGTTCCCTATTAAATGTCGATGATTTACACTGTTTAGTCTAGTTTTTTTGAATTTTGTACTGTAAGAAATTCTCATGTTTTTTCCAGTTTCAGTTACTGCTCTGTTTAAAAAAACATCAGATACAGTTCTTTTTATGGATAATACCCACTAGTTATACTTATCCTGTTCTGTATGAGTTTATATTTTGTATTTTATTTTCTTTAATTCAGGAACCACTCGAAGGATATAACCAGTGTTACTTTCCACCGGAGATACCCTCTTTTTGCCTCATCGTCGGAGGATTGTACAGCCCATGTGTTCCATGGGATGGTTTATGCTGATCTCAACCAGAACCCACTTATTGTGCCATTGGAGATTCTTCGTGGCCATTTGAGTTCAGATAGAAGAGGTATATTGTCATACATCATGTGGTTTCTATAATTTGCATTATTTTACATTTTTTGTTGATTCTTATTTGCGTAGACATTTCGATCAAAACAGATATATGGCAGTGGTTAAACTCTGTTTACATCGTTATGTTTTTCACTGGAAGAATGCAAGTCATATACTTTGCTTTGAACCTTGCATTCTGGAGTCCTCGAATCCATATGACGTGAGTTTGAACTGAAGCATACATGTGCTTGTGCTGATATGCCATGTTCTCCTATTTGATCACTTCTTACAAATTACAGTAAATTGCTTATAGCTGTACCTGCTTTGTTGGTGCTTGGATTTTTTTTGAGAACCAGGGACAGACTAGCGTAATATTGAGCCTGTAATGTTGTAGCATGTATCTTGTTAAATTGAAATTATTCGCACGGAAGAAACTTAGTTTCAGTGTCCATTGAACCAAGCACTCTAGGTATATATGGGCTCGCAAGGATGCATAGGCAAATTCAAGATTTGGGCAGGATCCAACTTTGTACGCCCAGAAGGAAATATGTATTTATATTATATTTTGCGTTGCTTGAAGCTATATATTTTTGTTTATAACAATTATCTATGATATATTTTGCTAACCAGTTAGCCACACAAGGTTATGCAAATAGCAAGTATCTGTAACTATATGTTTTGGTTTTGTTGCTTTGCAGGAGTTTTGGATTGCAAATTCCACCCAAGACAACCGTGGTTGTTCACCGCCGGTGCCGACTCGATGATTAGGCTTTATTGCGACTGATGACGATGCTTTCAAGGAGCATACATTTTAGGTGCCAATTTCTACGAGTAGCTTTTCATGATGATTATATTCTACCGTTTCGCCAAGAGTTGCAGACCGGGGCCAGGAAGGATTTCCTCTCGTGCTGCAGTTTTTGTGATCGCAGTTTTGTTTGGAGAGATTGTTGTATCTTTTTTCTTAGTCATTATGTATAACAATTAGATGAGGTGCAGAGCCTTGGCTTGTAATGACAACAGGGAGTGGTAAGAGAAGTTTGAGCCTTTTGTTGGTGCTATTTATTCTTGTAGTTACATGGTCTCCCAGGCCAATGCAGCTGAGCATCAGCATAGTTGCTGCTGCTGCTGCTGCTGCTGTCGCCAGCTTCTTTGGCTCTGTGCTGAGCCATGCTGTAGTGTTGTCCACCCTGTTGGTTGGCTTCGAAGGCGCTCTTCAAATTTACCCAAAGAAATGCAGGTTTGCGTGGATGTATCTATCTGAAGTGATTCAAAACAAGTTGCAATGAATGTTATGTTTGGGCACAATTGCAGCAGAGTTATGTTTGGTGCAATCGCAGCAGTGTAACTTTCTTGGACGATTTTGATGGCCTCTACATGTAATTATGATTTTGATTTGCAGGGGTGTCGCATAGATAGGCGCAGGTTGGGATGACGCCGAATTGTGGATACCCAGTAACTCAACTTAAGCAAGTGTTGCAAAACTCGTGTGATAATATATGGTAAAGATAGTCACAATCTAAACAGCCCCTTAATTGAAGTTGGGGAACGCCGAACATGCAACAGGTGGGCTTGAAAAATCTGTTCCTGGTGGACGCCTCGCCAGAGAAGCTGCGGTGCTCACCGGCAGTGCCTGAGGTCACGCGGGGTGGGGGGAGGGGAGGATCAAACAAGGAGCCAGGGAGGGAGGTCGAGTGGTGAAAGGAAGAGGAAGGTAAGGCAAAAGAAAAAAAACTCGGAGGAGGACGCGCGACAGACGACACTGGATCGAGGTGGATCGAACGCTAGCTCCATGACCGGCCGAACGTTTCGGCGGCGCGCTGATGTGAAATGTTTTCCTTTTTTTTGAAGCAGACAATGGAGCTGCAATCACCGTTGATGGCCTGGTGGCCGTCGTCGACGCAATTTCGTGCAACGAGCATCAACGGTGAGGGACGGCGGTGGAGCTACGACCGGGGGAGCTAGAAGCGTTGCCGCTGCAAGCTGCAACTGCAGATGCAGTTCTTTCATGCGTTGCGACGACGATGAGGACGACCGGCGAGGGTTGGAAGCGGCGACGGGGAACGGACGGCGAGGGTGGGGACCGGCGATGAGGACGGCCACCAGAAGGGATAGGAGGCGCGGCACCGCGCAGCCCGAGCGGGGGATCGAGCGTGAGGAAAAAGAAACTGGGGTGATTTTTTTTTTGCTCCAGATCCAACGGACGGGCGGCTCACATCTAACGGCTAGGGCTGGACCGGCCGAAATTTTCGTCCGGCGCGTCAGCGCCTTACAGTGCCCTTAAAAAAACACAATGTGCAAACTTCTCGTCCCCTTTGCACATGGAAAACTAATTTCATCCAATGTGCGGATCAAACTGAGGCGTCATTGGTGGTGATTTAGAAATGGTTATTTCTTGGTCGCCGCAGGATTGAAAATAGCTAAACCGAAAAAGCCCTTCAGGTAATCGAGGATAAAGTGAAATATTTTCAAAAAGGGGGCGTGGTATCAATCAATGTCTAAGCATGTGTGAGGATCACACATTTGCCCCCCAAATGTTTTTGGTGAGTTGGGTATGGGTAAGAGCAACTCTAGCAGACCTTGCATAACGCCCCGGCCTGCAAAATAACCGTCAAATTGCGGGTCGGGGTCAGAAAATATGCACGAGCAGACCCCGCATCCCGCCCCGGCTCACAAAATTTTTTGCGGGGCGCGGCAAATCTTCTCCCCCAATCTCTATTTTCACGGGCTGGGAGGCCGACCCGAGCTCAACCCCTATCCCGCGTGAGATTTGGCGGGAGGGATATTTCCGCGCGGCCCTTCCCGCTCCCCGCACCCTCCGCCACCATTGCCCCCACTCCGCAAGCTCCGGCTGCTCCTCCCCTGCCGTCCCTCGCCGCCATGGACAACCTCATGCTGTTCCCTGTCACCGTCGAGGTCGCGCACGCCCCTTCCCCTCGGGCGGATCTCGTCGCCGGCCATGTTGGCCCCGCCGCCGTCGCCCAAGCCCATGCCGCGCCTCCCCGCAAGCGGCAGGGCAACGTGGTCGTGCAGGGCGGGTATCCGGCCGCCCCCGCCGCGATGACCCGTGCTCCGGGCGCCAACTCGGCAGCGCGATCTCGGCCGGCGGCGGAGAAGGTCAGCAAGGTCGCGGGCGTAAAGCGGAGGAAGGTTCCGGCTTCAAAGAAGCCACCTTCTTCAACCTCTCGCTCCATCCCCCCCGCAAGGAGGTGCTTCGGCGATGCCGTTCAACGGTGCCGCTCCTCCCACAAGCGAGGTGTTCGACGAAATGGCCGGAAGGTATGCGTCTTCGGTCTTGGCGATTCCCTTTCATTTTTCGCCATTATTCTCGATAGCGCGTGACTTGTTATCGTTCGCTATAGCGGTGGTTCGAACAATGCAACAACCGAGTTCGTGAACTTGTTGGACACGAACGCGGTTGACATTGATCAAGCCCCTTTCGAACCATTCGACTACAATGAAACGGAGGGCGGTGTGGATGATCATGGTTGTGCGGACGAATTGGAGGAGATCGAAGCGGAAGCGTTTGAGCAATCGCAAGCAAAATCTGGGAAAAGCATAAGATCGAAGAACTACACGATCTTGGAAGATCAAGCTTTGATTCAAGCATGGAGTGCGGTGTCTCTTGATGCATGCACGGGTACTTCTCAAACTTCCAAGGATATTGGCAAAGGATCGAAGATCAATACTTCCGCATTATGGCAAAGCATCCCAATAGGACTCCACGCACATTTCGGTCGCTTCAAGGGCGTTGGGAGAATATCAAGCCTATGTGCAGCCGTTGGGCAACTTGCTTGGAGCAAGTACGCAATGCACCTCCAAGTGGCACCGTGGAGTCCGACTATGTGAGTTTGTTTTGCCTTTGTTCAAATTGTGCATCATCATATTGCATCATGGAAAATGATTGGATCACTTTGTTCACATTGCCACTACTAGGGAAAACCTTAGTAGTAGCGCGGGTTTTGAGGCTAGCAGCAGCACGGATGGCCGCGCTACTAATAAGGCGCTACAGCTAACTTATAGTAGTAGCGTGGTCCTTACCCGCGCTACTACAGTTGACGATATCAGCAGCGCTTTTTATGAACGCGCTACTATTACTTAGATGTAGCGATTTCGCAGTCCCTCGCTACTGCTATATCTTTCATCATTTTCCCCCGTACCCCTTTCCCTTTCAGTTTCCCTTTCAGTTTCCCTTTCAGATACTAGATACTAGGTACTGCTAGTAGATATCAAATTCATAAACCATTACTGGGTAGTACTCCCTTCGTTCCAAATTACTCGTCGTGGTTTTAGTTCAAACCACGACAAGTAATTTGGAACGAAGGGAGTACTAGATAACAATTTAATGCATAGTCAACATGCATCCTCAAGCAGTACAAGGTCATATCAACGGCGATCATCATATGTAGTTCTAGATGATATCGACGATGATCATCATATGTAGTTCTAGATGATATAGCTACACACACATATGTAGTTCTAGATGATATCGAAGACAATCATCATCCTCAAGCCTAGGCGGTTGGTGTTCCTGATAGTAATTAGGATGGCCTGTCCAACACGAAGATTCTTGCCATCAAGGAATTTCTTCCATCCAACCGAGTTTAAGTGTGTGCGACCGTCCGTGTCCACGCGGTAAGTACAGGTTGTGACGGAGCCCCTTGCAGTAAGGCGTAGTCCAGCCGAGCCTTCTTCATCAGGCTCGATACCATAACTCACAGATATGCTCTTTGCCAATTTCTGAATAAGAAAAACATTTCAATTAATAAATAGCCTCGCAAATAAGTACATATGGATTATCTACACTATTAATAGTTTTCTTAGATTCTACACTAATAAGCATGTGATCGAACTCTACACTAAAACATATCATCGACTAGATTCCACACAACATACCATATCATTGGACTGTACACTAAGTATTTCATCGGATAATTTGCATTTGTAAGTATAACATACCATATCATGTCGATCAACCATGGTATTTGTCAGGCGGGTCACGAATGGCACCCCGACAAAGTCAGCACGTGGCGGAATTATGTCCCACAGGTTGGACACCCCCTCATCGCTCAACCTTGTTCTTTGAGCTACGATGGCTTCATGAAGTGGGTCATCATCATCTTCATCGAGTGGGTCCTCATTATCTTCATCATCTTCCACCAGGTTGAGATAAATGACAACCAGCTTGGGTCTTTCTGCTCTGAAGGAAAAGCTGATCAACTCACCACCAGTAAGACGCATGCGAGCGACGAAACGGGCCCATCCATCTCCTTCAATCTGCGAAATATTGCGTCCTTTCTCGACCTCCATAGTGTACGGCCCCCCAGGAGCCTCAAATGTCACAGTGTCTCCTGTCAGCTTGCTGAATTTCAACCTCACATTGCATGGGACGATCTGTGTAAAATAAGCAAAATGATACAATGCAGTAATGCCAACACTAAAAATAAAATAGTTATTACATTTCATCTAATTTCTTATCACCGCATGACAAAAACCCGGCTGGAAGTAGATATCGAACAGCTTGCCAGTTGCAAGGCTGCTGGCGCACCTTAACTTGCACAGTCGACATAGTGGTGGTGGTGGTGGCGCCATTTTTCCTAAAACAATATAAGCAAAGGATTAACGATCCACTTCATAGGAAAGAAACACAGTAGCATGAGATATTTTTGGTTCTTCCGCGAGAAGCAATTTGATGGACAATTATAATCCTAAGATCTAGTATCATATTAGATGACAAGGTACCACCTACATTTTGCCAAAAAGTAACTAAATCAACTAAATGAAAATGTTCTAAATCAACTAAATGAAAATGGTGCATACTAAATCAACTAAATGAACTAGCCTACTAAATTAACTAAATCAAAATGTTCTAAATCAACTAAATGAACTAGCCTACTAAATCAAAATGTTCTAAATCAACTAAATGAACTAGCCTACTAAATCAACTAAATCAAAATGTTCTAAATCAACTAAATGAACTAGCCTACTAAATCAACTAAATCAAAATGTTCTAAATCAACTAAATCAAAATGTTCTAAATCAACTAAATCAACTAAATCAAAATGTAGGGAGGACGGAGGAGGAGGCCGGTACCGAGTCCAGCAAGGAGGAGGAGGGGCCGGCCGACGGCCAGTGGAGGGAGGACGGAGGAGGAAGGCGGAGCGAGAAGGGGCCGGCCGGCGGCCAGTGAAGGGAGGACGGAGGAGGAAGGCGGAGCGAGGAGGGGCCGGCCAGCGGCGAGTGGAGAGGGAGGACGAAGGAGGAGGCCGGTACCGAGCCCAGCAAGGAGGAGGAGGTCACGGCGGCGCAGAGGGAGGAGGGGCTGTTGGAAATATGCCCTAGAGGCAATAATAAAAGTGTTATTATTATATTTCCTTGTTCATGATAATTGTCTTTTATTCATGCTATAACTGTATTATCCGGAAATCGTAATACACGTGTGAATACATAGACCACAATATGTCCCTAGTGAGCCTCTAGTTGACTAGCTCGTTGTGATCAACAGATAGTCATGGTTTCCTGGCTATGGACATTGGATGTCGTTGATAACGGGATCACATCATTAGGAGAATGATGTGATGGACAAGACCCAATCCTAAGACTAGCACAAAGATCGTGTAGTTCGTTTGCTAGAACTTTGCCAATGTCAAGTATCTCTTCCTTTGACCATGAGATCGTGTAACTCCTGGATACCGTAGGAGTGCTTTGGGTGTATCAAACGTCACAACGTAACTGGGTGACTATAAAGGTGCACTACAGGTATCTCCGAAAGTATCTATTGTTTTATGCGGATCGAGACTGGGATTTGTCACTCCGTGAAAACGGAGAGGTATCTCTGGGCCCACTCGGTAGGACATCATCATATGCGCAATGTGACCAAGGATTTGATCACGGGATGATGTGTTACGGAACGAGTAAAGTGACTTGCCGATAACGAGATTGAACAAGGTATTGGATACCGACGATCGAATCTCGGGCAAGTAAAATACCGCTAGACAAAGGGAATTGAATACGGGATTGATTAAGTCCTTGACATCGTGTTTCATCCGATGAGATCATCGTGGAACATGTGGGAGCCATCATGGGTATCCAGATCCCGCTGTTGGTTATTGACCGGAGAACATCTCGGTCATGTCTGCATGTCTCCCGAACCCGTAGGGTCTACACACTTAAGGTTCGATGACGCTAGGGTTATAAAGGAAGCTTGTATGTGGTTACCGAATGTTGTTCGGAGTCCCGGATGAGATCCCGGACGTCACGAGGAGTTCCGGAATGGTCCGGAGGTAAAGATTTATATATAGGAAGTCCTGTTTCGGCCATCGGGACAAGTTTCGGGGTCATCGGTATTGTACCGGGACCACCGGAAGGGTCCCGGGGGCCCACCGGGTGGGGCCACCTGCCCCGGGGGGCCACATGGGCTGTAGGGGGTGCGCCTTGGCCTACATGGGCCAAGGGCACCAGCCCCAAGAGGCCCATGCGCAAGGAAACTTGGAGAGGGAAGAGTCCTAAAGGGGAAGGCACCTCCGAGGTGCCTTGGGGAGGATGGACTCCTCCCCATCCTTAGCCGCACCCCTTCCTTGGAGGAGGGGGCAAGGCTGCGCCCTCCCCCTCTCCCTTGGCCCTATATATAGTGGGGAAAGGAGGAGCAATCAGACCTAAGGCCTTTGGTTGCCTCCCTCTCCCTCCCGTGACACATCTCCTCTCCCGTAGGTGCTCGGCGAAGCCCTGCAGGATTGCCACGCTCCTCCATCACCACCACGCCGTTGTGCTGCTGCTGGATGGAGTCTTCCTCAACCTCTCCCTCTCTCCTTGCTGGATCAAGGCGTGGGAGACGTCGTCGAGCTGTACGTGTGTTGAACGCGGAGGTGCCGTCCGTTCGGCACTAGGATCATCGGTGATCTGAATCACGACGAGTACGACTCCATCAACCCCGTTCACTTGAACGCTTCCGCTTAGCGATCTACAAGGGTATGTAGATGCACTCCTCCTTCTACTCGTTGCTGGTCTCTCCATAGATAGATCTTGGTGTTGCGTAGGAAATTTTTGAATTTCTGCTACGTTCCCCAACAGTGGCATCATGAGCTAGGTCTATTGCGTAGATTCTTTGCACGAGTAGAACACAAAGTAGTTGTGGGCGTCGATATTGTTCAATATGCTTGCCGTTACTAGTCTTATCTTGATTCGGCGGCATCGTGGGATGAAGCGGCCCGGACCAACCTTACACGTACGCTTACGTGAGACCGGTTCCACCGACAAACATGCACTAGTTGCATAAGGTGGCTGGCGGGTGTCTGTCTCTCCCACTTTAGTCGGATCGGATTCGATGAAAAGGGTCCTTATGAAGGGTAAATAGCAATTGGCATATCACGTTGTGGTTCATGCGTAGGTAAGAAACGTTCTTGCTAGAAACCCATAGCAGCCACGTAAAACATGCAACAACAATTAGAGGACGTCTAACTTGTTTTTGCAGGGTATGCTATGTGATGTGATATGGCCAAAGGATGTGATGAATGATATATGTGATGTATGAGATTGATCATGTTCTTGTAATAGGATTCACGACTTGCATGTCGATGAGTATGACAACCGGCAGGAGCCATAGGAGTTGTCTTTATTTTTTGTATGACCTGCGTGTCATTGAAGAACGCCATGTAAACTACTTTACTTTATTGCTAAACGCGTTAGTCATAGAAGTAGAAGTAGTCGTTGGCGTGACAACTTCATGAAGACACGATGATGGAGATCATGATGATGGAGATCATGGTGTCATGCCGGTGACAAGATGATCATGGAGCCCCGAAGATGGAGATCAATGGAGCTATATGATATTGGCCATATCATGTCACAACTATATAATTGCATGTGATGTTTATTATGTTTATGCATCTTATTTGCTTAGAACGACGGTAGTAAATAAGATGATCCCTCATTAAAATTTCAAGAAGTGTTCTCCCCTAACTGTGCACCGTTGCTACAGTTCGTCGTTTCGAAGCACCACGTGATGATCGGGTGTGATAGATCCTTACGTTCACATACAACGGGTGTAAGACAGTTTTACACAGCAAAAACACTTAGGGTTAACTTGACGAGCCTAGCATGTACAGACATGGCCTCGGAACACGGAGACCGAAAGGTCGAGCATGAGTCGTATAGTAGATACGATCAACATGAAGATGTTCACCGACGTTAACTAGTCCGTCTCACGTGATGATCGGACACGGCCTAGTTGACTCGGATCATGTAATCACTTAGATGACTAGAGGGATGTCTATCTGAGTGGGAGTTCATAAGATGAACTTAATTATCCTGAACATAGTCAAAAGACCTTTTGCAAATTATGTCGTAGCTCGCGCTATAGTTCTACTGTTTAGATATGTTCCTAGAGAAAATATAGTTGAAAGTTGATAGTAGCGATTATGCGATCAGTAGAAAGCTCATGTCCTTAATGCACCGCTCAATGTGCTGAACCCCAAACGTCGTTTGTGGATGTTTCGAACATCGAACATACACGTTTTGATAACTACATGATAGTTCAGTTAAATGGTTTAAGTAGAGGCACCAAAGACGTTTTCGAAACGTCGCGGAACATATGAGATGTTTCGAGGGCTGAAATTGGGATTTCAAGCTCGTGCCCACGTCAAGAGGTATGAGACCTCCGACGATTTTCTTAGCCTGCAAACTAAGGGAGAAAAGCTCAATCGTTGAGCTTGTGCTTAGATTGTCTGAGTACAACAATCACTTGAATCGAGTGGGAGTTGATCTTCCAGATGAGATAATGATGTTTCTCCAAAGTCATTGCCACCAAGCTGCTAGAGCTTCGTGATGAACTATAACATATCAGGGATAGATAAGATGATCCTTGAGGTATTCACGATGTTTGACACCGCGAAAGTAGAAATCAAGAAGGAGCATCAATTGTTGATGGTTGGTGAAACCACTAGTTTCAAGAAGGGCAAGGGAACAAAGGGATACTTCATGAAATGGCAAATCAGCTGCTGCACCAATGAAGAAACCCGAGGTTGAACCCAAACCCGAGACTAAGTGCTTCTGTAATAAGGGGAACAACCACTGGAGCAGGATTACCCTAGATACTTGGTAGATGAGAAGGCTGGCAAAGTCGATAGAAGTATATTGGATATACATTATGTTAATGTGTACTTTACTAGTACTCCTAGTAGCACCAGGGTATTAGATACCGGTTCGGTTGCTAAGTGTTAGTAACTCGAAATAAAGGCTACGGAATAAACGGAGACTAGCTAAAGGTGAGCTGACGATATGTGTTGGAAGTTTTTCCAAGCTTGATATGATCAAGCATCGCACGCTCCCTCTACCAAAGAGATTGGTGTTAAACCTAAATAATTGTTATTTGGTGTTTGCGTTGAGCATAGACATGATTGGATTATGTCTATCGCAATACGGTTATTCATTTAAGGAGAATAATGGTTACTCTGTTTATTTGAATAATACCTTCAATGGTCTTACACCTAAAATGAATGGTTTATTAAATCTCGATCGTAGTGATACACATGTTCATGCCAAAAGATAGTAATGATAGTACCACCTACTTGTGGCACTGCTGTGTAAGTCATATTGGTATAAAACGCATGAAGAAGCTCCATGTTGATGGATCTTTGGACTCACTCGTTTTTGAAAAGTTTGAGACATGCGAACCATGTCTATTGGTATATATGCATGAAGAAACTCCATGCAAATGGACCGTTTGAACTCACTTGATTTTGAATTACTTGAGATATGCAAATCATACCACATGGGCAAGATGACTGAAAAGCCTCGGTTTCAGTAAGATGGAACAAGATAGCAACTTGTTGGAAGTAACACATTTTGATGTGTGCAGTCCAATAAGTGCTGAGGCATGCAATGAATATCGTTATGTTCTTACTTCACAGATGATTCGAGTAGATGTTAAGAATATTTACTTGATGAAACACAAGTCTGAATTATTGAATGGTTCAAGTAATTTCAGAGTGAAGTAGAAGATCATTGTGACAAGAGGATAAAATGTCTATGATATGATCATAGAGATGAATATCTGAGTTACGAGTTTTGGCACACAATTAAGACATTGTGGAAATTGTTTCACAATTAATACCGCCTGGAACACCATAGTGTGATGGTGTGTCCGAACATCATAACTGCACCCTATTGGATATGATGCATACCATGATGTCTCTTATCAAATTACCACTATCGTTCATGGGTTAGGCATTAGAGACAACCACATTCACTTTAAATAGGGCACCACGTAATTCCGTTGAGATGACACCGTATGAATTATGGTTTAGAGAAACCTAAGTTGTCGTTTCTTAAAAGTTTGGGGCTGCGACGCTTATATGAAAAAGTTTCAGGTTGATAAGCTCGAACCCAAAGCGGATAAAATGCATCTTCATAGGAAACCCAAAACAGTTGGGTATACCTCCTGTCTCAGATCCGAAAGCAATAAGGGATTGTTTCGAGAATCGGGTCCTTTCTCGAGGAAAGGTTTCTCTCGAAAAATTGAGTGGGAGGATGGTGGAGACTTGATGAGGTTATTGAACCGTCACTTCAACAAGTATGTAGCAGGGCACAGGAAGTTATTCCTGTGGCACGTACACCAACTGAAGTGGAAGCTTATGATAGTGATCATGAAACTTCGGATCGAGTCACTACCAAACCTCGTAGGATGACAAGGACACGTACTACTTCGGAGTGGTACGGTGATCCTGTCTTAAAAGTCATGTTGCTAGACAACAATGAACTTACGAGCTATGGAGAAGCGATGGTGGGCCCAAATTCCGACAAATGGTTAGAAGCCATGAAATCCGAGATAGTATCCATATATCAGAACAAAGCATGGACTTTGATGGACTTGCCCGATGATCGGCAATCCATTGAGATAAATGGATCTTTTAAGAAGAAGACGGACGCGGATGGTAATGTCACCATCCATGAAGCTCGACTTGTGGCGAAAAGTTTTTCACAAGTTCAAGGAGTTGACTACGATGAGTTTTTCTCATCCGTAGCGATGCTTAAAGTCCGTCGGAATCATGTTAGCATTAGCTGCATTTATGAAATCTGGCAGATGGATGTCAAGACAAGTTTCCTTACTAGTTTTCGTAAGGAAAGGTTGTATGCAATACAATCAGAAAAGTTTTGTCGATCCTAAGGATGCTAAAAGGTATGCTAGCTCCAGCGATCCTTTTAAGGACTGGAGTGAGCATCTCGGAGTTGGAATGAATACTTTGATGATGATCAAAGATTTTGGGTTTGTACAAAGTTTATGAGAAACTTGTATTTCCAAAGAAGTGAGTGGGAGCACTATAGAATTTCTGATGAGTATATGTTGTTGACATATTGATGATCAGAAATGATGTAGAATTTCTAGAAAGCATATAGGGTTATTTGAAAGGTGTTTTTCAATAGAAAACCTGGATTAAGCTACTTGAACATTGAGCATCAAGATCTATAAGGATAGATCAAAATGCTTAATAATACTTTCAAATGAGCACATACCTTGACATGATCTTGAAGGTGTTCAAGATGGACCAGTCAAAGAAGGAGTTCTTGCCTGAGTTGTAAGGTATGAAGTTAAGACTTAAAGCTCGACCACGGCAGAATAGAGAGAAAGGACGAAGGTCGTCCCCTATGCTTAAGACGTAGGCTCTTCAGTATGCTATGCTGTGTACCGCACCTGAAGTGTGCCTTGCCATGAGTCAGTCAAGGGGTACAAGAGTGATCCAAGAATGGCTCACAGGACAGCGGTCAAAGTTATCCTTAGTAACTAGTGGACTAAGGAATTTTCTCGATTATGGAGGTGGTAAAAGAGTTCGTCGTAAAGGTTACGACGATGCAAGCTTAACACCTATCCGGATAGCTCTAAGTAGAGATACCGGATACGTACAATGGGGCAACAATTTAGAATAGTTGCAAGTAGAACAGTTATTTGGAATAGCTCCAAATAGAGCGTGGTAGCTGCATCTAGGAGATGACATAAAGATTTGTAAAGCACACACGGATCTGAAAGGTTCAGACCCATTGACTAAAACCTCTCTCACAAGCAACATGATCAAACATAAAACTCATTGAGTGTTAATCACATAGTGATGTGAACTAGACTACTGACTCTAGTAAACTCTTGGGTATTAGTCACATGGCGATGTGACCTGTGAGTGTTAATCACATGACAATGTGAACTAGATTATTGACTCTAGTGCAAGTGGGAGACTGTTGGAAATATGCCCTAGAGGCAATAATAAAAGTGTTATTATTATATTTCCTTGTTCATGATAATTGTCTTTTATTCATGCTATAACTGTATTATCCGGAAATCGTAATACACGTGTGAATACATAGACCACAATATGTCCCTAGTGAGCCTCTAGTTGACTAGCTCGTTGTGATCAACAGATAGTCATGGTTTCCTGGCTATGGACATTGGATGTCGTTGATAACGGGATCACATCATTAGGAGAATGATGTGATGGACAAGACCCAATCCTAAGACTAGCACAAAGATCGTGTAGTTCGTTTGCTAGAACTTTGCCAATGTCAAGTATCTCTTCCTTTGACCATGAGATCGTGTAACTCCTGGATACCGTAGGAGTGCTTTGGGTGTATCAAACGTCACAACATAACTGGGTGACTATAAAGGTGCACTACAGGTATCTCCGAAAGTATCTATTGTTTTATGCGGATCGAGACTGGGATTTGTCACTCCGTGAAAACGGAGAGGTATCTCTGGGCCCACTCGGTAGGACATCATCATATGCGCAATGTGACCAAGGATTTGATCACGGGATGATGTGTTACGGAACGAGTAAAGTGACTTGCCGATAACGAGATTGAACAAGGTATTTGATACCGACGATCGAATCTCGGGCAAGTAAAATACCGCTAGACAAAGGGAATTGAATACGGGATTGATTAAGTCCTTGACATCGTGTTTCATCCGATGAGATCATCGTGGAACATGTGGGAGCCATCATGGGTATCCAGATCCCGCTGTTGGTTATTGACCAGAGAACATCTCGGTCATGTCTGCATGTCTCCCGAACCCGTAGGGTCTACACACTTAAGGTTCGATGACGCTAGGGTTATAAAGGAAGCTTGTATGTGGTTACCGAATGTTGTTCGGAGTCCCGGATGAGATCCCGGACGTCACGAGGAGTTCCGGAATGGTCCGGAGGTAAAGATTTATATATAGGAAGTCCTGTTTCGGCCATCGGGACAAGTTTCGGGGTCATCGGTATTGTACCGGGACCACCGGAAGGGTCCCGGGGGCCCACCGGGTGGGGCCACCTGCCCCGGGGTGCCACATGGGCTGTAGGGGGTGCGCCTTGGCCTACATGGGCCAAGGGCACCAGCCCCAAGAGGCCCATGCGCAAGGAAACTTGGAGAGGGAAGAGTCCTAAAAGGGGAAGGCACCTCCGAGGTGCCTTGGGGAGGATGGACTCCTCCCCATCCTTAGCCGCACCCCTTCCTTGGAGGAGGGGGCAAGGCTGCGCCCTCCCCCTCTCCCTTGGCCCTATATATAGTGGGGAAAGGAGGAGCAATCAGACCTAAGGCCTTTGGTTGCCTCCCTCTCCCTCCCGTGACACATCTCCTCTCCCGTAGGTGCTCGGTGAAGCCCTGCAGGATTGCCACGCTCCTCCATCACCACCACGCCGTTGTGCTGCTGCTGGATGGAGTCTTCCTCAACCTCTCCCTCTCTCCTTGCTGGATCAAGGCATGGGAGACATCGTCGAGCTGTACGTGTGTTGAACGCGGAGGTGCCGTCCGTTCGGCACTAGGATCATCGGTGATCTGAATCACGACGAGTACGACTCCATCAACCCCGTTCACTTGAACGCTTCCGCTTAGCGATCTACAAGGGTATGTAGATGCACTCCTCCTTCTACTCGTTGCTGGTCTCTCCATAGATAGATCTTGGTGTTGCGTAGGAAATTTTTTGAATTTCTGCTACGTTCCCCAACAGGGGCGACGGGGGAGGACCGGCGCGGGGGATTGAGAGGGATCCAGTGAGTGTGTGACTGTGAGTGGATCGGATAGAGGAGATAGGGTGGGAGATGTAATGGCTTAGCAGTAGCGCGCTATAGAGAAAGACACTACTGCTAAACTACATAGCAGCATCGCCTTTCACAAAGAAGCGCTACTGCTATGTGTCAGCATGTAAAAATAGACTTATAGTTCAATGTATCAAAAATACATTGATCATCAATGATCCTTTTGTGTACAATCTGATTTGTCAATATGAGTCCTCACCAGTTTAGGAACAAGTGAAGACTCATATTGCAGCCACAAATTCTACACATAGTGTTCAATGAAGACCAAGTGCTTATCAAAGTTTGAGAAGTAACATATTTAAGCTGGTAGAAACTCTCTTCACGGAGCGAAGTGGGACTAAATTTTTGTAGTAAACTTAGCAGTAGCGCTTATTGACGAAATGCACTGCTACTATGCTACGTAGCAGTAGCGTCCGTCGTTATAATGCGTTGCTGCTATAGCTAGCCTCATGGCGGCCTCGTGGGAATTATAGCAGTAGCGCGTCTTTGAGCTGGCGCGCTACTGCTATATTTATTTCAGTAGCGAGTTATTCTTGAGCTCGCTACTGCTAATTAGCAGCAGCGCCTTATTTTAAAGAGCGTTGCTGATAAGATTCTGTGTATAGGCTTTTCCCTAGTAGTGTGCGTAGGACAAGATTGCTCAACATAGATACAAGGACATGGAAGCTTTGGAGGGAAATTTTTTCAAACCAGAGCATTGTTGGGAGTTGCTCCAAAAGTGCGAGAAGTGGAAATTGATTGACAAAGAATCCCCACCAAAGAGAGGCTCACTTACAAACATGGATGAAGATGAGGATGATGATGGCCCAAGAAATTTGCACAAGCCCGATGGCGACAAGAAGACCAAGGAGAAGATGAAGAGAGAGCAAGAAGCATCAAGCTTGAGGGAGAAGATTGATGCCATGGTGCAATCCAACGAGTCGATGTTGTTGAAGTCGTTGGAGATCAAAAAAGAGTTGGCCGAAAAGAAGGCGAAGGAGAAGCAAGAAAAGTGGCAGTTGCTCAAGGAAGAGGGGCTGCGCAAAGCTACCATCGAGGAGAGAAGAGCATGCGCCACCGAAAACAAATCCATGTCCATGTTGCTCGCCGAAGAGAACAAGATCATGTCAATGAACCGCAATGACATGGACGACCTCACCAAAACATGGCATGATATGTCAAGGAGAGAAATCTTGAAGAGAAGAATGGTGGCGTCGGCCGGTCCGTGCTACAGTTCTGGTGATGTTTTCTCTGCTCCATATGGTGGCAATGTGGATGATTTCGGTGCGGGAGTTGGAACAAGCGCCGGAGGTGGATTTGGTGGCGCCGATGAACTCCAAGGTGGACTCGATGGCGCGGAGTGAAGATTGATCAAGATGATGCCGGACATGGGCGCAAACCTTTTGCAAGGCCCTCTTTTGCGTTAGCCGTAATGAACTTGGCTTCTATTTACGCGTAAAACTGTTTATGTCGTTTGAATTTGAACTTGTTTGTGAAATTCTATGTCAAATGCGAGATTTGCAGTTTATGTATTTGCGGGTTGTCACGGTGGTGCCCGAGCAGAACCCGCATAGCCGACCCATAAACAAGCATATTCTGTGAATATATTTTTTTACAAATCCGTTTGAGGAGTCTGCATCTGTGCCAGCCCGCGCCGGCCCGCAAAAGCAGTTTTGCGTAAACTACAAACACGTTTTGCGGGCCGACGAGATGTGGGGTCTGCTAAAATTGCTCTAAACATCAAGTTAGATCATGGTGGATATGTGATCTAGTGTAGCAGCTAGGCTAGGTGTTGCAATAGGCAGAGAGCAGTGACACGGCGGCAATTAAATGTTTTTGCTGTTATATAGCACGCGTGCAACTGAAAATAGCACTTCAACAGCCGCGTTATAATCCTATGCGCGTTAAACAAGGTTCAGCTTGTTGGGGAAAACTGCATCACGCGTTGTATATTTGGTACGCCCGTTTATGCGTGCTGCAAAATCTGAGCTGCTTTAGGTAGGGCTGCTAGATTGGATGCCGTGTTTTTGCGCTTTTGGTCATGCAAAACACCAGCTCAGCATGCTAAAAGGCTATTTCGATGCTGCAAAAAATATATAAAAAAATAGCACGCCGCACAACCACACATCTGTTGAAGATGCTCTAACCGATGAGAAAATGGCCGCCGTTCAGCTAGCAAGTACTCCCTCTGTCCGGAAATACTTGTCATCTCTTTTTATCCATTTTGATGACAAGTATTTTCGGACGGAAAGAGTAACTACCAAGAAATGAGACCCGATCGGTAGACAAGAACCAGACATTTATGTACAAATATGTGCGTGTTTCACGTATATAATAAAAATAATGGGCTAACTTGTAATTTTTCATTTAACTCACTTTAAAATATATCTTATATATATAATATATGAACATACTTATAATAATAAAATACTATATATACTAGTACATAATAGTATATGAGACATGAGGGGGTTTATATATATTGTATAGATGGATGAGCTAAAACAACCCATTGCACTAGGTAGTAGCTATAATTCCAATAATTAACCAATCGCCATGTGCTTGCAATAATTAAGAACATCACCAGTACTTGTTGACACGCTGGGCGCATGCACGTAGTGCCGCTGGAATGTACTCCGTCGTGGCCTGCCCGCCGTCCGTCATGGTTCTCAGAGGCACAGCTTGAGCGACAAGTCCATCTCCGCCGTGGCCTCCCCGCCGGCCGTCGTGGTGCGGCGAGTGCCAGCCCAGCCGCCCATGCCCATGCCCATGCTCATGCTCGCCGCGGGTGAAGCAGCAGAGTAAGCCCAAAGATCACCGTCGCCGTGGAGCCAGCTGTGGGCGTCGGCCGGCGAGGAAGGCGTGGCGGCGGCGCTTTTGCCTGCGTCAGCGTCGCGGCCGCGCTTGGCGAGGGTGCGCTCGAGCTTGTGGGCGTTCTGGTGGCCGCCGAGCGCCTGCGAGCTCAAGAACTTGCGCTGGCAGTAGTTGCACGACAAGGCCTCCTTGCCGTCGTGCTGCTGCTGGTAGTCCGCGGGAGAAAGGGACGCCGGGCGCCAGGTGCCGTGGTGGTGCGTCATCGTGTCGAGGCGGAGGTCGAGGCTGACGCCGTTCAGCGGCGGCTGGTGCGCCTGCGGCGCCTCGCCCTCCATGGTCGACGCCCCGAGCCGGCGCGCCGAAGGTGGTGTGCGCGCGCGGGAAAGTGTGGAGGATGAAGGAGAAGGAGGTGTCAAGTGTGAACCAGCGCGCCGGTATATAAAGAGCAGCGAGCCCACTGGGTGAACCGGTGCTTGCCCGTTTAGAAGCAACTTAGCAGACCCCACAAAATATCGGCCCGCAAAACGCGTTTGCAGTTCGCACAAAACAGCTTTCACAGGCCGGTGCGGGCTGACACAGATGCAGACCCTTCAAACGGATCCGTAAAAAAAAAATATTTGCGAAATATGTTTTTTTACGGATCGGCTATGCAGGTTCTGCTCTTTACGCCGCTGCATCCCCGCATATCATCAGCCCGCAAATCTCGAATCCAACATAATTCAACAATAAAAAACAAACTGAATTATTCAAATCAAACATAAAACAATAATCATCCGCATTACAAATAATTATTCAATTCACCGTAGCAAACTTAAAATAATGCAATACAAAATTTGTCATGAATACAAAAATTAGTCATTGTCCAGCCCTTTGCCAATGGTGCTCAATAAGACCTTCCTGAAGCTGAAAGTGTGTGTCTGCATTTTCAATCCCCTTGTATGTCTGAAGAAAAGCTCTAATGCGGTTTGGGTCTCTAGCTGGTTTGACACGGCTACCCATACTGTCGTAAAAGAATTCTAAGTTCATTCCTCTCTCATCTTCAAGAATTATATTGTGCAGGATAACACGGCAAGTCATGATGTTTTTTAGGGTTTTCTTATCCCAAAAACGAGCAGGACCACGAACAATGGCAAACCTAGATTGCAAAACACCGAATACTCTCTCAATGTCTTTTCGGGCTGCCTCTTGCACCCTTGCAAATTCACATTGTTCTTTTGTTTTGGGTTCTTTGATGCTCTTGATAAATGTGCACCAAGGAGGATATATACCATCTGCAAGATAGTATCCCTTTGTGTATTCATGCCCATTGATAGTGTAGTTGCAAGTAGGAGCATCACGACTAGCAAGCCTAGCAAACAAACGAGAGCGTTGCAACACAATTTTCACAAAAAGGGATCGGCGCATTCGGTACCTTCTGCGGAAGAGGTGTGCAGGATATGTAGGATTCTCCGAAAAATAATCTTGCATCAACATCTCGTTTCCAAGATGGCGATTCCGCGGAATGCACAGACGCCGGACAGTAGATCCTCGTCTCCTCTTCCGGTACTCGTCTTCATGCTCCTTCACGACAGGCGCCATGACCAATGTTTGCTGCCGAAAGGTCGCAAGCATGGTCTCCACATCCGAGTCGTCCGAATCGGATAGCAAGAACTTCTCGCACGGGGTCAACTCCATCTACACGCACACCGGCGCGTCAATCTACTACACAGCTCGCAAAAATCACAAAAAGGGACTAACCGGTGGCGAGTTTGATGCGGTCGGCGGCGAAGAGGGTGGTGCGCTCGGCGGTGGTCGATCCCAGCGGCGGCGGCGACTGGGGGGCGGCTCTTCTCGCCGAATTCGGAGGGGCGGTGTAGCGGCTCGGCGCGGGAGGGTGTGGGGCGGCCCCGCGGAGCGATTCCGCCCGCAGATATGGCCAGAATCGCCGGCGGCGGGCGGGCAGAAATAAGGGCGGACGGCGGCGGGAGGAGGGGGAAAAGAGCGCGGGCTGAAATGTCCCTTCCGCCAACTGCTTCTCTGTGATGCAGGGCACCGCAGCAGCGAGGCGGAAACCCGCGTTTTCCTGGGTTGGGGTGGGGAATTTGCCGCGCCCCCTAAAAATTTTTGCGGGCCGAGGCGGGATGCGGGGTCTGGTCGGGTGATACGTCTCCAACGTATCTATAATTTTTGATTGCTCCATGCTGTATTATCTACTGTTTTGGACATTATTGGGCTTTATTATCCATATTTAAATTATTTTTGGGACTAACCTATTAACCGAAGGCCCAACCCAGAATTGCCATTTTTTTGCCTATTTTAGGGTGAAAAGGAATATCAAACAGAGTCCAAACGGAATGAAACCTTCGGGAACATGATTTTTTCACCGAACATGATCCAGGAGACTTGGACCCTACGTCAAGAAACAAAGGAGGAGGCCACGAGGTAGGGGGGCGCGCCTACCCCCCCAGACGCGCCCTCCACCCTCGTGAGCCCCCTGTAGCTCCACCGACGTACTCCTTCCTTCTATATATACATACGTACCCCCAAACAATCAGATACGGAGCCAAAACCCTAATTCCACCGCCGTAACTTTCTGTATCCACGAGATCCCATCTTGGGGCCTGTTCCGGAGCTCCGCCGGAGGAGGTATCCATCACGAAGGGCTTCTACATCAACACCATAGCCTCTTCGATGAAGTGTGAGTAGTTTACCTCAGACCTTCGGATCCATAGTTATTAGCTAGATGGCTTCTTATCTCTTTTTGGATCTCAATACAATGTTCCCCCCTCTCTTGTGGAGATCTATTCGATGTAATCTTCTTTTTGCGGTGTGTTTGTTGAGACCGATGAATTGTGGGTTTATGATCAAGTTTATCTATGAACAATATTTGAATCTTCTCTGAATTCTTTTATGTATGATTGGTTATCTTTGCAAGTCTTTTCGAATTATCAGTTTGGTTTGGCCTACTAGATTGATTTTTCTTGCAATGGGAGAAGTGCTTAGCTTTGGGTTCAATCTTGCGGTGTCCTTTCCCAGTGACAGTAGGGGCAGCAAGGCACGTATTGTATTGTTGCCATCGAGGATAACAAGATGTTTTTTTTTATCATATTGCATGAATTTATCCCTCTACATCATGTCATCTTGCTTAAGGCGTTACTCTGTTTTCATGAATTTAATACTCTAGATGCATGCTAGATAGCGGTTGATGAGTGGAGTAATAGTAGTAGATGCAGGCAGGAGTCGGTCTACTTGTCTCGGACGTGATGCCTATATACATGATCATACCTAGATATTCTCATAACTATGCTCAATTCTGTCAATTGCTCAACAGTAATTCGTTTACCCACCGTAAAATACTTATGCTCTTGAGAGAAGCCACTAGTGAAACCTATGGCCCCCGGGTCTATCTTCATCATATTAATCTTCCAATACTTAGTTATTTCCTTTGCTTCTTACTTTGCTTTTATTTTACTTTGCATCTTTATCACAAAAATACCAAAAATATTATCTTATCATATCTATCAGATCTCACTCTCGTAAGTGACTGTGAAGGGATTGACAACCCCTTATTGCGTTGGTTACGAGGAGTTATTTGTTTTGTGCAGGTACTAGGGACTTGCGTGCAGCCTCCTACTGGATTGATACCTTGGTTCTTAAAAACTGAGGGAAGTACTTCCGCTACTTTGCTGCATCACCCTTTTCTCTTCAAAGAAATCCAACGCAGTGCTCAAGAGGTAGCATCGGGCAGGCTTTCCGGCCCGTACCCGCATTTTGGCTGTTATTTTGCGGGTCGGGGGCGGATGCGGGGTCTGCTAGAGTTGCTCTTAGCCGGGTTGCCATTGCTTCGGCATTTTTTTTCTTTCAAAAAAACACTCTCTCGCGGCGCTACATTTTTGCTTTTCACATAAAGGACTTTTTTCTTTTCTTTTGTAACATTAATAACATGTTCCGTGTTTGTATTCACGCATGGCTAAAGAAAATACACAGGAGCTCCTGGGTGCTCCACACCCTTATACAAATATTAAACTAAAAAATACAAAAAAAGTCAGAAAAAATTGAAATTTGGGGTATCAAACCCGGATTCTCAATCTACCCCAGTGTGAAATTTCGTGAAAAAATATGTATCCGTGAAGAAGGAAATATTGTCCTAACAAAAATCCATCTAAACAGTTTTTTTTTCTACACATAGGAATTTTTTGTCATTTTTGTCACGAATACGTTTCCTCGTATTTTTTCGCAAACTTTCACGCGGGAGTACATCGTGAACCCAGGTTTGATATCTCAAAATCTCAGACTTTTTTTCAAATTCTTGGTATTGTTTTGAATTTAATGTTCATATAGAGGCGTGGAGCACCCGAATGCTACAAATTCGCTTCCCATGACTAGCTGCTACACTATGAGCGCCCGGAACTACTTTGCGGCCGACACTTCATGCCCGATTTGCAGACGATACTTTATCCAGCGGCTGTTAGACACTTGCTCTGAGCCATGCATGGTTGGATTTATAGCGTCGTCTCTAAATCGGCCGAACAGTGTCGTCCGTGTACCCTTCTCCATTCATGTCATGAGCGCCCTTCTCCATTCATGTCTTTTCAATCCATATGATGCAACCAGATCCTGAGACGCTTGAGACACGATTTGAAGCCGACCGGGTACATGTCACCAGTGGCGGAGCTTGAAAAGAAAAGTTGGACGGGCCAGAGAGCACAATAGTTTTCAAATTCTAAAGCATATATACTATTTCAATATATATAGTCAGTACACCTTCTGTTCACATTGAATACAAGATGAGCATTTGACCATCAGGCAAGGCTGTGTGTACAAATCAACATTCCTTTCCTTCACACATTCCATGGCTGTCTACACCTCAACTTGTAACCTGTAAACATAATGGAGTGAATTATTTATGCTACAGCAAGGCCAATTGCCCAATTGTGTAAACAAAATTTGCCTACTAAATTAGAAACCGTCTATTGTGGTATGTGGTCTTGGACACTAGACAGTAAAACTACAATGATCTTCAGTGAAATATTCAGCCAACTGGGGATTTTGAGGATGACTCAATATAAATGAACAATATGACCTAGGTTCAATTTAGGGGAAAAAACTTGGGAATGATTTGAATCGATTTACCTGCGCAACTTGTAAGGATTCAGAGAAGGATTTGCCCAGCTGGCAATTTACAGCCTCGCGCCCTTGCCGGCTTACCGGCTCACCGCTCGCGGCTGCATGTGCGCGTCCGCCGTGGGTCGGCTAAGCAGTGGTTGTGGCCGGTGGGGTGTCTGAATGTTGGATGAAGGGAACTAGGGAAGGGAGGGACTGATGTGCGCCGCGCCCGTGGGCGGTGGCCGGCAGCGACGGGTGCTTCGTTGTGTGCTTTTCTTTGGGAGGAACGAATGTGGCTGTGTGAGGCAGAGGCTGACCGTTCACGATGTGTCATGTGTGTTGTATCGATTGTGGGCTGCACTGCGTACTGGTGATGGGCTGGGCCCGCTAGGTATGAAGCATACATATATATAAAAAATTAGCTCTAGACCTGGGCGGGCCACGGCCCACTCGGCCTTGCAAAAGCTCCGCCAGTGCATGTCACTATCAATGTCAATGTGTACACTATAGCCGTGTGGAATTAGGCCGGGAATGCTAACAAACCATGGAATGAACCCCCTTTCCGTCAATAGGAAGCTAAACACAGTTCAAACAGAAGACTGCTAATTTAAGACGGCTGTCGTTCTTGTTTTGTGTAGTCTCTGGTTTTAGTAGAACAAATTCCACATAGCTAGCACGCTACATGCAAGTGATCTTTTTTTAGAAACTTTGTGTGTAAGAAGCTAAAGAGAGTTCCGACAAAAGGCGCCATGCTAAGTACATTGAACCAATTGAAGAAGCTAAGGAGAGTTCCAACAAAAGGCACCATGCTAAGCCGTAGGTACACGAGTTCTTTCCTTACAAACCATGCGTCCAAGAAGAAGCTAAAGAGAGTTACAACACAAGGTGCCATGCTACGCACTACGTAATATTCCTTGGCAACACTTGAAAGAAACCATTGAAAGAACCTCAACAACGAGCTCAATATAGATCAAACAGAAAAAAAAGTAATAGATCTTGAGGCCCTGTTTGGCCAAGCTTGAATCAGTTATGGTTTCGGTTTTCTTTCGGCTTCATTTTTGTAGATAGACACACACCACAAAACTAGAATGCTACCTGCAAGGGGTCTTTTCATTTAAGAACCATAAGTATAGAAGACGCTAAAGAGAGTTTCAGTAGAAGGCGCTATGTTACGCGGTGCGTACATGAGTTCCAACAAAAGGCACCGTGCACATGAAAGCCCTGTTTGGTCAAGCCTGGCTTCACAATTGATCTTAGACAAGGGAAGAAACCAATTAGGCCAAAACTTCTAGGAATATATACATGTAAGGAAACAAACATTCTGTCGAGTGGAAGTAAGAGAGGTGGAATATAGATGCCGGACGAGGATCCCCTAATTAACGTGGGCTATCCTACCATTGGGTCACTGACATGTGGATCCTACCAAGCATGGGTCCCACCTGTCAGCGATCCAAAGGCAGGGTAAGGCAGGGATAGGTACGTCAGAGGATCCATGTCCATAGATGCCATGATGCACACAAAATGCCAGCTTGTACGTACATTAGATAGATTTTCAGCGACCAATTGAATGTTTTTTTGAATCACTTTCTTGCTTATGCGATGTGCACATTATGGCCACACCGGGTCAATTAAGCTCTGCCTCCATATAGGTCAATGTGTCTTATTGAAAGAAATTAAGCCGAGACCGGTAAGAAACTATCGAGAGAACGTTAGGAGGAGCAAAATATAGTTCAAACAAGAAAAATCATAATAGACCTTGAAGCCCTGTTTGGCCAAGCTTGAATCAATTATGGTTCGGGTTTTCTTTCTTCTCCACTTTTTTTTAGAACGACACACACCACACAACTATAACTCTACCTACAAGGGCTATTTTCCTTTAGGAACCATGTGTACAAGTGCAATAAGAATCTAAAAAGAGTTCCACCGAAAGACACCATGCTACGCAATACGTACATGGGTGCTTAATAGGAACTGTTTATAGGAAGAAGCTAAAGAGAGTTCCAACAGAAGGCGCCATGCACATGAAAGCCCTCTTTAGTCAAAGCCTTGGCTTCACAATTAATCTTAGACAAGGGAACAAACTGATTAGGCCAAAACTTCTAAGAACATATACATGGAAGGAAACATATGTTTGATTGAAGTAAGAGAGGTGGAATATAGATGCCATGATGCATGCAAAATGCCAACACATACACACACTAGAAACATTTTCAGCAACCAATTCGGTGTTCTTTTCAATCACTTGCTCGCTTACGCGATGTGCCCATTATGGCCATGCTAGGCCAATTAAGTTCTGGCTGCACATAGGTCAGTGGGTCTTACTGAAAGAAATTAGGCCCAGACTCGTAGAAAACTATCGAGAAGACATCGGGAGGAGCTAAACATAGTTCAAACAAGAAAAATTGTAATATACCTTGTGGCCCTGTTTGGCCAAGCTTGAGTCAGTTGTGTTTCCTTTTTTTTCTTTCTGCTCCACTTTAGTAGAACGACACACACCACACAACTAGAACGCTACCTACAGGTTTTTAGGAACTGTGTATAAGGAGGTGCTTCAAAAAAAAAACTGTGTATAAGGAGAGCTAAACAGAGTTCCAACAGAAGGCGCATGCACATGAAAGCCCTGGCTTGACAATTTATCTTAGACAAGGGAAAAAACTGATTAGGCCAAAACTTCTAAGAATGTATACATGGAAGGAAACACACATTTCGTCGATGAAGTAAGAGAGGTGGAATATAGATGCCACAATGCGCACATAATGGCAGCACAAACGTACACTAGAAAGATTTTCAGCAACCAATTTGATTTTTTTAATCACTTGCGCTCTTACGCGATGTGCCCATTATGGCCATGCCGGGCCAATTAAGCTCTCGCTCCACGTGGGTCAATGCGTCTTAATGGAAGAAATTAGACTGACACTGGTAAGAAAATATCGAAAGAATGTCAGGAGGAGCTAAATATAGTTAAAAAAAATCATAATATGCCTTGTGTCCCTGTTTGGCCGAGCTTGAATCAGTTGTCATTCCGGTTTTCTTTTGGCTCCACTTTAAGTAGAACGACACACACTACACAACTAGAATGCTACCTACAAGTGCTCTTTTCTTTTAGGAACTATGTGTATAAGATGAAGCTAAAGTGAGTTCCAACAAAAGGCGCCATGCTGCAGAGTACGTACATGGATTCTTTTTAGGAACTGTGTATATGAAGAAGCTATAGAGAGTTCAATAGAAGGCTCCATGCACATGATTGTTTGGTCAAGCCTTGGCTTCACAATTAATACTCCCTCCGTTCGGAAATACTTGTCCCAGAAATAAATAAAATGAATGTATCTATAATTAAAATAAATCTAGATACAACCATTTTGAGGACAAGTATTTCCGGACAAAGGGAATATTAGTCAAGGGAACAAGTCGATTAGGCCAAAACTTCCAAGAACATATACATGGAAGGAAACATACGTTTCGTCAAGAGGAAGTTGGCGAGGTGGAAAATGGGAGCACCTATTGGACCCTCTTTGCTTCCAACAGCGCGCAGACGCACAGAGAGACCCGCGACTGGGCCTGCCCACTAACAGGAAACGAAGGGGTCCGCGACGTAAAAAATAACATAAACGAGCGAGTCGCTGCCTGCCACTAGCCACTAGAACTGACGGCTGTTTCTGCTATAAAGGAACCGCAATTTGTTTTTTAAATCTCACAGAAGCAGCACATTAAGACAATCTTTACAAATTTTAGACGTTTCTTGAAAATTTAGGAAAACAATTAAATGCCGAATATTGTTCTGAAAACAAAAATATATTTGGAATTCGAAACATTTTTTACTCCCCATATATAAGAAGAAAATTTGAATTTTTTTTGAATCCCGAACATTTTTTAATCTGTGAACAATTTTTGAAAACAGGAAAAAATTTCAAAGTTCCAAAAAATAGAAACACAAACATATTTTGAAATCCGCAAACAACTTTTTAATACGCGAACATCTTTTGAATACATGTACATATTTTGATCTATGAACTTTTATTGAAAAATTAAAACATTTTTATTGAAAACACTAAAATCTTTGAGAAATTAGAACACATTTTTAAATACTAAACAATTTTTGAAATGTGAGAACAATAATTAACATTCCAAAAAAATTGAAAACATCAACAAATTTTGAAACTCTGAACTTTTTGAAAATGCGATTTTTTTAAATTCAGAATATTTATTGAAATTGTAAACACATTTTTAAAACATGAATAAAACATGACATTTTTGGGAATGCAAGAACATTTTTTAATACTCTAAAATCTTTTGAATCTGTGAACAGTTTTTGAAAATGAGAATATTTTTTTGGAAAACGCATACATATTTTGAAAAAATGGAACACATTTTGAAATTCCAGAGCATTTTTTGAGTTTATGAACAAATTCCAGAGCATCTTTTGAATCCGGAGCTGCGGGTGCGCGCGCTGACAGCTGTGTCCTGAGGCTCCGGCTTGACGGGGCGGAGGCAGGGAGAGTCGGACGAGCGGACGGACGAGGAGGAGGACGCCCCCGGTCCATGCGCCTCGGCGTCCACGAGCTCCCACGCCGGCGAGAGATGGACGGGGGAGTGGGGTACTCCAGCCTCGGCGTGTTGCCGCCCTCGATGTACTCGAGGACGGCCTCCAGCGTGCGGCCGGGCACGCCCCATCATCGGCGCCGGTCTTCGGAGTTGAGCCTGCCGGAGGGCACGACGCCGTTGGTGGCCTTGAGCTGCTCGGCGTGGCGGCGACGGAAGTAGGGCTCCCAGAACGGGCTGTCAGGGATGTACCGTGGACCTTCCTTCGCCGCCCGCGGTAGAGAGGCGCAGATACACGCGATCTCTGCACGCCGCGCCGCCCCGGTGGGCGGTGGTGGCACCGGGACCCCACCGGCGCTGATCCTCCACGACTCGGGCACCTGCATGTCCGGCGGGACCGGGTACTCGGCCTCGAAGAGGAGCCGAGTTTCGTCCTCGTGAAGGTGGCGGCGACCGAATCCGTTCGCCGCCGCGCCGTCGCCTGGGAAGCGCTCGGCCATGCTTTGAACTGGAGACGGCGAGAGGAGAGGGAGGAAAGGGGGAGAAATGTCGCGTTGGCGATGGATACTCTGTGCGTGTCACCGGTGCGCTGGGGTCGGCTTATATAGGCGGAGGCGCCGCGCGTACGCGTGGCCGCCGCGTGTACGTGTTGCGGGCGAGGGGACGCGCATCGTCCGGTCTTCACTGCGCCGCTCGTGAGGCATCAATGGAGGAGGCTGACCGGCGCGACAGCTTTGACATTGATTCGCCACGGAAAACGAGGCGATGAAGATGACGAAGCAGCGAGAAGAGAGACGAGTCGCTGGCAAGGAGGGCCAACGGCTGTTTCGCGCCAAAAATGATTCGCCCGGCGTCCGCGAACGCTCCCCAGCGCGCCGGGTTCGGGTTGGGTCCGCCGGCGCCAATTTCGGCCCAAGCCGGCGAAAAATGGGCTATTGAAGGCGCGACTGTGCCGATTTTTCAACGCCGACGGCCGAAAAGTCGCTTGGGAGGCCTTGTTGAAGGCACGGCTGAAGATGCTCTCGGGACTTGGGATTGCTCAGCAGGGGGAGTTACTGAATGCCTTAGCTCACTTTTGAGCATGCATGTATGGCCCACCAACGCACACTCATTGGCGGAGATACGCTACTGCATGTCATGTCTTGGATTGGATCGCTCAGCATGATCGTTGCTTGTCATCAGTCATTATGTAGCGTATCGACTTTGGAGACCAAGCATGGATCTGTCAGTGTCCGTTAATCCCGGCTGAACTTTCGATGCTAATTCGTGACCGTCCATCCACGATGCATCCTGGTGAGAGAAATACCTGTGTCACCGTAAATAAGGGTCAGTTTTCTGCCACCCATGTGTTGCGTTATGTTATGTTGAGTTGGGTGTGATCAGTAAACGTCTAGTCTATCAATGGTATCTGTGAGACTGTGACTCTTGTGTAGTATAGCTTACTAGCTTACTGGGCCTTCTCCGAGCCTGCAAGGCGATGTCTTGCAGCCGAGTGAGCAAGCAAGCAACTTCCAAGGAATAGCTGGAAAAAACCCGGACCTCACGTCAAAGTAAACGGAGAAGACATGCCCAAAGCCAAAACCCTAATGACAACGGTGGATATGAATATACTCATTTCTCTCTCCATACATTCACTATGCTGTCTAAGTATGTACTCCCTCCGTCCGGAAATACTTGTCATCAAAATGGATAAAAGAGATGTATCTAGAAGTTCTAGATACATCTCTTTTTATCCATTTTGATGACAAATATTTTCAGACGGAGGAAGTATATGGTTAGGACAACTAATTCTACAAACCTAAATAGGTCATCCCCATTACCTTTATTATTCATCAAAGACCCACCAGAAGATGCATGAGAAAAGTTTACCACTATTAGTTGATCTGATGCACACATCCTAGCTCACGACACATGTCACCTCATCAAAGGTCCACTCAATATGCATGGAAAAATGCTTTCCACTAAATTAGGCCACTTATATTCACAATATATTTCGACTACACAATAATCAAATATAATATATAATACTCATTCTTGGTTTTAGTTCATATATTATTAATTCAACTATGCAGGTTTCATACACTCAAGTCGCTAACATATACTCCAATCGATTCTCACAGCAACACGCCGGATATTGTCTAGTTACACTAAAGTGGGGGTCGTTCACTTTGAGCTGCAAACAAGGAGTTCAGTCAATCTTGTTGGTTAATCACTTTTTGGTCGATGCATGTATACGTTGTTAGAAAATATGCGAATATGTCATTGCAGAAAAGTAGACATGACATGCGATGTTTTGTTAACGAGATTCATCATCGTTGCTAGTTCCCAGAGCATGATCACAGTGGCACCTCCCCATGTACCAATCACATGATACAGATCGATGATAAGCCCCTACAAGGCCACTAGACAGCGCTCCGACCACCGCACCCGGACCGCCCCTCTCGTGATCTCTATCTTATCCTACAACCATTGTCTAGTCTATTTTGGCGACCCGTGGTTGTTGGAAAAGTAGTAGAAAAAAAAAACTCACCCCATGGTCATGATTCCGGGAACACTATGAAGATGCATTAGAAGTTTAGATTGGATCATTACCAACTTTGAGTTGTGGCGGAAGAAGGGTTGGTGTAGATCACTGATGAAGTCCCTTGAACCGTTCATGGATGATCCCTTGAACTAAATACCAAAAGCACAACCTCTCTACGGATTGCAGGCATACATGCTTCATGATCCGGCAACGCTTCTCCGTCTAGAGCTAGTTGTCGTCGGAGAATTAGAGGGAGGAGGAGCTAACCACACAGAGCTTCTCTATTATGAGGATTAGAGAGAACTAAGTCTAGCTCTAATTAGATCAACTCTAAATTATAACAAGAACTAAAGAACTAGAGGAGGCTCCAAAAATTGTGTTCTAGGGGCTACCCCTGCCCATCTATTTATATGTTGATCCCTGGTGTCGCAACTTGGGGAGGGTGAAGGAAATATGCCCTAGAGGCAATAATAAAGTTATTATTTATTTCCTTATATCATGATAAATGTTTATTATTCATGCTAGAATTGTATTAACCGGAAACATAATACATGTGTGAATACATAGACAAACAGAGTGTGACTAGTATGCCTCTACTTGACTAGCTCGTTAATCAAAGATGGTTATGTTTCCTAACCATGAACAAGGAGTTGTTATTTGATTAACGGGATCACATCATTAAGTGAATGATCTGATTGACATGACCCATTCCATTAGCTTAGCACCCGATCGTTTAGTATGTTGCTATTGCTTTCTTCATGACTTATACATGTTCCTATGACTATGAGGTTATGCAACTCCCGTTTGCCGGAGGAACACTTTGTGTGCTACCAAACGTCACAACATAACTGGATGATTATAAAGGAGCTCTACAGGTGTCTCCAAAGGTACATGTTGGGTTGGCGTATTTCGAGATTAGGATTTGTCACTCCGATTGTCGGAGAGGTATCTCTGGGCCCTCTCGGTAATGCACATCACTTAAGCCTTGCAAGCATTGCAACTAATGAGTTAGTTGTGGGATGATGTATTACAAAACGAGTAAAGAGACTTGCCGGTAACGAGATTGAACTAGGTATTGGAATACCGACGATCGAATCTCGGGCAAGTAACATACCGATGACAAAGGGAACAACGTATGTTGTTATGCGAATCTGACCGATAAAGATCTTCGTAGAATATGTAGGAGCCAATATGGGCATCCAGGTCCCGCTATTGTTTATTGACCGGAGACATGTCTCGGTCATGTCTACATTGTTCCCGAACCCGTAGGGTCCGCACGCTTAAGGTTACGATGACAGTTATATTATGAGTTTATGCATTTTGATGTACCGAAGTTTGTTCGAAGTCCCGGATGTGATCACGGACATGACGAGGAGTCTCGAAATGGTCGAGACATAAAGATTGATATATTGGAAGCCTATGTTTGGATATCGGAAGTGTTCCGGGTGAAATCGGGATTTTACCGGAGTACCGGGAGGTTACCAGAACCCCCCGGGAGCTATATGGGCCATAGTGGGCCTTAGTGGAAAAGAGAAGAGGCAGCCCAACATGGGCCGCGCGCCCCTCCCCTCCCTTGGTCCGAATAGGACAAGGAGAGGGGGCCGGCCCCTCTCTCTCGTTTTCCCCCTCCGCGAATCCTATTCCAACTAGGATTGGGGGGGGGGGGGGGAATCCTACTCCCAGAGGGAGTAGGACTCTCCTGGCGCGCCTCTCCTAGGCCGGCCGCACCCCCCCTTTGGTCCTTTATATACGGAGGCAGGGGCACCCCAGAGACACACAAGTTGATCCACGTGATCTTATTCTTAGCCGTGTGCGGCGCCCCCAGCCACCATAGTCCTCGATAATATTGTAGCGGTGCTTAGGCGAAGCCCTGCGGCAGTAGTACATCAAGATCGTCACCACACCGTCGTGCTGACGGAACTCTTCCCCGACACTTTGCTGGATCGGAGTCCGGGGATCGTCATCGAGCTGAACGTGTGCTAGAACTCGGAGGTGCCGTAGTTTCGGTGCTTGATCGGTCGGGCCGTGGAGACGTACGACTACATCAACCAAACGCTTCCGTTATCGATCTACTAGGTACGTAGATCACACTCTCCCCTCGTTGCTATGCATCACCATAATCTTGCGTGTGCGTAGGAATTTTTTTGAAATTACTACGTTCCCCAACAGTGGCATCCGAGCCTAGGTTTTATATGTTGATGTTATATGCACGAGTAGAACACAAGTGAGTTGTGGGCGATATAAGTCATACTACTTACCAGCATGTCATACTTTGGTTCGGCGGTATTGTTGGATGAAGCGTCCCGGACCGACATTACGCGTACGCTTACGCGAGACCGGTTCTCCCGACGTGCTTTGCACAGAGGTGGCTTGCGGGTGACAGTTTCTCCAACTTTAGTTGAATCGAGTGTGGCTACGCCCGGTCCTTGCGAAGGTTAAAACAACACCAACTTGACAAACTATCGTTGTGGTTTTGATGCGTAGGTAAGATTAGTTCTTGCTTAAGCCCGTAGCAGCCACGTAAAACTTGCAACAACAAAGTAGAGGACGTCTAACTTGTTTTTGCAGGGGCATGTTGTGATGTGATAAGGTCAAGACATGATGCTGATTTTTATTGTATGAGATGATCATGTTTTGTAACCGAGTTATCGGCAACTGGCAGGAGCCATATGGTTGTCGTTTTATTGTATGCAATGCAATCGCGATGTAATGCTTTACTTTATCACTAAGCGGTAGCAATAGTCGTGGAAGCACAAGCTTGGCAAGACGACAACGATGCTACGATGGAGATCAAGGTGTCGCGCCGGTGACGATGGTGATCACGACGGTGCTTCGGAGATGGAGATCACAAGCACAAGATGATGATGGCCATATCATATCACTTATATTGATTGCATGTAATGTTTATCTTTTATGCATCTTATCTTGCTTTGATTGACGGTAGCATTATAAGATGATCTCTCACTAATTATCAAGAAGTGTTCTCCCTGAGTATGCACCGTTGCGAAAGTTCTTCGTGCTGAGACACCACGTGATGATCGGGTGTGATAGGCTCTACGTTCAAATACAATGGGTGCAAAATAGTTGCACACACGGAATACTCGGGTTATACTTGACGAGCCAAGCATATACAGATATGGCCTCGGAACACGGAGACCGAAAGGTCGAGTGTGAATCATATAGTAGATATGATCAACATAGTGATGTTCACCAATGAAACTACTCCATCTGACATGATGATCGGACATGGTTTAGTTGATTTGGATCACGTAATCACTTAGAGGATTAGAGGGATGTCTATCTAAGTGGGAGTTCTTTAAGTAAATTAACTGAACTTAAATTTATCATGAAACTTAGTACCTGATAAGTATCTTGCTTGTTTATGCTTGATTGTAGATAGATGGCTCGTGTTGTTGTTCCGTTGAATTTTAATGCGTTCCTTGAGAAAGCAAAGTTGAAATATGATGGTAGCAATTACACGGACTGGGTCCATAACTTGAGGATTATCCTCATTGCTGCACAGAAGAATTACGTCCTGGAAGCACCGCTAGGTGCCAGGCCTGCTGCAGGAGCAACGCCGGATGTTATGAACGTCTGGCAGAGCAAAGCTGATGACTACTCAATAGTTCAGTGTGCCATACTTTACGGCTTAGAATCGGGACTTCAACGATGTTTTGAACGTCATGGAGCATATGAGATGTTCCAGGAGTTGAAGTTAATATTTCAGGCAAATGCCCGAATTGAGAGATATGAAGTCTCCAATAAGTTCTATAGCTGTAAGATGGAGGAGAACAGTTCTGTTAGTGAGCATATACTCAAAATGTCTGGGTATAATAATCACTTGATTCAATTGGGAGTTAATCTTCTAGATGATTGCGTCATTGACAGAATTCTCCAATCACTGCCGCCAAGCTACAAGAGCTTCGTGATGAACTATAATATGCAAGGGATGAATAAGACTATTCCCGAGCTCTTTGCAATGCTAAAAGCTGTGGAGGTAGAAATCAAGAAGGAGCATCAAGTGTTGATGGTCAACAAGACCACTAGTTTCAAGAAATAGGGCAAAGGGAAGAAGAAGGGGAACTTCAAAAAGAACGTCAAGCAAGTTGCTACTCAAAAGAAGAAACCCAAACCTGGACCTAAGCCTGAAACCGAGTGCTTCTATTGCAAGCAGACTGGTCACTGGAAGCGGAACTGCCCCAAGTATTTGGAGGATAAGAAGGATGGCAAGGTGAACAAAGGTATATGTGATATACATCTTATTGATGTGTACCTTACTAATGCTCACAGTAGCACCTGGGTATTTGATACTGGTTCTGTTGCTAATATTTGCAACTCGAAACAGGGACTACGGATTAAGCGAAGATTGGCTAAGGACGAGATGACGATGCGCGTGGGAAACGGTTCCAAAGTCGATGTGATCGCAGTCGGCGCGCTACCTCTACATCTACCTTCGGGATTAATATTAGACCTAAATAATTGTTATTTGGTGCCAGCGTTAAGCATGAACATTATATCAGGATCTTGCTTGATGCGAGACGGTTATTCATTTAAATCAGAGAATAATGGTTGTTCTATTTATATGAGTAATATCTTAGGCGAAGCCCTGCGGCAGTAGTACATCAAGATCGTCACCACGCCGTCGTGCTGACGGAACTCTTCCCCGACACTTTGCTGGATCGGAGGATCGTCATCGAGCTGAACGTGTGCTAGAACTCGGAGGTGCCATAGTTTCGGTGCTTGATCGGTCAGGCCGTGGAGACGTATGACTACATCAACCAAACGCTTCCGTTGTCGATCTACTAGGTACGTAGATCACACTCTCCCCTCGTTGCTATGCATCACCATGATCTTGCGTGTGCGTAGGAATTTTTTTGAAATTACTACGTTCCCCAATAGAGGGGGCATCCCCAAAATCGGTTTGGACCGTGAGGAAGAGTCCTCCTCGATCTCCAACACGAAATGCCAAGGTTCTAGGCGTTTTCGGAAACTACACAGACCGCGGCGTTTGGCCCAAGGGGGAAAACATTAGGGACCTAGCGTCTAGCCCCTACCCTCCGCAAAACCCCCCTTTGCACCGACTAAAGGCCTCGTGGGCCTTACCCATTGGCCCAACCAAGGTGTCCTCGCACCAAGAACCCTTTGGATTTATTCGGAAGGTTTCATAACCTTCTCGACATCACCAAAAGTTCCTAGGACCTTCACAGGACCTCCTAGAACATTTCTGGAAACATCTGAAACTCTTTTGGAACTCTCTCAAACTATTTCTTATGTTACCGAAACTATTCCGAGAATATTTTTTCATAACTCTCACTCCATTAACAATCAACAAATCGTGATTCCCTTATGCGTGAAACCCTGTATGTTCGGTAAAACATAGGCATGAACAATGATGACCTGTAAGGGCATAGAGCTGTTGTAGCACTTTCTTGATAAGTAGAGTGTCGAACCCATATGAAGTTAATAGGAAGACACTATCAACCCCGCAACTACGTTCACACCCAAACCACAGCTTGAAAACAGTCTATTCTATCGGTTGCTGCGGGAACGATAATAAACGGGGTTTAACTAGACTACAAACTAGGACAGAAAATATACTAAACTAGAACACAAAGTAAAAGGGGGTGTACTTGTAGGATTGAATATAGCAAAAGGCGGTATCTAGGCTTTTGGTCTCACTAGTGCTAGAGGAGCGTCTCAGTGGCATACAAGTATTATAGACTACTAACTGTTCTCCTATGGTTTGCATCCCTTGTCTGTCACTCCTTGGTTTACTAGATATAACATCGCGTCATGGTCACACACGACTGCTAATAATACACAACAGAACCAAAGAATCATGAAGTTCATCTATCTACTCTGTGTACGTGCAAGTAACATACATGCAACGAGAAAGAGAGTAAATACTAAACGAAGCCATGAAGACTAGTTGTGCATACTGGATCATACCTCAACCTAGAACCGGATCAATTACTCAAACATAGATGATTACACACAAAGAGGAATGATTCATTGCTCGCATCAACATGTTCAATCTTACAAAATACAAGTGTGAGGATGGAGATGGAGATGGGGATGGGCAATGGCGCGCGCCCAGCCTAAGGCCGATGCCTGGTGATGGTAGCGGTGCCTCCTTATCCCCCTCTTGTGTGGCCTTCGTGGTGATGGTGATGGAGGAAGATCCTCTCGGTAGCTGGTTGGAGTTGTGGTGGATGAGGATGATGATCATGGCGGCTAGGGTTGGAGCTCTTCATATAGGATGCCTCCTCAGGTCTCCTTCATTGATGTAGCATCCTCCCTTTCATCCAAGGGCCCGGTGAGTCAAATCCATGCCCAAAAGGATGACTTATCTGCCAAGGATCCAATAGGAACAACCCGGGACAAAATTGTAGCAAGATCAGGAAAGTTCTGCCAATTTACAAAGTTGTCTGAAGATCATACGAGCCCCCATACGAGCGGCTATGCTCGCATCAAAGGCCATCATACATTCTCGATTTCAGGAGCACTCTCGTATGTTAGTTGCCATTTCTTCATATGAACTCCGATTTTGACGTTCTTGGACTCGTTGGATTGCTAGCAAAAAGCTCGATGCGTCATTGGTCTTGGATCTTGAAGTCAGACACTTTAATAAATGTCAAAACATCAAAATTCCATAGGGCCTTCATCTGGTGCCTGGAACTTCTCCGGTTTGACTCCCAACTTGGTTCTTTAGATGTGCCAAGTCCACGAACATCCTAATACACCTACAAAGACCACAAAACAAAGGTAAACTAATAAAAACTAAATAGAAATAAAAGTTGTGCAATGAACTGATAAAGCGAGTAAACACCGAAAACTATGCATTGGGGACATGTATAAGTGCTAGATGGATATGATATGAGGGATTTTGGCACTAAAATATACTCTAAAAAGTATGCATAAAATCCACTCATCAACTTCTCCAAGCTTAAACCTTTCTCATCCTCAAGCAAAAAGGTTGATAAACCAAATTTATTCATCTAGATGATCAATAAGAATATTACCAATAGGCGCATCCTTGTCTTCTATACAACATACAAGCAAGATGGATCATATTTATACAAGGTAGACCATTCTCAACTAGGTAATCTATATTTTGATAACCAAACCACTAGAGCTTCAACAAAACTTTATATGCTCATTGTCAAAGTTTAATCTAGCATGAATCCAATACTTGGATCCTCTTACTTAATAGCTTATTCATTTCTTTTTGTTGTTTTTCTTTTTAAACAAACTTGAGTAAAGAGAGTTGTTGAAAAGTCAAGATATAGAGATTTTCATTCATGCCCACTAATGTTCTCAAGTTAAGGCTCGAGACACTTACTTTAGTTGTGGTGCATCCAGAATAGGCATCTCTTAGTTCTCAAGATTATGCCAAAAGGTGATATATGTGAGGTTTCGTTGCGGCTTAATATTGAGTACTGTGGACCAATATGTTGTCTTTTTCGAGCTCTTGCGATTAATACTCATTTATTACCACATACACACACTGTTCAAGAGAAAGCCAAATAATATACACTGTAGAACGTTAACAGACTCATAGCCGAAATCCAAGCCGAAACTCAGGTGGATTGTTCATTGGCAATCGAGTTATTGACATAACATCAAGAGAGGTGACAAAACACATTTACGTGCGTACACACATATAGTGACAAGGCCATGGAACCAGCAAGAAGCCAAAGTGTGATGTATTGCAAAACAGATTTTGGCATAATCTTAAATACTATGGGATACCTATTCCGTATAAACAACACACAAAGCAAGGACCACCGAGACTATTGTTTCAAACACCATGGGTTGAGCTATTCCATAACATTTTCTTTTATAACAATTCTAACAAGTGTCAAACTTTTTATTCAACCATTATATATATTTTTCCTTTTGTAAAAGTAGAGATAATGGCAATATCTTTCAGAGGATCACAAGATTGTTCCCAAGCTAAGCAAAAGATTGAACAAAGTGCATAAAAACATTAACTTGGCAATGTGGGGCCTAACTTGAGCAAGTAATTCCCTTGCATAAATACAAACTAATCAAACTTAAGCAAGCATGTCATATAGCGGGACACATGATTGCATAGTATCTATCAGATGAAGATCATCACACAAAACTCTACACATGCAAAAATAACTTCCCAAAGCTAAGAACTTTGCAAGAACCAATCCTAAGAAAATTATGAAATAAAAAGAGAAAGTGCAGTTTATTAAAGGAGAGTATGGAAAGTTCTTACCTCCCTAAGCTTAGATGTAAGAAAGGGTAATAAAACTTTTACCATTGTGGCGCTAATAACCTCTCCCTTAATGGACATGTACTACGCTTCATAGAACGTTCTTTGATACTTGTAGTTGAATATATTTTTGAATCGAGGCAGCCGAGTGGCTTGTGAGGGTTTGCATACCGTTGGCATCATACCGTACATGTCACCACACTAGGTCCAAACCTTTGTAAAAATAACACACAAGATAAAAAGAAGGAAAAACAAATAAAAGAAACATGAGACCTACAAAGATTTATTGGTTCGGAGGGTGTGGAGGTGAATAATAAACATTAAAATGCAAACGGATGGTTAAAATACAACCCACTTACCTTGGGTCGAAGATTTTTTTTTGGGTATTTTCTTGACTTGGTACTAGCGCATTTACGACCACTCATGGTTGTATGGTCCACCGTCTTTCGCTCTGTCATAGTACATAGTGTCGGCACCCACCCATACGAGTGCGCATACAAGCGCTCATGTTCGTATGAAACATCGTCTTGCGCTCTGGATCTTCGGTCGCTTCTGCCCAAGCGTCATACGAGCATACGCGCTCGTATGTCATGCCGTCATTGGCTATGTTGCCTCTGGGTAGACTGGGTTACAAGCATGCAACTATAGTTATGCGTCAAAAACTAAAATAAGTGCCCATAAAAAGATATAAAACATTTTTTAGATTAAAAAGGCATAAAACGTTTGTGACGAGGGAAAAGCTAAAAAAGAACTAAAAAACTGCAAGAATCAACTATTGCATGATTTAGGAGTTAATTGAGACACAATCAATTGAGAAATAGCAATTCCGATCCTTACAAGCCATGGAGAGTAGCAGTTAAGAATCCACATCCATGAAAAAAAATAGAACAAATATTACATTTCATCTCGTATCAGATGAATAAATAGTTGCAACGGCATATATACCGTATATATACTCATACGGTGAATGTATTTTCTTTTTTTGCTATGAATGCATTTATGCATAAACAAATTTGCAAATTAAGTAGAGTAGCTCAAACTGACGTATACTTAGACAAATCCACCATATATGCATGCAACTAATGTTCATGTGGAGCAGAGGTTGAGCGACAAGTCCACCACCGGCGCCGTGCCCGGCTCTCCGTCGTCATGATCCTGGCAGGCCCAGTTAGCCCAGTCCGACAGTCCGGGCGCTGCCGTGGAATCCGACCAGAGCCAGCGGACGACCGGCTGCGCCGGGCAAGAGGAGGAGGAGGGACGCTCACGGCTGCGCTCGATCCTGTGCGAGTTCTGGTGGCCGCCGAGCGCCCTTGCGCTGAAGAACCTGCGGTCGCAGTAGCCGCACCAGAAGGCCGCCTCCGGCAGCGACATCCCGGGTCGGAGGCCGAGGCCGAGGCTGCTGATCTCCAGACACAGCGCCTTGCTCTCCATGGCTGGGTGCTAGATGGATGCGATGGATCGGGCCCGAGCAAGTGTCTGGACAAAGGATGGACGATACAGTAGAGTAATGCTACACGTACGTACAAACGAGTTACAGGCTTTACAAAAAGGATTAATTTGATTGGTCAGTAGGTGACGAGGCGGCCAACCCCCTTGAAAATCAGGGAGGGGGAGGGGGGGGGGGGAGGCAAGTTTATGATTGGTTAGTAGATGAAAAAAAATCCTAGTCAGCGTGTAATTGCGTGTAACTCTTTATATGTTTAGCATTATTGCGATATAGTATCATGCTCATGCATGCAATTATATACTCCCTTTGTCCAAAGTTAGTACAGTGTTGAGTCATTTATTTTGGGATGGAGTAGAGTTAGTACTCCAATGTTGAGTCACTTATTTTAAGACAGAGAGAGTAGTAGTCCATTCGTTCCTAAATACTCTCTTTGTTTCTAAATATTTGTTTTTTTTAGAGATTTTAAACAACTATCACATACCGATGTATATAGACATATTTTAGAATGTAATTTGTTAATTTTGTTTCGTATGTAGTCACTTGTTAAAATCTTTAAAAAGACAAATATTCAGAAAAAGAGGGAGTATAATTCTTTTTAGAAATTCCAATAGAAACTACATACGAATGTATATAAAGATATAGTTTAGAGTGTAGACTCATTCATTTTGCTTTGTATGTAGTCTGTATTGAAATCTCTAGAAAGACTTGTATTTAAAAACGAAGGGAGTAGTGTCAACGGCCGACATGTCATGAATTGTTTGCGAAGGCACGGTGATGCCACCACGGCTCGAGCAGATTTTCCACGCAAACCCTAAAACATGCATGCATGCATGTGAGATCAACCACTAGATACGCATACTAATTCTAGAAGAAAAATAAAGCTAGCTTGCAACAAGATGAGAACCTAGGGAGTAGCTAGCTGGCTAGTGCTGCAAAGAGGGCCAGCCAACCACCAACCCTCTCTCTAGCCGAGCGTTGAGTGGGCGACGAGTGGGAAGAGAAAATGCATGCACGCTCCATACCGGAAGTATAAATGAAGTACTCCCTCCGGCTCGAAAGAAAGACCAAAAATGTTTGCCTGCTTAATACCAAAATTTATGCGCCTTCTCTTTTCAGACACGGAGGGCAGATCGACGTGGATGGACAGCAAGCATGCAGGCGAGTCACACCAGTCGGTTCATAGTGCACAACTTGGAAGCAACCCAGACACGCATGCATCCTAAGGGTGGCAATGGGTAGGATTACAATAATCTCATACCCATACCATGTATGTCATGGACATACAATTATACTCATACCCTGTCCATTATATTGGGCATAAATCCATAGCCGTGCCCATATCCTATGGGTCAGGGTGCACCCCCTGTCTTGTGGGTCTTTTGGTTCTGCCCCGAAACTTATAGGGTCTTTCATTGTTCAGAATAAATCGTCAAAAAATTTCTCGTGTTTGAATTTTTATAGGTACTGTAAAACCAAACATGCAAAAAAATAAGAACTGACACTGGACATTAAATTAATATATTAGTCTAGAAAAATAATATAAAATGCCATATAAAGTATACAGAAGCGATAATACAATAGCATTCAACAATGAAAATATATAGATACGTTTGAGACGTATTAGGAAGCATGCATGTTGAGATAATTAGAAGTAGTGGGGGCCTTCTCTTAGATTTCTTAGTGAAAAAAATATTTTGTCACTAGCGAACAATTCAGCATAGGCATACAACATGTGCTTACAGTGGATTTATTTTTCTCTATCGCTAAACAACAGGTGCCTGGAATTTTTACATGTGTCGGTCGCTTCTGCCGAGTTTGAAACTGGATGATATGACGAGCAGCAGCGAGGAGCACCGACCCGTCAAGGCCAATCCAGGACCTCGGCGGAGACGTTGACGGCTCTACAATGGTAGCAAGTTGCGACATCTCTTGCGCAGGCAAGAAAGAAGGTTGGCTAGTGATACGTCTCTAACGTATTTATAATTTTGATGCTATTATATTATCAATTTTGGATGTTATATATATATATATATATATATATATATATATATATATATATATTTACAAGCAACTTTATATAATTTTTTGAGACTAACTTGTTAACTTAGTGCCAATGCCAATTGCTGATTTTTGCTTGTTTTTGACTTTGCAGAATCAGTAACAAGCTAAGTCCAAATGCCACAAATTTTTTTGGAGATTTTTTTGGCAACAAGGGACCCTGGAAGTTTCTGGAGGAAACGAGAAGACGAAGGAGTGGTCCACTAGGCACCAGGGTGCGCCCTCGTGGGTACTAGGGCCCACAAGCCTCCGTTTGACCTAAATCCGCCTCTATAAATACTCTAAAATCACAAAACATATGAGGGAGTCCATGAAATACTTTTTTCGCCGCCACAAGTTCCAGAACCACGAGATCCCATCTGGAGGGCATTTCCGGCACTCTGCCGGAGGGAGAAACGATCACGGAGGGGTTGTTCGTCACCCTTGCTGCCCCTCCGATGATGTATGGGTAGTTTACCACGGACCTATGGGTTCGTAGTTAGTAGCTAGATGACTTCTTCTTTCTTTTTGATCTTCAATACAATGTTGTCCTTGGTGTTCTTGAAGATCTATTTGATGCAATGACTTTTTTGCAGTGTATTTGTTGGGATCCGATGAATTGTGAATTTATGATCATATCTATCCATGAATATTATTTGAGTTTTCTCTGAACTCTTTTATGCGTGATTGTTATAGCCTCGTATTTCTTCTTCGATTTATTGGTTTGGTTTGGCCAACTAGATTGATTTATCTTGCCATGGGAAGATGTGCTTTGTGATGGGTCGATCTTGTGGTGCTCAATCTCAATGACAGAAAGAGACATGACATGCATGTATCATTGCTATCAAGGGTCACAAGATGGGATTATTTCATCTGTGAGTTTGTCTTGTCTATGTCATGTCATCTTAATTAAGGCGTTACTCCATTCTTTCATGAATTTAATACACTAGATGCATACTAGATAGCGGTCGAAGTGTGGAGTAATAGTAGTAGATGCAGAATTGTTTCGGTCTACTTGTCTCAAATGTGATGCCTATATACATGATTATTGCCTTGGATATCATCATAATTATTTAGTTTTCCGTCAATTGCCCAACAGTAATTTTGTCTACCCGCCGTCTGCTATTTTTATGAGAGAAACCTCTAGTGAAAACTATGACCCCCGGGTCTATTTTCTATCATATGTTAAAAACAAAAATACCTTGCTGCAATTTTATTTTATTTTGTATTTTTGTCAGGTCTATCTATCAAAAATTATATCTTTTAATCTTGCTTGTAACTGTTGAGGGATTGACAACCCCTCTACGTGTTGGGTTGGAAGTATTTGTTGTTTGTGTGCAGGTGTTATTTACATAGTGTTGCTTGGTTCTCCTACTGGATTTATAACCTTGCTTTCATAACTGAGGGAAATACATATATCTACTGTACTGCATCATCCTCTCCTCTTTGGGGAAATCCCAACGCAGCTCACAAGTAGCAGGAAGAATTTCTGGCGCTGTTACCGGGGAGACATCGTCAACATCTATGAAGTACCTACACATAAACTTTCATCTTCTTGCATTTACTTTATTTGCCATTTGCCTCTCGTTTTCATCTCCCCCACATCTAATTTTTTTTACAAAATAATACAAAAATAGTTTCCGTTTGTCTTTTCCTTGTTTGCTTCTTTTCTTGCTTGTTATCTTGTTTGTGTTGTCACGATGTCTCAAGAAAACAAAAATTGTGTGATTTTTCTCATACTAATAATAATGATTTTATTAGTACTCTGATTGCTCCGGCCGCCGCTAGTGCGAAGTCTTATGATATTAATGCCACTTTGTTGAATTTTATTATGAAATAACAATTTTTCGTTATTCCTAATGAGGATGTTGCATCCCATCTAAACACTTTCATGAAATTGTGTGATATGCAAAAGAAAAAGGATGTGGAAAATGATATTGTGAAATTAAAATTGTTCCCATTCTCTTTGCGGGATCGTGCAAAATTTTGGTTTTTATCTTTGCCGCGAAATAGTATTGATTCTTGGGACAAGTGCAAAGATGCTTTTATTACTAAGTATTTTCCTCCCGCGAAAATTATTTCCCTTAGAAATCAAATTATGAATTTCAAGCAACTTGAGCATGAACGTGTTGCCCAATCTTGGGGAAGGATGAAATTGATGATATGAAATTGCCTTACTCATGGTTTAAATTTGTGGATGATCATACAAAAACATTATACGGGATTAAATTTTGTTTTTAGAAATTTTTTAGATTCCACCGTGGGTGGTAATTTTATGGAGATTACTTTGGGTGAAGCTACTAAATTTCTTGATAATATTATGGTAAATTATTCACAATGGGATACTTAAAGAGCTCAAAAACTGGATTGATACCTTGGTTCTCAAAAACTGAGTGAAATACGTACACTACTTTGCAGCATCACCCTTTCCTCTTCAAGGAAAAAACAACGCATGCTCAAGAGGCAGCAAGAAGGATTTCTGGCGCTGTTGCCGGGGAGGTTGCACCAAGTCAAGTCAAGATTTGATCTCCCAGCAACTAGCCATTTATGGCGCCGTTGTCCGGGATATCTACGCACAAGTCAAGACATACCAAGTACCCATCACAAACTCTTATTCCTCGCATTACATTATTTGCCATTTGCCCCTCGTTTTCCTCTCCCCCACTTCACCCTTGCCATTTTATTCGCCCTTTTTTCCGCTCGCCTCTTTTCTGTTCGTCTCTTTTTGCTTGCCTCTTGTTTGCTTGTGTGTTGGATTGGTTGTCACGATGGCTCAAGACAATACTAAATTGTGTGACTTTTCCAATACCAACAATAATGATTTTATTAGTACTCCGATTGCTCCTCTTACCGATGTTGAATCTTGTGAAATTAATACTGCTTTGCTGAACCTTGTTATGAAAGATCCGTTTTCCAGCCTTCCTAGTGAAGATGCCGCTACCCATCTAAACAGCTTTGTTGATTTGTGTGATATGCAAAAGAAGAAAGATGTGGATAATGATATTATTAAATTGAAGTTATTTCCTTTTTCGCTTAGAGATCATGCTAAAACTTGGATTTCGTCTTTGCCTAAAAATAGCATTGATTCAGGGAATAAGTGCAAAGATGCTTTTACTCTAAGTATTTTCCTCCCCTAAGATCATCTCTCTTAAAAACGATATTATGAATTTTAAACAACTTGATCATGAGCATGTTGCACAAGCTTGGGAGAGAATGAAATTAATGATACGTAATTGCCCTACTCATGGATTAAACTTATGGACGATCATACAATTTTTTTATGCTGGATTGAATTTTGCTTCTAGAAATCTTTTAGATTCGGCCGCAGGAGGCACTTTTATGGAAATCACCTTAGGAGAAGCTACTAAACTCCTAGATAATATTATGGTTAATTATTCTCAATGGCACACCGAAAGATCTACTAGTAAAAAGGTTCATGCTATAGAAGAAATTAATGTTTTGAGTGAAAAGATGGATGAACTTATGAAATTGTTTGCTAATAAGAGTGTTTCTTCTGATCCTAATGATATGCCTTTGTCTACTTTGATTGAGAATAATAATGAATCTATGGATGTGAATTTTGTTGTTAGGAACAATTTTGGTAACAACGCGTATAGAGGAAACTTTAATCCTAGGTCGTTTCCTAGTAATTACTCTAATAATTATGGTAATTCCTACAACAACTCTTATGAAATTTTTAATAAGATGCCCTCTGATTTTGAGACTAGTGTTAAAGAATTTATGATTTTGCAAAAGAATTTCAACTCTTTGCTTGAAGAAAAATTGCTTAAGATTGATGGGTTGGCCAGGAACGTGGATAGAATTTCTTTTGATGTTGATTCTTTGAAACTTAGATCTTTTCCACCTAAGCATGATATCAATGAGTCTCTCAAATCTATGAGAATTTCCATTGACAAGTGCAAAGAAAGAACCGCTAGGATGCGTGCTAAAAAAGATTGCTTTATAAAAGCGTGTTCTTCTAGTTTTCACAATAATAAGGATGAAGATCTAAAAGTGATCGATGTGTCTCCTATTAAATCTTTGTTTTGCAATATGAATCTTGATATGACGGGACTGGAGATGAGTCAACTTTAGTTAAAAGGCGTCCCAATGATTCGGAGTTTTTAGATCTTGATGCAAAAATTGGTAAAAGTTAGATTGAAGAGGTCAAAACTTTACATAGCAATGAACCCACTATTTTGGATTTCAAGGAATTTAATTATGATAATTGCTCTTTGATAGATTGTATTTACTTGTTGCAATCCGTCCTAAATTCTCCGCATGCTTATGAACAAAATAAAGCTTTTACCAAACATATCGTTGATTCCTTAATGCAATCCTATGAAGAAAAGCTTGAATTAGAAGTTCTATCCCTAGAAAACTTTAGGATGAGTGGGAACCTACTATTAAAATTAAAATTAGAGATCATGAATGCTATGCTTTATGTGATTTGGGTGCTAGTGTTTCCACGATTCCAAAAACTTTGTGTGATGTGTTAGGTTTCCGTGAATTTGATGATTGTTCTTTAAATTTTCATCTTGCGCATTCGACCATTAAGAAACCTATGGGAAGGATTAATGATATTCTTATTGTTGCAAATAGGAATTATGTGCCCGTAGATTTCATTGTTCTTGGTATAGATTGCAATCCTACATGTCCTATTATTCTTGGTAGACCTTTCCTTAGAACGATTGGTGCAATTATTGATATAAAAGAAGGAAATATTAGATTTCAAATTCCATTAAGGAGGGGCATGGAACACTTCCCTAAAAAAAAATTAAATTACCTTATGAATCTATTCTTGTTTTTGTGCCTAGCTATGGGCGTTAAACAATAGCGCTTATTGGGAGGCAACCCAATTTTATTTTTTTTCTTGTTTTTTGTTCCTGTTTAGTAATAAATAATTCATCTAGCTTCTGTTTAGATGTGGTTTTATGTTTTTAATTAGTGTCTGTGCCAAGTAGAACCTTTGGGAAGACTTGGGGGAAGTCTTTGCGATCTTGCTGTAAAAAACAGAAACTTTAGCGCTCACGAGATTAGCTGCCATTTTTAATGGAGAGTGCGATTAGATTGATTCTTTTTAAGATGATTAATAGACAAATTCCTCACGTTCACCAATTTATTTCAGAATTTTTGGGGTTACAGAAGTATTCGAAACCTACAAATTACTACATACTGTTCTGTTTTTGACAGATTCTGTTTTTCGCGTGTTGTTTGCTTATTTTGGTGAATCTATGGCTAGTATCGAGGGGTATGAACCATAGAGAAGTTGGAATACAGTAGGTTTAACACCAATATAAATAAAGAATGATTTCATTACAATACCTTGAAGTGGTGTTTGTTTTCTTATACTAACGGAGCTTATGAGACTTTCTGTTGAGTTTTGTGTTGTGAAGTTTTCAAGTTTTGGGTAAAGATTTGATGGATTTTGGAATAAGGAGTGGCAAGAGCCTAAGCTTGGGGATGCCCATGGCACCCCAAGGTAAAATTCAAGGACAACCAAAAGCCTAAGCTTGGGGATGCCCCGGAAGGCATCCCCTCTTTCGTCTTCGTCTATCGGTAACTTTACTTGATGCTATATTTTTATTCACCACATGATATGTGTTTTGCTTGGAGCGTCTTGTATGATTTGAGTATTTGCTTTTTAGTTTACCACAATCATCCTTACTGTATACACCTTTTGGAGAGACACAGATGAATAGGAATTTATTAGAATACTCTATGTGCTTCACTTATATCTTTTGAGCTAGATAGTTTTGCTCTAGTGCTTCACTTATACCTTTTTAAGAGCACAATGGTGGTTTTATTTTATAGAAATTATTGATCTCTCATGCTTCACTTATATTATTTTGAGAGTCTTTTAGAACATCATGGTAATTTGCTTTGGTTATAAAATTAGTCGTAATATGATTGACATCCAAGATGGGTATAATAAAAACTTTCATAAAAAGTGCATTGAATACTATCAGAAGTTTGATACTTGATGATTGTTTTGAGATATGAAGATGGTGATATTAGAGTCATGCTAGTTGAGTAGTTGTGAATTTGAGAGATACTTGTGTTAAAGTTTGTAATTCCCGTAGCATGCACGTATGGTGAACCGTTATATGATGAAGTCGGAGCATGATTTATTTATTAATTGTCTTCCTTATGAGTGGCAGTCGGGGATGAGCGATGGTCTTTTCCTACCAATCTATCCCCCTAGGAGCATGCGCGTAGTACTTCGTTTCGATAACTAATAGATTTTTGCAATAAATATGTGAGTTCTTTATGACTAATGTTGAGTCCATGGATTATACGCACTCTCACCTTACCACCATTACTAGCCTCTCTAATACCGCGCACCTTTCGTCGGTATCATACACCCACCATATACCTTCCTCAAAACAGCCACCATACCTACCTATTATAACATTTCCATAGCCATTCCGAGATATATTGCCATGCAACTTACCACTGTTCCGTTTGTTATGACACATTACATCATTGTCATATTGCTTTGCATGATCATGTAGTTGACATCGTATTTGTGGCAAAGCCACCTTTATAATTCTTTCATACATGTCACTCTTGATTCATTGCATATCCCGGTACACTGCCGGAGGCATTCACATAGAGTCATATTTTGTTCTAGCATCGAGTTGTAATTTTTGAGTTGTAAGTAAATAAAAGTGTGATGATCATCATTATTAGAGCATTGTCCCAAGTGAGGAAAGGATGTTGGAGACTATGATTCCCCCACAAGTCGGGATGAGACTCCGGACGAAAAATAATAATAAAAGAAAAAAAGGCCATAAAAAAGGGAAAATGCCCCAAAAAAGAGAAATGGAAGAAAAAGATAGAAGGGACAATGTTACTATCCTTTTACCACACTTGTGCTTCAAAGTAGCACCATGATCTTCATGATAGAGAGTCTCCTATGTTGTGACTTTCATATACTAGTGGGTATTTTACATTATAGAACTTGGCTTGTATATTTCAATGATGGGCTTCCTCAAAATGCCCTAGGTCTTCGTGAGCAAGCGAGTTGGATGCACACACACTTAGTTTTATTTTGTTGAGCTTTCATACACTTATAGCTCTAGTGCATCCATTGCATGGCAATCCCTACTCACTCACATTGATATCTATTGATGGGCATCTCCATAGCCCGTTGATACGCCTAGTTGATGTGAGACTATCTTCTTCTTTTTTGTCTTCTCCACAATCACCATTCTATTCCACATATAGTGCTATGTCCATGGCTCACGCTCATATATTGCGTGAAGATTGAAAAAGTTTGAGAACATCAAAAGTATGAAACAATTTGTTCGCACACGAACACATCACCGTGTATCCTCGACGCCGGGGGTGATGCACTATAACGCCCTCGATGCGGCTATATCTCCCACGTGTCGAAGCACGACTTAAAGGCATAACCGCATTGAAAGTAATGTCGCAAGTGAGGTAATCTTCGCAAACAACCCATGTAATACAATATGGGAAAAAAGATACATAGTTGGCTTACAATCTCCACTTCACACAATTACATGAATAACGCATTACAACATCCAAAACCAATCAAGGTGCGACTACGGAAGCAAAATAAAAGAAGAACCCCAAAAGCGACAAGGTCCCCGATCGACCCGACTGGGCTCCACTACTGATCAACTAGAACGAAACAACACAAAGGACAAGATCTCCATCGAGCTCCTCCTTGAGCTTGGTTGCGTCATCTGCACGGTTCAACGCACCTGCAAGCTGGTTTTGAAAGAATTTGTGAATCACGGGGACTCGGCAATCTCACACCCTCGCGATCAAGACTATTTAAGCTTATGGGTAAGGTAAAGGTATGAGGTGGAGCTGCAGCAAGCGACTAGCATATATGGTGGCTAACCTATTCGCAAAAGAGAGCGAGAAGAGAAGGCAAAAGCACGGTTGAACAACTATGATCAAGAAGTGATCCTAGAACAACCTACGTCAAACATTACTCCAACCTCGTGTTCACTTCCCGGACTCCGCCGAGAAGAGACCATCACGGTTACACACGCGGTTGATGTATTTTAATTAAGGTCAACTTCAGGTTTTCTACAACCGGACATTAACAAATTCCCATCTGCCCATAACCGTGGGAACGGCTTTCAAAAGTTCAATTCCCTGCAGGGGTGTCCCAACTTAGCCCATCACAAGCTCTCACGGTCAATGAAGGATATTCCTTCTAGAGGGAAGACCTGATCAGACTCGGAATCCCGGTTACAAGACATTTCGACAATGGTAAAACAAGACCAGCAAAGCCACCCAGATGTGCCGACAAATCCCGATAGGAGCTGCACATATCTCGTTCTCAGGGCACACCGGATGAGCAAGACGTCGGGTAAGCCAACCCAGAGTTGCCCCTGGTAGCCTCGGACATCGCTCATTTGGACCAACACTCAGAGGAGCACTGGCCCGGGGGGGTTAAAATAAAGATGGCCCTTGAGTCTGCAGAACCAAAGGGAAAGAAAAGGCTAGGTGGCGAATGGTAAAACCAATGTTGGGCATTGCTGGAGGAGTTTTATTCAAGGCGAACTGTCAAGGGGTTCCCATTATAACCCAACCGCGTGAGGAACACAAAATCCGGGAACATAACACCGATATGACGAAAACTAGGGCGGCAAGAGTGGAACAAAACACCAGGCATAAGGCCGAGCCTTCCACCCTTTACCAAGTATATAGATGCATTAATTAAATAAGAGACATTGTGATATCCCAACCATAACATCCATGTTCCAACAAGGAACAAACTTCATCTTCACCTGCAACTAACAACGCTATAAGAGGGGCTGAGCAAAGCAGTAACATAGCCAAACAACGGTTTGCTAGGACAAGGTGGGTTAGAGGCTTGGTTCAACAATATAGGAGGCATGATAAGCAAGTGGTAGGTATCGCGGCATAGGCATAGCAAAAGAGCGAGCAACTAGCAAGCAAAGATAGAGGTGATTTCGAGGGTATGATCATCTTGCCTGAAATCCCGCAAAGAAGAAGAACGAGTCCATGAAGAAGATAAACGGACGAAGTCGAACGGATCCTCACAAACGCGACGTTATCGGAACCAACCCGAAGAAGCAACACCGGAAAGAAGCAAACAACATAGTAAACAACCATCACATAAGCATGGCATGATGCACAAACAAGTATGATGCATGTCCGGTTTAATGAAGCATGGCATGGCAAAGTGCACAAGCAAATCTACAAGTTAAGTGGAGCTCAATATGCAACGAGATGCATATTGATGAAACACCACGGGACTTATTTAGTTCTCTCTCGTTTAGGTACCCAACAATATTAAATATTGTTAAACATGGCAAGAGGTGAGGCATAACAAATCTATACCATCTAAACAATTTAAATGGGGCAGGATATAACAAACAACAAACCTAGTAAATCCCCATATGCATTAGTAATTTAATGCAAACAACAATTTAAACATTTTAAATGTTGTTATCATGATGCGGATGACATGAACAAGTTTATGCAATTTTAAGAAAATGTTGACATGAAAAGATATGAGGCATTTGTCATCGTGGCGGAAAGAAAGGGTGCCACGATGATAACAGAAACGATGCCACGGCAACGTTCCGTTTCCGGAAACTCGATTGAGACATCGGTGCAAAGAAAGTGACGGGAGCGTGTCATGCAAGAATGGTGGGGTGATCTTGGATACCGAGTTCCCACATGTCGGTGGCAGGCAAAAGAGGGGCAATGTGCACCGATAGTTCAGACTTGAGGCAAAACAAGTGTGCATATCATACAACATGCATTCATTCGTTCACGGGCGTCGTCTTGAGGTTATACCTTCAAAGCATGCAAACGGAACGGTTCTCGTTCGGTGTCGAGTAGAGGAAGTATACGTTCTCGGGATGTGGTGAAAGTAGGGGGTACACGACGATGGTAGAGGTACTCGCTACGGTAGTGGTACACGTTTTCGTAGAAGGACTTGACGAATCCGAGTCACTTGGGGTCGACGGTACTCGTTCACGTTTTGAGGAGGAAGTAGAGGTTCTCGTGATCTCGGCGACGGTAGTTGTTCACGGCGGTAGTGGAACTTGACGGATCCGATGCCTCCGGACATATTTGTACATGTTCACGGAGTAGGTCGTACACATCGTCGGTAGATGTTCACTTGACGGCCTTCAACGGCGGTAGTTGTTCTCGTTTCGTCGCGGAAGTAGTTGCACATCTCCTAGTGGTACTTGACGATCTCGGAGAGGGTGGAAGACGAACTTGACGGTCCTCGTCGTCCTGGTACTTGGCATCATTCCCTGTTCGGTGACTCTTGGACTTGGCGTTAACAGCAACATGGCGCGATGCAGGGACTCAGCGCGTTCAACGTGTACGGCCGACGCCTTGCTGGACTTGGTGCGGTCGCGAACGGGACTGGAGGCGTCCATGGCAGCGACGACGAAGCAAAAGAGGCGGACGGCGTGGTGGGGAAAGATGAGGCAGGCGCGGAACAAGCGGCCTCCTGCTCGTTACAGAGGACGCTAAGGAGAAGCGCCCGGCGAGGGACTTGGGGATGAGTGCTTCGACGACGGGCGAGTGGCGGAGGAGGTCCTGTGCTCCGGTGAGGTCGATGGGGAATGGCGGGGACTTGTGGCGCAGAGGCAGAGGAGCTCGAGGGGAGGCTCGGGCATGAAGGAGCAGGGCGCAGGGAGGCAACGAGCTCCGGCAGAGCTCCTGCGCAGCGAGGCGGCATGTGGAGCTTGGGGCGCGAGGGTGCAGGGCGGCGGCCTGCGGCGCCTGGCGAAGGAGGAGAAGCTGCAGGGGCGCCGGGGTTGGTGCTCGGTGAAGTAGTGGAGGCAGAGAAGCGGGACTCCGGCGACGAGGTGCAGCGGCGGAGCTTGCCGGCGTCGGGGATGGTGCAGGAGAGGAGAGGGCCTGCGAGCGAGACGGGGGCGCTGCGGAGGGAGGCAGTGGCGGCAAGGGCATGAGAGGGAGAGAGTGGAGAGGCCAAGGGATCGAGAGGAGGGGGATCGATGGAGGTGGGGTCTTCCCGTGGGTTCTCCTGGCGGCGGGATGGAAACAAGAGGGAGAGCTGGGGGTGTCGGGCTAGGTTAGGTTTAGGGATTTTGGTGGGCCGAGGGAAACGGGAGATGGTTGGGCCGGCCTGAGGGGAGGCCCAAGTGGCCAGCTGGGCTGGCTCTCTCTCTAAGAACAAAAGAAAAAAATAAAATAGAGATATGAAAGAAAAAGAAAGAGAGGTTAGGGGAAAAAGTTGGACATGTGGATAATTTTCATGGACTCGTAAAAATGTGCACGGTCCACAAAAAATAGGAGAGGCAAGATTGCAAGGATTTAATTCAAAGTCATTTGAATTTAATTCAAATGGTTTGAACAAGGGCTAGGAAATGGAGGTGTCCAAAAATGTTCGGATTTTTGGTAGAGCTCCGAAATATGATGAAACAAATATATGGCCATGTTGGAGACCGAGAATTAAGATAACAAAGGCATTGGGATATTTTGCGAGTGTGTTTGTGGTAAATCCAAATGAATGGAATATTTTTATTTAGCTCCCTAATATTGGGAGGATATGTTATAAAGAGAATCATCATGTGAATTCCCTCGATTTAAATGGACGGAAGATCCACGCAATTTATTTAGTTGAGTTGCAAAAGATTTATGAGATGATGGCATGATGACATGATGCAATGCACATGATGCAACGAACCAAACAAATCACACGACGAAACCCAAAAACCCGGGAAGGCATCTGAAGCTCCGGTCTTGGGGCATCACATGCACCGCAGCTCACGTCGAAGGAGACCCGCCGGAAGCGCGGTACGCAAGACAATCCAGCGGGCGCTTTTGTAGACCCGAAACCCCACACGCCCGGGAGGGACCCCGTCAGGGCGCGCGGCGGCTATGGGCTACCCTAGGTCGGCCTAACCGCCCCTAGGGCCTCGAGGTTCGCCACCCTACAACAAGAAGAACGAACGAAGAACGAGAAGAAGAGAACAAAGGGAGAAGGTAAAGGTAAAGATAAAAGATGATAGATTGATATGTCGATTGTGTGTTGTTGTTCAATCGGCTGTCACCTCTCGTCTATATAAGAGGCAGATGGACTTCCCGTACAAGAAAAGTACTTGCCTTGTCGTCTAAATCATCAAAATCTGGCCAAATTCGGACTTCTCACGACCTCCGGCCCGGATGTCCGGCTCTAGGCCCGGATGATCCGGCCTAGCCCAGTTTTCTGATAACAGATCACTGTTTTGGCTCTAGAATCCACATAAGACCTCGGATTTGGACGTTTATTATATCAAAATCAACCGCCTCGACGAGACACACAACTTTAATGTTGAACACTATTCGATCCGAGGCCATCTTAATGTTGTGTCGGGCCGTTTTCTAAAGTCTGTAGTAGAAAAAACTTATCCGGACATCCGGATTCATGTCCGGATTATCCGGGCTTTACCCGGATGATCTGTGTGCCATCCGGATGAACTGACTTCACGGGGCCCTAAATTTATTGTTCTGTTGATTTACCCGGATGATAGCCCGGATGTTCGGGTCATTCATCCGGGATCCTGGCCCGGATGATCCGGCCAAATACTACTGCAGCCCAGTGTTTTGCCTGTAACTTTTGCATACGACCTCGGATGAGGACGCTTTTTATATCAAAATCGTCCATTTCGACGAGGCGAAGAACTTTGCAGTTATAACTTTTTCCATCAGATGCCATCTTGGTTAGGTTTCATGCCATTTTCTAATCTGGTGTCAATACGAACATCTCTAAGATTGTCATAACTTTTGCATCCGAGCTCCGTTTTGGACCATCTGTATATTTATTCCCAACGGCTTGAAGAGAGTCATTCAATGATGACATGAAATCATGAATTTGACACCAGCTCATTATAGCCTCAAGTTACTCTTTGCGATCATGCCATTTTTGAGCGTCAACACATGCCCCCCTGTTTTTCGGCAAAGGTAGCGTGCCGAAAAATAACTTGTACATGTTGGTTCTAAGGACGTTGTCAACACTCCATCGGCCACTTTGCATGTGCTTAGGGCGATAAATATATATCGGCCATTATTTGTTTGAATCCTTGATGCAAACTTGGGTGAAACCTTTTCAACTTCATTAACAATTCGATGATAAAGTTCCATAGATATGTATCTCAAGGCCATCCTCTGAACCATATTGTTCACCCTTTTGTTAGGACTTTGCAAATAATCAACAATAAAATTTCTCCAATCCTCACTTTTATCTGCATAAAAAAATATTAGTGGCTGAAGCGGTGGACTTCGGTTCGGCCTTACCTATGTTGACGAGACTAAGCATCGGCTATTGATAGAAATGCAACACACCATGATTAACATAGTAGCCAGATGCTTGCTATGCCAACTTTTCCTAATTGTCATGTCTAGAAATATGAACAATTTTAAAGCAACCCAAGGTAAATTTTGCATCTAGACATACCTCAAGATAAAATATAACTGATTCGTCAAAACATTAATAATTCTTGGATATTTTTTGCACTACTCTTAACGAATCACCCAAAGCCTCAATATGTATAGCACCTATGGCAACCAAAAGTTCCAAACCGAATAAAATTTTATATTCGGCTTTGATTATTATGAAAATATTTTAAGCGGCATGAGGCTTGTTTTGGTCTCCAATTGAACTAAGGACGGTGTTAGGATACTACATCGGCCATGCTTTGACATATTCTTAGGGCGATAGATAAATATCGGCCATTAACATGAGGTCCATGTAGAATTCACCCACCAAATTATGTATAGCCGAAATAAACAAATAAAATAGGAATAAAATAGCAACAATGTAACTAACCACATGTATAGTAATTTGGTAATACCCTCTCATGATATAGAAAATTATGTTGCATCCATGGATCAAAATAAATCCATGTAGGGTAACTGATCATACCTAGGGATGAATTCCATGGCAAAGGCATCAACAGCATGGTTGAAGAAAATGGATGATGTGCTAACCGAAGATTTTGATGTTGTGATGCGCACCTTCGGCTTAATTGTTTGTTGCTTTCATTCTTTTCCTTCTTCACTTTTATTGTACTTGTTTCAATAGAAGCATGCACATCATTTTTGTCTTGATTGATCTTCTTGGGAACCCATGCCATGTTCTTCTTTCTCAGCTCTTGTGCACTAAGATTTTGTAATTTCTTCTTTTGCCAATATGATAAGCCGAGTGAGCATGTCGGCTGTGATTTTGTTTTGACCAATGGCAACTCGTTTTGGGCCTTGTGCACCCTCAACCTCTTTTCTTCAGATTTGGCACTCTGATTTTTATCAATTGATTGCTTCACTTCTTTGCCTTTTGTAGCCAATGTCAACACTTTAATTGGCTATTTGTTATTTGAGATCAAATCCGAAGTAGCACACTTACGACCATCTCTTTTCACGCGGTAAACTTGCTTTACTGCCTCTTTCTTATTCCTTGGGCTCTGGATCGATTCGTTATGATTGAAACGGTCTTTAACATGTGATTGTTCAAATGTTGATCTTCTCGGAGATGCATAATATTGGTGAGATGGTCTAAAATAAGATGGAGAATGTTCCCTTGTATCATACCTATCCCATGATGAATATGGATCTATATGAACATAGGGAGGCATCCACGGCATTGGCATTGGCGGCCAAAAATAAGGATATGAATATGTTGCATTAAAATTATCACTTTTCCAATACCGATCCTCATATTTGCGCCTTGGGAGTGATCTTGGTTTCTTTGCATGATTTGGCCGATAAGCATTCTTCTCTTCACTCTTCTTTTGATATTTATCCAATAGTTCAGTGAAGGTGATTTTTGATCTCTTACACTTGCACTTATTTCGGCCTTTGTTTTATTTTGGTTTGCTTTCATTGATCATTGGATTTGCTTGCTGCCCCCCAGTCCTTGGCGTCTCCATTGTAGGTCCGATGGAATTTTTGCCCTCAAGATTATGTTCATTATGCTTTTCAACAAATTCTTTACTTGAAAACTCGATCCCATCACCTGTAGTTTTTACCTTCTCTTTAAATGGATCGGCTTGAAGCAGCCGATGCAAAAACTTTCTGCCATCGGGACCAATCGGAATAGACCGGTCATCTCTTGGTGTCTCAACAAGTTTCAATCGTCCTTTATCAATGGCCAATTTAACTATTTGACGAAACATATTGCAATCCTCAAAGTTATGTTTGAACGAATGATGCAACCTACAATACATTCGTCCTTGAATTGATGGCTTGACATGGTGATCAAGAATTCTAATGTAATTATTTTTTAGCAACAAATCAAATATTTGATCACACATGCTTGAATTGAAGGCAAACCTTTTATTTTCTAGCCGATCTCGCTGTGAGAACGGCTTTGGAGTTAAGAAAATGACTGGTTCAGATTTTGTATCACCCCATTCGACTATGAATTTTATTTTGCATTCTCTTATTGATGTCATTGGATAAGAAACTATACTTGCATCGGTTTGCTCAGAAGATTTTAACCTTGGCTTTAAATTTCTGAAACGAAAATAGTTAGAACATACATGTCTCAATTGGGACCAGGTGTAAGCCAAGTAAGAAATAAGCAAAGCTATCCAATTAGATATGAACTTTAGATAAAGCAATGGGCAAAGCCTTGGCTGCAATAATTTTTCGCTATCGGTCTTTCTGAATGGTGTAATGTGTTGACCGATATGCTTAGTGACAATCTGATTGCTAACAAATAAATTACCCTTCTTCATTGGTCTCTCAATATTTCTTATGAAGATTTTTCTAATATATGCATCAACAACAAAGTCATGACTAAATCTAAAAACAGGTAAATTAATTTCTAGACATACCTCTTCAAATATGTTGGGAGAGCGTGATGGTGGTGTGACTTGAAGAATATCTTGTTCCGCCTTCGGATAGCTCCCCAACACCATGTCATCATCTTTCTCTTGATTTTGTGCATCATTAGTTCAAAGAACTTCGTCCACCAAGATTTCTTTGGCCACTTGTTCTTCTTCTTGAAGCTCATCAATTTTTATGGCACGAAACTCATAGGGCAGGAAGTAGGTTCCATTAACTTCATAAAAGTCAAGTATGGCTGTCTTGCTATACTTTCCATGCCCTTTCTCAACAATTTTTTCCTCTTTGGATTTGATGGATTCGGAATATATACTACTTGATTCGTCTTTTTCAACCGAAGCACTTTTAGTTTCTGAATCATCATTCTTTTCACCAGTTATATCAATTGGCATGGCTTCTTTTCTTTGAGCTAATTCCCTATCAATTCTCTCTTGGCGAAGTACTTGCACCCTATCGCACAAAGCTTTAACTCCCCTCTCAATTTTAGCCTGCTCTGAATTAGTTTGCCCCCAATGCTTTTAGGATCTTTCGGCAATGAAGTGTTAGTGTTGCCGAAATTTTGCAATTGTGTAGGGGGTGTATAATATGCTGCAGTACTAGGTGGAAGTGTATGCACTGCTAGATAACCATATGCTCTCTCAACAATACTATCAATTGATGAAGTTTCATCTTCCTGCAAAACTCTAGCCTTTATTTCAGCATAATCAGGAAACAACCCCTTTTCATATTGTTCAAGGCAAAGAGCACTAATTCTCTTGTTTTGTGCCAAGCTCTTTTTTAATGCAGTCACAACCGCTTTTGGAAGGGATTGTGTGATGGCCTGGCTTATTAGGGATGATAGACTACTCATATCAATAAGGAATTCCTTCTTTTCCGGAAGCCCATTCGGACAGAACTTCAAAGTTAAGCATGCTCATCTTGGAGTAGTGTCAGGATGGGTGACCGACCGGGAAGTTGCTCCCGGGTGCGCATGAGTGAGGACAAAGTGTGCAGAAAAGACTAGTATTGATCTGTGGGGCCAGTCTAGATCCCGCCAGGAGTAACGACCACTGGCGGGTGTGTCCGGGGCGTTACAAGTTGGTATTAGAGCCGACCCTCACGGTTACATGGATGGTTGCGGACAGGTGCGTGGTCATGTTGTTCATGACGTTTGTGACCCATCGTGGCACATGGCATGGCACATGTACTGGACTGGAAGCACAGACGTATGTGCCAAGAGGGAACGTTCCTGTGGCCCGACGAGGACATCGGTTCCTCTGAGTGGGGGTGTATGTGATGGCCTGGCTTATTAGGGATGATAGACTACTCATATCAATAAGGAATTCCTTCTTTTCCGGAAGCCCATTCGGACAGAATTTCAAAGTTAAGCATGCTCAGCTTGGAGTAGTGTCAGGATGGGTGACCGACCGGGAAGTTGCTCCCGGGTGCGCATGAGTGAGGACAAAGTATGCAGAAAAGACTAGTATTGATCTGTGGGGCCAGTCTATATCCCGCCAGGAGTAACGACCACCGGCGGGTGTGTCCGGGGCGTTACAGATTGCTCCACAATATTTTCAGATTCTTTCGGCAATGATTCGTGAGTATTACCGAAATTCTTGAATTGCGTAGAGTATGCATTATATGCTACAATATTTGATGACGGCACATGTGTTCCTGTAAAATTTCCACTTATTCAGCTATGACCATGAAGATGCAGCGCCGAATTATGAACATCTACAGTTGCATACGGTGCTGAAAAATTACTAACATGAGGTGTAGCATATGATGGTTGAGAGTAACTGGCCCAATAGCTAGTAGTAGCATGGCCAATTCTCTCATCCACCGGCAAGGTTTGATTCACATATTGCAAATTAGTTGCCGATGAATAAAAAGGTGAAACACTTTCTTGTATGCTATTGGACATTTTAACATGAGGTGTTTTAAATTGATTAACCAAATCCATCATGTTGTTCATCGGCATATGGATTTGTGGGGTTGCCGATGCATGAGAGTTTGGATACATATGTTGTACGCTGATAAAATCATAAGAATTTGAAGCATAAAGATTGCTTTGCATCGGCCCTTGCGCATAATTAGATGCATGATTAATAAAACTAGGGCTAGCCGATACATTATGCTCATTAGGTGATCCAGCAACAACATATGGATTATTTGCATCTACAAAGGGGAATTGGGTATTCATATTACCTTTGTAGATTGCAGCAACTTGATGACGATCTCTTCGTAGCAAGAACGGGCTGGAGACCGTTCAAAGCTTCGTCTCCAGCGGAGTCACCAAAAAGTGTGTTTGCATACGAACACATCACCGTATACCCTCGATGCCGGGGGTGATGCACCGCAGCTCACGTCGAAGGAGACCCGCCGGAAGCGCGGTACGCAATACAATCCGGCGGGCGCTTTTGTAGACCCGAAACCCCACACACCCGGGAGGGACCCCGTCAGGGCGCGCGGCGGCTATGAGCTGCCCTAGGTCAGCCTGACCGCCCCTAGGGCCTCGAGATTCGCCGCCCTGCAACAAGAAGAACGAACGAAGAATGAGAAGAAGAAGAACAAAGGGAGAAGGTAAAGGTAAAGATAAAAGATGATAGATTTATATGTCGATTGTGTGTTGTTGTTCAATCGGCCATCACCTCTCGTCTATATAAGAGGCGGATGGACTTCCCGTATAAGAAAAGGACTTGCCTTGTCGTCCAAATCATCAAAATCTGGCCAAATTCGGACTCCTCACGACCTCCGGCCCAGATGTACGGCTCTAGGCCCGGATGATCCGGCCTAGCCCAGTTTTCTGATAGCAGCTCACTGTTTTGGCTCCAGAATCCACATACGACCCTAGATTTGGATGTTCTTTATATTAAAATCAACCGCCTCCACGATGCGCACAACTTTCATGTTGAATACTTTTTGATCCGAGGCCATCTTGATGGTGTTTCGAGCCGTTTTCTAAAGTCTGTAGTAGAAAAAACTTATCCGGACGTCCGGATTCATGTCCGGATTATCCGGGCTTTACCCGGATGATCTGGGTGCCATCCGGATGATCTGGCTTCACGGGGCCCGAAATTTATGGTTCTGTTGATTTATCCGGATGATAGCCCGGATGTTCGGGTCATTCATCCGGCCTTCGGTCCGGATCCCGGCCCAGATGATCCGGCCAAATACTGCTGCAGCCCAGTGTTTTGCCTGTAACTTATGCATGCGACCTCGGATGAGGATGCTTTTTATATCAAAATCGTCCGCTTCGATGAGACGAAGAACTTTGCAGTTGTAACTTTTTCCATCAGAGGCCATCTTGGTTAGGTTTCATGCCATTTTCTAATCTGGTGTCAATACGAACATCTCTAAGATTGTCATAAATTTTGCATCCGAGCTCCGTTTTGGACCATCTATATATTTATTCCCATGGGCTTGAAGAGAGTCATCCAATGGTGACATGAAATCATGAATTTGACATCATCTCATTATAGCCTCAAGTTACTCTTTGTGATCATGCCATTTTTGAGCGTCAACACAATTGCTTTGCTTGGCTTGGCTTGTCATGGGGTTTATGTCATATTGCTTGAGTTTATCCCTCTACATCATGTTATCTTGCCTAATGATTTACTCTATTCTTATGAACTTAATACTCTAGATGCATGTTGGATAGCGGTCGATGTGTGGAGTAATAGTAGTAGATGCAGAATTATTTCGGTCTACTTGTCGCGGACGTGATGCCTATATACATGATCATGCCTAGATATTCTCATAACTATGCGCTTTTCTATCAATTGCTCGACAGTAATTTTTTCACCCACCGTAGAATTTGCTATCTTGACAGAAGCCACTAGTGAAACCTATGGCACCCATCTATCTTCCATCATATTATTTTCCTATCCACTTGCTATTTCTGCCGCCTTTTTATTTTGCAATCTTAATTTTCCAATCTATACAAAAAAATACCAAAAATATTTATCTTATTATCTTTATCAGATCTCACTTTTGCAAGTGGCCGTGAAGGATTGACAACCCCTTTATCACGTTGGTTGCAAGGTTCTTGATTGTTTGTGCAGGTACGAGGGACTTGCATGTAATCTCCTACTGGATTGATACCTTGGTTCTCAAAAACTGAGGGAAATACTTACGTTACTTTGTTGCATCACCCTTTCCTCTTTAAGGGAAAACCAACGCATGCTCAAGAGGTAGCACATAAAAGGAATCCAAGTGGAATATGTACAAGTTTGTTTGGCTATCTTGTATACATGATGCATTTGCTGAGCTAGGTCGGTGACACAGCACATAGTGTGTCTGACGGGAGTCCAAATCGGCTTGCAACACAATTGGAAGATGACACTCGATTCTTCATAGGACACATCCACTCGAACATTGAGTGTCTCGAGAGATGGGCACCAATGATCAGCTGCCATGAGTTTCAGATCACTCACCATCGCCAGGGCTAACGACAGATTGAGTATCCCCGGCGGGCTAGTTTGCTCCCTGGCCAAATGCCAAGTCTGGAGACTTGGTTTTGAAGATGTGGATCGAAAGAATGTTCCTCTTCGGGACAACTGGCTATGACCTATTAGATAAGCGTAGATGTTTTCCGAGGTACTCAAAAATTATGATACGTTTCCTAGCCAACCACAAGCCAAGCTTTGAATCAAGCGTATTGGGTATCACTAAGATTTTATTGTAGCCTTCCCGTTACTAATCTTTTCATGTACTTTTAGGGTCCTTCAAGGCCTGGAGGTGTTCGCAGTCAGTCCTTTCACTAAAGTCTTCCTCGGTTAAGAGGAGTTGGCACCCTTAACGATACTTTGAAGGGCTCAAGGGATACTAATGGTAGGATTCCCTCGGGTAGTCCAATCACAAGGTGAAAGTGCATCTAATCCCTGGGTGGTTTTGGTCATTCATAACAACATATCTCTACTCCTATAAAAACCTCAGTTGGTGATGATGGTGTGGCCGCCATCTTTCAGCAATAGTCGTCAGATCATACAAAGCAAACTGCTGCAGTTTTGCAAAAATATGCCCGCACTTGTTTCTATATTTACAAACAACTCCTTATCTCTCACAATCATCCTTATCTCTTTCCCATCACATCTAGAAGGCCATGGAACAATCTGGTGTGATGGCCACTGCCGGCGCCGTCCACCCCCAACCTTGGTGTTTCGTGCAATGCACGGGCATCTTACTAGTATATCTTTAAACTAATGCATGCTCAAAGAATATTTCAGGAATGTTCAATTTAGTTACAACATGGGAAGTGAAAATTGACCCTCAAAATGCTAAGGACAAGTGTTGGTTCATGGCTCAAGACTCTTCATTTTATATTTGAGTGATCAAATATCACCTTGAGTCCATAGGTATGCTGATACTATCAAAATGGGATGAGGTTGAGAAGATGATTTCTATGCTCAAGTGCTTAAAGATCAAACTCCAAAAGCCTCAAATAATTTCACAAAGTTCCCACTATATCAAACACTAAAGTCAACTTGGGCTCACCGAACCATTTTCTATCGGAGTCACCGAGCCATATAGATATAGTCGTTGTCTTAAACCCTAGTTGCATCGGTCACACCGAGAAGTCCATCCGGACTCACTGAAGCACATGTGCTAACCTTCTGTCATCATTTGTAATTTCTTCAGAATTCTAAACGGTTTCCGTCAGTGACACCGAAGCATGTGAAGTGCTTAGGTCATCACTTCTTAGAGCCACTGATCAGTTTCACCCAGTGTGACTGAACAATCCAAAGTTCCCACCTTTTGTACATATTAATCTAACCGAGTGGTTTCAGTCAGCCTCACTGATATGTGCAAAAGTGTGTGTAACAGTCAGATTTTTTGTCATGCAGCCTATATATACCCCACCCACTCCACCAATGTCTCTCGAACCAAAAAACAATTCATATCCATTTTTCTAAGAGAGATCTCCCACTCCTTGTGCTGATTTCAAAGGTGGTATGTGGGTGCAATATGAGTGTGTAAGTGTTTGGTTCATCCAGTACCTTCCGATGCGGACCCCCTCTTAATGGTACGGATTTCCTACGACCAAAGAAACCAAAGCGTCGAAAATGTCGTCTTTGATCTTTTCCGTCCGAAGAAGTGTCCAACCGTCTTACGCCACATGGTGTATACCTATGTAGCTTAGGTACATGGTTAGTCCGCAGATTGCATTGTCATCAACGCCAAAACACTTAAGGTGGTAAATGCCCTTAATTATAATAAGTGGGGCAATTAGATCCATGATCCAACTAAAATTTAGAGTAATAGATGGAAAATTTTGCTACTTTTAGGAATTCGTTTCACGGGCAATGTCATTTTTGTTTTATAACTTTTATCTCTCATACATGGAAATTTAGATCTCATGGCAAATTTTATTTTACAACTACGGCAAGTTATTTTCCTAGACCATGCGACGTTTTACGTCCCATGGTAATTTTATTTTCCTAGCCATGTCAAATTGTATTGTTGGACAATAACTAGTTCTTATCTCCATGAAAATTCCAGAGCCATGGTAAATTTTACTTTTTTAGACATAATTTTACTTTAAGAGGCATAGCAAATTTAACTTTGTGGGCTTCCTAAGCCCATTGAATTCAACTCTGTGGGCTTCCTATGGTAATTTTGTCATGCTCGCCTCCAGCACATCATAAATGGGTCAGGCCCAGCACATGACAGGAGACACGCGATTTCACTGAGGCTAGCGCACTTACGAACATTTTTTTCATTTATACACTACTAGGAAAAGGGCTATAGATAGGATTGACACTAATGGCGCACCAGGGAAGTAGTGCGCCACTACTATATACTAATGGCGCACCAGTTGGTGATGCGCCATTAGTGTGGAAGACATTAATGGCGCACACCAGAAAATAGGTGTGCCGCTAGTGATAATTTTTTTTCATTTTTACATACATACTAATGGCGCATCCTACCGAAGTGCGCCATTACTAGTTCTAACTAGTAATGGCGCACCAGACAAGGAGTGCGCCAATACTGAATTTTTTTTTTATTTTTTTTTGCAAAACTACTAATGGCGTACCGCCTCACAGTGCGCCATTACTAGTTTAAACTACTAATGGCGCACCCTGTAAAAGTGCGCCATTAGTATATTTTTTTTTTACTTTTCTACAAAATTACTAATGGCGCACCACCTACAAGTGCGCCATTAGTAACCAGGGTTACTAATGACGCATTTGCAGGTGGTGCGCCATTAGTAACCTGGGACCCCAACAAGATATTTTGGACAGCCACACCAACCCACTCATTTTCCCCACTTCATTCCCTCCACCTCCTTCTCCAAGCTTTCGGCTGCCTCCTCCTCCTCACCTCATTTCCACCATAGATTCATCAAAATTAAGTGGTGAAATTACCTTTTTTTGATAGGTAAGTAAGGGGAAAGCTATCTTCATGATGTAGATCTACTTTTTTTCTGCCTAGCTCGCTCCAACAACGTGCACATGCACTTTTTGTGGCCTAGCTAGATCTATGTATGTTTTGTTGGAAATATGCCCCCTGGAGGCAATAATAAATTAGTTATTATAATATTTCCTTGTTCATGATAATCGTTTATTATCCATGCTAGAATTGTATTGATAGGAAACTCAGATACATGTGTGGATACATAGACAACACCATGTCCCTAGTAAGCCTCTAGTTGACTAGCTCGTTGATCAATAGATGGTTACGGTTTCCTGACCATGGACATTGGATGTCGTTGATAAAGGGATCACATCATTAGGAGAATGATGTGATGGACAAGACCCAATCCTAAGCCTAGCACAAGATCATGTAGTTCGTATGCTAAAGCTTTTCTAATGTCAAGTATCATTTCCTTAGACCATGAGATTGTGCAACTCCCGGATACCGTAGGAGTGCTTTGGGTGTGCCAAACGTCACAACGTAACTGGGTGGCTATAAAGGTACATTACAGGTATCTTCAAAAGTGTCTGTTCGGTTGGCACGAATCGAGACTGGGATTTGTCACTCCGTGTAAACGGAGAGGTATCTCTGGGCCCACTCGGTAGGACATCATCATAATGTGCACAATGTGATCAAGGAGTTGATCACGGGATGATGTGTTACGGAACGAGTAAAGAGACTTGCCGGTAACGAGATTGAACAAGGTATCGGGATACTGCCGATCGAATCTCGGGCAAGTAACATACCGATAGACAAAGGGAATTGTATGCGGGATTGATTGAATCCTAGACATCGTGGTTCATCCGATGAGATCATCGAGGAGCATGTGGGAGCCAACATGGGTATCCAGATCCCGCTGTTGGTTATTGGACGGAGAGTCATCTCGGTCATGTCTACGTGTCTCCCGAACCCGTGGGGTCTACACACTTAAGGTTCGGTGACGCTAGGGTTATAGAGATATTAGTATGTGGTAACCCAAAAGTTGTTCGGAGTCCCGGATGAGATCCCGGACGTCACGAGGAGTTCCGGAATGGTCCGGAGGTAAAGATTTATATATGGGAAGTCTTGTTTTGGTCGCCGGAAAAGTTTCGCGCATTATCGGTATTGTACCGGGAGTGCCGAAAGGGGTCCGGGGGTCCACCAAGGGGGTCCACCTGCCCCGGGGGGGCACATGGGCTGTAGGGGTGTGCGCCTTGGCCTATATGGGCCAAGGGAACTAGCCCCAAGAGGCCCATGCACCAAGAGATAAGGGAAAGGAAGAGTCCTAAAAGGGGAAGGCACCTCCTAGGTGCCTTGGGGAGGATGGACTCCTCCCTGGCCGCACCCTTTCTTGGAGGAAGGGCCAAGGCTGCGCCCCCCCTCTCCCTTGGCCCTATATATATAGTGGGGGAAGGGAGGGCAGCTAAACCTAAGCCCTGGCGCCTCCCTCTCCCTCCCATGACACATCTCCCTCCTCCCGCAGCGCTTGGCGAAGCCCTGTTGGAATCCCGCTACTCCCACCATCACGCTGTCGTGCTGCTGGATCTCCATCAACCTCTCCTCCCCCTTGCTGAATCAAGAAGGAGGAGACGTCGCTGCTCCGTACGTGTGTTGAACGCGGAGGTGCCGTCCGTTCGGCGCTAGGATCATCGGTGATTTGGATCACGACGAGTACGACTCCATCAACCCCGTTCTCTTGAACGCTTCCGCGCGCAATCTACAAGGGTATGTAGATCCACTCCTCCCTCGTTGCTAGATGACTCCATAGATTGATCTTGGTGACACGTAGGAAAATTTTGAATTTTGCTACGTTCCCCAACAGTGGCATCATGAGCTAGGTCTATGCGTAGATTCTATGCACGAGTAGAACACAAAGTAGTTGTGGGCATTGATTTTGTTCAATATGCTTACCGTTACTAGTCCAATCTTGATTCGGCGGCATTGTGGGATGAAGCGGCCCGGACCGACCTTACACGTACTCTTACGTGAGACTGGTTCCACCGACTGACATGCACTAGTTGCATAAGGTGGCTAGCGGGTGTCTGTCTCTCCCACTTTAGTCGGATCGGATTCGATGAAAAGGGTCCTTATGAAGGGTAAATAGAAATTGGCATATCATGTTGTGGTCTTTGCGTAGGTAAGAAACGTTCTTGCTAGAAACCCATAGCAGCCACGTAAAACATGCAAACAACAATTAGAGGACGTCTAACTTGTTTTTGCAGGGTATGCTATGTGATGTGATATGGCCCAAAGGATGTGATGAATGATATATGTGATGTATGAGATTGATCATGTTCTTGTAATAGGAATCATGACTTGCATGTCGATGAGTATGACAACCGGCAGGAGCCATAGGAGTTGTCTTTATTAATTGTATGACCTGCGTGTCATTGAACAACACCATGTAATTACTTTACTTTGTTGCTAACCGGTAGCCATAGTAGTAGAAGTAATAGTTGGCGAGCAACTTCATGGAGACACGATGATGGATATCATGATGATGGAGATCATGGTGTCATGCCGGTGACAAGATGATCATGGAGCCCCAAGATGGAGATCAAAGGAGCTATATGATATTGGCCATATCATGTCACTATTATTTGATTGCATGTGATGTTTATCATGTTTTTGCATCTTGTTTACTTAGAACGACGGTAGTAAATAAGATGATCCCTCATTAAAATTTCAAGAAAGTGTTCCCCCTAACTGTGCACCGTTGCGAAAGTTCATCGTTTTGAAGCACCATGTGATGATCGGGTGTGATGGATTCTTACGTTCACATACAACGGGTGTAAGACAGTTTTACACAGCGAAAACACTTAGGGTTAACTTGACGAGCCTAGCATGTACAGACATGGCCTCGGAACACGGAGACCGAAAGGTCGAGCATGAGTCGTATAGTAGATACGATCAACATGAAGATGTTCACCGACGTTGGCTAGTCCGTCTCACGTGATGATCGGACACGGCCTAGTTGACTCGGATCATGTGATCACTTAGATGACCAGAGGATGTCTATCTGAGTGGGAGTTCATAAGATGAATTTAATTATCTTGAACATAGTCAAAAGACCTTTTGCAAATTATGTCGTAGCTCGCGCTTTAGTTCTACTGTTTTAGATATGTTCCTAGAGAAAATATAGTTGAAAGTTGATAGTAGCGATTATGCGAACAGTAAGAAAGCTTATGTCCTTAATGCATTGCTCAGTGTGCTGAACCCCAAACGTCGTCTGTGGATGTTGCGAACATCTGACATACACATTTTGATAACTACGTGATAGTTCAGTTAAACGGTTTAGAGTTGAGGCACCGAAAACGTGTTAAAACGTCGTGAAACATATGAGATGTTTCGAGGGCTGAAATTGGGATTTCAGGCTCGTGCCCACGTCAAGAGGTATGAGACCTCCGACGATTTTCTTAGCCTGCAAACTAAGGAGAAAAGCTCAATTGTTGAGCTTGTGCTCAGATTGTCTGAGTACAACAATCATTTGAATCAAGTGGGAGTTGATCTTCCAAACGTGATAGTGATGTTTCTCCGAAGTCATTACCACCAAGCTGCTAGAGCTTCGTGATGAACTATAATGTATCGGGGACATATATGATGATCCTTGAGATATTCACGATGTTTGACACCACAAAAGTAGAAATCAAAAAGGAGCATCAATTGTTGATGGTTTGTGAAACCACTAGTTTCAAGGAGGGCAAGGGCAAAAGGGATGCTTCATGAAACGGCAAATCAGCTGCTGCTCTAGTGAAGAAACCCAAGGTTGAACCCAAACCCGAGACTAAGTGCTTTTGTAATAAGGGGAACAGCCACTGGAGCAGAATTACCCTAGATACTTGGTAGATGAGAAGGCTGTCGATAGAAGTATATTGGATATACATTATGTTAATGTGTACTTTACTAGTACTCCTAGTAGCACCAGGGTATTAGATACCGGTTTAGTTGCTAAGTGTTAGTAACTCGAAATAAAAGCTACGGAATAAACGGAGACTGGCCAAAAGGTGAGATGATGATATGTGTTGGAAGTATTTCCATGGTTGATCAAATATCGTACGCTCCCTCTACCATCAAGATTGGTGTTTGCGTTGAGCATAGACATGATTGGATTATGTCTATCGCAATACGGTTATTCATTTAAGGAGAGAGTAATGGTTACTCTGTTTATTTGAATAATACCTTCAATGGTCTTACACCTAAAATGAATGGTTTATTGAATCTCGATCGTAGTGATACACATGTTCATGCCAAAAGATAGTAATGATAGTACCACCTACTTGTGGCACTGCCGCGTAAGTCATATCGGTATAAAACGCATGAAGAAGCTCCATGTTGATGGATCTTTGGGCTCACTCATTTTTGAAAAGTTTGAGGCATGCGAACCATGTCTATTGGTGTATATGCATGAAGAAACTCCATGAAGATGGATCGTTTGGACTCACTTGATTTTGAATCACTTGAGACATGCAAATCATACCACATGGGCAAGATGACTGAAAGGCCTTGTTTTCAGTAAGATGGAACAAGAGAGCAACTTGTTGGAAGTAATACATTTGATGTGTGCAGTCCAATGAGTGCTGAGGCACGCTGTGGATATCGTTATGTTCTTACTTCACAGATGATTTGAGTAGATGATGAGTGTATTTACTTGATGAAACACAAGTCTGAATTATTGAAAGGTTCAAGTAATTTCAGAGTGAAGTTGAAGATCGTTGTGACAAGAGGATAAAATGTCTATGATGTGATCATAGAGATGAATATGTGAGTTGCGAGTTTGGCACACAATTAAGACATTATGGAAATTGTTTCACGACTAATACCGCGAGGAACACCATAGTGTGATGGTGTGTCTGAACATCATAAATGCACCCTATTGGATCTGGTGCATACCATGATGTCTCTTATCGAATTACACTATCGTTTATGGGTTAGGCATTAGAGACAACCGCATTCACTTTAAATAGGTCACCACGCAATTCCGTTGAGACGACACCGTATGAACTATGGTTTAGAGAAACCTAAGCTGTCGTTTCTTAAAAGTTTGGGGCTGCGACACTTATGTGAAAAAGTTTCAGGCTGATAAGCTCAAACCCAAAGCGGATAAATGCATCTTCATAGAATACCCAAAACAGTTGGGTATACCTCCTATTTCAGATCTGGAAGCTAAAGTGATTGTTTCTAGAAACGGGTCCTTTCTCGAGGAAAAGTTTCTCTCGAAAGAATTGAGTGGGAGGATGGTGGAGACTTGATGAGGTTATTGAACCTTCACTTCAACTAGTGTGTAGCAGGGCACAGGAAGTTGTACCTGTGGCACCTACACCAACTGAAGTGGAAGCTTATGATAGTGATCATGAAACTTCGGATCAAGTCACTACCAAACCTCGTAGGTCGACAAGGATGCGTACTACTTCAAAGTGGTACGTAATCCTATCTTGGAAGTCATGTTGCTAGACAACAATGAACCTACGAGCTATGGAGAAGCGATGGTGGGCCCGGATTCCGATGAATGGCTCGAGGCCATAAAATCCGAGAGAGGATCCATATATATAAAAACAAAGTATAGACTTTGGAAGAACTACTTGATGGTCGTAGGGCTGTTGGGTGCAGATGGATTTTAAAAGGAAGACAGACAATGATGGTAAATGTCACCATTAAGAAAGCTCGACTTGTCGTTAAGATGTTTACCGGCAACTTCAAGGAGTTGACTGCGATGAGACTTTCTCACTCGTAGCGATGCTAAGAGTCTGTTGGAATTATATTAGCGATTAATGCATTATTTATGAAATCTTGCAGATAGGATGTCAAAAACCATTGTTTCCTCATGATTTTCTTGAGGAAAGGTTGTATGTGATACAACCAGAAGGTTTTAACAATCCTGAAAGATGCTAACAAGTATGCAAAGCTCCAGCAATCCTTCTAAGGACTGGAGTAAGCATCTCGGAGTTGGAATGTATGCTTTGATGAGATGATCAAAGATTTTGGGTGTATACAAAGTTTATGAGAAACTTGTATTTCCAAAGAAGTGAGTGGGAGCACTATAGAATTTCTGATGAATATATGTTATTGACATATTGTTGATTAGAAATGATGTAGAATTTCTGGAAAGCATATAGGGTTATTTGGAAAGTGTTTTTCAATGGAAAGCCTGGATTAAGCTACTTGAACATTGAGCATCAAGATCTATAAGGATAGATCAAAACGCTTAATGGTACTTTCAAATGAGCACATACCTTGACATGATCTTGAAGGGGTTCAAGATGGATCAGTCAAAGAAGGAGTACTTGTCTGAGTTGTAAGGTATGAAGTTAAGACTTAAAGCTCGACCACGGCAAAAGAAAGAGAAAGGACGAATGTCGTCCCCTATGCTTTTATCATAGGCTCTCTAAAGTATGCTATGCTGTGTACCGCACCTGAAGTGTGCCTTGCCATGAGTCAGTCAAGGGGTACAAGAGTGATCCAAGAATGGATCACAGCACAGCGGTCAAAGTTATCCTTAGTAACTAGTGGACTAAGGAATTTTCTCGATTATGAAGGTGGTAAAAGAGTTCGTCGTAAAGGGTTACGCCGATGCAAACTTTGACACTGATCCAGATTATTCTGAGTAGTAAACTGGATTCGTATAGTAGAACAGTTGTTTGGAATAGCTCCAAATAGAACGTGGTAGCTGCATCTAGGAGATGACATAGAGATTTGTAAAGCACACACAGATCTAAAAGGTTCAGATCCGTTGACTATAACATCTCTCACAAGCATAACATGATCAAACCCAGAACTCATCGAGTGTTAATCACATGGTAATGTGAACTAGATTATTGACTCTAGTAAACTCTTTGGGTGTTAGTCACATGGGGATGTGACCTTGAGTGTTAATCACATAGCGATGTGAACTGGATTATTGACTCTAGTGCAAGTGGGAGACTGTTGGAAATATGCCCTAGAGGCAATAATAAATTAGTTATTATAATATTTCCTTGTTCATGATAATCGTTTATTATCCATGCTAGAATTGTATTGATAGGAAACTCAGATACATGTGTGGATACATAGACAACACCATGTCCCTAGTAAGCCTCTAGTTGACTAGCTCGTTGATCAATAGATGGTTACGGTTTCCTGACCATGGACATTGGGTGTCGTTGATAACGGGATCACATCATTAGGAGAATGATGTGATGGACAAGACCCAATCCTAAGCCTAGCACAAGATCATGTAGTTCGTATGCTAAAGCTTTTCTAATGTCAAGTATCATTTCCTTAGACCATGAGATTGTGCAACTCCCGGATACTGTAGGAGTGCTTTGGGTGTGCCAAACGTCACAACGTAACTGGGTGGCTATAAAGGTACATTACAGGTATCTCCGAAAGTGTCTATTGGGTTGGCACGAATCGAGACTGGGATTTGTCACTCCGTGTAAATGGAGAGGTATCTCTGGGCCCACTCGGTAGGACATCATCATAATGTGCACAATGTGATCAAGGAGTTGATCACGGGATTATGTGTTATGGAACGAGTAAAGAGACTTGCCGATAACGAGATTGAACAAGGTATCAGGATACTGACGATCGAATCTCGGGCAAGTAACATACCGATAGACAAAGGGAATTGTATGCGGGATTGATTGAATCCTCGACATCGTGGTTCATCCGATGAGATCATCGAGGAGCATGTGGGAGCCAACATGGGTATCCAGATCCCGCTGTTGGTTATTGGACGGAGTGTCGTCTCGGTCATGTCTACGTGTCTCCCGAACCCGTAGGGTCTACACACTTAAGGTTCGGTGACGCTAGGGTTATAGAGATATTAGTATGCGGTAACCCGAAAGTTGTTTGGAGTCTCGGATGAGATCCCGGAGGTCACGAGGAGTTTCGGAATGGTCCGAAGGTAAAGATTTATATATGGGAAGTCTTGTTTTGGTCGCCGGAAAAGTTTCGCGCATTATCGATATTGTACTGGGAGTGCCGAAAGGGGTCCGGGGGTCCACCTGCCCCGGGGGGCCACATGGGTTGTAGGGGTGTGCGCCTTGGCCTATATGGGCCAAGGGCACCAGCCCCAAGAGGCCCATGCGCCAAGAGATAAGGGGAAGGAAGAGTCCTAAAAGGGGAAGGCACCTCCTAGGTGCCTTGGGGAGGATGGACTCCTCCCTGGCCGCACCCTTCCTTGGAGGAAGGGCCAAGGCTGCGCCCCCCCCCCCTCTCCCTTGGCCCTATATATATAGTGGGGGAAGGGAGGGCAGCTAAACCTAAGCCCTGGCGCCTCCCTCTCCCTCCCATGACACATCTCCCTCCTCCCGCAGCGCTTGGCGAAGCCCTGTTGGAATCACGCTACTCCCACCACCACGTCGTCGTGCTGCTGGATCTCCATCAACCTCTCCTCCCCCTTGCTAGATCAAGAAGGAGGAGACGTCGCTGCTCCGTACGTGTGTTGAACGCGGAGGTGCCGTCCGTTCGGCACTAGGATCATCGGTGATTTGGATCACGACGAGTGCGACTCCATCAACCCCGTTCTCTTGAACGCTTCCGCGCGTGATATACAAGGGTATGTAGATCCACTCCTCCCTCGTTGCTAGATGACTGCATAGATTGATCTTGGTGACACGTAGGAAAATTTTGAATTATTGCTACATTCCCCAACATGTTTGTGGTGTTGCATGTGTTTGTGGTGTTGCATATATATTTGTGTTTGCAGGTACCGGTATTTGAAATGCGATAGTTGCCAATATTTTGCTGGAATGTTGATTCATTTCTGTTTCGGCGAGAATTTTGGCACTATGCATTCTTTTTGGTCCTATTTTTAGGGAAGGTCATGCCAATTTTTTTCTTGGTTCTAAAATATCGTTTTGCTCTACCCCGCAGGCGACCATGGTCCGCATGATGACCGAAGGCATCGTGAATAGGTTTTTGAGCTCCGCGAAGGCCGAGATGCTTCAAAAGAATGAGACGGAGATAAGATGTCCATGTCGAAGATGCAAGCTGAAGAGCCTTATTGCGGACCCGGATTTCAGGCAGGTGCGGGACCACCTGCTCTTGCGTGGTTTCATGGATGGCTATCGGTGGCAAGGTGATGAAGATGACTATGAAGTCGTCCATGGGGGGCGGGCAAGAAATGAGGAAGGGCAACAAGACAAGTACCACCACGGCGAGGGCAGGCGAGAAGACGAAGAATCTCCAGGACATGATCACGACAGTGATGCTGTACACAGTCATCATGTAGAAGATGCCGTACATGATGATGAGCAAGATCAAGACGAAGGGCATGATCATGAAGATGAAGATGCCGGAGCAGACGACAATGGAGGCTGGGTGCAGGACCCTCATATTCAAGAGCTGCTTCTCAAGCTGACGGATAACGCAAGAGCTACCACCCGAGAGAAAGCCAAGCTGGATCAACTGGAGATAGACGCGGTTACTCCATTGTATGAAGGATGCAGGCCTGAGGATACCCGCCTGCAAGTAACGCTCATGGCTCTGGAGATGAAGGTAAAACACAAAATGACCGACGCATGCTTCGACGAGAACATGTCATTCTGGCACGAACGTCTTCACAAGGCTGGCGAAGAAAATCATGTGTCCTCTGGATTTACCGCACGTGAAATACCATGTGTGCATGAACAATTGCATCATTTATCGGGACGAGCATGCGGAGTCTACCATATGTTCGGTGTGCGGCGTCACTCGATACAAGAAGAGGAAGAAAGCTCCTCAAAAATCGGTGTGGTACTTTCCGATCACTCCTCGTCTGCAGCGGTATTTCGCGGACCCTAAGGTAGCAAAGCTCCTGCGTTGGCACGCGGATAGGGAGGAGAAGAAGCGGGAAGATGACGGAAATGATCCGGAGATAAATAAAAAAGACAAGATGCTGAGTCACCCTAAGGATGCGAGCCAGTGGCAAGCGTTGAACTTCGAATACCCAGAATTTAGGAAGGATCCAAGGAACATCATGCTGGGCGCGAGCACCGATGCAGTCAATCCGTTTGGCAGCCAGAGAAGCACACATAGCACCTGGCTTGTGTTTGTGTGGATGTACAACCTTCCCCCCTGGTTGTGCATGAAGAGGAAGTACATTCACATGAGTATGCTAATTGAAGGGCCAAAACAACCAAGGAACGACATCAATCTGTATCTGGGGCTGCTGAAAGAGGAGCTAGACACGCTGTGGAAAACGCCAGCCAATACGTGGGACGCCGCAGAGAAAGAATATTTCCCTATGAGAGCGGCACTGCTCACGAGGGTGCACGACTATCTCGATTACGGATATCTCGCGGGGCAGGTAGTCCACGGATTTTCTGGATGCGTAAGGTGCATGGATGACACAACATATCGCCAGCTAGATAGAGATCCCGGGTCTTCGAAAACCGTGTTCATGGGACATCGAAGGTGGCTTCGCGACTACGACCCATGGAGGAAAAGCAAGGATCTATTCAATGGTGAAACCGAACCCCGAAAATGCCCGCGTACAAGGAGAGCGGCGAGGAAATAGACGAGCTGTTGAAAAATTGGAAAGATTGCCCACTACCAGGAAAGAAGCAAAAGGCACCAGAGCCGGGAAAGAAGCGAAAGGCGCCAGAGCCGCTGCTGAAGGTATGGAAAACGAGGTCTGTTTTCTGGGACTTGCCGTACTGGAATATCCACCGTGTGCCTCACAGCCTTGATGCCATGCATATCACGAAGAACGTGTGCGAGAGTCTGCTTGGTACCCTGCTCAACATGCCAGAGAGGACCAAAGATGGGCCAAAAGCAAGGGCAGACTTGAAATCAATGGGCATCGGGTAGGAGCTTCACGCTAATGATGATGATGATGATGATGATGATGATGATGATGATGATGATGATGATGATGATGAGGCGAAGCAGGACACAGAAACTTGTCGCAAAGGCAAAAAGGCCAAGAAGACTGGAAGTGACTACCCTCCCGCGTGCTTCACTCTAAGTCAGGAGGAGATCGAGCAGTTTTTCACCTGCCTCGTAGGAGTAAAACTTCCTTACGGTTACGCGGGGAAGATAAGCAGATACCTAGACCTAGCGAAGCAGAAGTTCAGCGGGATGAAGTCTCACGACTGTCACGTGCTGATGACGCAGATACTTCCAGTTGCAATCCGTGGGATCATGGACACGCACATCCGTGAAACGCTATTTGGCCTATGCAACTTTTTCGACGTCATCTCTCGGAAGTCGATTGGCGTGAGGCAACTCAGAAGGCTACATGAAGAGATCGTGGTGATACTATGAGAGCTTGAGATGTACTTCCCGCCCGCATTCTTCGACGTTATGGTGCATCTGCTGGTCCATATCGTGGAGTATATCATCCAACTCGGGCCGATGTTCCTGCACAACATGATGCCGTTCGAAAGGATGAATGGTGTCATCAAAGGATACGTTCGCAACATGTCACGTCCAGAGGGAAGTATAGCCAGGGGCTTTCTGACCGAAGAGTGCATCTCCTACTGCACGAATTATCTAGGCATCGAGAACCCCGTTGGTTTGCCCGTCAACAGGCACCTCGGCAGGCTCGCTGGATGGGGTCACCGTGAGGGTCGCCGCGAAATGCATGTTGACTTCGAGGGTCGACTCGCCGACTTTGAAAGAGCAACCTAGTCGCGCTACAACACATAGACGTGGTCGATCCTTGGGTGGTAGAGCACAAAACCTTTATTGAGAAGACGTACAATGACCGAGGCCAACAGAGGACGGACGGAGATATAATCAAAGAGCACAACTCATGTTTCACGCGTTGGTTCAAGCAGAAGCTTCTGTCGTACCCTTTACATGAGGATTCTTCCGCGGAAGAACAACTCATATTCGCCTTGTCACAGGGCGCCGAGCACAACCTGATGACCTATGAGGCGTACGATATCAACGGCTACACATTCTATACCGAGAACAAGGACATGAAGAGCGATGGTTATCAGAACTCCGGGGTAACGATGGAATCCTACACCGGTAACGACAAGGACAGATACTACGGAAGGATCGAGGAGATCTGGGAGCTGAGCTACGCTGGAGAGAAGGTCCCGATGTTCCGTGTCAGATGGGCCAAGAGCGTCCTAAAAGAAGACCGGTATTTCACCACCATGGTTATACCCGAAGCCAAATCCAAGACCGCGGGCGCAAACGTCACCGCGAAAAATGAGCCATGGGTACTGGCTTCCCAAGTGGACCAATGCTTCTTCATTACCGACCCGTCAAAGCCCAGTCGTGTTGTCGTGAGGAGAGGCAAAAGGAAGATCATCGGAATGGATGGAGTAGCCAATGAGCAAGACTTCGACAAGTACGGCGACCCGAAGATCGAACATGACGACGACGATGAAGTAGCAGCACACACCACAAGAAGAAGCAGGACCACCCTACCTAAAGGACGTCCGTTCCACAGAAGAACTCCATTTGCGAAAAAGAAGGGCAAGAAGATTGTGAACAGATAGCTAGCTAAGATCGATTGTATTTAAATCGTAGTCTTCATTTCTCGATTGTATTTCATGGGCACTTTTTGATATCATGAATATTTTTAAATTTCACGGGCACTTTTTGAATTCATGAGGACACTCGATCTCGATCCCCCTCCACCGCCGCTAACGAGCACCCGGCCCCCCGCACCCTCCCCCGCTCCACCGCCGCCGCCGATGATATTTTCAAGTAACAAATTTGAACATATTTTTAAAAAAATTATTACTTTTTTATAAAAAAATATTACTGTTATGATTTAAACAAGTTTGAACATATTTAAACACAAATAAATATCAAACGGCATTTAAAATGCAAAAAAAAATTTGCGAAGCTTGGGAATTGAACCCAGGACCTCCTGGTGTGTGTGCTGCGTGCTGACCAGTCGGGCTAGTGGGCGAGTTCTAATGTGGATTGGGTTAGGTGCAATATAACCTGTGCTCGAACTGTAATAAAAAAACATTCTAATGGTGCACCACTGGGGGTGTGCCATTGCTATCTAAAAAAAGATTTCTAATGGCGCACCAAGGTGTGGTGCGCCATTAGTAAGCTTCCCCCTAGCTATCCTCCCTCTCCCTTGCCAGATCCCCTTCGACCCTCTCTTCCTCGCCACCAGATCCACCCGCGCGCTGCCCCGACCCACGACGCCGTCGCCCCGACCCTCACCGGACTCCACCCCCACCGCCCCCGCGCCCCCGCGCCCCCACCCCCGCCGCCCCGACCCTCGCCGGACTCTACACCCCCGTCGCCCCCGCGCCCCCGCGCCCCCACCCCCGCCGCCCCGACCCTCGCCGGACTCCTTCTCGCCGTCGGTGTCGAGCAGCGATGCAGCACCGTACGCCCCCCGACCCTTCTCCTCCCCTTTCCCCTCCTCCTCCTCCCCTTGCCCCCTGCCTGCGCAGCTGACGGCCCCTTCTTTGTCTCGCAGGGCAAGGTCTCCGGCGCCTCTACGACACCGACGCCTCCACCGTCTATGGTGTCTGCGCCTTCTTCCACCTCCGGCCACCGCGGCCTCACCGTCTGTGGAGGTATCTGCTCCTAAGATCTCTACGTACGGCTCCCCTTGTCCCTCCCGGTTCTTCTCCACTAAGGTGCGTTTCTCCATGCCCCTGTCTCCCCCGTTCCAGGGCTTAATAGATCTCCTATGATATATGACTTGTTTATGAAGATTTTGATGTGTTATGCCTTGTTCTTGTCTGTACATTTGCGCCCTTCCAGGGCTTAACTTGCTTATGAATACATCTCCCATTGATTTTGATGTAGTTTTAGAGTGGCTAGTATGTATGTAGTGGAGCTAGTAGTAGTAGTAGCTGCTTCTACGGCACCTTCTTTGCTGTTCAGCTGTGTCAAACAAAATTCCAATGGCTAACTCATATGCCCTGCAATTTGCTCATGATTATTATTTATCTCACATCACCTTCTCCTCTTTGCTTACCATGCACTCCCAGCTCCGTCATCGCGACCGCGTAATAGTCCGCGGGTGATACAACATGCTCAAATTCAGTAATTAATCAGTATATATATACCATAAGAGAAGTCTCAAACATTGGGATTATCTTGCCTTATGTTTCAAACTTTGAACTATATACATGACTTCTATTTTATTTTTGAAATTCACAGAGTTAGGACTATCGTGTGGATGATGCTAAACAGAGATAGGAGTAGTAGTGGTGGCCATCTAGTTGGACTATTACTGCTAGGACTTGCTCCAGATTTTAGGATTTCTTTTCTTTTAGGATTTATTTTCTTCTAGGACTAGGTTTTTATTATTTTTCTGTTGTGATTGTTTTTTGAGCTCTTTCTTTTTCATTTCCTACTATCCTTATCCTAATTATCTTAAATTGTTATGATGTGTGTAACAGGATTAGATCTTGGATTTGCTAGTGGACTTTGGGAGTTTCTTAGCCAGCTTGGTGACTCCATATTTTTCACTATTTCAGCAAGTCTTTTGTAAGCATTAAACTTTCAGCACTACATTTCTATCTTATGTGTACATCTGTTTGCTTCCAATTGCTATATATGTATTGTTGTTACTAAAAATGATGAAGCTCCTGTCAATTGCTATACATATATATGTGTATGATGATCCTCCTTTCCTGCAGTAGTATAACTAGGATATAAAGCACATTGAACTAACAATCTTGTATGGTGCCTAAACTACAATGATTCAGGAACATCAGATGACATAGCATGTGGATATTGACATAGGATGAGTAGATTAATAAGTGAGCCAAAAGTGATGGACAAACCTCATGCTAGGAATTCTCGAGGGTTGCAGTACATGGAATGCATTTGCAAATGCAGCCAAAACCTGATATATACCAAAAAAATTGTATAGAAATATGCTGAATTTTCTGCTCTGATTGTTGCTCAAAGAAATTTAGCAAAAAAATGGGGTCCTGGGAGACGCCGCTGCTGCTTGAGGCCCTTGAGAGGCCCTTCGTGTCATGATGATTTTGCAGGTACCCCGAGAGGCCCTTGAGTTTGCCGGAATGTCGATTAACTTCCGTTCCGTCAAATTCGGGTACTCCATATGTCCTATTTTCAGCAAAGGTCATGCTGAAATTTTCCGTGAATTTTAGCATGACTTTGCTAAAAATCGGACATATGAGGTACTTGCTACTAATGCATGGGCCGGGGTATCTTAGTACTTAATTAAGTAGGATCAACTGCCCCTTTATTCTTGCTGCATTAAACCATAGGTGGCAATAGAGCCAAGTGATTAGGCCCAACTTAGAAATTCTCCTCAGCATCGATAAACCCTAGATGATAAACCCAACATAGGTGGCAATAGAGCCAACTGATTAGTGCCAAGTGATTAGGCCCAACCTAGGGTGCCTCGGCATCGATAAACCCTAAATGATGAAAACTTAGCATTTAGGGTGCCTCGGCGTCGACAAACCCTAAATGATGAAACCTTGGCTTTTAGGGTGCCTCGGTGTCGATGAGAACCTAAATGATGTATGCTTAGGCTTTTAGGGTGCCTCGGCGTCGACAAACCCTAAATGATAAAAGCTTAGCTTTTAGGATGCCTCGGTGTCGACAATCCCTAAATGATGAGACCATGATCTTGTTCCTTGACAATAACCAACTTTTTGACCAAACTTTTTTCCTATTTAGAGTGAAACATGGCCCACAACGATGAGGCCGGCGGTTCGGGCGGCAAGCAATTCTGGGAGCTGTCCCAGGAGTTGGAGGAAGAACCTCACCGCTATGAGGATGCCGCGGAAGACACCGATCCTGACTACACAACCCCTAGTGGCATCGGGGATGACACCACTGATGATAGCGCCGCGGATGCCACCACTGATGATGGCGTCGCACGCACAGATGGCAGCCAACCGAAGAGGCAACGGAAGGACCGGCGCCCAAACGTGCTCGGCACCGTCAGGGAGGAATTTACTGAAGTGAACTCCGACGGGCATCCGACGGCGCCCAAACACGTAGTCAAGGGGTACTCGATTCAGCTCGGGTGCATTCTCCGGAGCACCGCCTCGATCAACACCGAGAAGCTAAGGCATAAGGACCGATGGAATTTGCGCAGTCTCCTCTTCACGAAGCTGCACGAACGATACAAGTTCCCCGCTAAGTTCACAAACACATGCCTCTCGGGTAATAAAGTTAATGGTGCCGCCCTCACGACGATGAGCACGGCCCTGTCTACTTGGAAAAGCACGGTGAAGGCAATGATTGACAAAGGTGATATTTATGAGAAGATCAAGGTGAAATATCCTTTGATGAGCGAAGATGACTACAAGGAGTTCAAGATCAAGTGCGAGAGCCCCGCAACCTCCGAATCAAGTCAGTGGGGGAAAGAAATGCGGCAGTTGAACATAGGGGTCCACCAACTCGGTCTCGGCGGTTATAGAGTGGCGGAGCCTGTATGGGACAAGGAGGACGCGGAGCGTGCCGAGCAAGGCCTACCGCCCCGCTTCGAGAAATACAGTGACAAGCAGACCAGGAACTTTCTCAGGGCCCGGTACAAGGAGGACCCGGTAACAAAGGAGCTTACCACGGATCCGAAGACCAAGGAGCTTGAGCTTGTTCTGGTAAGGAATACACCCCCGCGTAATTAGCTCCATATGGTTGCATTCTAATTAATCCCCAATATTTCTAAATGGTTCACGTTCCTTCCGCAGGACAAAGAAAGCAGTAGCGCGGGGTCGTCTCAGAGCTCCCCTTTCGACACCCCTTTGAATAGGGCATTGAACGTAATGAAAAATAGGGATAAGCTCAATAAGCCGACGTCAGCTGGTCGTGTGGCCGGCAAAGGCTTGTCCACAAAATGGTCGTCATACTATGGCGCTGGTGGGCGAAAGGAGAAAAAGACCAACTCAGAAAGCCAGTCGCGCGAGGTTGAAGCACTCAAGGCGCAAGTGGCGCGGATTCCGGAGATGGTCCAAGAGCAAGTGCAACAACAACTGGGATCGACGCTTACCGGCATTATGCCTACCTTGATTCATGGGATAACGACGTGGATTGCGGGTGGCCAACATGGGCCGCCCCCGATTCCTAGCTTCACGGCCAGCAACTCACACAACGCGTAGGCGGCGCCATTGGTGTCTCCGGCGGCGGCGCCATTGGTGTCTACGGCGGTGGCGCCATTGGTGTCTTCGGTGGCGGCGGTATTGGTGTCTCCGACGTCGGCATTGGAGCTTAATGCACCCGGGTGTACGCCGGCCGGCACCTCGCCAGCAAGCGGCCCCTCCGTCAGTTGCACGCCCGCCGTTGGAGGTGCCTCGACATTAGCCGAGCTCGACAGCATCACGGTAACTAAGCCTCTCGGTCGAGGACTTCATCTCCTTGCCTTTGACTGGGCATCCCTGACGCCCTACATGTTTTCGCAGGGCGCCGCCAATGTTCCTTGCACTCTCCTGCACTTCGTGGGCGGCGAGTTGGTCGATGTCGCCAAGGGCAAAATCGTTCAACCGGGCAACCCCGTGTTCCACGGTAATCCGATGTCACCCACAATGTATAGGGTTGAAGTGGTTCGGGTGCTGCCAGGCTGCGACGAGTTGTTACCTTCGATTCGACCCGCTGGGGTCGACGAAGAAGATGAGATGACCCTCAGTGCCTGCGTAAGCTGGCCCCTACTTTGGCCGAAGAGCCAGATTCGTTTGGGGGCGGGGGACACCACCCCACAGACAAGACCGCCAGTCGTGCCGGCGCCAAGCCATGGCAAGAACGCCGCAACGCTACCAGACATGCCGGACATCCCTATGGCACAGGATCCGGACATGCATATGGCACAGGATCCGGACGACGACGACAACGACGATGGTACATTTACCAACGTCGATAAGTACTTTGCCGAACATGGGTACGGTGACGAGTTCTGCGGGCCTCCTTCTCAAGAACCCAAACAAGACGACCGCGATCTAGCTGGTACGGCGGAGAAACCCAATTGCAACAGGCGTCGTCTGGCGTTCAGTTCTCAGGAGACGCCTCCAGATGTCGCCTTCACCGAGCCTCAGATAGCGTAGGTGCCAAATATTATTAGCCCCAACACGCTCAAGAAGGCGGTCTGTGAGCAGAACTCGGTCCCATTATAGCAGATCAAGAAGAAGGGCCGGAAACGGCCGACTAAAAAGGCCGCCGGTGCGAGCCAGCCGGCACCGAGTATGATCCGTGCTCAGGACGGGCCACCTTCACCTAAGGATATCTCGAGGAGGGTGCATGTGGCGGGTAGGGCGATGCTACCGACAAATATGCTCAATGCTGCAACCGGTGCTATGCGGAGTCTGCACGACAGTGTTCTTTCTTTGGAGAAGCGGCGTCTCAGAGAGAATGATGTGGCATACCCGGTTTTCGTGGCCAAGGTGCCAGAGGGCAAGGGCTTTGTGGATGGCGCCATCGGGGGTACGATCGTCCTGCGGTTTGATGACATCTTTGCTATGTTCAACCTTCATCCACTGCACTACACCTTCGTTCGGCTGTTTTCGCTGAGTATGGAGATGCGGATCATTAGAGACAAGACCCCGAACATCGTGATCGTCGACCCCTTCTACATGTGTGCCGAGCTCTTGAGCAGCGCTGGGGACCGCCAAGTCGTGAGTTCACACCTCGAAGACGTCATTCTGGCAAACCCAGATAAGGATAACTTCCTTGTGCCTTACTTTCCCGAGTAAGTCATCCCTTAACCGCCCCGTAACATATGATTTCTTAGATTTCGATCGTTATTTTTTTCTAACATTCCATGTTCTGTGCAGTGACACACATTGCACACTCATCCTCTTAAGCCCGAAATATTCCATGGCCACGTATTTCGGCCCGAACCGTAACTCCAAGATAGACTACACAAATATCAAGAAAGTTCTTGATGATGTTCTCCCTGGCTACGCCAAATCTGGAGGCACCTTCATCAGGGCAGTTCGTAAGTACGGCAAGCATGTGTTCGCCCACAATACGACGTTCTGCTGCGTCAAGCAGCCGCCTGGCGGTCAGAAGGATGCCTACTACGCCCTCCATCACATGCGGGCGATCATAAGGGACCATCATCACGTTCTGCTACCAAATAATCTCAAAGATTCGGCCGCGAGCTTGTCGGCAATCCAAGACGCGGACATCAGACAAGAATTCTTTCGCATCCAGTCGGAGTTTGCGGACATCATCCATCAAGATGTCCTTCATACATCGGGGCAGTTCTTCCTCAGATATCAACCGTCCAACATTGAGATAGATGGAATGCTACAAATGCAGGCTGACAACGCCCGCGATTTCATGACCATCACGACAGACGGCGTCTTCATCCACGCTCCTGTCCATGAGTCGAGTCGAAAGTAGTGATGTGTAGTTCTGAAACATTGGTTGGCTCATGTTGTAATTAAACTTTAATGAATTGTATGTCTCTTTGGTTTGGACAGTCGTTCAACTAAGATGTAATCGATGCTATTTATTAGTAGGACCATGAATCGTGCTATTAATGTCTTGCTTTTCTCTTCCGATCCTTTTGTTGCATACTTATATATTGCTTATGTATGTATTGTCTGTTGTTTGGCTTGTGCATAGAGATGCCGTCGTATGTCGTGTACAAGGGTAAGGTTTCCGGAGTCTACGACGACTGGGAGGAGTGTCAGAGATAGGTTCACCGTTTCAGCGGTAATAGTTACAAAGGGTACACCACTAGGGCGGAGGCCGAATCTAGATACGCCCGCTATCTAGCGGGAGAGAGGAGAGAGCGTTGGAGGAACCAGATGAAGACCAGTTTGATCGCGATGATACTCATCGTGATGATCGCAGCTCTCTTCTATGTGATGGTAGTTTAGATGATTGATATCGACTTGTAATGTGAAGACAAACTTGATACTCGCAGTCTCGAGACTTGTAATGTTTTATCTTTGTTCGGTCTTTTGAATTCGGAGACTAAAATGATGAATTGTATTCGGAGACTAATCTTCTATTGTATTCGATGAATCTGCTGTTGCTGTGTGCTACTGTCTATATTCTGTCAAATAATATATTTTGTAACCTGTGCAAAAATCAGAAAAGTAAAAAAACAAATATTCATACTAATGGCGCATCACCACAAGGTGCGCCATTAGTATGCCAAAGGATACTAATGGCGCATCAAGACAGAGTGCGCCATTAGTATGACAAAGCAGATGGTTACATATGGCCTCCCGGGAGGCATACTAATGGCGCATGGTGTTACATACTAATGGCGCACTTCCTGCTGCGCCATTAGCATACCAGATACTAATGGCACACCAGTGGTGCGCCATTAGTAAAAAATTCTAGTGGCGTGATACTAATGGCGCACCGGTAGTGCGCCATTAGTAGGCAAAACCGGTGCGTCATTAGTAGGCCTTTTCCTAGTAGTGATATCACTTTTATTTTATTTGGCTATTTTCGAAATGTTATAAAAATATATTTAAGAATAAATATTTTATTATAAAGTCTGATGTATATTTACAAATATTTTCACGCAGCTTAAAAAAGTGTCCACACATATTTAATAAAATTTTCATGCTATTTAAAACATGTTTACACATTTATAAAATGTCCATGAAATTTTGAAAATGTTTGTAATGTTCCAAAATATGTTGACGCATTTAAAAGAAATTCATAACTTTATTAAATTTTTCAGGAAACCTAATAGATTTCTTGATAAATAATTCAAAAATGTTCTTGACATATAAACAAATGTTCATACCACGTAAAATATACGTTCATAACACTTTAAAATGTTCACATGTTCTCGGCGGAGGCCGGAAAGAAGGTTCACTGGTGCGGATGCAGGAGGAGGCTGTCGTCGCCTGAGAAGAATAGGAGGTGGGGAACCAGAGGGGTTCTAAGAATGGTGGAAGTATGACAGTGGACGGAGGCCAGGGGGTGGGGCGGCAAGGCGGCGCGCGGTATCTCCCGCTAGACTCGGGATCTAGGAGCAGGCGGTCCGGCCAGCATCGTGTGGCGGTCCCGGGAGAAAAACTACATTTGGGAAGAAGGATGAATAGGGCGATGGTTGGCAAAGAAGAAATGCAACTAATTAACCCCTCGGTTTAGATCCAACGGCTAGGAAGCATCATTCCAAATTGAATAACATTGGAAAATCTTTCAGTTGAATAAATAGGCAATCCCTATCAACTGCCTAACAGTCGATGGGTACATTTCCCCCTAAACATGGATGTGTAGTATCACTGCCTACATCCTACCCTCACATACCCCTATCAACGAGATGTGCGACTTAGTTAGTTGTCTCGCCAATTACCTAGCAGTCGATGTGCAACTCCCCCTCCCCCTACGTGGATGTGCAGTAGTCACTGTTGGCACCCTGCCTCTACTACGCTACTCTTGAGACGTGCTACTTCGTCTCCTGGCTCGGCCAACTGCATAGCAACCCATGTGCAATTTTTCGCCCTACCATAGATATGCAGTTTTCACTACAGGCACCCTGCCAACTACCATATCAGTGAACATGCAACTTCTACCTCTAACAGGAAGTTGGCACATGTGGCACTAAATTTGCTTCCTGGAATGCTAAACTTTTGCAGGAAAAAAGTTTGTCGAGACATATCCATGCAGCTCATTGCGAGGAACCTGGAGGTGAAAACAAATCAAACTTCCGACACTCGGTTCGAAAGTTATAGAATTTAAAATAATAATAATAAATGGTATTAAATGCACATACATGGTTGCATGTAGCTCCATGTGAACCATGCCCTCACACAAAAAAAACCTCTAGACCCCTCGTGCATGCAGGCCCATGGCCTCCATCCTACCGGCCCACAGCCCGCGGACCTTATATCAAATAGTTGGACCGATTGAGGCATTTCACTTTGTTGTCTAGCGTGTGCGCTCGATTATATCAAATAGTGCATCTGCATTTTCTGCCCATGGACGCTGATGTGGTGTGAAGCATTCCGCTGCCATCAATGAACATGGAGGATTTCTGGGGATGGAGCTGGGAGAGGTCGGGGGAGTTCACCGTGCGGTTAGCCTATCGGTTGCTCGTCCACAGGAAAAACAGAAGGGAGGCCTGGTTGGAAGGGAGAGCAGGCACGTTTAATTCAGCAATTGCGGAGAAAGCTTGGACAAAGACGTGGAAATATAAGTTGCCAGCAAAGGTCAAGGTTTTCGCATGGAGGCCATCTCACCAAAGTCTGCCTACAGCTAATGTTGCAAATCATCGACACATGTCAGTAACGAGCGGCTGCACTATCTGCGGTTGGTCGCCAGATTCATGGCGTCACTCCCTCCTAGAGTGCAGAATGATGTGTTGTGGGTGGGTGCTAGTTGATGAAAGCTTATATGACAGAATTCGAGACTGCAAGGAGTCAAACGCCAAGTGCTAGATGTTTGAATTACAAGACCTACTAACCGGGAAGGAGTACATTAAAGCTATTGTCACTTTATGCGTGATCTGGAAGGCTAGAGAGATGTTATCCATGAGGACATATATCAAATCCCCTTTGAAACTAATGGATTCATCACACATTAACTGGTGGATTTGGAATTTTTCGAGGAGAAAGGAGACCCGAGGAGCAGCAAGAGTAGGAATGACTAGGGATCGGTGGATCCCTCCACCACAAGGTGCAGTAAAAATTAATGCCGATGGTGCATCTGTTACTCCACCCCGCACATTCTACTCGACGTTGTGCTGCGGGGACAAATGCAAGATCAGCCGAAGGAGTTTTTCTTGGTGCATCTGTTCTGGTTATAGATAGCACACTAGACCCAGCATGCATAGAAGCAACAGCTTGCAGAGAAGGCCTATGTTTACTGCAAGATATTCACGCAAATACTGTGGTTGTGGCATGGGACTGCGCTGGAGTTGTCCGAGAAATACAGGAAGAAAGCCATGCTCTGAGTGCTTCTATCATCAAAGAAATCAGAACCTTGATGCCTGCTATAGGCAACATTTCCTTCTATGATGAAACGATAGATATGGTTGGCACTCCACAAAAAAATGCAAATAGGAAAAAGCTAAGAAATGAAGATGGGGTGGCAGTAGATAGTTCTTCAAATGATCTGGCGGCCTCCTCGGCGGAGGACCGCCGTTCCCAATGAATCTACTAAATTGGAACTGCCGGGGGGGACCCCCGGACAGTTCGTGATATCGCGGCTCTTGTGCAGTCGCATTCCCCCATGTTCGTGTTTTTGTGTGAAACAAGGCAAAAAGCAAGTAGAATGAAGAGGATTAGAGGTCGTCTGGGACTCCAAGGGTTTGAAGGAGTTGACAGTAATGGGCTTAGCGGAGGTCTGGCCCTGTATTGGCATAAGTCATACCAGGTTTTAGTCCTAGGGACTGACGATCATTTCATTGACATCTCGGTTACACCACCTGGTGGTGACGAATGGAGATTAACGGTTGTTTATGGTGAGCCTCGAGTAGAGAACAGGGACCTGATGTGGTCTAAGCTACAAATGCTGAAGCAGGTGTCGGACCTGTCGTGGCTAATTTTTGGTGACTTTAATGAGGCGTTGTGGAGTTTTGAACATATGTCTCTGAACCCCAGGCCTGAATCTCAGATGGCGGCCTTTCGAGATGTGCTCATGACGTGTGAATTGGTGGATATGGGCTTCATTGGAGTGCCTTACACTTATGATAATATGCGAGCAGCGGCTGCTAATGTACGTGTGCGCCTGGATCGTGCAGTTGCTACCAATGAATGGAGGAATTTATTTGCTTTCTCTTCGGTACATCACTTGGCGTCTCCTTGTTCGGATCATGTGCCTCTTCTCCTGAAACTTTCTGCTGAACAGGAGAACCCACGAGCAAAGGCAAGGAGATATGAGTTTTTTTGGGAACGAGATGCAGGGCTCCCGGACTTTATAAGGAATACATGGGATGCCTTTGGCACTATGGAAAATCTGGGGAAAGTAAATGAGGCACTAAGATCTACCATGACAGCACTCAAAACATGGAGTAACCGGAGGTTTGGTAATGTCACTAGGGAGATTAATAAATCACGCTCTCAATTAGAAGAGCTGATGAGGATGAATGCTGACACACAGGAGATACGGAGAGTATCTGACAAACTCAATGAACTGCTATATAAAGAAGAAATGTTATGGCTACAGCGCTCGCGGATAATGTGGCTCAAGGAAGGAGATAGGAACACAAAGTTTTTCCAGAGCAAGTCAGTATGGAGAGCAAGGAAAAATAAAATTAGAGAGCTGCATGATGATAATGGTACTATTTTTAAAGATGAAGATGTTATGGGTAACTTCCTCCTGACGACCCCTCAAAAAAAAAAACTTCCTCCTGACGAAAAGTCTGTTTCTTGATTAGAACTTTTGGCCTAATTAGTTTGTTTCCTTGACAACATCCGCGAATCCAGGGCTCAGCCAAAGATGCATGCGTGGCTCTGATCGATGAGCATGCATGGCGCCTTCCGTTGGATTTCTCTTTAGCGGCTTCTTATACGCATGAGAAAGTTCATTATCTTACCTGTGGATCGAATCCATCGCTCGCCTAAGTTTGGCGTTCATGCATATACCCACTAATATGCCAATTAATGGAGAAGCTAACTAAGTTGATGTTAGCAAAACGAGTAGCGATACGATGCAAATGTGACGGGTGTATATCTTTGGATGTATTCCTTTTTTCGGAAATTCAAGTTTGAGCTCGAGCTCATATGCCCCTCCATGAACTGTAAAATCTAAATGAATAGTAACAAAGGTTAAAATTCTCAATTTATTTTTACAATGTACACGTTTTTCGTCTGTTCTAATTATAAGTATTTATTTCGCGATGAAAAGACGTGTGTGGTGAAGCAAGAAAAGGTTATTGTTAGCGTCCAACTCGATCTAGCCCACACTCTACTTACGTTTTGAACGTTTATGCGCACATGGGTCAACATTCAGTGGAGAGCTCACTCCATCCTAAAAGCCCGGACTGAAAGGAGGAGGGATACTCTCCCTTATAAGTTGGTCATGGCCTCCTCCCGTAAGCGAGGTGGGACTAAACCAAGCCAGCCTTGGCGATGTTGGCTCTGATACCAGATGTTAGCGTCCAACTCGATCTAGTCCACACTCTACTTACGTTCTGAACGTTTATGCGCACATGGGTCAACATTCAGTGGAGAGCTCACTCCATCCCAAAAGCCCGGACTGAAAGGAGGAGGGATACTCTTCCTTATAAGTTGGTCATGGCCTCCTCCCGTAAGCGAGGTGGGACTAAACCAAACCAGCCTTGGCGATGTTGGCTCTGATACCAGATGTTAGCGTCCAACTCGATCTAGTCCACACTCTACTTACGTTCTGAACGTTTATGCGCACATGGGTCAACATTCAGTGGAGAGCTCACTCCATCCCAAAAGCCCGGACTGAAAGGAGGAGGGATACTCTCCCTTATAAGTTGGTCATGGCCTCCTCCCGTAAGCGAGGTGGGACTAAACCAAGCCAGCCTTGGCGATGCTGGCTCTGATACCAGATGTTAGCGTCCAACTCGATCTAGCCCACACTCTACTTACGTTCTGGACGTTTATGCGCACATGGACCAACATTCAGTGAAAAGCCCACTCCATCCCAAAAGCCCGGACTGAAAGAAGGAGGGATACTCTCCCTTATAAGTTGGTCATGGGCTCCTCCCGTAAGCGAGGTGGGACTAAACCAAGCCAGCCTCCACTGATGGACAGCAGCCCTAACAGTTGCTCTAAAATGCTTTTGAAGGACACTTATTTTCTCAAATCACCACACATATTCTTCCTTCACAAAAAATAGCCTGGAGTTAGAAGACAAGAATTTGTTTGTTGCTTACATTTTCTAGATTTAGTTGATTTTTCTTTACCTTTTTTCCTGCCTTACTGTTCACCCAAAGCATATGAACTCTTCCACACACAAAAGAGAGAACATAAAAACTTTTTTTTTGAATTACTGACTTTAAACATACGCTGCATTTTCGGTACGAGCTTCCTAAATATTGAAATCGATCATGAAGAGAAACACGACACATTAATTAGTTCCTACAGTTCAAGGTGCTATCTCCCTGTCGCGGATCGGCCCACGGTTCCTCTAGCATGGAGGATGGAAAGATCAAGTGAGTACTGGCTTCCACAATTTAAAATTCCAACATCGCACCCATAATGTTAAAATGGCAAATCAAGGCGTGCAAGTTTTTTTTTTTTGAGGTAATCAAGGCGTGCAAGTGTGGGTCCAGTGGCGGAGCTCGGCCAAAATGTTGAGGGGCTGGTCTGGGACGGGGGGTGCCTGCCAGAGCAAGATTTGAGCCTATTTCACTGCTTATACGGGCCAATTACTAAGGGATTATCATTAAAAAAATCATCTGGGCTGATAGGCTGCGGAGTGGCGGCCAGAACAAAGATTTCAGCCAATTTCACTGCTTATATGGGCCAATTACTAAGGCTTCTGGGCTGGTGGTCTAGAGGGCGGCGGCCCAAGTTGGCCTTCACTAAGATCGGGTACTCCTGTTTCTCAGAAAAAACATGTGTAGGACCCCTAAAAAACCATCTTCGTACGAATCCACACCATGTATGTTTTCGCGAAACTATGCAAATTTGGCTTGTGCAGGGAAGATGACATACAGCAGCGTAGGTGATCTTGTCTGGTATGTTTGCCTTGTGTCCAAAGTGGACCCTACTAGAATTTTGGTGAAGGCAGAATTGTTTTCGTTTGGATGGCTGCTAAAATTCAACACTCTTTTTGCCAACTCTGGTCCATTTTCCTCATTTATAACAAGAGGGGCACGTATGCGTACAGGTACAGCTGTTGAACAATAACTGGTTAAATTAGCTGGCATGCGAATGGGCACCTTTATTTAGCTTCAATTCCAGACATCATCATCCTCCGTTCCACAAATAATACTACAGCAGTACCTAGCTGGAGTTTCCTATACAACAACAAAAAATCCCAATCATATTCGAAATCGGAGCCGCATTTCTCATGTTCGGTCCATCATTTCGCTAGATTTCCTAAGTGGTGTTGAATGAATCATTCTTCCGTTTCTGCAATTGTTACCAGACGTCTCTCAGGTATCTCCCTTCCGTCTGAAGGTTTTTCACGTAGCTCTCCGTCTTGGAGCTGTCCAGAGAGCCCTGCAATGAAAAGCAAACGACCCGTCAGTTCAGGGAACCAACAGGAACTCCCCCAGACCGAAATGGATGTGTGTTGCGTCACCTGTTCCTGAACTATGGTGTGCAGGGCGCGGTGCACGTCTCTTGCCATGCCCTTGGCATCACCGCAGACATACACATAGCCGCCCTGGGAAACAATGCTCCACAGCTCTGCAGCCTGCGAAGATTGTTTACACGTGCATGGTCAAGCAAGGAAAACAAAGGATTATTTGTACCTAATCAACGACAGGACATGTATAAACAGGTTACCTTCTCTGCCATTTTGTGTTGGACGTACTCTTTTGTAGGACCCTCACGAGAAAAGGCGACAACCAACTCAGACAGGGCTCCGGATTCGGCAAAATTGTTCAGCTCATCCTCGTATATGAAGTCCTGTAGAAAAGAAATTTTGGTCAGGCAATTTCCAAACAAGTTAGATAGTGTTTTTAATCAGCCCATGAGATCCTTTACTAGATGTATAAAACACAAATGCAGAAAAGTTTCCTGACAGGCGCCAAGGAGCTAAGAGGCATAGAATAATATTTAGGCAGATATATGTAAGAATCTGCCATGCCATATTTACTATGGATGACCTGCATGCTGGCGGGGTTCACAAATCATGACAGTTCCTTACAATAACAGTAGATGAAGCTAAATAGCAGGGGTCATTACCATCTGGCGGTTTCTGCACCCGAAGAAGAGGATGGCACAGCCCAGTTCTACCCCAGACTCTTTTAAAGCTAATCTTTCCTGTCAATGCCAAATGGATTCGATATGAATGTTAACATACTAAAGAGTGACAAAGCTTGAAGCACAATGCAAGAGAAACCAAAAGGGGAAGACAAAACAAACCTGTAAGAAACCCCTGAAAGGTGCAAGGCCAGTCCCAGGGCCTACCATTATAATAGGCACTGTGGGATCAGCAGGCAATTTGAAGTTTGACTGCCTCACAAAAATTGGAGCCCAGCTACATTCTTGGCTCTCTTCCGAGGGAGTTGAATTCTGCGTGTAGCCACGTAGGATCATAAGACAAACGTTTACTAGACGCAAGATGGTCACTGGCAGATATTTCAAATGATTTAAAAAAATACTTGGCTACATAGAACATACGAATCATTATGATTTTAAAATGACTGCACACACATCTCAAAGTACAAATGTTTGCGTGACCACCTATATAAGACAAGAGATACAAAAATATGTAGTGAGAACTCGTATCATACTGTTGAGTAAAAGACCTACAATGTGATTCTAATTCGAAGGCAGTAGTGCAAGGTTGTGTCATTGATCGAAATGAGCTACATGGTATCATCCATTTAATTAATTTACATGGCCACAGAGGGGAAGCTCACGATGAAAATGTGAGAATGATTAATAGCAGATGATTACGTTGACCTATAAACATACAAAGCAAGGCCAGCAGACTGAACTAGAAATTTCAGTCAAACATCATTAAACCTGGGGAAATATGTGTGATTTAAGGAGTTCTCAAGGGAAAAATAATGGAAGTTGCCTCGACATGTTCAGGATAGATTCAGCAAATGGGGGTTGAGTCCAAACATCAAAGTGAGCAATAGGGGACAAATTCAATTATCATGCCAAAGGTCAAAAAGTTTCCATGCTTGTAACTATATTATAGGAACAAAGTTCTGCCCTGTGACCATGAAGAGACAGGAGTATACCTTCATCCAAGTAGAACAAACTCCTTTATGGATCCTTCCAGTTGGGGTTTGCCCATGAACTAGTGAACATGTTACATGAATTCTTGTAGGTGCCATTCTGCAACGATACGATATCATGAAACTTGACTGACTAATCAATTTGTTTATGTAACATAGGGAACTATTTCAAAGACAAGATACCTTGGTGAGGAAGATATTGAGTAGTATCTCGGCTGAAGGCGAGGAGCAATAGCTGCAAAGAAGACACCAAGCGGAGGCTTTGCCGATGGAAACTCCGAAATAACTTCCAAGAGACTTCTTTGACTAGCGATTATCCACTGAGAATACTCCTTCTGACCAATGAAATTCATGTGAGAAAGATGACAGCATTATTGGAGAGTATGAATTTATCCTAGATTATAAACCAACCTTTCCAGCAGGAGATGCTAGATGTCTGAGCCGCTCGGCCTCTTTGGGGTCAGATGCATGAGCAGCCAAAGCAAGTAAAACACTCTGCAGCAACCCATCAGAAAATATTTATGAATACAAACATATGATGCAGCGAGAGAACAAATACGCAGAAACAAAATATTCACCTTTTTAGGTGAATTCAACAGATCGGCATATCTGGCAAGTGCAACCCTCACAGTACAGGGAGATGGGAAAGGAGGTGGCAAAGAGCCCCCAAAAAGTGGAGTGCCATCCTCTTGGTCAGCATAAATTGAGAAATAAGTATCTGGTGAATAATCTAATAGCTTTTCTGCCTCCTCTACAGTCTCAATTGAATTTTCTGCGTACACACCAACATGATCTCCAGTCTCATATCTGGAATGAAAATTAGGAGTAATCAGCTGTCTAAAGACCAATCACATAAACTGGTTATCACCTCCTATTCTCAAAAACTGAGAGAGCTAGATCCTTCAATATGCTTACGTGAGGCTAGTTCCTGCAATATCAAACTCCAAATGAATGCAGGACCGGTCGGAAGCTGGTGTGTGAAGCTCCCGTCGCACAGACACATTTGCCCTGGAAAAGAAGTGTGGTCAGAGTTCACTCATAATAATTAAAAAAATGAGTCTAGTCACATAAAAGCAAGAAGGGCATACCTGCAAGGATGTTGACTGTCATAGACAACATGACCATTGCTAAGACTGAAAGACTTGTTGATATGTGTGGCATCCTCTGGTTTGGTAAGCACAATTCTATATTGTGGAATAGCGGCCGTGTAAGGAGATTGTGCTGCTGAAGAATTATCTTCAATGCGGAGCAGTTTGTCCAATTCTGGCCACAGCAGTTCCTTCCTGTAGTCCAAGCAACAAACCATTAGCTTCCAATTTGTAAGACTCTCAAGGTCTAAAGTTGAGATCAAGGTATGTGCAGAAACAGGACCACCATGCACAAGCCGATAAAACGAAAGGCTACCAACTGTCCTGATTTGGAAAGTTCAGATCGAGGTTAAGCTCGTTGCCGTACATACCAGGCGTTGAAGTCATCCTCAATGCATTGATCGTCATCTCCAAGGCCAACAGGAACTATGCGCTTTCCACCTGGAGAAACATCATGGACAGAAGTTAACCACTAGCAGATGACAAAGGCGACAACAAAACTAGGAAAAAACGTGTAATGATGGAGTCATGTTGCAGATGATTCACAACATCTAACTCAAAACTAATCATACATGGCAAAACAATTACAGGCCTATCTAGTTATATAATTTCTCAAAAGAGCACTGTGTCATAATATTGAAATGTAGGTGAACTGAGCTACGATAAATTGAATTGGTCATTCATTCTGTTTTTTGTTTACCTTGTTCAGCGAGGAGCTGATCAACCTCCTTTCCGACCTTCAGTTTGGAAACATTTGAAAGCAAAAGCACAGAGTAAGTTTACAGTGCATGTATGCCTCAGATCAATAGAGGGCAAGGGGGCAGACCTTGTTGAAATGCTCGTACTGCCTATTCCCAAGAGCAAACACCCCGAACTTGAGGTTGCTCAACCACTCACCCCTCTCGTTCCCCTGTAGTCGGACCAAACAAAGCAGCCATCAATACCAACCGTGAGAAAATGCACATTCGGAGCTGCACCACCAGAAAGTACGTGTAATCAAACGGACCTCAGAGAACCATTTGTAGAATCTGGCCGCATTGTCGGTTGGCTCACCATCCCCGTACCTACAACAGCGACAAGGACGCCCATCAGCAATTTTGCTTTTTAGATTAGACAAAAAAAAGGGGGTTGCCCTCAGCTTTAGCAAGTGCTGGTTTGATTAGCAATTGTCTGGAGCAAACAAATATTCATTACTTCCTTGCTTAACACGTGTAGAGTAATTTATTAAGCAAGCAAATCCACTAGTGCTGTAACGAAGTCAGTAAGAGTTGCAGATGGAAACCGGTGATCCTTACGTTGCGAGGAAGAAGAAGGCGATGTTCTCCTTCTTGAGCTTCTCCTCGTACTCGTCGTCCTCGGCGGCGTAATCATCCTGAATCCCAACAAATCAAACGTACTATGAGAGGAGGGGAGGAGGGGAGGGGCTTTAAGAAGAAGCAGCGTCGGGGGCGAGGTTAAGATAAGAGATCGTACCAGATCGAGCACCTTGAAGACGGCCTTGTCGTACCTGGCCTTGGCCTCCTCCGCGAGCGCCTAGCATAGCAGAGCAGGGAGGTCAGATTGTTGCACGGGAGGGGGGAGGAGGCATCAGTGCTGAGAGGGACGAGCGAGCGTACCTTGGCGAAGCCCTCGGCGGTGCCGGTCTGGGTGCCGAAGAAGAGGGCGACCCGCTGGCGGCCGTCGTCGGGGTCGGGCTCCTGGTCCTTCTTGGCGGCGAGGGGCTTGGCCGCGGCGGCCTGCCGGGCGAGCGGCGCGGCGGCGGAGGAGGAGCGGCGGAAGAGGAGCGCGACGCCGCAGCCGACGAGCACGGCGAGGGAGGTGGCGAGCAGCGCGAGCAGGCGGCGGTTCTGGCCCCCGTCGTCCTGGGCGGCCGCCGGGGCCCGGCCGGTCAGCAGTGCCGCCAGCAGGTCCAGCGCCGAGTCCCTCATCCCCGGGGCGGAGTCCATGGCGGCGGCGGATTGGCGGAGGGGGGAGGGGGCGGTGCGCGCGCGCTACGCGTTCGTTCGATGGGATCGAGGCGTGCGGGCGGGCGGGGCAGAGAGGCGCGGCGCGTGCGTGTACGAGTACTAGTGGTGGATGTAGGCGATTTGTGTTTGTTGTCGCGTCAAAACGGGTGGAGGTTTTAAGCCCGGAGAAGGAAGGGCGGGGTTGGTGGTGCGGGGCGACCCACTCAACTCCGGTCTGGTTTGCGGTGCGGCGCGGTGACACGCGCGGCCGCGGCCGGCCGCAGGTTCGGACCGGGCGCTGGAAACTTCCCCACCTACCTACCTCTACGGTGCACCCCCTTTTTTTTTCCTTTGACTTGATGATGAAGGCGAGGCATTCCCACCTACTCTCGCGGTCGCAGCGGGGGAGCCTGGCTCTCACGGATGAACGAACGGTTCAGCGTCGCCTTCTTGACCGTGGAATGAGTTGTCTGCCTATACATTGACACGCTCTTTTCCTCTGGTCACGGACGCTCGGGGCCTCATACCAAAGTACACCGTCAAATGGTACTACATCTACATTACCGAAAGATAAAAACAGGGGCACTACACACCGTATCTACTGCCACTATAAAAGGACGAGAGGGCGGAGAACCGAGTCATCTTATCCATTGAAGCATATGATTTGATGGTCTAAATCACTCCAACATATTAAACGTGTTTTACACTTTAATTACCCACCCTGCCACTCCTAAACTCCTCCACCTCTTCTGAGAAAAACTGCTTAGACTGATCGCACGCACGCCGCGCACCACTTCCTCCTCGCACGTTCGCATGCACAAGAGCGCTCCATCCCCAACCTCCCTCCTCTCCCGATCGGCGCCTCACCTCCCCGTCCCCGCATCCCCGGTGCCAAGCCGCCCTCCCTGCACCCGCATCGCCGCCCCTAGCATGTCGTCCGCTCCGCACGCATACCACCGATGACCCTGACCGTCGTGAACCCGATCTGGCCGGGCATCCAGGGGAACGCCGGCAGTGAGGTCCTGGAGGGGGGCGGCTTCTTCCTCCCGTCGCTCTCCCACCGCTCCTTCCCGTCGCTCTCCCACCGCTCCTTCCCGGCGCCCACCCACGCCTGGTCCAGCCGCATCTGGGCGCGCACCGGCTGCGCGACAGGCGACTGCGGCGGGCGGCTCCAGTTCTCCACCGCAGGTCTCCCTCCACCACGGCGGCAACGAGCAATCGTCCTACGGGGTGAGCGTGGTGGACGGGTTCAACGTGGGCCTCTCCGTGACCCCGCACAAGGGCCGCGACAACTGCCCCGTCTTGGCCTGCTGCAAGGACCTGACCCAGAGCTGCCCGGGCGAGCTGCCTGTGCGTACATGATGTTCATCCTCGGCTTGTCACACACGCAATCTTCTCGGCTTAATTCCATCTCTTCCCCAATTGGAAACAAATCAGCCTGAGACTCAGCCTTGCCAAGGTCGAGAACGCCTCGCAGATATGTATGAGGACGTCTAATCGAGATTTCCGGCTGCAGGGCGCAATTAGTGGAAGAAGGTATTACGATTTTCCAGATTGTGATTAATCGCTTCTCAACTCAAAAATTCCCTCTTCTATAGTCTTGTGAGATCGTTCATTCATTCATAAAGATCATCCTCATACATATCTCTTTCTCACTCTGATTTCATGTTTTGATTGGGATTCGAAAAGAGGAACTGAGATGTATGTTCGTGACTTGTAAGCAGCAACAAAATTTAGCAATTTATATTTTTCTAGCCATCCAAATATCTTGCTCCATACCTTTCTTAGAATTTTTTTATTTGATCAGCAGTGTTCTTAATTACTTGTACCCTATATATTTGTGTGCTAATTAGCAAGATTGTTAGTATATCCATCTGGTAATGAGAATGAAAACTGGCATATGACTTTACTGAGGCCTCGAAAGGAGCATAAACAATTTGTTAGAATACAGACGAGTACTTCTACTGCTAGGAATTCAGAACAACTAGCTTAGTTACTGCTGAGGAACAACCTAATGAAAAATTATAGGATGACAATATATTGAGTAAGCACAAAACTGTTACTTATTCACCTAATAAAAAACATGCCAATTGACTGCAACTTTTACTGTGAATGTTTATGAACCCACTCTTCTGAATAACTAAGATGATAAGGCAACAAAATTATAGTGTATCGAGTATTTATTTGCAACTGAAATAGAAAAAACAGCATATGTTTCTGTGGCCTTAGGGGTTAGGGCCCCTTTTTGTTGTCTTTCCCCAGGCCCCTAAATTCTCAGGACCGGCCCTGGCTCCAAGTCCGTGGCCGACCTGGTTACCACCGTCCGGATGTTCAAGGTGGTCGTCCCAAGAGCTCTAAGGTGTGACCGCCACACCATCGGCTGATCCACAATGGCCAAATCTTGTAGAATGAGAACATCCTAGCCCGATACGGTGCGTGCTTTCTTATTATGCCATGACCAGTTTGATCAGTCACGCGCATGAGCTTTTCTATGAGGCCACGCTATTTGAAATTTCAAAAAGAGCACGTCTTGTTTGTTATACTACATTTCTAGGCATCCGTACAACCTGGAGGAGCTTTGTCTTTCTGTACCGGAACATCTATGGTGTGCTTTTGTCTAAAATCCGTTAACAAGTAGAGCAATGGTCGGCCCTGCATTAGCATATGTAAGGAATTTTAGATGGTAATACTTTTACCACACAGACAACCTGAAATTCAATGGCTAATAATTGACTAATATCATGCGAGGTTCTAATATGTCAATGACTAATATACTCTAGAGAACTTATGTCCATGAGTATCCATCAGTATTTCCAGTGTATTGCTAAATTTTCTCAGTGTGGACTTGCCACTTTTTACCTTCAAGATCCCTATAATTTTTTAAGATGACTTTTGACAGTTAACTGGAGATGTTCCGTCATTCAAACATGTTGATGGCCAAGCAAAATATTCAGGTATACTGGAAACATCCGTAGCTATACGCATATACCTTAGTGGCACACTTTACTGTAGTAGTATGTTTATATGCAAAAGAATTAAAAGCTGATATACCCAGGCTATCCTAATTCATGCATGTTTGTGCCTTCCAGGTGATGTGCCCAACATGCTTCTGCACGAGAGTTTGCTATGGGAAGTAAGCATGAGGTGTGCCTGCTGGTTATGCAAAAAATAGATGTGTCTAACAATTGCATTCTACTTTTGTGGTAAAGCCTGAATAAGTCTTTGCTGTATACTCTAAACACTTACAGCAAGATGAAGCTGGCACAGTGAGGTATTTGAACAAGATTCATAAGGATCATCTACTACTCATGCAAGAGCAAGTCAACATCCATCTCACTTGCATGCCTGCAGGCTAGAGACGGGTCACATTTGGTCGCACATGGGAGTTGTTCTTGTGAACGTGGGTGATGAGATTGACACAAAGCTGCCGAGGAAGGAGCGGGTGACATTTGTTTCTAAAGGGTATCGAGTTTCATATGTTTTTATCTCCTTTGTTATTCTGATTACGAGTCGCATTACCAATCATTCAACAATTATAGTTTGATATTTTAGTTCCATCTCAATCATTCATTTATGCCTGATCAGCCATGAACGTGCAACTACATTAAAGTTTGCATTAAAATTTTGTTTGCAAATAGAGGTCAGCGAAGCCTTTTCTTGGCCCAGACAGACCTGCACCGCCCGCCCACCTGACAGGAGCTATAACTATTCTACATATTTAGGAGACATTTAATATTGTGTGCGGCGTGCAGGCTATTCATTTAGGACATGATTTCCTTTCAAAAGGTATATATTTTGGCCAGATTTTTTTACACTGAGAGGCTTAAATTCTCTGGATATATCTCACTTTGGGGTTTGTATTTTGCTATCCTCGACCATGATAATTAATGATATATTCTGTGGCATAGAGATTATGCCTCCTGTATGTAGTGACGCAAAGGACCCGTGTACACGCGTCACATAGAGGAGGAGGCTGATAGCAGGCAAGCGTTTCCCAAATATCATATTATAGTACTAGCTTTCTAGAATTAAATGGAACTACATATTGTTTTCAACTTCTAAGCAATGTATTTATATGCCTATTTGACAAATTCCCCTTTAATCTGAATCACAAGAAACAGAGAGTATACAGAGAGTGCGTGGGAGAAATTTACGTGCCATCATGAGGAAAGAGGGAACAACCTACGGTAGTATGTTATACTGACCAGTCTAAATTGTAGTTCTATTTTCTTTTTCAACCAGATTTTTTTCTTGGGATCAATATATGTTGTATACTGAAATCATGTTGTATTAAGAAGTATCATGACAAAATTATCTTCTCTAATTACTTGTTATGTTTGACAATGGGATGTTGGGGGATTAATCAGTAGATTCAATGTTCTTATTTTACAAACTATCGGAGACCTAATGGATGGAACATATATATTATTGTATTTACGCAGCAACATGACTCCACCCTCTGCTGTTCTATTTTAAA